>NC_072385.2:36842980-37489855 GCF_028885625.2 Pongo pygmaeus | reverse complement strand
CCCAGTGGGAGGGCTGTAGGTCAGGGCCAGCTTTCTAGGAAACATAAAGCTTGCCATGAGTCTTAAAGATCAGTGGGAAGTTCCTTGCCAGGTCCTATACTTGAAGGAAAGTCATTCTTAGCAAAAGGTACAGGCATGAGCAAGGGTCCTGAAGCAAGAATAAATCTTCCAAGCAGGAAAGCAGGACGAAAGAGGCAGGGCGGGAGGTGGGCATGGACCGATGAGAGAGTGTCAGATCGCAGGGCTGGACAGGCACGCTGAGCCGAGGGCCCCTCAAGGATCCCTGGAGAAGGGCCTGGAAGGGACAAGGCCAGTGACAAGGTGACAGGGCAGAGGCGAGGGCCCCGTGTTTGACCTGAGCGACTGATCACCTGGGAAGCGTTACTGAGCTGACAAATGCGACAGAAGAGAAGGTGGGTGGAGACTAGGGTCTGTAGAGTCCTGGGTAGGTTGACCCTGTCACAAAGGCCAGCAGGAACTTCCAGCGATATCAGGAGAAAACTGGCCAGGGGAACAGATGGGATGGCGTAACAGATGGGATGCAGGAGAGAAGGGCCAGAGGCAGAAGGGAAGAACAGAAGGACCCGCAAGGACAGGAAAAGGAGAGAGCTGGGAAGAAGAAAAGCTGCCCTCAACCTGGCTTTTGACTACCAGCTTGCCATTATCAAGTAGGTTCCCAGAATGTGGGAGTGAGTTTGTGACCTAGAACCATAGAGTACTCTGCGATTCCTCCACGGTGGCCCCATTCCTGCAACACTGTAACTGACCGAGCTATAAACCCTGTGAGTGCTGAGAACCAGGCATTTTTCTCTGCCTCATGAAGAGTTAAAAGAATGTGGCACGAATTCCGCATAATGATGCCCGCAGTGGTTTCCAGCAATCTTTGCTCCAATTCTTCAAGGATATTTCCCCAATTAACCTTCATTTCTGAGCTCATAGTCATGAGTGCATAAATCTTTAATGTTAAAATTCATCTCTTTTACAGTCTGTTTCAAACTTCGCTGTCCTCCCACCCACTGACTAAAGGAAAGACACGTTTCCTAAGTGTCTTATTACAAGAATACTTTTAAAGGAGACCATAACATCTTAAATTTCAAAAGCAATTTACTGATCTAATATTTGATTGATTTTTCTCTAAGGAGGCTTTCCTCAGTGCATTGAGAAGAGGGGACAGCTGTGACCTCAGTTTACAGTGGTCTCTTGGTTTATTACTTTCACTGCATCAGTGGTGTGAGATCAATATCACTACACTGGGAATTAGAAGCCCTAGGTCTGAGCCACAGACGCTCCTCAAACACCTGTGATTTGGTTAAGTTTCTTAAATTCTTGGAGTCTCAGTTTCATCCTCTGTGTTTGTATGAGTTTCCTCTAGCTGTTGTCATAAATTTTTGCAAGCTCGGTAGCTTAAAACAACACAGATTCATTATCCGACAGTTCTGAAGGTGAGGAGCTGCAGTAGGTCTCTGTGGGCTAGAGTTAGGGTGTCTGCAGCCCCTCGGCAGGAAGGGAGCATCTGTGTTTAGAAATATTCCACTTTTCATATTAATACTGGATGTGGAGAGATTTACTTTTACATTCCTAAATGTTGTCCAACATTTTTGAGCTTCTCAAGCAGTTCTGACCAATAGAAATACAATGTAAACCACATATGGAACTAAAAATTGTCGAGTCACCACATTAAAAAGTAAAAAGAAATACAGGTAGAATTAAATTTAATAATATTTTGCATTTAATTTAATGTACAAGCAACATCACCTCAACATATAAATATTTAAAATAGTTAATGAGATATTTTATATTCCTGTTTTTGTTATTCACTCAGGTGAATAGCAATCAGGTATGAGGTTTACACCTAGAGCCCACCTCAATGCACATTCTCTGCATTATAAGTGCTCAAAGTCACTCAGATGACAATTGGCCACTGTATCGGACAGCACAGTTTTAAAGGGTACTTCACTTTTATTAAACAAACACTTTACATAATTCAGAAGGGCTCAAAATTTAAACAGCATTATATTTAATGTACAATTGCTTTTTTTTTTTCTTTTTTTTTTAGATGGAGTCTTGCTCTGTCGCCCAGGCTGGAGTGCAGTGGCACAATCTCAGCTCACTGCAACCTCCGCCTCCCGGGTTCAAGCAATTTTCGTGCCTCAGCCTTCTGAGTAGTAGCTGGGACTACAGAAGCCTGCCACCATGCCTGGCTGATTTTTTTTATTTTTAGTAGAGACAGGGTTTTGCCATGTTGGTCAGGCTGTTCTGGAACTCGTTACCTCGGGTGATCCACCTGCCTTGGCCTCCCCAGGTGCTGGGATTACAGAGGTGAGCCACCACGCCTGGTTCACATTTACTTTTGGAATCACCACTGATCATTAGTTTGTTTATGACAGTTGAATAAGAGCTACATACAGCATGATTTGTCTCCCTTTAAACAATTGTTGGGCTTATACTAGTTAAAGATCAATGTGTTTAATTCCCCAGAATATAAATTGTTTATTTTCCTCCCTTTCACTGAAGTTCATTCTGTTAAGGAAACTATAAGTGCACAAAAAGTAACTCAGGCTCCTGTATGTTGATAGTTTATACCACTTTGAATTGAATCTTTGCATCACCCATCATAAATAATTTATCTTAATAAGATTTCAGTCTTTACTAATGACATTAAGCACTGGTTTTACACGAGCTGGGCCTATTAGCTCAGTAGAGAAAACGCTATGTTTAGGAGTCTAAGATTTCTAGTTAAGGGAGTAGATTCAATACATAACCTGAGGACTCATCCCATAAATGCAAGATATGGGCAGGACTCTATCAGATGGGAAAGGTGAGGGCAAGTGGGTAAAGGTAAACCTATCAGTACTGCTAAAAACAGCCTAAAGTCCATGCTTTAAAGTTGCTGTCTGGTGGTGTTATTTTTATATTCAAAAAAAAAAGCACATCATTATTTAGAAAATAAAGCCACAATACATGTCATCAGGTTCCTGTCAACAAAAACGTAGCAACCAGCTGGTGTATGATTCATTTTTCACAAGAATATTTTTAGATTTGTTTCGACTTGTGCTCCAACTGTTCCACGGTACATTTTGAGAAATACAAGTGCACAAGAGTAAAGAGTAAATAATAAGTATAGTGCTTAGTATCAACTTGTTATTACCCAGTTCAAAGTTCAGCAATCACTGCTTATCCTGCTAGAAAGAACCAGGGGTCTCTATTCTTCGATAAACACATTCTACTAATGGATATTACTTTTCTCAGTTTAGAATATGCATTACCCAAAGTGCAAATTAAAATTTCAATACTCAAAGTTTCTTAAACTGTCTTTCCCTAAGACTGTTGGACTTGCACTGGTAAGTATTAATAACAGGAGTACTTACTTTTTAAAAGCCACCTTTCCTTTATGCTTTCATTCAAGGATAAGGTGCAATGTTAACTTCTGACTTTGGTGGAATTAACTTGTTTCAGGCCAACCTCCTCATTGTTAAGAACGAGTACTTACTTTTTAAAAGCCACCTTTCCTTTATGCTTTCATTCAAGGATAACGTGCAATGTTAACTTCTGACTTTGGTGGAATTAACTTGTTTCAGGCCAACCTCCTCATTGTTAAGAACCAGAAAAGCTGGAGATAATAAAATAAATATCTCTGTGAAGATCCCGGAGAGATTGGAAACCCAGGAAAGTCAACCCAAGATGTGATCTGACTTTTTCTCCTGGGGACATTTGCCACTCAGACAACATAGACTGAGAAGCACACAGTCAGGACAGAGAGCAACCGCTGAGAAACTAAGTATAACTTGAAACAATTCCAAGGAACTGGCGGGAAAAGCAAAGAAGGCTGTTTTCTTTCAGCAAAAACAAGGGACCCTAATAGATACCCAAGCTTCCAGTTTGGACCTTGGAAGGGGTAAACCCTAGAGATAGGGGTGCCAGAAACAGACTATCCTCCCAAAGAACGAGGCCCAGATTCAAGTCATCTCACTCTCTGATTATTAAAGGACCCACCCTTCTGAGAAACAGTAGTAAATCCTCTCTTGAGGAAGATAACATCGCACAGAGATTCAAATTAACTACAATTATTGTGGAGACAAAAGTGACTCCAACTTGGATGCTAGTCTGCCATGTTGACTTCTGATTAGCTCCAGTCCTGTGAATGCCTCCTGGTTCCCACTTTATTTGCTGTTCTTAGTGTGAGAACATGTACTCAACATAAATCCTGCCTTTAGATCCAAGCACCCTTGATGTGGTCACCCAGATTATAGGCCACGACGCACACAGCATCCTTGCCTGTTCTGGAGGGTTGCCTTCAATTGTCTCTATAGAGCACATACCCCTTTCCCTATGGTATGTAAGCCCTGAGTCTCGGAAGTAATAGTGTGGAAATCTACCTGTCTTGCAGCTGTTTGAGACCATGCTTCCATCCATAAGTTCCCTAATAAATTGCCCTCCATCGACAAACTAGATTTGTCTGCTTAGTTCTTTGGTTTCTTGGATCTTTCCACATTTGAGAGTCACTTTGTATATGTAACTCCTTCACACAACAATTATATATAGCATACATACTCATCTGGCATTTGTATAAAATAATCAGGGACACAAAAAGGCAGATAATCAAATATGGAATTTAAACCCTGCTAACAAAGGAATCCTAGGCCTAGATGGCTCTACCTGTGAATTCCTATAAATGTTTATGAAAGAAATAACAAAAATATTACACAAATTTCCCAGAAAATATAAAAAGAGAGACTGCATTCCACTCATTAAATGAGGAGAAAACCTGGATATCAAAATCTGTGGACATCAAATGAAATGAAAATTACCAACCAAGCTTTTTCATGAACATTGATGCAAAAACCTCAAAGAAAATATTAGAAAATATAGCCTAGCAATAATTTTAAAAATCACAACCAGTTGGAGTTTTCATGGAATGTAAGGTTGGTTTGACGTTTGCAAATAAAACAATGTATCTTACCACATTAATACAATAAAGAAGAAAAAGATATGATCATATCAGTAGTGCAGCAAAAACACTTGGTAAAAACAAACACTTTTTTTTAAAAGCACCACGAACATACCTCAGGGAAAGGACACTCTCTTCAATAAACAGTGCTGTAAAAATTGGATATTCATAGGCAGAAGAATGAAACTGGACTCGTTTCTCTTGCCATATACAAAAATCAACTCAAAATGGATTAAAGACAAATGTAAGACTCGAAACTATAAAATGATTAGAAGAAAACGTAGGGGAAGCACTTCAGGACTTGAGTCTAGGCAAACATGTCATGGCTAGGACCTCAAAAGCACAGGCAACAAAAATGACAATAGAATGATGGGACTTCATTAAACTAAAAAGCTTCTGCACAACAAAGGAAACAATCAACAGAGTGAAGAAACAGCCAGTTAAATGGGAGAAAATATTTGCAAACCTTTCATCCAACAAGGGACTAATATCCAGATTATACAAGGAACTCAACTCAACAGTGGGGAAAGAAAATCCCATTAAAAAGGGGGCAAAAGACATAAGTAGACATTTCTCAAAAGAAAGCACACAAATGGCCAGCCATGAGTTTATGAAAGTTTATGATAAAATGTTCAACATCACTAATCATCAGGGAAATGCATATCGAAACTAAAACGAGATAGCATCTCACTCCAATTAGGATGGCTATTATTAAAAAGACAAAATAATTTACAGATGCTAGCAAGAATGCAAAGAAAAGGGAACTCAAACACTGTTGGTGAGAATGTAAATTGGTACAGCCACTATGAAAAACAGTATAGAGATTTCTCAAAAAACTAAAAGGAGAACTATTGTATGATTCAGCAATCCCACTACTGTATTTATTCACAGGAAAGGAAATCAGCATATAAAAGGGATATCTGCACTCCCATGTTTATTGAAGCACTATTCATAATAACAAAGATGTAGAATCAACTTAGATGTCCATTAGTGGATGAATGAATAAAGAAGATGTGGTACATATACACAATGGAATACTATTCAGCCTTAAAAAGAATAAAATCATGTCATTTGCAGTAACATGAATGGAACTGGAGGTCATTATGTTAAGTGAAATAAGTCAGGCACATAAAGACAAACATTGCATGTTCTTATTCATATTAGGAGCTAAAACAGTTGCTCTCATGAAGGTAAAGAGTAGAATGATAGATACCAGAGGCTGGGAAGGGTGTGTGGGTAGTGGCAGGGGGTGTGGAGGGAAATAGAGAGAGATTGGTTAATGGGTACAAACACATAGTTAGAAAGAATAAGTTCTAATGTTAAATAGCAGAGTAGGGTGACTATGATTAATAACAATGTTTAGTATATTTCAAAATAGCTAGAAGAGAAGACTTGAAATGTTCCCAGCACATAGAAATGATAAATACTCAGGGTGACGAACACCCCAAATACCCTGACTGGATCATTACATATTTTATGCATGTAACAGAATATCAGATGTACAAATGTTACTTATCAATTAAAAATCATCAGCAAGCTAGAAATAAAAACAAACTTTCTTAACTTGGTAAAGAATATTTATAGGCCAGGCGCAGTGGCTCATGCCTGTAATCCCAGCACTTTGGGAGGCCAAGGTGGGCAGATCATGAGGTCAAGAGTTCGAGACCATCCTGGCCAATATGGCAAAACCCTGTTTCTACTAAAAATACGAAAATTAGCCAGGCATGGTGGCGGGCACCTGTAATCCCACCTACTCGGGAGGCTGAGGCGGGAGAATCACTTGAACCCGGAAGGTGGAGGTTGCAGTGAGCCGAGATTGTGCCACTGCACTCCAGCCTGGGCGACAGAGTGAGACTCTGTCTCAAAAAAAAACAAAAACAAAAACAAAAACAAAAAAACTGGGACTTTCAACTCCCTATCCCTCCCCACCCCACTTCCTATATTTATAAGATGCAATCTCTGAACCACAACAGTCTTGTAAAATTGAATGCCAATGGGATTTCAGTCTAAAGTACTAAATGATAATAAAAGCCGTCAGTAGCAGAAGCTTAAGGCATAATCCCTTCTGGGAGTAATTGTAGTTCAAGTAGAAACAACTTTAATTTTTTTTAACTACCTAAATGAATAAAATTAAAATCATGTAATCACAAACAGTAGGGTTATCTGAGAGTAGATAATAATATCTGCCCAATAACCTCTATTTTAGCCCCAATATTGCTCATCCCTGAATAAATGTTCAAAAGAAAAAGTTAGCACAAGCAAATGGGCCTTAGGTGGTCATCCTACCCAATGACTTTCAAAAGTTATTCCTCAAAACTATTGTGTTCTGAGATAGCTCTACACCCACCTTTCAGTTAACAACTTGAGAGGCATTAAAAAGCAATTCATCTAGTCTCTGGCATTTGAAAAATGAAGAATCTGGGTTCCAGAGAGTTGACATTATCTACATTCCTGGGCCAAGAATTATGATACCTACTTCTAAGAAGACATAAAAATTTACTCAAAAGGTCTGTCTCTTTTAGTTTGCAAAGAATTTTTAAAAAATACTCTTCCAAATACCATAAGAGCTGACCACAAGTATGCTATTATGGAGGACAGATTTCCATTTACTGTGGAAATATTAGTGGAAGGGGCTCATGAGCTTCCAAAGAAGTGATGAAGACATAAGTTATAATCTGGATCTTTGGGTTTGGCCGAAAATCGAAAAGCAACTCCTAAGACTGTATTTAATGCCATAACTTTTTATTACCATGCTATCATGGAGCCGAAAATTCAACTCTTTGTACTGGAAAACATCCTTCTACTGAGTAAGCTTTATTTCTAGGGCCCAAACACAATAAAACCATACAAACAGAATTTGAATCTAATACCCTCAAAGCACTTTGACAATGTTTTTAGCCAAGTTGCACTACTTAAAACAAAAACAAAAACAAAAAAAACCATGGCAAAAGATTAGCCAAAACAGCCTTAATGGAAGTATGTTTAGTGAGCTTCTGTCTTAGTCTGTTTATGCTGCTATAATAGAATACCACAGACCTAGGCTAGGTGTTCATGCCTACAATCCTCACATTTTGGGAGGCCAAGGCAAGAGAATCACTTGAGCCCAGGAGTTTGAGACCAGCCTGGGCAACTTAGTGAGACTCCACCTCTACTAAACAACAATGACAACAACAACTTACAAGATTAGCTGGGTGCAGTGGCATATGTCTGTAGTCCTAGCTCCATGGGAGGCTGAGGTGGCAGGATCACTTGAAACCAGGAGTTTGAGGCTATAGTGAGCTATGATCATGTTGCTGCATTCCAGCCTAGGCAACAGAGTAAGACTCTGTCTCTGTTTAAGAAAATTAAAAAAAAAGAACACCACTGACTAGGTAATTTATAAAGAATAGAAATCCAAAGTCATAACATCAAAAAACAAAAGGAACAGAAATTTATTTTCTCAAAGTTCTGGAGGCTGAAGGCAAGAAGGCAAGAGAGCCAAATGCTACATGAAGTCTCTTTTATAAGGACCTTAATCCTTTTCACAAAGGAAAAGCCCTCATGGCCTAATCACCTCTTGAAGGCCTCACCTCTTAATACTATCACATTAGCCAGTAAGTTTCAACCCTTGAATTTTGAAGGGGACACATTCCAACCATAGCAGTTGCGCTAGATGTGATTTAATATTTCTCTAAAATAATATTAAATGACATTAACAAACTGCATTCAAATCGTTTTTGTCATCTTTCATGAATGTAAGAAATTATGACAAAATGTAGAAGGATGACTATGGTCATAAATTCAAAAGTAAAATCCTCAGATTGTAATTTTGTCAATTGCCCTTGGTGTTTTATTTTTATTGTTTTTGCTGCTGTTCAACTGAATTAGCAAATAAAAATACTTATTTTTATGGAAATACTTTTAGATTGTGCATATTAGAACAATTTTGTCAGACTAGTTTACTTATTTTCGCTAGCTAAGTGGTCTCACTGACCAGCCAGCTAGTCACAAGAAATTAAACACGCAGGGCTGGGCGCGGTGGCTCATGCCTGTAATCCCAGCACTTTGGGAGGCCAAGGCAGGCGGATCACGAGGTCAAGAGATCGAGACCATCCTGGCTAATGCGGTGAAACCCTGTCTACTAAAAATACAAAAAATTAGCCAGGCATGGTGGTAAGCGCCTGTAGTCTCAGCTACTCAGGAAGCTGAGGCAGGAGAATTGCTTGACCCTGGGAGGCAGAGTTTGCAGTAAGCTGAGATAGTACCACTGCACTCCAGCCTGGGTGACAGAGCCAGACTCCATCTCAAAAAAAAAAAAAAAGAAAAGAAAAAAAAAATTAAATGTGGAACAGAAATCGTACCTTAGTTTCATCTCACTCAGTCATCTTGCTAACCTATGTTGTTAATTACAAAGAAGACTAGTCAAGAGATGTCAGTGAGCACTTCCACTACATAGCTACATAAGTCTGCATACTTTTCCTCTCTGCTTGGAAATTAAACAAAAGCAAAAGAAGAATGAAAAATAGAAATAATTTCCAGATGCTAAAATATCTGAAAGAAATGTCAAAAATAGATGTCATGTGGAAGAAGGCAGAAAAATAATGAGCAGGTGATAAGGGACCCTGCAAAGGCACAACTCAGAATGTACCATTAAAAATATATGCTATGCTATAGATGTGAGTGACTCACTCTAGAAGGGAAAGACTATATCCATCCTTTGTAGCAATGGTTGAAGATATTGGAGTAAGTACAGCCAGTAGAAGAAACATTGCTAGACTATGTTTGATTCATAGAAGCAGAGGAAAGAATCATACACCCGATCAATAGATGCAGAAGCGGCCTTTCTTTTTGGTGAGAGAAGTGAGAGAGCCTTTGAATTGTGAAGCTTAGGAAACCAACCTGGTCTTCCCCTTCCCTCCCTCCAGTTCTCAACACTCCTCTATAAACACACACACACACACACACACACACACACACACACACACACATCTTCTGCAAATAGCTGGCTAATAAAAAGCCAATTAGTTCAATAGTTTTATGGATATGTAGAAAAATAAAATTTTTCAAAAGAACTACATAACATTGATATAAAGATATTATAAGAATAAATATTTTAGGCTGAGCATGGTGGTTCATGCCTGCAATCCCAGCACTTTGGGAGGCCAAGGTGGGCAGATCACCTGAGGTTAGGAGTTCGTGACCAGCCTGGCCATTATGGTGAAACCCGGTCTCTACTAGAAATACAAGAAGTAGCCAGGCGTGATGGTGTGTGCCTGTAGTCCCAGCTACTCAGGAGGCTGAGGCTAGAGACTCACTTGAACCCGGGAGGTAGAGGTTGCAGTGAGCCGAGATCGCACCACTGCACTCTGGCCTGGGTGACAGAGCAAGACTCCATCTCAAAAAAAAAGAATAAATATTTTTAAAATGTATCAAAGCAATTAACTTTAGTAAGAAAAACCAGAAACAGAAATGTAAGATTTCAGGGAAGATATCCACAAAGAAGTAAAAGAAAAGACTCATTACAAATTTAAACACAAAATTAAATGACACATAAGGAGATCAGACATTCTAAGAAAAAGCATTAGAAATGTGTATATATGGTTACAAATAAGAAAAGAGAATACAATGAAATGGATATGTCAGAAAATAAAACGAATTACAGAGAAAAATAGAATAACTGGAAGACACATGAAGATGACTAAAGAAATTTATTTTTTTCCCAAAGAAGAAAACCAAAATGATAAACCACAAAAAAATTTAAATATTGAAATCAAGAAATGTTCCTGAAATTCAAAAGGACTGGCATCTGTATAAGGCTCATTGTTCACCAGGAAAAAATGAGCCCAGAGTGGTCAACATTGAAGCATATCTCTACAAGAAGAACTACAAAACACTGCTGAAAGAGATCATAGAAATGGAAAAACATTCATGCTCACAGACTGGAAGAATTGATATTGTTAAAATCACCATACTACCTAAAGCAATCTACAGATTCAATGCTATTCCTATCAAACTACCAGCATCATTTCCACAGAACTAGAGAAAACTATGCTAAAATTCATATGAAACCAAAAAAGAGCCCAAATAGCCAAAGCAATCCTAAGCAAAAAGAACAAAGCTGGAAACATCACATTACCTGACTTCAAACTATATAACCAGAACACCATGGTACTGATACAAAAACAGACACGTAGACCAATGGAACAGAAAAGACAACCCGGAAGTAAAGCTGCACACCTGATCTTTGACAAAATTGACAAAAACAAGCAGTGGGAAAGGACTCCCTATTCAATAAATGGTGCTGGGATAGCTGGCTAGCCATATGCAGAAGAATGAAGCTGTATCTGTACCTTTCACCATGTACAAAAATTAAAGATGGATTAAAGACACAAATATATGACTTAAACTTTAAGAATCCTAGAAGAAAACCTAGGAAGCACCATTCTGGACATCAGCCTTGGGAAAGAATTTATCACTAAGTCCTCGAAAACAATTGTAACAAAAACAAAAATTGACAAGTGGGACCTAATTAAAGAGCTTCTGCACAGCAAAAGAAACTATCAACAGAGTAAAGAGACAACCTACAGAATGAGAGAAAAATATTCACAAACTATGCATCTGACAAAGGTCTAATATCCAAATCTATAGGGAATGTAAACAATTCAACAAGCAAAAAAAAAATAATCCTGTTAAAAAGTGAACTAAGGATATAAACAGACACTTCTTAAAAGAAGACATACAAGTAGTCAAAAAACACATGAGAACATGATCAATATCACTAAATCATCAGAGAAATGCAAATCAAAACCACATTGAGATAACATCTCACACCAGTTAGAATGCTATTATTAAAAATGTCAAAAAACAGTAGATGCTGGCAAGCAAGGCTGTGGAGAAAAGGGAACACATATACCCTGTTGATGGGAATGTAAATTAGTGCAGCCACTGTAGAAAGCAGTGTCTGGAGATTTCTTAAAGAACTTAGAACTGCCATTCGACCCAGCAATCCTATTACAGGGTATATATCCAAAGGAAAATAAATTGTTCTACCAAAAAGACACACGCACTTGTATGTTCATCACAGCACTATTCACAATATCAATGCCATGGAATCAACCTAGGTTCCCATCAACAGTAGATTAGCTAAAGAAAATGTGGTACATATGCACCATGGACTGCTACACAACAATAAAAATGAATAAAATCATATACTTTGAAGTAACACGGATTCAGCTGGAGGCCATTATCCTAAGTGAACTGAAGACCACATGTTCTCACTTATAACTGGGAGCTAAGCATTGGGAACACACAGATATATTAATGGGAAAAACAGACACTGGGGACTACTAGATGGGGGTGGGAGGAAGGAAAGTGGGCAGTGATTGAAAAACTGTTGGGTACTGGCCAGGCGTGGTGGCTCACACGTGTAATCCCAGCACTTTGGGAGGTCAAGGTGGGTGGATCACTTGAGGTCAGGAGTTCGAGATCAACCTAGCCAACATGGCAAAACCCCATCTCTACTAAAAATACAAAAATTAGCTGGGCATGATAGTGCACACCTGGAATTCCAGCTACTCGGGAGGTTGGGGCAGGAGAATCGCTTAAGCCTGGGAGGCGGAGGTTGCAGTGAACCAAGATCTCACCATTGCACTCCAGCCTGGGGGAGAAGAGCAAGACTTTGTCTCAAAAACAAACAAACAAACAAAAACTATTGGGTACTATCTAGATGATGATGGGATTAATTGTACCCCAAGCCTCAGCATCACACAATATACCCATGTAACAAAGCACACCCTGAACCTAAAATAAAAGTTGAAATTACTTTAAAAAACACACAAATTTAATTTAAATATATAATTCAAGAAAGTTTCCTGAAATTAAAGAAAACTAATATCTATGTAAGGCTCATTTTTTGCTAGGAAAATATTAATCCAGAATAGTCAACACTGAAGCATGTCATAGTAAAAGGCACACACACATACACACACACACACACACACACAAATCACTTATAAAGGAACACATTTGTCTGGTCACAAAAAGATTTAATGCTAAATGATAGTAAAACAACACCTACAAGATACTCAAAGGGAGAAAATGTGACCCAAGAGCCATCTACGCTGCTCTCAAAAATAAAAGCTACAGATAAATTGTTTTAAACATGAAAAAGCTCAAACAATATTCCCACGAGCCTTTTTAAAGACTCTTCCAGAAGACTGAACAGTAGTCAAGCAAGAGCTGATGGGGGAGATGTGGGCAAAAGGACTGGTGATCAATATCAAATATATTTAACTTTACTACTGAGGCTGAAACCTCTGGGTTTCAGAAGTTGAAGTGAGAAAATAATATCTAAATATTATACATGCTGACAAAAACTTGGGGGAAAAGGGGGAAAAAAGTGGGTGTGGATGTGTACCGATACAGAAAAGAAAGAAATGTATTGCGGGATTTATAAGTAATAGCTGAGAGTCAGAGGATTTTATTTAAAGCCAACAAACCATGTAATAAAAGTCTAAGCATGCTAAGAAAGATAGTATTGGGTAATATTTGGTAGTAGAGGAGAGATAGAAGGGAAGAGAAAACAGTGATTATATTGCTCATTTTAGGTGGGAATAAGGTATTGTTAAAGGAAAAGAGGATTAAAGTTATTACATAATGGTATAAATATAAGGCTAGACACCACAACACAAACACGAGCATTCCTGAACATCAAACTCACACACACACACAAAAGAAGAGAGAAAACCAACAATATAGTGAACAACCTAAAGAATAACTATCAAAGTAGCTAGTATCAAATGAAAGGACAGAACTAAGAGCTAGTACTTTTTTTTTTTTTTTTTACACATACATACTAAGTTTACTCAAAACTAGTCTGTTCTGCTTCTTCCTCTTCTTCCAGGATGAGAGGGGGTCAGAGCCAGGGGTCTGTGCAATGTGGTCTGCAATCCAGACAAACCCCTTGCCCCACCCCCAAAGTCAGGCCTTCTGTCTTTTGTTAATTTTTCTTCTTGCTGACACCCATTTAAGAGTGGCCTTAAGGGGGCTGGGCACACTGGCTCACGCCTGTAATCCCAGCACTTTGGGAGGCCGAGGCAGGAGGATCACAAGGTCAAGAGATCGAGACCATCCTGGCCAACATGGTGACGCTCCATCTCGACTAAAAATACAAAAATTAGCTGGGCGTGGTGGTGTGTGCCTGTAAGTCCCAACTACTTGGGAGGCTGAGGCAGGAGAATTGCTTGAACCCGGAAGGCGGAGGTTGCAGTGAGCTGAGATCACGCCACTGCACTCCAGCCTGGGCAACACAGCAAGACTCCATCTCAAAAAAAAAAAAAAAAAAAAAAAGACTGGCCGAAGGGGTAAGGCCCACGGAGCCCCTTACTGTAAGTCACTACTGATAAGTTGTTTGCATGACTGCTGGGAGACAGATTTACAGAGTTCTGTGACAGTCTGCCCTGGTCTTGCTCAGTTTGGTCAGGAGCAGGAGCCCATGTGTTTTTGCTGATCGAGTAGAACTTGGAACCCCCAGGGACTTATAAGTTGTTTTCATCTGATTGTTGGTTCTTTTGGGGAGAGGCAAAAGGGTTGAAGTTTCCTTCTACCTTGCTATGCAGCTGTGTGTTGAACTCCGTTTCAAAAGATGACAGCTGCTGTGTTATTTCTAAAAGTCCACCCACCTCCACACTGAGAATCACCCAGATGACATCTCCATAGTAGAGTCCTGTAGCAGTGCACATCCGTCACCATCCCTGATACATTCCTGCTCTGCCGGGGCTGCACATCTGGACAATAACATCTGTAATCTCTTGCGGCTCTAGCAGTCTCACCATCAGCATGTTCACATGTCCAACTTGGTCTCCCCCGACATATTTAAGACAAACCCCTGGAGGCCAGGCCTCCGTCCCAGAATTCTGGATCTACCATGTTTTTACAAACTGAGTATCAGGAGGTATTGACTACCCTTCCTCTATGGTGACATCTTCAACAAAGGACATAGAGGGCACACTGATGTTTGAGCTCTCAAAGGCATAAGAGGCACCAATTGCTGCTTGTAGGTTCCAGTTGGTCCTGTCCAGGAAGAAGGCGCAACTGCCAGGGTTGAGCTGGAAGCTGAACAGCCTCTGGAACTCGGAGATGAGCACGTCCTTGTTGGTGGTGCTCAGGCAGCTGAAATTCTGCATCAGCTCCAGGTCCCGGTCCATATCCATGCCCTCCACGGCAGGGAGCTGGACACCTGCTTCCTCGCCTACTCACAACCGAGCTGCCACCGTGCTGCCAGGCCCAGGGACCAGGAGGGGGCTGGCTGCTAGCTAGCATTGTGACCCCACTCCTTTGAGGTAGGCCCCGGGGCCTCTCTCGGTCTCACAGGGGTAAAGTCACTCTGCCACTCACTCTCCCCACCCCCACCCCTCTAGCTCCACCACCTCTCGCCTCTCCAAAAGCAAATACCTTATCAAGTTAATTATCAAGTTAATTCACCTATTAAACACTTATCAAGTTAATTCACCTATTAAACAAAAAAAGATGTTTAGATTATATAACAAGGCAAAACCCAACTCTACCCATATGGTAACATACAATTGCTAAAAAAAAAAAAACAAATAAAAACAGTAATTACAGTTTGCAGTCAAGCTGTATAGGCTCGGGCTGCAGCCATTTGAAGCCTCCTGGATCCCTTCCAAACTCATTCATGTGATTGCTGGCTGGTCTCAGTGGCACTGAGAGCCTTATTTAGTTCTTACTATGTGAGCATCTCCACCGAGCTGCTTGAGTGCACTTCAAACATGGCCACTTGCTTGCCCCCGAGCAAGTGATCTGAGACACAGACAGGAAGAAAGAGAGAAGAGAAAGAGGTGAGAAAGAGAGAGACAGACAGAGATAGACAGAGAGACAGCCCAAGATGAAAGCTGTAGTCCCTTATAACCTAATCTCAAAAGTCACGAATCATTACTTCTTCTATATTCCATTCACACAGATAATTTATTCACACTCACACAGATTTGCTCGGGTAAAAAATAGGAGGGGCCCACTCAGGATGTGGAGAGCAGGAGGTGGGGGTCTTTAGGTCATTAGGGCCATTTTGGAGACTCCCTGTGGAGCACCACAGACCCTGAGTGGAACGGAGGGAAAGGATGCCCAGAAGCATCCTCGACAGCTGTGTGCTCCCAAGGAGGCTGGGGAGGGCTACCAGGGGTGGCCCTCGGCTGAATACCGCGCCTCCCAAAAGCAGGGCTGTCCCATCACCCCTGAAACGCCCTGCCCTGGGCTGGAGCAGCCCCTGGGAGGCGCCCTCGCAGCGAAACCGTGACTGCTGGATCCAGAGCCTGCAGCAGGGCCTAGGCCACCGCGCCGCGTGGCTGAGCCGGCCAGGCGCGTTCTCACCGCTTCGGTGGGGACCACGGCGCACAGATCACATGCCCACGCTGTCTATATGGTTTTATAAATCATTAAACTTAAATGTTCAATGGTCGTCTTAACCTGACCATTTAACCACTGGATACATGTTTAAACTTCTCTGAACCCCCTCTGAGCTTGTGCTTCTTATTTTGTAAAATGTGAATAATGGTGATTGCCTCCGACTTAGGAAGGGGAATCCCAAAGGTGCAGTAATATGTGGGTCTCCTGCCGAGTGAAAGCAATCGCTGACGTGATAAAGACAATTTATCTATTTATGTGCCTCATTAAGCCGTAAAACTTGGGGTCAAACCTCAGGAAGCGATGCCAGGCCGCTGCGCTAGTCCGGGAGGGCGCTGCGGGAGATGCGCGATGCCCTCCCAAGGCCCGGACGCCCCGCAGGAGATCTCTGCAGAGAACGTGGTGAGGCGCGGGGGCGACACCGCCTTGGTTGCGAGAGCAACCGTGCTGTGATGAGGAACAAGCAGAGTCCTCGAGAGGCAGGGAGTGTGAGAGGTGCTGAGCTCGGCCGCGGCGGGAACAACCAGGCGACAGCAAGAAAGCGCTGGGTGCTGAGGCTGGCTCGGACTGCGGGGACGCCTGGGAGGCTCTGGTGCTACCAGGCGTGGAGACTGACACGGAATGACTGAAGTGCGCTGTTCCAGCCGCCTTGCCACCTGCAGTGGAGACCAGCGGCTCTTGAGCTCGTCTCTGCCTGGCGCACGTGAAGCGCATGGCATATGGCCAGTAACAGTGGGTGCCTTAGAGCTTTGGCTAGAGGCCCGCAGATGGAGGAGATTGCCATGGGCATCTCTGGACCCCAGGCCCTGGGGCTGTCTGCATTAGCTAAACTACCTCCCACCTGAGGGCTTTCTCAGGCTGCAGGAATGACAGATAAAGATCCCCAGGGAAGCCTCCAAAGAAAGCCAGAGCTCCCCCAGCCGGACCAGGCCACCATGCCCACTGTGATAACTGGCCTGATGGAGGAGTTCTTAACGCCTCTCTTCCCTCCGGGCTTCCCTTCCTGCTCTCCCGCCAGCGTTTTCTGGGATCGCCTCCTAAACAAACTGCACCTTGTCTCAGGGTCTGCTTCCGGGAAAACCAAGTAAAGACAAGGGTGTAGTCCTACGGCCCAGGGACGGCCTGCAGGACCCCAATGTGCATCTCACCTCACCACTGGCATCTCTGGGCTGAGCATCAAGCCAAATAGGATTCCTGCACTCCCCACATC
The DNA here is from genome assembly GCF_028885625.2 of Pongo pygmaeus. Classification (NCBI taxonomy): domain Eukaryota; kingdom Metazoa; phylum Chordata; class Mammalia; order Primates; family Hominidae; genus Pongo; species Pongo pygmaeus. The sequence continues at coordinate 37,472,300 of NC_072385.2, read as the reverse complement.
ATCCATCAGTCAGGAGCCTTTTCTCAGCTGAAACCGACGGAAGCAATCAAGACAGGTAATTCACGATGCTGTGTGTGTCGCTGAAGCACAATTGTAGTATCTCCAAAGGAGAAGAGCAAGAAAAATAACTATTATTTTACCTTATGCCATTTCATTCTCAGAAGGGCTCCAAGAGCCTAACTGGATGAAGAAACAGACTCCATCAGGCTCTATAACTTGGCCTTGTTCAAGGCTGGAAGCTGGACACTGATCCCAGGCTTTCTGATTTCACCCTTCCCTTTGCTGTACCAGAGGTTCTCCGCAGGTGGTCCCTGGACCAGCAGCATTAGCATCTCCTGGGAACTAGCTAGAAATGCAAATGTTCAGGGTCACCCCAGACCCGCTGCATCAGAAACTTGGGGGTGGGGCTGGGCCGTCTGTGTTCCACAAGCCCCTAAGGGACTCTGATGGCCACTCAAGGGTGAGACCCACATACTATAACACATTCTCCCAATAGGAAGGTCACTTTTGTTTTTAAAGACCTAAAAGGATGGTATTTCTATACTTCACATGGATGATAAGATCATCATATCATAGTATGAATTTATTTTCATTTTTCCTCATTTTATTGAATGAGAAATAGATACCCACCAAGCAGAACTAGGTTCTGTCATAGACACAGGAGGTGGTCTAGGAGTTCCAGGGCTGGCCCAGATGACATATTTAATATTAAAGGCAATTTACCTAATCTATGTGTCCCAATTTATACCAAAGAGAGCATGATAGCAAATCTGACAATATGATCATAAAGCACAGAGTGCTTAATAAACATGTGCTGAATGAATACATAAATCGCATTGACTGAAGGCAAAGTGGCATTCATTACTGAGTTTCTCAGTCCCTGTGTGCATCACGTGAAAGACTTAAGCCAAGAAATATGAAAACGGTTTGTACAGCAAATCACATAAATAAATTATTAGAAGTAGCAATATAAGGATAGCATAGTGGTTACATGTGTGCTAATAGCTTAGTCTGCCCGGGTTCAAATGCCAGCACAGACACTTACTAGCTAACTGACCTTAGGCAAGCTGCTTAACCTCTGGCTCTCAGTTTTCCCAGCTTAAAAATGGCATAGGCCAGGTGCAGTGGCTTATGACTGTAATCCTAGCACTTTGGGAGGCCGAGGTGGGTGGATCACGAGGTCGAAAGGTCAAGGCCATCCTGGCCAACATGGTGAAACCCCGTCTCTACTAAAAATACAAAAATTAGCTGGGCGTGGTGGCACACGCCTGTAGTCCCAGCTATTCAGGAGGCTGAGGCAGGGGAATTGCTTGAACCCGGGACACAGAGGTTGCAAGGAGCCGAGATCATGCCACTGCACTCCAGCCTGGTGATAGAGTGAGACTCCATCTCAAAAAAAAAAAAAAAAAAAAGGGCGTAATAGTGACAACAATTGCAAGAGATTAAATGAGCTAATCTTTACTCTTCCAGTACCACTGAGAAATTTGCCGTGCCTTGCTCAGGCAGAATTAGGTTATCTCTCCTGAACTCAGACAGCAGTCTGACTACAACAGTGGGTGCCACTGTAACACAGGAATAAAATACAGGATACCCAGTTAAATTTGAATTTCAGATAGACTAGGAATAATTCTGTAATATACGTATGGCCCACATATTGCAAGGAGCATGCTTCTACTACAAATATACTAAAAAAATTATTCCTAACTTATCTGAAATAAAAACACAATTCAGCACACTTTTTTTTTTTTTTTTTAAAGCAGGTAACTCTACTTTATTGCCCCCACTTCATGGGAGAAGGACCATGGCTTACCTAACATTATATCCCTGGAGCCCTGTAGAGTTCCTTGCCCACAATAGGTCATTAATAAATCTTCGATAAATGGGTGAAGAGGAAATATTTCCATGAAAGGCGATTGGTCCCCCCATTGGGCAGTGTCAGAGCCTCCAGACGTGACTGTCAGGCCCTTTGGCTTGAGTAGACAGGTTTTGGTCTTTGGTTAATCCCTAGAAGCTACCAGCAGGAGAATAAATATGCCTAAATTGCACACTGTAAAAACAAGCATTTCCTGCTAGCATGACATAAGACCCCATATTAGAGAACAGAGCCAGACATTCATTCTTCATTTAAGGGCTTTCTCTGTACTGTGTACTGGGCTAAGAACAAGGGACTTACAATCTAAATGTGAGAGAGAAAATAAGATTAATACAAGAAAAATGTTGGCATTGAACTAAGGGAATCGGGGCCTCAAAAGTATCAAACATTCACTGAAAAGAGAAACTGTTTCTCTTTTCAAAGCAGAGAAAATTTATCTTGACATGTACTGGCCTTAGGGGTTTGCATCTCCGTTGAAAACATAGTGATGCAGCTCAGATCTCTAGAGCTCTCCTTCCTCCTGAGACCTTGAAGGCTCAGCTACTATAGCTGACAGACTTGAGTCAAACCCTGGGAATCAACTTTCCTTATATTAAACATTTCTTTTTCTTTTAAGGTGAAACTAGACTCATTTTTTGAAACTGGATTCTTTCCTGAGATGTATCAAATCAGGAGCCCTTGCTATCTCTTCCTGCTTCATAAATCTCTACGCTGTTTCAGGAATAGGTGACCTTGGATTATATCGACCGTGCTAAGAAGGGTAGAACATGGCAAAGCCGTGGAAGAAAAAAGGGGAGGAAAGGGCCCTGAAGAGGACAGAGAGTGTCCTGCGCTTTGCCATCAGAACTAGTGAGCAGCCCCATCCATAGCATCACAGATGCTCATATAATACTAGAACTTCTAAAAAATAATTAGATTTACGACAGGCCTTCAGTAGTCATGTCCTTGCATGGGGCTAAGCCAGGGAATTACAGGCATGAAAAATTAATCAGTCTCTCAAAAACGAAGCCACATGTGGAGACACGGATGAGTTTCCGAGAGGGAGAAATTTGATGTTTCCTACTTAGAGACGGTTTAATGCTGAGTGAAAGAGACTTGTGCACAGACACAGAGATCTTCAAATTTCCCAAGACATTTGTTCTTTTTCCCCCATCTTTTTCCCCCATCCAGATACACTGGAGTATCTCATGATTCATCTTCTGGGAAAGCATGAAGTTTCAAAGGACTTAAATGTGGTTAAATCTCAAAAAATGGTTAAATTCTGTTACCCAAGATTTTAATAGATACATAAACAAGAAGCAAGGGACTGCTTCCATGGCTGATGAAAATCACAGAAGTTCCAATCTGGAAAGGCTCTTAAAGAACATCTTTTCTAAGTTTTAATTTTAGAAACAAGGAAACTGAGCCCCAGAAAGGGCGAGGACCCCACATAACCTGATCACCCTGTGATCACCCAAGTCTCACACCAATCCTGGTACATGGGCACACAGTGAGCAATACATATTTGAGGAATGAATGCATGAATCTCATTGATTGAGGGCAAGGTGAGACACATTCTAGTTTCTCAGTCCCTCTCTGTATCTTGTTTTGCTTCTCAATGATTACTCAATATCACCTAAAGAATACAGGCCCATGGTGGATGGTATTTGAAAATTGTCCTGCCTCTGAAGTGTAAAATAAAAGCCTTTCTCTCATCAAATTCATCACCCTGGTGCTTTAGCATTTCCAATAAGCCAGGGGTCAAGGTGTTTGTCCATGTGACTGTTTCTGCATTCAGAGGACATACATCCATCTGAGTGTCTATCTGTAGGTAATGATCAGGAGGCACTTACAGACCTGATGGCACACAGCTAGTTAGAGGCAAGGTTGGACTAGACACCTGGCCTCCTAACCCCAGACCAGGGCTTCATCAACAATTCCCATTTGCTTCTCAGCTTGTAGAAGACGGAGAGCTGTGCTCCTCAAACAGCTGCCTCTGAGTGGGAGGAAAGAGCATGCAGCATAAGGGATTAAGTAACAGACTCACAGAACAGTCTCATCTTTACCCTAAATAGCATTACCTTTCTATATTTACTCATTCAGTCAGCAAACATGCTCTGAAGGCCCCCTCTGCACCAGACCAGATGCCAGGGTGGCTCTGCCTGGATCCAGTGGGCTGGGCATAGTGCCTGCTCTGCAGAAGCCCACACTCCAACAGGGAGAGAGGGCTAAAGGCACCAAAACGATCCAGGTGCTTCAGCATGTGAAGTTTTGAGTCAAATACACTGTATGTGAAGCACAAAGAAGTAAGTACACTTGATAATCAGGGGAGGCAGGAGAAGAGGACGTGAGATACCAGAAGGAAGCTTCTCTCCATTCTACAGTGAAATACTCAAAAATGGGCATTTATGTTGTTTTGGTAACCTAAAGTATGTGAAGAGAGAAACAGCACTCTGGCCCATTTGACTCACAACATCTAGTCTTTCTTGGACCAGTCAGAAAGTGTAGAAGAACTCTCCAAGGCTGTTCATTCCTGTCCATAGTGACTGTCATCCAAATTAACAGGTCTCCTCTAAATTGTCATCCCCCAGGAGAATGAGACACAGCCACGTCCTGTGCCCACCCTCACTGCCTCTACCACAGCCGTTCTCAAATGCCTCAGTCTCAGGAACTCTTTCCACTCTTAAGAATTATTGAGGACTCAGATGGGCACAGTGGCTCACACCTGCAATCCCAGCACTTTGGGAGGCCAAAGCAGGTGGATCACTTGAGGTCAGGAGTTCAAGACCATCCTGGCCAACATGGCAAAGCTCCGTCTCTACTAAAACTACAAAAAATTAGCCAGGCCTGGTGGCGGGTGCCTGTAATCCCAGCTACTCAGGAGGCTGAGGCAGGAGAATCTCATGAACCAAGGAGGCGGAGATTGCAGTGAGCTGACATCGCACCACTGCACTCCAGCCTGGGCAACAGAACGAGACTCCATCTCAAAAAGAGAAAGAATTGGCCCGGCGCAGTCAACAGCACACATCCTGGTTAACACGGTGAAACCCCATCTCTACTAAAAATACAAAAAATTAGCCAGGCATGGTGGCCCATGCCTGTAATCTCAGCTACTCAGGAGGCTGAGGCAGGAGAATCACTTGAACCGAGGAGGCAGAGGTTGCAGTGAGCCGAGATTGCACCACTGCACTCCAGCCTGGGTGGCAGAGCAAGACTCCGTTCTCAAAAAAAAAAAAAAGAAAGAAAGAAAGAAATGCTTACATCAGAAGGAAAACCTAAGCCACAACCACATTAACATCCACATACTGAACACTTACTGGTCACAGCACGGCTGTGCAAAAGCATGACACGGCATGAAGCACAGTCCCTGTCTTGCGCTATGTGACACTGACCTGGCAAAGAAAACATAGAGACAAATACATACACAATAAAGCAAGGCATGGCTTCCTGCCAAACTTGCAGATTTAAAATTGCAACAGCAATTTTAAAGGAACATCCATGCCTTCACTCATGTGCTCGACACTATTCTAGGTACATGGGGTCTGAGGATGAACAAGACAAAATCACTGACCTCATGGAATGTACTTTCTAGGGCAGGAGACAGACAATTAACAAACAAATAAGATGAATCATATAATGACAGGTGCATGTGCAGTGAAGAAAACTGAGGCAGGGTTAGGGGACAGATTGTGAAGGGAGTTGAGAGAGTACTCTATTTGATTAGTATTTTAGACAGGGTAGTTAAGGAAGCCTTCTAATAAGGTGACACATGAGACAAGATCTAAATGAAGTGAGAGAGTGAATATCTACGGAAAGAAAATGCTCATAGGGAGAACTAGAAGGGTCCTGGTTTGTTGGAGGAACTACAAAGAAACTTCTGCAGCTAGAGCAGAGAGTAGGAAAGGCAGGAGTCTGATTGAACTCTGGATGTGCTGCAAAACCTTTGCAGGTTTAGAAGGCTTCCATCACATCATCTGGTCAAGATTGTTCAGAAAACACCCAGGGAGACAGAGTCAGGGCTAGCGATACATACTTGAGCATCATCAGAACATAAATGGTGTTCTATGTGTTCACAGGACTGGATGAGACCAGGAAAGTGCAGATAAGGGAACCAGGGCACTGCACCATGGAGAAGTCAAGGGGAAGAGGAGGAGCCAGCAAGACGCTTAGAAAAGGCGGCCAAAGAGAGGAAAGGAAGACTGGGAGAGCATGGCATCCAAGAAGCCAAGGAAAAATAATGATGAGAACAAAGCTGCTGATAAACTATGTCAAGCGCTTGCTGAGAGATCAAATGAAATGAGAACTGAGAGCCACTGTGGATTCAACAAGAGGGCCTTCACAGCCTGACCGTAGTGTGCAACAGGAGAATCAGAAAGAAATGAGACCATGAATATAGACTAATATTGCCCGGCATGATTGCTCTGAAGGTGAGCAGAGAAATGGTCCATAGTTGAGGGAGACATGGGGTCTAGGAAGGAGATATTTTTCCTACTTATTATTGCAGCATTTATTTATTTATTTATTTTGAGATGGAATCTCACTCTGTCACCAGGCTGGAGTGCAGTGGCACAATCTCGGCTCACTGCAACCTCCGCCTCCTGGGTTCGAGATTCTTCTGTCTCAGCCTCCTGAGTAGCTGGGACTACAGGCATGCGCCACCAAGCCCAGCTAATTTTTGTATTTTTAGTAGAGGTGGGGTTTCACCATGTTGGGGTTTCACCATGTTGGCCAGGATGGTCTCAATCTCTTGACCTCGTGATCTGCCCACCTCGGCCTCCCGAAGTGCTGGGATTACAGGTGTGAGCCACTGAGCCCAGCCTATTGCGGCATATGTCAATGCTTAGGGTAATAGTTCAGCAGAAAGGTAAACTGCATTTTTCATGAGAGAAGGAGAGTAATTGCAGGAGTAGATCCCTTAAGCAGGTGAGAGGGAATAGGGTCATAGATACTTTGGCAGACTTGTAAATGGAAAAGTAGGCTATTCTCTCCTTGCTTCCGTTTTCTCTGTAACAGATGGAGTTATGAACTGATAGGCAGAGTTTTAAGAAGAGAGAAGATGTGGGTGTAAATTAGCAGAGAAATGCAGGATTGAGGTTGAGAATTGATAGAAATTTGTAGGCATAAATTTAAAGTGAAATGAGCCAGGAGTATCTCACAAAGAGATGGAATTTGTGTTGGCCTCAAAACAAAGAATAACACTCAGGCTCAGAGAGACTTGGGACACTGAGTTTAAAAAGAACAAAGAGAAATGTTAAGTACCTTGAAAGCTGTTGTCACACGGTCTTGGTCATAGCAACAATAAGCACTGGATAAATATTTGTTGAATAAACGAATGACTGAATGCCAAGGCCTATTTAGAGAACAGTGCATATCCCATATGACATGCACTTTAGCTGGGAATTCTTTGTCAGGCATTGAGGGTAAAAGTTAGAAAGTAGATAGGGACAAATTCAGGAAACTCTCAAACTCCCGGATAAAGTCTTGGCCTTAAACCTGCAGGCCAAGTGTTAATAACTGGTACTAATAATTCAAAGGCAACACAAACTTGATTATGGAAGTGAGGACTTCATGGAACAAGGACCTACCCCAGTTCCAGACCGCCCCAGGCAATATAAATCTGTCTGCATTCTTCTGAGGATCAGGTCTAAGAAGGAATGCTCTAACTTGGGGCATGGAAATCTTATCCAATTACATTATGAAAAAAACCTGACATGAACATTTTTTAAAAACCAACATGTTTACTTAGATATTTTTTCCAGGGCACTATAGGGATCAGGAGAGAACAAGAAACCATTTTCATGTGACCCTTCAAAGTAGAGGGAGAAATGTGTATCACATAGCAATGTGAATCCATATCAAAACTGAACGTTGTCCCTCCTTTCTGGGTCAAAGTGGTGATTTGTGGACAACCTGTGCCCTCAAAGCTTTGTTCCCTCCATAGTCTTAAACAGCATTTAATTGGCTTGCATTTTAATTCAATAGAGTTCCAGGAAGGAGATGAGCATGTTGTACAAGTTAGAGGCCAGGCGTGGTGGCTCATGCCTGCAATTCCAGCACTTAGGGAGGCTGAGGCAGGTGGATCACTTGAGGCCAGGTGTTCAAGACCAGCCTGGCTGACAGGGTGAAACCTTAATTAGCCAAACATGGTGGTGCACACCTCTAATCTCAGCTACTCGGGAAGCTGAGGCCGGAGAATGGCTTGAACCTGGGAGGCAGAGGTTGCAGTTAGCCAAGATCATGCCACTGCACTCCAGCCTGGGTGACACAGCAAGACTGTGTCTCAAAAAACACAAACAAAACAAAGCAAAAAAAAGAATTAAGGAGCTTTAGTGTTGGAAGCAACCTCAGAACCCATCTCATCCAACAGCCCAGCTAATGCAGGAATCCCTTCCATACAACAAACTTAGAGTTAACTTGACCCACAGGACAGTAGTGAGAGGTGAAGCCAGCTGGGCTTCTGGGTCGGGTGGGGACTTGGGGAACTTTTCTGTCTAGCTAAGGGATTGTAAATGCACCAATCAGTGCTCTGTGTTTAGCTAAAGGTTTGTAAATGCACCAATCAGCACTCTGTAAAAATGCACCAATCAGCGCTCTGTGTCTAGCTAAAGGTTTGTAAATGCACCAATCAGCACTCTGTAAAATGGACTAATCAGCACTCTGTAAAATGGACCAATCAGCAGGATGTGGGTGGGGCCAAATAAGAGAATAAAAGCTGGCAACCTGAGCCAGTTGTGGCACCCTGCTCAGGTCCCCTTCCATGCTGTGGACTCTTTGTTCTTTCGCTCTTCACAATAAATCTTGCTGTTGCTCACTCTTTGGGTCCACTCTACCTTTATGAGCCATAATACTCGCTGCAAAGGTCTGCAGCTTCACTCCTCAAGTCACCGAGACCACAAACCCACCAGGAGGAACAACCGACTCTGGACATGCCACCTTTAAGAGCTGTAACACTCACTGCAAAGGTCTGCAGCTTCACTACTGAAGTCAAGTGAGACCACAAACCCACCAGAAGGGAGAAACTGCAGGCACATCTGAAGGAACAAACTCTGGACACACCATCTTTAAGAACTGTAACACTCACTGCAAGGGTCCGTGGCTTCATTCTTGAAGTCAGGGAGACAAAGAACCCACCGGAAGGAACCAATTCCGGACACAGTAGCACTTGAGCACTGTGTTTGGGCAAGGAGCTTAAGAAATGAGAAAAGCAACAGAAATCATTCAGTGAAAGGCATATCATCATAAATAAATGTCGCCAAATAAAACAATGTGTAGAACCAGAGGTCTTTGAAAGCGGGAATATTTCCCATGAGGTTTCTGGATGGTTCAAGTGCATTACACTTATTGTGTACTTTATTTTGATTATTTCATTGTAATATATAACAAAATAATTATATGCCTCACCATAATGTGGAATTGTTACCAAAACACCAAGGGTTTGGTCTAGGTCCTGCTGCTTACGGCACAGAAAGCAATCACTGAGACGATGAGTATTGCCAAGGGAGAAGGCTTTAATTGGGTGCTGCAACCAAGGAGATGGGAGCTCAGTCTGAAATCAGTCTCTCCGATTGACCAAAACTAGGGGCTTTTATAACAGGGAAGAAATGTAAGAATACGTAAGAAAACAGGAACTAGGGAGGGGTAAGAAAGTGATCACAATGAATGAGGGGTCCAGGTCTCATTGTCTGGATGTGGTGATCTGGTGAGTTTCAGTTCTTTGATACTTTTTTTTGAGAGGCCTGAAGGTCCGTTCCTGAGGAAGGAACCCAGACAAAACAAATGTAAGCTTCAAGCTTTAAGATCAGGAAGGTTAATTTCTCTGTTTATCCAAAAAAAACAGACTATGGAACTATTGGTTTGGTTTCAGAATCAGTGGGAGCCCTGAGCTTGTTTTCCTGCAACTAGACAGTCCCATCTGGAGGTGACAGGAGACTGTGACAGATCATCAGGCATTAGTTTCTCAGAAGTAGCATGCAACCTAGGCCCCTCACATGTGCAGTTCACAACAGGGTTCACGTGCCTATGAGAATCTAATGCTGCCATTGATCTGACAGGAAGTGAAGCTCAGGTGGCAAGCAATGAGGATTGTCTGTCAATACAGATGAAGCTTTGTTTGCTCTCCTGCTGCTCATCTCCTGCTGTGCAGCCCGGTTCCTAACAGACCACAGAGTACTACCAGGGGTTGGCGACCCCTGCCCTAGGAGATCCCCCTAGGGTCAAATCTTAGAAAAACTGTGCTTCTTGCTATGCTTTCATCGTCAAGGTTATACATCTTCACTACAGAAAAATTAACTGTTCAGGAAAGACACGAAAAAGCCTCTCTAAGTCCCATGACTCATATGACTGTGGTTAACAAGTGGGGTGTTATTTTTAGTCACCACTCTATGGATATTTATCTTTTTTACCCTAAAACTTTTTACCATCAACTGTGTATAGATCATTGTACATCATGCCTTTCCACATATTTTTATAGCAGAAGTGTTTTCACATTTAAATCAATTCAAAAATATTGATTCACACCCAGATGTGTCAGTTTCCTCGCTCAGTGCTGGTGATACAGAGAACTAAAAAAGAAGCCTTGAGTCCCAGAAATAACTTTTAGGGGCAGGGAATTTTTTAGGTGAAGATGAATCAGTGTGTCTTCTCCTGAGGCAGAATCCTTGTGCCCCTCCTAAGGGGATCCATACTCCTTCCTTTGTTCATTTCATAGGAGAAAAGAAGTTACTTAGGAAACTCCATATAATAGAGTAAGCTCCCTTAAGTTTGCCTAAAACAGACTCCAGCCAAGGAGAGCTACATACTCGTTGAAAACAGTGATAAGTGCCATTACCATGGAATAGCATTAAATAATAGCAGCAGCAAACTCTTATCTGTGTCTACTCTGTGCCAGGCACTGCTGTGAGCCCTTTACTTGTATTAATTAACTCACAGTGATGGTTAACTTTACGTGGCTACTTGACTGAGGTAAGCTATATGTTGCGGGAAGTAAGGGACCCTGAACAGAGGGACTGGCTGGAGGCACGGCAGAGGAACGTAAATTGTGAAGATTTCATGAGTATTTACCAGTTCCCAAATAATACTTTTATAATTTCTTATGCCTGTCTTTATTTTAATCTCTTAATCCTGTTATCTTTGTAAGCTGAGGATATATGTCACCCCAGGACCACTGTGATAATTATGTTAACTGTACAAATTGATTGTAAAACATGTGTGTTTGAACGATATGAAATCAGTGCACCTTGAAAAAGAACAGAATAACAGCAATTTTTAGGGAAAAAGGGAAGACAACCATAAGGTCTGACTGCCTGCGGGGTCAGGCAAAAAGGGTCACGTTTTTCTTCTTGCAGAGAGCCTATAAATAAACGTGCAAGTAGGAGAGATATCACTAAATTCTTTTCCTAGCAAGGAATATTAATACCCTGGGAAAGGAATGCATTCTTGTGGGGAGACCTATAAACGTCTGCCCTGGGAATGTCTGTCTTATGCGGTTGAGATAAGGACTGAGATACGCCCTGGTCTCCTGCAGTACCCTCAGGCTTACTAGGGTGGGGAAAAACTTTGCCCTGGTAAATTTGTGGTCAGACCAGTTCTCTGCTCTTGAACCCTGTTTTCTTTTGTTTAAGATGTTTATCAAGACAATATGTGCACCACTGAACATAGACTCTTATCAGCAGTTCTGCTTTTTCCCTTTGTCTTGTTCCCTCAGAAGCATGTGATCCTTGTTAGATCCTTATTAGCAGTTCTGCTTTTTGCCCTTTGAAGCATGTGATCTTTGAACCTACTCCCTGTTCTTACACCCCCTCCCCTTTTGAAACCCTTAATAAAAACTTGCTGGTCTGAGACTCAGGCGGGCATCATGGTACTACCAATATGTGATGTCACCCCCAGTGGCCCAGCTTTAAAATTCCTCTCTTTGTACTGTCTCTCTTTATTTCTCAGCCAGCTGACACTTATGGAAAATAGAAAGAACCTACATTGAAATATTGGGGGCAGGTTCTCCCAATAGGTTTACCCAGATAGCTGGTAAAATATTGCTTCTGGGTGTGTCTGGGAGGGTGTTTCCAGAAGAGATTGGCATTTAAATTAGTAGACTGAGTAAAGAAGATCTGCTAACACCAAAGTGGGTGGGCCTCATCCAATCTGCTGAAGGCCCAGATAACACAAAATGGTGAATGAAGGGCAAATTCTGTCTGTCTCTTCTTGAGCTGGGACATCCACTTTCTGCTTCCACGGGACATAGAGCTCCTAGTTCTCAGACCTTCCAATTCAGACTAAATTACATCACTGGCTTTCCTAGGTTTCCAGTTTGCAGACAGCAGACTGTGGGACTTCTCAGCCTCCGTAATCACATGAGCCAATTCCCATAATAAATCTCCTCTGGTTCTCTGGAGAACCCCAACTAATACACCACAAAACATCAAATATTTGCAATCTGGTTCTTTACAGATATAGTTTGCTGACCCTGATCCAAATAAAAAGGTAGTCCCCCCATACAACACACTACCACCACCATCAATCACACTTTTTCCCCAGAGCTGACACTGCTCACAGTTGGAATACAGAGTTTCAGGCTGTTCTGTGTACATTTATAAACACAGATGTATACATACAAATAATTTTCCACATAAGTGAGATCATACAATACGTACTGTTCTATAACTTGCTTTTTTCATGCACCATACCTTGGAGCTCTTTGAATGCCATAAAGAGCTAATTCATCTTTTTCAGTGACCACAGAGCATTATACAGTGCAGATTCAACCATAATTTACTTAACTATCCTTTCATAGGGAATGAGTTTTCTGGTGTTTTGTATTTATAAGCAATGTGACAAAGAATACTAAGTGCATATTTTTGCACAAGTAAAAATATTTTTGTAGAACAAATATTTAAAAATAGAATTACTGAACCAAAGGACATGCCTTTAAAATTTTTGATAGTGTCAAAATGCCCTTCAGTAAGAGGACATCAGCATTTAAGCTGCTAACAACTGACCATACAATTACCCTTTTACTTAAAGTCTTGTATAGTATTATTCATTTTTCTTCATTCCAGGCAATATGATGGGGAAAAAGTGTATCTTGTGGCCTTTTTCCAATGAAGAAATGTCAGCCATGACTTTTGTCTTGTGAATGGCCTGTTTACAACCATTGTTCATTTTTCTATAAGAAGGTTTGAAGGCGTATATTTTTGCTCATTCCACACAGCATTTCATAGTTCTCTTCAAATTAAGCCAGTTGCCAACATTTAGATATTGAGATAGTTAATATTTTTTAAATTTGTATGTTCAGCTTGTCTCAAAAATGTGGAGGCTCTGACAACACTGGGCCCCCACTGGCAACAAATGGCTGAAGCAGAAGAAAGGCTCTTCTTCTAGTGGGCAGGGGCACCCATGGGCCCCATGTTCCTATCCTCTTGGAACAGGCCACTGACCTTCTCCTGTGACCTGCCTCACCTCTGCAGGCACTTGGTTTTACAACTCCTGTTCTATTGGGTTATTTACCTTCTGTTTTTAGTAGATTTTTTAGTAGCTCTTTGCACATGCAGACTTATTCATCTATCTCTTCTACACATTAACTATTTTCTTCCATTAATTCCCTTTTTGTTTATGCTGTCCTTTGATATTCAGAAGTTTAAAAATCTTCCTGTAGTGGAATCTGTCAGCTTATTTAATTTTACGACTACTGGGTTTTGCAGTTGCTTAGAGTTTTCCTCAATCAAAGTTTATTAAAAAAAATTATTTTCTACATTTTCTCATATTATATATGGTATTATTGGTATTGCTATTATTATTATAAGTTGAGCAACCCTTATCCAAAATTCCTGGGAGCAGATATGTTTCAGATTTCAGATTTTTTCAGACTTGGGAATATTTGTAGAATACAAACCAGTTGAGCATTCCTAATCCGAAAATCTGAAATGCAAAACACTCCAATGAGCATTTCCTTTGAGCAAGTCAGAGCTCAAAAAGTTTTGGATTTGGAGCATTTTGGATTGTTGGATTACAGATGCTCAGACTATATTATTATTATATCTTGTGTTTTTTCCTGTTCCTGAAACTAAATTATATTTTGCATGTATAGTGATAGCGAATTGCCCAGTTTGATTTTTAGAGTATTTCATCATTTGCTCATTTACTTGAAATCCCACAAAGAGGAATACACTATCCTGTGCTATCTTGTGCATTTTTTTAATGGGGTCTCACTTTGTCACCCTGGCTGGAGTGCAGTAGTATGATCACAGCCCACTTCAGCCTCCACCTCCCCAGACTCAAGTGATCCTCCTACCTCAGCCTCCCAAGCAGCTGGGACTACAGCCATCTGCCACTACATCTGGCTAATTTTTTGTATTTTTAGTAGAGATAGGTCTTCTCCATGTTTCCCAGGCTGGTCTCAAACTCCTGGGCTCAAGCAATCTACTAGCCTCAGCCTCCTAAAGTGGTAGGATTAGAGGCATGAGCAACTGCACCCAGCCCCTGTGCATTTTTTTTTTGGTGGGGGGGGGATGGAGTCTCGCTCAGTCGCCCAGGCTGGAGTGCAGTGGCGTGATCTCGGCTCACTGCAAGCTGCTCCTCCCAGGTTCAGGCCATTCTTCTGCCTCAGCCTCCTGAGTAGCTGGGACTACAGGCGCCCGCCACCATGCCTGGCTAATTGTTTTGTATTTTTAGTAGAGATGGGATTTCACTGTGTTAACCAGGATGGTCTCGATCTCCTGACCTCGTGATGCACCCGCCTCGGCCTCCCAAAGTGCTGGGATTACAGGCTTAGCCACCGCGCCCGGCCCCCTGTACATTTTTAAACTAAACAGTATATCTAGAAGATTATTTCATCTTTGCATATAGATCTACTTGATTTATAGCAGCAATGTTAATAATTTCATTATCAGATAATACTATTTTATAATTTGTTTAACAAGTCCTCTTGTTTGGTAAACACTTAAGTTTTGTCTAGAGTTAGGCTCCTATAAAAAGTGGCGCAATAAATATTTATGTTTCATTGTGCACCGGTATGAACATCAGTAGAATCAATTTCTAAAAGTTGAACTACCAAATTTAAAAGTATATGCATTTTTGAAGAATATTATCTAATTGCCCTCTAAAGATAAACTTACACACCCACCAGCAATGTATAGGAATGTTGGAAATGCCATTTCCCCACTCCCTGTGTATTACTGAATTTTCTGATTTTGATGGATCATCTGATTTATCTGATAGGTACAAAGTGACATCTCATTATTTTAATTTATATTTCTTTAATTTTCAGTGAGAACAAGCATCCATTTAGGTGGTTGAGTCACTTAGATTTCTTTCTTAATACCTTGCTTATTCATATCCTTTGCACATTTTCTAAGGTCTGTTTCTTATTGGTGGGCTAATGATTTTATAATAAATTACCAAGTACTTGTTATATTAATTGCAAGTATTTATTTGCCCAGTTTGTGGTTTGAATTCTAACTTTTTTTTAACTTTCACTTTTTGCATTTTTTGCTTTGTAGAAATTTTTAAAATGTAGTCACGTGTATTAATGTTTACTTTTCATGGTATCTTGGTTTTGAGTATTGTTCGAAAGGATCTTCCCAGCTGTTACTATTTTCTTAATATTCTTTTAAAATTCTCCCATGCTGACAGTTTTTACATTTAAATTTTTAAGTCATTTGGAATGGATTTGGTATCAGGAGAGTTATAATCTTTTTCTTCAGTTGTCTCAACCATTTATTAAATAACCCATCTCCTCCCCCACTGCTTTGAAATTATCGTGTATTAAATTTTCTTAACTATTTGGGGCTACTTCAAGACTCTACACTATTCCAGTAATTTGTCTATTCTTTACCAGCAGGTCACTGTTTTAATCATTGTGGCTTCATGATACAGTGTTATGATTTAGAGACTGAAAGATCTAGGGCTGATCCTTCAATCAATATTAACTGAACACATATTGTCTTGGTTTTAAAAGGCACACAAAAGAAGTTCAGACCCTTTCCTGCCCTTGTGAAGGTAAGAAAGAGGCTACTGCCCTATAAACCTGAGTTTCCTGTAATCTGCAACTCAATACCACCTAGAATGCAGATCTGAGGCTCTTAGTGGACCCTAGTTGAAGAGATGGTGGTATTGGTGGGACTGGAGGGCAGGCAGGGTCCTTGGCTTAGAGAAATCTCAGACCAGTCCCAGATCTCTTAGTCTCTATATAGATTTGTAGAGACGGAGGGAAATTTTCCCCTTTGCCCTCTGAAGTTTTGCTGAAAATCACTGCCAAGAGGCAGATTAACAGGAGCAAAGGCACACAAATTTATGTGACCACAGTTTTATGTGACACAGGAGCCTTCAGAATGAAGACCCAAAGATACAGGGGAAAATGCCCATGTTTATGCTTAAATTCATAACCTATTAGCATTAGACCCTACCCCAGGATTGGACAAAAGGGGTAGGGTCTAATGCTAATAGGTTGAGAGGGGAACCCAGCGAGGCCTGTCTGTCTAGATTCTTCTTGGCCTCTGAGCAGGATTCCTCCTGTGAGAAGAAATAACAAGCAGAAGAAGGGTGGCCAGCATAATTTCCCGAAGCCCCTGACTCTGTGAGGACCCTGTGCAGCTCTTGGAAAGATGCTTTGAAGACAAAACAGAATAAAGCACATGGCCCCCCATGTCTCTTGCCCGAGTCACTATATTCCTTAAAAGATAAATGATCCTACTCCTTTGCCTTTTCCTACAAATATGAAAATGTCTGGGCCAGGTGCGGTGGTTCACACCTGTAATCCCAGCACTTTGGGAGGCCGAGGTGGGCAGATCACGAGGTCAGGAGATCAAGACCATCCTGGCTAACACGGTGAAAACCTGAGCCAGGCATGGTGGTGGGCACCTCCAGTCCCAGCTACTCAGGAGGCTGAGGCAGGAGAATGGTGTGAACCTGGGAGATGGAGCTTGCAGTGATCTGAGGTCGCGCCACTGCACTACAGCCTGGGCGACAGAGCGAGAAAAAAAAAAAAAGGACTAGTGAGCCAAGATCACACCACTGCACTCCACTCCAGCCTGGGAAACAGAGTGAGACTCCATCTCAAAAAAAAAAAGAAAAAGAAAGAAAGAAAGAAAACATCTGGCAGGGTTAGTGATTATGCTTCTATAATCTATAACCAAATGTACTTTAGTGATCTATAACCAGATGTATTCTTACACCCAAACCTTGATGTGATTGTGCTTGAACGTAACTTCTGAGCAAGTGTGATGTAATTTTGCCCATATGAGCCCCACCTCCTGTGTATAGGCAGTGGCTAAAACACGGCCGGAGCCGTCTCGCAGAACTGCTTCCCGGCTATAGGCCTCTGCCTACAGTCCTCAGTAAGACTTCTGAATAGAACTAACTTTAATTCTTTTTCTTATTTTTTGAGACAGGGTCTCACTCTGCCACCCAGGCTGGAGTGCTATGGTACTGTCATGGCTCACTGCAGCCACGACCTCCTGGACTCAAGCAATCCTCTTTCCTCAGCCTCCTGAGTAGCTGAGACTACAGGTGTGCATCACCTTGCCTGGCTGATTTTTGTATTTTTTGCAGACAGGGTCCCACTATGTTACCCAGGCTGGTCTCAGACTCCTGGGCTCAAGAGATCCTCCCATTCAGCCTCCCAAAGTGCTGGGATTACAGGCGTGAGCCACTGTGCCCGGCCCAATTATTTAAAAGCTTGTTTGTTTGTTTTTCTTCGACACTTCCTTCTAGGTATGGGGTAGGACCTTCTCTGGAATGAGGGTCTTATCACCTACAATCAAACAAGATAAGTCAGATCATTTCTTCATGGCCAGTTATTACACATTTGCAGACGGGAAATTAGAGTAAATATTTTTAGGCTTTATGTCTGGCGTTGGAGACCCGCCTTGAGGAAGAGGGGTTCTAGTTTCCATGGTTTGATCTAGGAGAGAATGAAAGGTGAGAGACACGAGGGCATGAGAAGGCCAGAGAGAGCTGCTTCTGAAGCCCTCATTTTGGGGGTATTATTTTCTGAGACCCTACAAATGACATTTCTGTATAGATTTCTAATACATGTATTCAACTGCACCAGGCAAAAACATTTTGAAAGGTTCCAGAAAAAAGCCACTACTTGACATTTGTTGCTTTGGGTCAAGCAAAAGTGGTATCCTAGCCTGCTTGTTTCATCTCCCCATCCCGTGCCGATGTGTGCCATCCGTGCAGTGTGTCCCAGCCAGCTGAGTCACCGCATCACCCTGATATATCATAGGTTCAAATGCAGGGGAAAACTAAACATATTGCTCACTGTTCTGAAAATAATAATAGAGTAACAATCCATTCCCCGCAGATAATCACCTTTAATAATGCCTCAAAGAGACAGCAAGGGAAACCATTTAGCTGCTACTCTCTAGGGAACTCTGGGCAAATAAACCCCAAAAAATTACATATTGTGTAGGACACATTTTCTCCTATTTTTCCTTCAGACCCAACATCAATCTCACTTTGAACGTAAGGTGAGAGATGTCTGTGGAATGAACAGCTTCTCAGCAGTCACAGCCTGGAAGCTATGAATGAGGCCTGAAATGAAAACACTGAAGTGACAGTCTTCCAAGAAAGATCAGCAAGCGATAAATAACAGCATAAAAGATAACCGTCAGCGGCTTTCCTCCGGCAACCGAAAGGAAATCACAGGGACCTCTGACAGCTTCTCCTGCTCAGAACAGAACTCAAAGGCTCAGCAGAGCTGACAAATTCAGTGTAACTAGTGCTGGTCTTTTGGAAAGCTATTGGGATTATACTTCTCCTCCTCCTCTGTTTTGAGGAAGCTTTTCTCAAGTTCAAAGCATTTGAGAACTGGTTCTGTCAGATAGAGGGATTTAAGTCAAACCTGGCATCAGCAGAGTAAACCAGCAGTTCTCCCTAGAGATATACATCTAGACAGATGCATGCCAGACAGATTGCTGAGTGGATGAATAGTTAGATAGAGGGAGATAGAGAGATGGGTGGATGGGTGGATGGATGGATGGATGGATGGACGGATGAGTGGGATGGATGGATGAACAGACACATAAATTAGAAAGATAGACATAGATATATGAATTGATGGATATACAGAGAATAGATAGATCAATCAATAGATAGATAGGACATACATCTAATTTTTCAGATGCATCATCAGCGGGAGGAAAGGAAGGAAGAGTTGTGAAAGGAATCAGAGAAAAGTAGGAAAGAGATAAGAAAATAACATGGGTGGGGAGGTTTTTATGAACTGTTAAGCCATTATGTGTTTGGTAAAAAAATAATGAGGTAGGCTTTAATTACCAGAGGTTAACTTTGACTCCACAACACAGCTTTCTTTAGTGCTATTAAATATTTTAACCCTAGAAGATGTAGAAAATGATACAAATACATGGAAGGCCCCACTTACCTGCCTCTGCCCAAATGCATTCCCTTCTCCTCCTGCCCCTCCCCAAGGCTCTCACTCCCAGCTCCTTGGCATTTGGCATTTGGCATTGTCTATCCTTGGTACATTTCTCCATATGCATATACAATGTATAGTATTCCTTTGCAATTTTCTCTTTTAAATTCAACATGTAATTGAAATTTATCTATATTTTTAATGTCCGGCTTTGGCTCATTATTTCCACCGATTTGTAATATTACATTATATGAATAAACAGCAATTAATCATCTTGCTGAGACATTTAGCTTGTTTCCACATTTTAAGCTCTTATAAACAATGTTGAAATAAACCTTCTTTGATACAGTTCTTTCAGCATATGTGTGAACATTTCTCTAGGGTACAAAACTAGGATTGGAATTTCTGGGATAAATAGCAACATAGTGTTTCAATCCTCCTCTTATAATAATTATCTTGATTTAAGCTATATGTTATCAGGAAGTGTGGGGTCCTCAGTTCTTAGCCTTCTCAGAGGAAAGAATTTGGCCAAGAGACCAATTAATCAAGTAAGCAAAAGGCTTATTAAGGAAATAAAAGAACACTGCAAGAGAGAAGCAGGCTGACAGGGCTGGAAGCAGTCCCAAGAGCCCTGCATTGTGGTTTTTATTAAGAGGGACTGTTTAAAACTTAAGTTCCTGCTTCTGTCTTTTTTTTTTTTTTATTTTGAGACGGAGTCTTGCTCTGTCACTAGACTGGAGTGCAGTGGCATGATCTCGGCTCATTGCAACCTCCGCTTCCTCGGTTCAAGTGATTCCCCTGCCTCAGCCTCCCGAGTAGCTGGGACTACAGGCACGTGCCACCACGCCCGGCTAATTTTTTTGTGTTTTAGTAGAGACGAGGTGTTACCATGTTGGCCAGAATGGTCTTGATCTCCTGACCTCATGATCAGCCCACCTCGGCCTCCCAAAGTGCTGAGATTACAGGCGTGAACCACTGTGCCTGGCCATGTCTTAGGTCTCAGCCTTTTCCTCCAGCCTAGTTCCCTGCCCTGGTCTGTGGATGCCCCCTTACCATCAGTTGATGCTCATGTTGGCTATGAATCCCTCCTAACAGCGGCCTTGCTCGTGACCACTACCCCAGGAAGGTCTATGGAGGTCAAACCTGTACTTATTGTACTGGGCTGTCTCTTAGAAATTTCCCCTTTGTCCTTTTTCCCTTCTTATCAGCATGCAGCTAGATACATTCCGACAGGCTAACTGCAGAGTGAATTATTACAGGGTGTTTGGGGGCATTCCTTTCTGTGTAGGTATCTCCCCTCCTTTTTCCCCCACATCTGACTAATTGCTGGCCCACTCCAGCATTAGCAATGTTATTAGCATGCACGTTTTGGGTGGTCCCTCAGGTGTGAGGCTTCCTCCCCCTACTGCTCATGCCTAGCTATCAGCCTACTCTAACATAAATATCAACAACAAAAATGATGGTTACACAATGAGATAAACAGCAAGTTTTTAGATTTTAATTCAACAGTTGATTTAATTCATTACAGAGACTGCAATGAAAGATTCCATTTTTTTCTCCATGTAAAGCACTGAGACTAGAAATATTTTGAATTATAAAGCCTACTAGAAGGTCATTGAAATAGACTGTGTTTCTCTGTCACACACACACACACACAAAACTGCAAAATCTTGATATTCTTCTTAATTGTCTGACACACATAACTCAACATTTTCTTCCCAACCAAGCTATCATTCAAGTATAAAGACAGGGGAAGGGGCCGGGCGTGGTGGCTCATGCCTGTAATCCCAGCACTTCAGGAGGCTGAAACTGAGAGGTGAAGCCAGCTGGACTTCCTGGGTCGAGTGGGGACTTGGAGAAATTTTCTGTGTTACAAAAGGATTGTAAAATGCACCAATCAGCACTCTGTATCTAGGACTGTAAAACGCACCAATCAGCACTCTGTAAAAATGCACCAATCAGTGCTCTGTAGCTAGCAAGAGGATTGTAAAATGCACCAATCCGTGCTCGGTAAAAACACACCAATCAGCACTCTGTAGCTAGCAAGAGATTGTAAAATGCACCAATCAGCACTCTGTAAAAACGTACCAATCAGCATTCCGTAGCAAGAGGATTGTAAAATGCACCAATCAGTGCTCTGTAAAATGCACCAATCAGCGCTCTGTAAAACACACCAATCAGCAGGATCCTAAAAGTAGCCAATCACAGGGAGGACTGAAAAAAAGACACTCTGATAGGACAAAAATGGAATATGGCAGAATATGGGAGGGGACAAATAAGGGAATGAAAGCTGGCCACCCCAGCCAGCAGAGGCAACCTGCTCAGGTCCCCTTCCACGCTGTGGAAGCTTTGTCCTTTCGCTCTTCACAATAAACTTTGCTACCGCTCACTTTTTGGGTCTGTGCCATCTTTAACAGCTGTAACACTCACCGTGAAGGTCTGCAGCTTCATTATTGAAGTAAGCGAGACCATGAACCCACCAGCAGGAGCCAACTCCAGACACAATACAGGCAGATCATGAGGTCAGGAGTTCTAGATCAGCCTTGCCAATATGGTGAAACCCCATCTCTACTAAAAGCACAAAAATTAGGCCAGACCTGGTGGCTCATGCCTGTAATTCCAGCACTTTGGGAGGCCGAGGCGGGTGAATCACAAGGTCAGGAGATCAAGACACTCTTGGCTAACACAGTGAAACCCTGTCTCTACTAAAAATACAAAAAATTAGCCGGGTGTGGTGGCAGGCACCTGTAATCCCAGCTACTCAGGAGGCTGAGGCAGGAGAATGGCGTGAACCTGGGAGGCGGAGCTTGCAGTGAGCTGAGATCGCGCCACTGTACTCCAGCCTGGGCAACAGAGCGAGACTCTGTCTCAGAAAAAAAAAAAAAAAAAGACGAGAAGAAAAATATCTTTTCCTCACCCATTGCTCAGTTCATGGCTGAAGTCCCTATAACAAAAGACAGACTAACAAGAGAAAAGTGTGTTTACTTAATAAAAGCTTTCCAGGACATGGGAGCCTTCATAAGGAAATGCAGGCTCACAGAAACAGTTACACTTGTGTATTTTTATGCTATGTTTAATGAGGAGTGAACCATCAAGGAGAAATATAAATGGACAAAAAAGTGTGATCTAATGGCAATAAACTAGGAGGAACTTAGCAAGGCCTGCTTGCTCAGATTTTTCTCTGTCCCTTTGTCCTCAGAGATAAGGATTTTCCTTTCTTTCCAGTATGGAGAGAGTACCTCTCACATGAAGGCCTTACAACCTGCTTCAGGGAAAGGTCAGAAAATCCTTTGTAGGTTTTACAGTCTGTTTCAGCGGAGAAGGGGCCAGGAAGTTGAGGGAAACCTTTCTGCTTCTGCCATTTCTCAAGTGCCAAGGTGTCATATTTTGGAGTAGCGTTTTCCTGAACACCATCACAACATTCAGGTTTGTTTGTTTGTTTTTTGAGATGGAGTCTCTGTCACCCAGGCTAGAGTGCAGTGGCGCGATCTTGGCTCACTGCATCCTTCACCTCCCAGGTTCAGGCAATTCTCCTGCCTCAGCCTCCCGAGTAGCTGGGATTACAGGCGCCCACTACTGCACCCAGCTAACTTTTGTATTTTTAGTAGAGATAGGGCTTCACCATCTTGGCCAGTCTGGTCTCGAACTCCTGACCTCATGATCCACCCACCTCGGCCTCCCTAAGTGCTGGGATTACAGGTGTGAGCCACCACGCCCAGCCCACATTCGGGTATTTTCAAATGTGTCATGGACCACTGCACTCATGAGCCCTCCTTGAAGAAACATCTTAGGGACTAAAGCCAGCAACTAAGAGATAACTACCATTAGCATGGGAGAAGAACAGATGGTGAGCACTGAACACACTTAGATAGATTGAAAAATTACAAAACAGCAGTAATTACGTTTCAACATGGACTCATTATCCAAGGCCATTGTGAGAGTTAGATAAATGCAGACATCTAAATGTGGAGGAAGTCACAGAGGCGGAGGGTGGAATGTACAATTATTTCCGTATCTTATATATGCAGGATTGTGTAGATAGTTTTTAAAGCCCATAGACAGTGTATGTCTTCATTCCACAAATATTCCTTGAGAATTTACCATCTGGCAAGCATGGTGCTAAGTACCGGGAACACAATGACGAAAAGAAGACACTGTCGAAATACAATGGGACATGAGTAGAATAGAAGGAAAAATAGACATCAAACAATGACTCACACAAAAGTAAGGCGATGACCCTGATAAATGATACAAAGTGAAGGCACAAGAAACAATGAAGATGTATATACTAGAGGGCTTTACCTAGTCAAGGGAGCTGGAGAGAGCTACTGTGTGGAAAGGACACACTCCTGGAGTTGAGACCTAGGAGACGACATAGGTGATGAGTGAGAGAGAGGAAGCAGCAGGAACAGCAGGACCCAGCATGATGCTCAAACACCAGGTAGGAGACAGAGTTAGAGGGAAGCAGCAGGGTTTGAGGGGCTTGGCAATCAGAGATAAGAAAAAAAATCATTAATTAAGCAGCGTATTCAGAAACTGGTTCAAAGCTATAAAAGTACCCATTTCATACCTGCCATTGTCCAGCTATATCTAACAATTGAGTTAATTGGCCCAATTTCTTCAGCAACAACAAAAAAAATGACAAGGAAGGAATAAGAAAGAATATGTCAATCAAATTTGGGCTGTGGTTTTTCTCTGGGTCTTCTTAATTCAAAAAAGCCTAACAGTAAAATAATATTTGTGAGACAATTGGGGAAATCCGGGCTCTGACTGGATTGTAGGAAGGAATTGTTTTTAGGTGTGATCCCGGCATTGGGGTTACATTTTTAAATAAATAAGTCCTCATCTGATAGAGGGACATTCTGAAGTACCTGCAAATGTAAGGGTGGGATAACTTAACATCAATTCTCCTGGGTAGGAAGAACAATCAGACCATAGGACACACTTTCTGATTCTAACAAAGCTCTTTATCTGCCAAATAATTAATGACCAAGAGAGTTCTTATTCGTAGAGACCATCTGACCACTGCCCTTCCCTGTATCTAGAAGGTGGGCCCTAATATTACTATGACAGGCCCCTCTTCTATTAAGTATGACCATGATGTATAGTTTAACTAAACATCCTGAGAGGAAATGAGATCAATACAAAGTGGCCTGGGGGAGAATTAGGCCTCTGCTCTTGGTGCTTCTTCTTACACATAAAATGAATCTGAGGGCCAGGCGCGGTGGCTCACGCCTGTAATCCCAACATTTTGGGAGGCCAAAGCAGGCAGATCACCTGAGTTCAGGAGTTGGAGACAAGCCTGACCAACATGACAAAACCCTGTCTCTACTAAAAATACAGAAAATTAGCTGGACGTGATGGCCTGTAATCCCAGCTACTTGGGAGGCTGTGGCAGGAGAATCACTTGAACCTGGGAGAAGGAGGTTGCAGTGAGCTGAGATTGCGCCACTGCACTCCAGCCTGGGGGATAGAGCAAGACTCTGTCTCCACAAAAACAAAAAAAAAAATTTGAGAATCTGATGTTTGTGGTCTACAGCATGAATGGTGTTTATAATGCTGCCTGTGTTTGTTTAAGACTCTAGAGTTCTTTTGGCTACCTCCCCTAAATAAGCACTTGGAATCAATTCAGCAAACACTGAGGTGCCTGGGAGCTTGATGGTGAGGTTTCTTGAAAACATTCTGTTGCTTTCGTTGCTAAGTTTCATCCCTGATGCCAAGTCATTCTTGGAGTCCTGGATGGGTTAGGCACTCCAAAATGTGTTTGATTCTTTTAACCTGATAGGTGACCACTGTGTCCCAAATTAATTAGTGCTAACATCTTGTAAGCTCCTACTATATTCCAGGCACCCTCTTCGTCATGTTAAAAATCCATGTCCTCGGCTGGGCGTGGTGGCTCATGCCTGTAATCCCAGCACTTTGGGAGGCCGAGGTGGTTGGATCACCCAAGGTCAGGAGTTTGAGACCAGCTTGACCAACATGGTGAAACCTATCTCTACTAAAAATACAAAAATTAGCTGGACATGGTGGCAGGTGCCTGTAATCCCAGCTACTCAGGAGGCTGAGGCAGGAGAATCACTTGAACCCAGGGCGGAAGTTGCAGTGAGCCAAGATCGCACCATTGCACTCCAGCGTAGGCATCGCAGTGAGACCCTGTCTTAAAAAAACAAAACAAAACAAAACAAAAAAAAATCCGTGTCCTCTAATCCTAACAATATTGTAACAAAAATGAGAAAATTAGTAAGGCTTGGGAATGGCAAGTAATTTGCCTGAGGACACGCAATGATCAAGTAGCAAATTCAGAATTCAGATGCAGTCCTCCCTGAATAGGAAGCCATGCTTTGGCCCTGCAGCTCAATGTTGAAGGACTGCAGAGTTCAACTTATATTAACTTTCAGGTCAATATGTATGTAGAAGTAAGAAATGCTTAATTAAGTGAGGGAAGATCAGAGACCTGATACAATAGGTCCCTTGACAGGACAAAAAAAGAAAGAATTATATCAAAGGATACATCCCTAATATCTAAACTTCTAGTCTCAAAAGGAATTTCACCCTGACCTGAAGCGGAGCTTGCAAGGAGCTGAGATTGCACCACTGCACTCCAGCCTGGGCAACAGTGCGAGATCCCATCTAAAAAAAATAAAAAATAAAAATAAAAACAGAAATTTCACCCTGACCTTAGCTAGGATCACGAGAGTCTCTGTTGATGCATTTATAAACTTGCTCATACCCATTCCTTGAACAGTGTGATGAACATCCACAGTTTCTTGAGGAAAGTGTTGCCTTCCCCTGACTTGTTCTTGGCTCCTGTGGCTTGTACAAAGACCTGCTTCCTAAGTGGCCTTGCTGATGCATCCCCATGACCCTGACCTTAGCAGGAGCCAGGGCAGAACACCATCTGCTTTGGCTTAACATCACCTGCGACCCAAAGTACAGCCCCCATCTCCTGCCTGGTAGAACATCTCCTGCCTAGCTTTTTACTTTGCTCCTCTGTTGTGAAGTTATTTTTGACCAAAGCCCCAGTGCCCTTTGGAGGCAATCTGTATAATTTCTTTTCTTTTCACATTGAAATCTTTTTATTTAGAGGAGAATCCCACCAACACAATTGTTGTATTCCAAATAGATATATCACTTGCTATAAAATTTCTCCATATAAATATTTCTCTGTCTTCTCTTATCTCTGATCAATATATACTTTTCTTATCTTTGTTAGGTTTCAACTATGTTTCAATCTGATGGTCTGTTTTGATCACTTCCATATAAAACACAGTGTTTAATAAATGCTCAATAATTAATATGTTAAGGGCTAAATAAGATGAGATGTTAAAAGATTTCATAGAATATTCTACTATTTTGAGTTTATGTCTATCTTTGCACTTTCAAACATTTTTACATGCCAATAACTTGTTCTAAGATGTTACCAGTGAGGCCGGGCACAGAGGCTCATGCCTGTAATCCCAGCACTTTGGGAGGCCAAGACAGGTGAATCACCTGAGGTTGGGTGTTTGAGACCAGCCTGACCAACATGGAGAAACTCCATCTCTACTAAAAATACAAAATTAGCTGGGCACGGTGGTGCATACCCGTGATCCCAGCTACTCAGGAGGCTGAGGCAGGAGAATCGCTTGAACCTGGGAGAAGGAGGTTGCGATGAGCAGAGATTGCACCATTGCACTTCATCCTGGGCAACAAGAGCGAAACTCCATCTCAAAAAATATATATACATATATTACCAGTGAAACAAATCCTGAAAATCAAATTGACAATTTACTAGGCTTTTATTGAGGGCTTATTATATACATTCTTAAAATTCACTTGCCTATACTTTTGGTTAGACTTTCAAAAGGAAGTTATATTGAATACTGACAATGACAAAAAAATAAATAAAAGTAACCCGACAAAATCATTAGGCTGGTAATATGAGCTATGTAGCAGGCTCTCCATATGGACCTGTGTTAGCTTCTAACAGCTATTAGCTCAGAAAAAGATGAAGTCTTTTGTGAAAAGATGAAGTGCTTTTCACAAAGCACTCTGCTCAGCATGTTCCTCTCTGTTATATGACTGCAGCGAGTCTAATGTGAATGATACTGCTTCCATCTCCACGACACTTCCTCCGAAAAATCAAAAGTGCTATACAAATGTTCTCTTATCGATTTTAATCTCTCTGATGCAGTGTTTTGAAAGTCCCAGAGGGAAGTGGTGCAACCACGATAATTCGAAATCAAACCTCCCTTTGCTTAACTCAAGCTTGGCTCCACCCTGGGCATGATATGACCCTCTTCATTTCTCTCTCCTAAACAAAAAGGGGTTTAGCCAATTAGAAGCTCAAATTCATTATACAGTGCAGTTCACTTTGTTCACTTCTCAGAAACATTTTAAATGGCTGAAGGGCCATTTTCCTTTGGAGGGTTATTGTGGTTGCATTTGGAAAAGTTTCCCATCGATCAGCCTGCTTTCTTTGTATCTATAACACAGTGGACAATGGTGAACATTGATAGTCCATGTGGAATTTTTTTTAAAAAAGAGGGAAGAAAGGAAAATTTGTAGAAATCCCAAAGGAAATACTTCCTTGGCCTTAGTCAACTTAAATATATATATGTATATATAATATGTATATATATATGTATATATGTATATATAATATGTATATATATAATATATGTGTATATATATATGACCTTTTTCTTTTAACTTGTTTGAAAAGTTAAACAAAGTACATATATATATTGACCTTTTCAAACAAGTTGAAAGAAAAAGCCTAAACAATTGAGTTTTACTAAAACGGGAATCTAGGCTGGGCATGGTGGCTCACACCTGTAATCCCAACACTTTGGGAGGCCCAAGCAGGTGGATTACCTGAGGTTGGGAGTACAAGACCAGCCTGACCAATATGGAGAAACCCCATCTCTACTAAAAATACAAAATTAGTTGTGTGTTGTGGCGCATGCCTGTGATCCCAGCTACTCGGGAGGCTGAGGCAGGAGAATCGCTTGAACCCGGGAAGTGGATGTTGTGGTGAGCTGAGATCATGCCATTGAACTCCAGCCTGGGCAACAAGAGTGAAACTCCGTCTCAAAACAAACAGCAACAACAATAAAAAAACAAAAACGGGAATCCAGTCAGTAAGAATGTCTGAGTGCGGCCTGCTTTGAGGAGAGACCCTGAGAGGCCAATAAGATCCAATGCTCCCACACGTCAGCTGTCATTCATTTGTAATTCCCTTTCTACCACAGAGTTGATCCATGAGGCCCATGCCATCTTTGAGGAAAGCACAGAGCCCCCGTCATTCTCAGCATCCTGTACCAGAGTTTCCCTGTGGCAGCACTATTGACATTTTGAACCAGGTTGTTCTTTGTTGTAGGGGGTGTCCTATGCATTGTAGAATGTTGAGCGGCATCCCTGGTGGCCACCCACGAGCCAGGAGCACCCCCTTTTGCGTCCTGGTGATCAAAAACATGTCTAGTCCTTACCAAATATCCCCTGGGGAGGGGCAACATTGTCCCTGGTAGAGAGCCACTGTCCTATAAAACCCACTCTGAAGGGTTTTTTAAACTAAATTTCTCCCAAGACTTGGTTATTGCCAAATGTTACCAAGAATGCCATTGTTTCATATGGAATGAACCAGAATCAAAAGAAACTCAAGAGGCCCCCACATTAAAAAGACTCATGGGTTCAATAGCAGAAAACTGCACACCCATTCAAAGAAGCAGCAGCCTTGAACACCTTTTCCCCAGAAAACTAAAGGCCTTTCAAGCTAAGGCTCTTGTTTTACTGCCTAAGGCTTTAGAGAATAAGAATGTTTCTTCCCCTCCCCCAGCCCCTAATTATAGATGTCATTAACTAGTAATCAATTCTAAGATGAATTGCTTTGTCCTTAAAAATGCATTAGGATTATAGGGTGGCTTAGTGATTAGCTAAACAAATTGACACACATTATAATGTTACCATTACTAACAATTACCTGTTGACAACTAAATTATAGATTTCCAGTTATTTTCTTTTTCTTTCTTTTTTTTTTTAAATTATACTTTAAGTTCTGGGATACATATGCAGAAGGTGCAGGTTTGTTACATAGGTATACACGTGCCATGGTGGTTTGCTGCACCCATCAACCCGTCATCTACATTAGGTATTTATTCTAATGCTATCCCTCCCTTTGCCCCCAACCCCGCGACAGGCCCCAGTGTGGTGTGTGATGTTCCCCTTTCTGTGTCCATGTTAAAGGGTAAACTTGGCTGAGTGTGGTGGCTCACACCTAGAATCCCAGCACTTTGGGAGGCCAAGGCAGGCAGACCACAAGGTCAAGAGATCGAGACCATCCTGGCCAATATGGTGAAAACCCGTCTCTACTAAAAATACAAAAATTAGCTGGGTGTGGTGGCACGTGCCTGTAGTCCCAGCTACTTGGGAGGGGCAGAGAACTGCTTGAACCTGGGAAGCAGAGGTTGCAGTGTGCCGAGATTGTGCTGAAATTTGAGTAAACTCAAATTTCTTTGCATTTTAATGTTTTGATTGTTGGAAGTTATTTAAATAAATAAGTAATCCATCATGAAGTGCTTTTTTTTTTTCAGAGTCTCGATCTGTTGCCAGGCTGGAGTGCAGTGGTGCGTTCTTGGCTCACTGCAACCTCCGCCTCCCAGGTTCAAGCAATTCTCCTGCCTCAGCCTCCTGAGTAGCTGAGGCTACAGGCGCACACCACCACCACGTCCAGCTAATTTCTGTATTTTTAGTAGAGATGGGGTTTCACCATGTTGGCCAGGATGGTCTTGATCTCTTGACTTCGTGATCCACCTGTCTCGGCCTCCCAAAGTGCTGGGGTTACAGGCATGAGCCACTGTGCCCGGCCATGAAGTGCTCTTTTAAAGTGACTTGATTTATTTGGTTCACAAGCAATACTGGTAGCCTGGACTGAACTGTTACAAGCATGAATTTATCATTTCTTTTTCTTTGAAATGGTTAGCTGTAGAAAAAGTGCAGTCCCAATGAATTCGGTGCAGACGGGCCAATCATTTTTAGCAAAAACAACAAAGGCAGCATTTTCTAAGAGAAGTCACGTGGCAGGACCCTGCTGATACAAATATTTCAGTGTTCCATTAGTAAGAATATACAACTATACAACTATGTACAGTAGATCAAATATGACCCTGCAAGAAAACATGAGACCTCAGGCAACATTTATCTTGTATTTTAAAACAGGATAAAAGAAGAACTACAGGAGGCTGGGAGTTGAAGCCATGAGTCTTAAAAGGAAGCCTGCAGTAGGAGAAGTATCAATGAGAGGCCATTACCAGGGAGAAATTAGGAATTACATCCCTTATTTCTATTCTCAGACATTTCAATTTGGTTAATATTCTGATTTTATACCACCTAAAGCAGTGTAAGATGATTAAAATAGCACTGAATGCGGAGTAATTTAAAAAATGGGGTTGGGTGGGGGTGCTGGGGATTAATAGAGCCCTCTGGGAGCTTTAGGTTTTTCATGAGTTACCTGGAGGCCCGTCACAGACTAGGAACTGTAATTCTGTAAACAGATCATAAAGCAATGCCATATCCACGTGGGGCTCCACACCGCCCAGGTGACTTTGCCATCCTTATCCTATTCCATCTTCTTAATAACCTTCAAGGAGTTTTGCTGAAAGGAGTTTACTAAAGGGGCTATCGGCAGAGGTGGGAGCTGGGCAGAAGGAGGGAACTCAGCAGAAAGCACCCAAGGGCTAGGAACTGTAGGAAGCGGCGACCTTGCCAGGCCTGAAAGAGGCAAGAATGCGGTACTGCAGCGCAGACAAAGCTCTCCTCCGTGCCTTGCGTGGGAGAGGCCAGCTGCCCTGAGCTAGGAAGAGCAGCAGGACCGCGCGAGCCAAGCAGGCAGCAGGGAGGAAGGGAAACAAACTCCTGGACATTCTCTGCGCCCACCCAGGACCCGCGCCTCACGTTGGTCGCACCCACCGGGAAGTCAGGGAAAGGGAAAGGGGATGCAGGCTGCGCAGACCACATCAACCAACCTGCCAGGACCGCCCCTGCCTCCCAGAGGCACCACCAGGGCGCTTTTGAGACTCTTCTTCTCAAATGGAGTCGCTCCTTCCCCTTCACGGCCATCGGCTTCAAAACGCGCCCCAGGTCCTGGGGCTTACTGCGAAATTGTCGTGGCATGACCTGAACGTGGCACGCAGGGCGAGTTTGGGTCGCCTGGAGAAGGTCCATTCACACCTCTGCCGTTGTCTGACCATTTTACTGAATCAGGGTTGTGATTGGAAGGATGGTCTCCTAAAAATAAAATTAAAAACTTGTGTGAAAATCTTTGCACATTCCCCTTTGAAATGACCACCAGGCCCAGACCCCCCCTTTACAAAATAGTTTTGGCCGGGCGGTGGCTCATACCTGTAATCTCAGCACTTTGGGAGGCCGAGGTGGGCAGATCACTTGAGGTCAGGGGTTTGAGACCAGCCTGGCCAATGCGGTGAAACCACGTCTCTACTAAAAATACAAAAATTAGCCGGGCATGGTGGCCTGCGCCTGTAATCCCAGCTATTCGGGACGCTGCACGAGAATCGCTTGAACCCAGGAGGCGGAGGTTGCAGTGAGCCGAGATCGCCCCACTGCACTCCAGCCTGGGTGACAGAGCAAGACTCTGCCTCAAAAAAACAAAACAAAACAAACAAAAAAAACCTGCCTGTGACGCTTTGTTAGGGGGCATATTCTAAAAAGCAGGCGTCAAAATGGGGTTAAATGAGCGAGGATTTCATTAGGAAAAGTGCTTGGGTAGAAAAGAAGTGGGGAGGGAGGGGGAAAGCCATTTCAGCACAGTGCAAGTGTGACCTCGCCCAAAGGAGAAAGGGACGGAAGACTGGGTGCAAGCACCTTAGGCTGCTGCACAGGGAACTGGCAGGACATGTTGGGGAGTCCTTGAGCTAAAGTCAGCCAGCAAAGGGGCCCCATGCCTCTCAGGATCACATCTGCTTTGGTATCCCTGCCGTACTCGGTCACTGGCTCTAAGCATCCCGGGGCAGGTGTGGCCTCAAAGGAAGAGCACTGATGGGTTTCAAGTGCAGCAGCCGAGCCCTTGGTCAGGTGTGCTCCATGGGGTCCATCCTCAGCCAGAAGCATTCTCATCAATGCCACACCTCTGCTCTACAACTCTGCCATCTAAACAATCATTCATGAATATTGGAAGATGCTGTATGTGGATCACCACCCTAATCAGGCCTATACACTTCAAAAGGGATGGTTAATTAGCAGCTGAAAGATTCTAATCAAAACCCTCACCCTGGAGGCTACCAGGAACCTTCAACTATCTTCATCTTAAACCAGCAGAGACAGTTGTGATATATATTAGAGAGCCTACCATAGTAGACTCAAAAACCACGTTAGTGTGTTCTTGGGCCTACTTGATAATTATTGTTCATGTAGTAAAATTTGTTCTGAGACTTGATGACATTGTAGCATAAACAGGGTAGAGAGGTTAAAAAGGAGAAAGCTATGTCGCTCACCTATGTTTTAATCAACAGATGCTACAGAGGCTACTAATATTGTCCAAAAAGAAATACATTGTGTTCATGGATTGGAAGATTCAATATTATTAAAATGTCAATTCTTCCCAAATTAGTCTATAGGTTCAACACAGTCCCAGTCAATCTTCCAGCAGGCTGTTTTACAGATATAAAAACCTGATTCTAAAATATACATAAGGCAAATAAAATAGCCAGAAACAATTTTTTGAAAAGGAAAAAAAAAAAATGATCAGAGGACTCACCCTACACGATTTCAAGATTTACTCTAAAGCAGGGGTATCGAATCTTTTGGTTTCCCTGGGCCATATTGGAAAAAGAATTGTCTTAGGCCACACAGAAAATACACTAACACTAATGATAGCTGAAGAGCTAAAAAGAAAAAAAAGTTCATGCAAAAATCTCATTCTCATATTTTAAGAAAGTTTACGGATTTGCATTGGGCTGCATTCAAAGCCATCTTGGGCCGCATGTGGCCTGCGGGCTGTGGGTTGGACGAATTTGCTCTAAAGCTTCAGCAGCCAAGACAGTGTGGCATTGGTGAAAGGACAGACAAATCAACAGAACACAACAGAGGTACACACAAAAGTAGACAAATGATTTGTGACAAGGCTGGAAAAGGCAGTTCCATGGAGATATGACAGTCTTTTCAATAAATGACACTGGAATAATTGAACAATCCTATACAAAAACATAAATCTCAATCCACACTTCACACCTTATGCATAAATTAACTCAAAATAGACTGGAAAAAAAAAGCTAAAACTATAAACCTTCTATAAGAAAGCATAGTAGAAAATTATCATGACCTTGATTTAGGTGAAGAGTTTTTATGTGCAACTTCAAACTATGACTCATAAAAGAAAACATTGATAAATTAGACTTTATTAAAATGTGAAACTTTTGCTCTGCAAAAGATACAATTTAGAGAATGAAACAAGACACAAACTAAAAGAAAATATTTTCAAATCACATTTCTGACAGAGGACTTTCATCCACCAAGGCTATATAAAGAGTTCCTAAAATTTAGTAATGAGAAATAAAATAATTCAGTTTTTAAAAATTGGGCAAAAAATGTGAATAGACTCTTTAACGAAGAAGATATACAGGTGACAAGCATATGAAAAAATCCTCACCAGTATTAGTCATTTGGGAAGTGCAAATTTAAACCACAATAAGATACCAGACATGTCTACTAGATAGAAACATATCTATCTATTAGAAAAATTCACGAACAATCTGAAGAGTTGGAAAAGATATAGGAACTGAAACTGGTGCTCTCTTATCTTGCTGATATAATGCAAAATAGTTAAATCATTGTAGAAAATATATTATCAGTTTTTTATGAGATTAAACACATACTTACCATGTGACCCAGCAATCCCATTTCTAGGTATTTACCTAGGAAAAACAAAAATGTATGTTTACACAAAAACCTGCAATATATGAATTGTCATAACAGTTTTATTCATAATTACCAATCTCTGAAGTAATCCAGATGTCCTTCAATCTATGAATAGATAAACAAACTATAATACATCAAACAATGGCAGATTGTGATCAAATTCTGGGAGGCGGAGAAATAAATCATTCAACATTTCACTGTTTAGCATAGGGTTAGCTATGTTTGTGCTTCATAGATATCCTTTCTCAGGTTAAGGGAATTATCTTCTATTTTTGGCTTTTGCAGAGTTTTATTTTTATCATGAATGAATAAATTGAATTCACTCATTGAATTGAATTTTGAACTGAATTGAGCTGAATTTCATCAAATCCTTTTCCTGCATTCATTGAGATGATTAATGCATTTTTTTAGTCTGTTAACATGGTGAATAATATTGATCAATTTTGAATGGCTGAATCAAAATTCAGCCTGGGATAAACCCTGCTTTGACTGTGATTTAGTATTTCTATATATTGCTGGATTCGAATTGCTAATATTTTGTTAAGGATTGTTGCATCTATGATAATGAGGGATATTTGTCCCTAGTTTTCCTATAATGCTTTTGTCTGGTTTTGTAATTAGGGTAAATACTGGTCCCATAAAACTAGTTGGGAAGTATATTTCTATTTTCTGGAAAGGGTTGTGTTAGAACTGACAGTATTTTTTTCCTTAAATGGTGGTAGAATTCACCAGGGAAATCATCTGGGCCTGGGATTGTATTTGTCGGAAGGTTTTTAAATACAAATTCAATTTTTTAAGAGATATTGAAATATAATTCAAATTATATTTCTTCTTCACTCGATTATATATTTCTTCCTGAGGTTTGTGTCTTTCAAGAAATTGCTCCTCTTCATCTAAATTGTAGAGGTTATAGACACAGCATTGTTCATATAGTGTTAGTACCTTTTAATGTCTATAGTAATGTGCCCTCTTTCATTCCTGATGTTGATAATTTCTGTTTTCTCTGCATCTCAGAATCAGTGCTATTTATCTTTTCAAAGAACCAGCTGTATTAGTCCATTATAAAGAACAACCTGAGACTGGGTAGTTTATAAAGAAAAGAGGTTTAATTGACTCACAGTTCCACAGGCTGTAGAGAAAGCATGGCTTGGGGAGACCTCGGGAAACTTACAATCATGGCAGAAGGCAAAGTAGGAAGCGAGCACATCTTCACATTGCTGGCAGAAGAGAGAGAGAGCAAAGGGGGAAGTGCTACACACTTTCAAAAAACCAGATCTCATGAGAACCCCATCACAAGGACAGCAAGGGGGAAGTCTGCCCCCATGATTCAGTCACCTCCCACTAGGCTCCTCTTCCAACACTGAAGAGTACAATTCAACATGAGATTTGGGTGGGAACACAGAGCCAAGCCATATCACCAGCTTTTGTGTTTTGTTTTCTCTATTGTTTTTCTGTTTTCAATTGTATTGATTTTAACTTACAACTATTATTTTCCTACTTCTGCTTGTTTTAGGCTTTAACTTGCTCTTCTTTCTGTAGTTTCTAAGTATGGAGGTTTGATGATCAATCTGAGACATTTATTTTCCAATATAAGCATTTCATGCTATAAAATTCTCAATAAGCATTGCCATAACTGCATCATACACATTTGAGAAAAATATCTTTTTATTTTAATTCAGTTTAAAACATTTAAAAACTTCCTTTGAGATGTCATCTTTGGCTCATGAGTTATTTAGAAATATGATGTTTAGTTTCTAAATATTTCAGAATTTTTAAGAATATTTTCTGTTATTGAATTCTACTTTAATTATAACATGAAAATACTCTTTGCATGATTTCTATTTTTTTAATGTGTTAAGGTTTTCTTAAGGCCCAGAATGTGATCTATCCTGGTAAATGTCAATGTGCACATGGAAAAAAATATGCATTCTGCTATCAGGTGGAGTGGTCTGTAAACGTCAGCTAGGTCAAGGCAGTTTAAAGTGTTGTGGAGGTCTTCATTATCTGTACTGATTTTCTGCCTACTTGTTCTGTCAGTTCCTGATGGAGGATTTTTAAGTCTCCAACCATAGTTGTGGATTTGTCTATTTTTCTTTTCATTTCTAGCAGTTTTTGTTCCATGTATTTTGAAGCTCTCTAGTTCAGTGCCTACACCTCTAGGGTTGTCAGCATGTTCTTGGAGACTTGACCCTTTCATCACTAAGTAATGTCTCTCTTTCTTTCTGACAATATTTTTGTTCAAAAGTCTACTTTTTCTGATATTCCAGCTTTTTTTGTTAATATTTGCACCATATATATTTTCAACCTTTTACATTTAACCCATCATACCTTAGTATTTGAAATGGGTCTCTTCTAAGCAGCATAAACTTCAGTCTTGCATTTTCATCCAATCTGATACTCACTGTCTTTAAATTGGTGCATTTAAACTATTCACATATTATGTGATTATTGATATGCTTGGATTAAAATGATCATGTTTCTACTTGTTTTCTATTTATTCTTTTTTTTTCCTCATTTCCTGTTGTCTCAGATTAATTGGGGATTTTTTATTATCCATTTTATCTTCACTATGGAGTCATTACTCATATCTGTTTTTTTATTTGAAAAGCATTTGTTAGCATTTAATGACCCTCGTTCCATGTGGCTTCAAGCTACAAGGCCCACCACACTCACACCCCTAATCTTCTCCTCAGCAATTCTGCTGAAGCGTTTGACCTTCGTGATGACAGGCTGCTTTAGGAGTCTTCCCTTACCTGGAACTTTGTAGAAGCCTGGCCACCCACATCAATGATGGGACCAATTCCTGTCTTGGTTTTGGCAGCATTTACCCATGTCTGCTCACTGACCAAGGTCCACAATTAATCAAAGTTTACAGTAGGGCAGTTGTTTGGGCAAAGCTCTGGTTCCTCTTCAAGTGGTAATGCCTCATACCAACTTTACCAAAGGAACCTGGGTGATATTTGTGAAAGTTGATCTTGTGGTGATGCATGATCCCAGCAGGATCCTGGCCCCCCAGGTAATTTCAGTGCTTGTCGATGCAGCAAGAGACTCATGTGGCCCCAAAGATTCCAAATCTTCCTCAGTCTGGATGGCATGTCAGTGGCCAAGATGAAAGGACATAACTGTTTTTCCAAAATTTTGGTGGTTGCTCTAGTGTTTACAGTGTACACCTTTAACAATCACAGTTTATCTTTGAATAATATGATGTTACTTTGCTTGTAATATAAAGATCTTACAATAACACAGTCAGCCCTGGATTCAGCCAACTACAAATGGAAAATATTTAAACTGATAATAATCAAAAATAGCAATATAACAATAAAAATGATTCAAAAAATACAGTAGAACAACTAGTTACACAGCATTTACATTGCATTCATTATAATAATCCACAGATAATTTAAAGTATATAGAAAGATATGCATAGGTTATATGCAAATACTATGCCATTTTATATAAGAGACATGAGCATCAGTGGATTTTGGTATCCCCAAGGTCTCGGAACCAATTTTCTAAGGATACTGAAGGTTGACTCTATACAATTTTTCCCTCTCATCTTTTGTGCTATTTTTGTCATATATTTTGCTTTTATACATTCTATAAACGTATAATTTATTGTTACTATTTTTGCTTTAGATAGTTCTCTTTTAGAAAAATTAAAAATAGGAAAAATTATTTAAACTTCATTTATTCTATTTCCAGTTTTCCTTATTTTTTGTGAAGATCCAAGTTTCTGTCTTGCACCATATTTTTTCTTGCCTCAAGACTTTCTTTAACATTTCTTTTAGTGTAGATCGTTGACAATCCATTCTCAATTTTTGTTTACCTAAAAAAAAAGACTTTATTCTTCCTGTCTTTTTTGCAGGGGAGGGGACAGAGCCTCACTCTGTCACTCAGGCTGGAATGCAATGGCACAATCTTGGCTCGCTGCAACCTCTGCCACCTGGGTTCAAGTGATTCTCGTGCCTCAGCCTCCCAAGTAGCTGAAAATACAGACACGCGCAAACACGCCTGACTGATTTTTGTATTTTTAGTAGAGACGGAGTTTCACCATGTTGGCCAGGCTGGTCTCGAACTCCTGACCTCAAGTGATCTGCCCACCTCAGCCTCCCGAAGTGCTGGAATTACAGGCGCGAGCCACCGTGCCCAGCCTCTTCTTCATTTTTGAAAGATATTTTACTTATATGTACAATTCTGGGTTGACAGATTTTTTTTTCTTTAACCACGTCAAAGATGTCTTCTGGCTTACATAACTTCTGACAGTATAATTCAATAACAATATATAAACAAATGTAATTCTTATATTTGTTTCCTGGTATGTAATGTGTCTTTCTTTCTCTTCTTGCCTTCAGATCTTCTTTTTGTCTTGTGAGAAATTTAAATATGACATGCGTAGATGCATAGGTTTTTAGTAGGTTTTTGTTATTATTTTGGTTGGTTTGTTTTTTGTTTTATTTTATTTCATGTTGTATTTATCTTGCTTGGCATTCTCTGAGTGTCTTGGTTATGTGGTTTGGTATCTGTCATTAATTTTGAAAAATTATCAGCAATTGCTTCTTCAAATATTTCTTTGCCCCTTTCTCTCTATTTTTTCCTTCTGGAATTCCAGTACATGTGCATTACATCAGTTGATATCGTCCCACAGCTCTTGGGTTCTCTGTCCTGTTCTTTCAACTCTTTTTTCATTTGTCTTTTAATCAATGTAATTTCTAATTATCTCTCTTTAAGTTCTCTGATTCTTTCTTTGGCTGTGTTGAATCCACTGATAAGTTTGTCAAAGGCATGAAGCTCAACAGGTCAAGATGACCACAACCATGCAGTGACTACTGTGTAACTGCTTGCTACTCAGAGGAGGGGAGCTGTCTCGTTGGCTGCTCACCTCCCAAGGCACAAAACCTTTGGCCCTGCACTCCTCTGGTTGGGTGCAACCCACTGCATGTGTACTATCCAGCTAGGCCCATGTGGCCTCACTTCATGCACTTGGGGTTTGGGGGATTGGTGCAACTCTGTGTCTACTTTTGGCACCTGTGAGTAGTGGCAGGTTAATTCCAGCCACCCTCTATGGGGTATAGCTCTTCCTGACAGGTATATATTATTTTGTTTACTTTTATGTTGTCTGTCTTCTAGCAGAATATAAACCACAAAAGTGCTTAAATCTGTGAGACCTACTACGTGCAATATGTTCTATTAGATGAGACAAAAGAAGTGACAGATTGGATGTCTGCCTCAGAGTGCTATGATTTTGTGAGAAAGAAAGGAGAAACACATCTTAAACCATAAAGACCCAGTCATTCACTTTCATTCTCCTGAATTCCTTAAGCTCAATATTATCCCCAATATTTTTTTGAATCCTATGCATTGCCTTGTACATAATAGACATACAATAATTCCAGCAATAAATGTTTGCTAAATTGATGTGTACAGCGTTTCCTGTATTGTATATGTATTGGGATGAACCATATGAAATTGTGAATATAGGACCATCTTTAATTTTCAAAAACAATAATTTTATGTGTCTCACCCTAATACTAAGCTGCTAATAATTATTTCTAAATCCCTTATTGAAAGAATTCTAGGCAAAGTGCTGAATTAAAATGACATAT
This sequence comes from Pongo pygmaeus, assembly GCF_028885625.2. Classification (NCBI taxonomy): domain Eukaryota; kingdom Metazoa; phylum Chordata; class Mammalia; order Primates; family Hominidae; genus Pongo; species Pongo pygmaeus. Next base: position 37,432,567 of record NC_072385.2, on the reverse strand, counting down.
TTAGTACCTAAGACTGGAAATTAGGTAACTAAATTTTCATTGTCTATTTACCCCTCATAACTCTTTGTCCCAACATTTTTGACCCTTAAATTCATATCTATCCTAAAAGTTGTAGAGATAAAGTGATACAAAATGTAAATCGGAAAAGTTTATGGAGTTATGAGAAGTGATAACGGACCTTTTAGTTTGACATTTTACACAGCAAATAAGGAATTACTAATCAAGATAAACTGTTGATGAGATAAAAACTGCCACAGCTTTTAGAAGGAAATTTGCAATATGTATCAAAATATTGAATGTGCATGCCCTCAGTAACAGCAATTGTACCTCTAGGGTGTGTCCTACAGAAATGCTCCCCACAAACACATAGATAACCTTACAACCATGTTCATTGCAGCACTATTAATGGTAGCAAAATACTGGAAACAACCTACCTGCTAATCAATATGAGAATGGTTAAACAAATTGTATTATAGCCATATAAAAGAATACTATGAAATTCTTAAAAATAATAAAGAAAATATCTATGTCATAAAAATACATTTCAGATCTATAAAAGGAAAAAATACTGCTAAATGATACATATTGTACCATCTCATTTGTGTTATTTTTGTTAAATACTATGTAGGCAAGATATTTGTGTGTTTATAAGTGGAATGATACACACCAAACTGTGAATAGTAGTTAACTCTGGGAAAGGAAGTTGAGTTAAAAAAATGTGTGTCTGTCTGTGTGTGTGTGTGTGTGTGCCTCCCCCACCCAACTCCCCTTACCTTCCAGCCCCCGACCACCACCCCCACCCCACATACTGAGGGATGGATTTGAAAAGAGAAATGCAAGAGGCTCTGACCTGTCAGGGTTTGATGTGGAAAGCAGTAGCCACTCTCTGCATTCTGGGTGTGAAGCATTTAAGACAGAATTGAGGTCTTCATGCCTACTGCAAGAACAGCAGGAGGGGATGCCGGGAAAGCTGCCACCAAAACTCACAGTAGTTGACAGCGGTGGGCAATGGAGTTCCACTACATCTACAAAGCTTCCTGGAATGGGTGGCACAACTGTTGTGTCCATAGAGTTGGAGCTTTTGAAAAGATCTGAGAACCTACATGTTTGACCCTTACCACTTCCCAAGGGTGATGGCCTCTGATGCACTTTACCTTCCAAATCTCATGAGTTTTCTCACTGACCAATTCTAACCCAAGTAGGGAAATGATCCCTGAACTCAGATGGGATAGGAATGATGATGCCACATTAACCACAAGCAATGCAGCCACAGACTAGTGCTTTTTTCTTAACCATATAGGTACTGTTATGGTTTGAATGTGGGGACATTGCACCTTCCACTGAATCATATTATCACATATATAATTCCCAGAGTTCATACAATCCCCCATGTTGAAAATCCACCTGAGAGAAATAGGTTTTGACACAATTACTGAAAATATGACTGCAGATCCTGTTAACATCTTTTAATTTTTCTTTTTTTTTTTTGAGACGGAGTCTCACTCTGTCACCCAGGCTGGAGTGCAGTGGCGCGATCTCGGCTCACTGCAAGCTCCGCCTCCTGGGTTCACGCCATTGTCCTGCCTCAGCCTCCCGAGTGGCTGGGACTACAGGCGCCTGCCACCAGGCCCGGCTAATGTTTTGTATTTTTAGTAGAGATGGAGTTTCACTGTGTTAGCCAGAATGGTCTCCATCTCCTGACCTCATGATCCACCCGCCTCGGCCTCCCAAAGTGCTGGGATTACAGATGTGAGCCACCGCGCCCAGCCAACATCTTTTAAATTTTCATTTGAACAGAAATGAATTCCAGCAAATTGGTGGGCATATATGCAAATGAATCACTGAAAGCCTACTGTCAGCTACATGCAGAAGATTGTACATGCCTATCACAGTGATTTACAAGGCAAAGAAAGGCAATATACTTCACTTACTATTTTCATTCAAAGTAAGAAATGCACAAAGGGCTTACCCTCAGGGCCATTTACTGTACATGTCATTTTACAATATACCTCTTTGGGGCAGCCTACATTTTATAGCACTCAGGCAGACACATTTATTGTCTGCAACAGCCTCTTGCCCCTTTCATGTTGGCAGAGCCCTAGTTTTGCTCTGAGATTCAGGTAAATTATGATTGATCTAAGCCAAACCTGGGAAGTCCTTACCAGGAAGTGATTTAGGAGTGGCCAACTGAGACTTGAGGGAGTGTCTGCTGTGGAATTTCTTGGAAAAGCTTTCCCTGCTCACAGAAAGGGCCACAGGGGAAAACAGCTCCTCTTCCTAACCAGACCTTGTCACATCCGGATGTGATATTTGTTGTTACTTGTTGTCATCTTGAATCCTGGCTGGGAAGCAACATTGGGACAAAGCCCAGCCTAAGGGGTGCACAGGGAGAGGACATAGGAACCTGGCACCTGACCAAATCACAGAGCCACTACTGAGCCATGCCCTTTCTCTGGACGTCCAGGGACTTTTGACTCTCAGTGTCCCTTGTTTTAAGTCAATTGATTTGGGATTATTTACCTCCAAAATCATCTTACCTTACAACTGTTTTTACTAGAATTTCTCAATTATGACCCTTTGTAATGAAATTTAATGATGGTAGGAGCACTACGCTATACTAAATCCTGGATTTGCCATTACTCCAACCTCTTTACTTCCTTATTCTATTATTTGTTCATCTATCAAATAACAATGATAGCCAATATTTCCATTCTGTCATGTTATGATTCATTGCTAACTTGAATTCATCATTAATGGGTTTAAATGAAAACTGGTAATAAAATCAGGTTTAACTCCGAGAGGAGACATTGGGAAAGAACCAAGCTGAGTTGTAAGGAATCACATATGTGGTGGTGCATATATTTACACTGCATCGAGGTCACTACGTTCTTACCATATCAAACTGAAAAAGTCACTACTATGAATAGTTGGACATGTTTTATGGAGAAAATATTGATTTTTCTTATTATAAGGTTCTCCATTAATAGGTCGGTTTAGTAATATATATGCAAGATGTTTTGTTCGAAAAAAACTAGACTAATTTCTTAAGGTAACATTTTTGGCTGATTCATGTTCTTGTTTCCCAGAATGCTTTACATGATGATGTGCATATAGTAGATACTTAATAAATGTATAAATGAATGAAGGAAGCCACAAGCTGTCTGATACAGAGCCTCGGCCATGAAGACACAAGGCTATTACTTCGGTAGCCCCATCACCCATTAGCTGGGGCCCAATTAGTTATAATTATAACCCAGCTGATATAGTTTGGAAGTGTGTTCCCACCCAAGTCTCATGTTGAATTGTGATCCCCAATATTGGATGTGGCGCCTGGTGGGAGGTGATTGGACCGTGGGAGTGGATTTCTCATGAATGACTTAGCACCATCCCCTGGGTGCTGTCTTCGTGATAGTGAGTGACTTCTTGCAAGATCTTGCTGTTTAAAAGTGTGGCATCTCACTCTCTCTGTCTTGTTCCTGCTTTCGCCATGTGACGTGCCTGCTCCCCCTTCACCTTCCATCATGATTGTAGGTTTCCTGAGACATCCCCAGAATCTGAGCTTCCTGTGCAGCCTACAGAATTGTGTGTCAATTAAATCTCCTGTTTTTTGTTATAAATTACTCAGTCTCAGGGGTTTTCTTTGAAGCAATGTGAGAACGGACTCACACACGGGCTGACACTAACACACTGTGAGATCCCGGAGACGTTATTGAACATCTTCTCAACAGGCCTCAGTTTCCTCATCTATGCGATGAAGACAGTAGTACTTTCACAGAGGTGGTTGTGATGATTAAACAAGCTAATGTCTGCTCCCAGCTCCCTCTCACACCCCATGCACATACTATGAAAACAATCTCAGGTTTAAGAAGTCGTATACCCCAAAAGGCAGGCACCTGTATACCAAAAGGCTGGCAATGTTCAGGGATGCTGTGTCCATCCCAGAGGGAATGTTTTATTTTTATTTATTTTTTATTTATTTTTTGAGACGGGGTCTCACTGTGTCACCCAGGCTGGAATACAATGGCGCAATCTCTGGGAGTGTGTTTTTTTTTTTTTTTTTTTTTTTTTTGAGACAGAGTCTTGCTCTGTTGCCCAGGCTGGAGTGCAGTGGCGCGATCTCAGCTCACTGCAAGATCCACCTCCGGGGTTCATGCCATTCTGCTGCCTCAACCTCCCGAGTAGCTGGGACTGCAGGCACCCACCACCAAGCCTGGCTAATTTTTTGTATTTTTAGTAGAGACGGGGTTTCACCGTGTTAGCCAGAATGGTCTCGATCTCCTGACCTCGTGATCTGCCAGCCTTGGCCTCCCAAAGTGCTGGGATTACAGGCGTGAGCCACTGTGCCCAGCTGGGAGCATGTTTTTTATAGAGTGCAGGGTTGTGCTTTCAGCCTCTCCTGGCTCATGTTCTATCTCTTCTGCCAATCTGCCTGGCAAAAGAGACAGCTCCTTCCTGGCAGAGGAGCTGACATCAGCGACCAAGCAAGGACCACATTCTAGTAGGGACAGCCAACATCTACACCAGGAGGACACACATTTGGCTATGCTAACCTGGCCGACAGAGGCAACGTCAGGCATCAAGCTAATGAGGACGGTAACCTGAGAATCCTCAACTCAGCGACTGTCTAATATGACATTGAAGTATTTCCACCTGAGGTGTCAACTTGAATAATTTAAAGAAGTTTAGAGATTGGCAAGTTAATAACCTACAAATTACTAACAGAATTATTTAGTCAAGTCTGGGGATCAAAGGATCTGCTGACCTTTCCTCTACTGGGTACCCTACCCTAAAAGACTATGAAAAAGGCTGTTGGGTTGGGGAGCTGAGTCCTGAGAGTGCAGTGGTTCTCAAAGTGGGGTCGCTGGATCAGCAGCACCAGTATCATTGGGAACCTGTTCAAAATGCAAATTCTCAAGTGCCCGCCTAGACCTATAGAGTCAGAAACTCTGGGGCAGGACCCAGCCATCTGTGCTTTAGCAGTCCCCGCCCCCTCAAGGAATCCTGATGCTCATTCAAGTTTAAGAACTTCTGTAATTAATGATGGATGGGCTCTAACTCAAGGAGGAAATGAGCAGGACAGAAATAGCTGGTATAGACAGATCCTGAAAAAACAAAACTGCATATATGACAGCTGGAAATCAGTTTATAAACACCCAAGCCCTCTCCAAGGTAAAAGAAATAGAAAATACCCTTCCCCTCTAAGTAAACTCCCCTGGGGACAAATACTTTGTGACTTAGTGGTTTTTTTGCTCTTTTGTTTGTTGTTTGTTTTGTTTTGGTTTGTTTTTGTTTTTGTTTTAGATGGAGTCTTGCTTTGTCACCAGGCTGAAGTGCAGTGGCGCGATTTCGGCTCACTGCAATCTTCGCCTCCCAATCTCCACCTCCCGAGTTCAAGCGATTCTCCTGCCTCAGCCTCACGAGTAGCCGGGACTACAGGCACGCACCACCATGCTCGGCTAATTTTTTTTTTTTTTTTTTGTATTTTTAGTAGAGACAGGGTTTCACCATGTTGGACAGGCTGTTCTCAATCTCCTGACCTCATGATCTGCTGGCCTCAGCCTCCAAAAGTATTGGGATTACACACATGAGCCACCACGCCTGGCCAGAACTTAGTTTTTTTTTTTTGATGGTTTCTTTTTTTATTTTATTATTATTATACTTTAAGTTTTAGGGTACATGTGCACAATGTGCAGGTTAGTTACATATGTATACATGTGCCATGCTGTTGTGCTGCACCCATTAACTCGCCATTTAGCATTAGGTATATCTCCTAATGCTATCCCTCCCCCCTCCCCCCACCCCACAACAGTCCCCAGAGTGTGATGTTCCCCTTCCTGTGTCCATGTGTTCTCATTGTTCAATTCCGATCTATAAGTGAGAACATGTGGTGTTTGGTTTTTTGTCCTTGCGATAGTTTACTGAGAATGATGATTTCCAATTTCATCCATGTCCCTACAAAGGACAGGAACTCATCATTTTTTATGGCTGCATAGTATTCCATGGTGTATATGTGCCACATTTTCTTAATCCAGTCTATCATTGTTGGACATTTGGGTTGGTTCCAAGTCTTTGCTATTGTGAATACTGCCGCAATAAACATACACGTGCATGTGTCTTTATAGCAGCATGATTTATAGTCCTTTGGGTATATACCCAGTAATGGGATGGCTGGGTCAAATGGTATTTCTAGTTCTAGATCCCTGAGGAATCGCCACACTGACTTCCACAATGGTTGAACTAGTTTACAGTCCCACCAACAGTGTAAAAGTGTTCCTATTTCTCCACATCCTCTCCAGCACCTGTTGTTTCCTGACTTTTTAATGATTGCCATTCTAACTGGTGTGAGATGGTATCTCATTGTGGTTTTGATTTGCATTTCTCTGATGGCCAGTGATGATGAGTATTTTTTCATGTGTCTTTTGACTGCATAAATGTCTTCTTTTGAGAAGTGTCTGTTCATATCCTTTGCCCACTTTTTGATGGGGTTGTTTGTTTTCTTCTTGTAAATTTGTTGGAGTTCATTGTAGATTCTGGATATTAGCCCTTTGTCAGATGAGTAGGATGCGAAAATTTTCTCCCATTCTGTAGGTTGCCTGTTCAGTCTGATGGTAGTTTCTTTTGCTGTGCAGAAGCTCTTTAGTTTAATTAGATCCCATTTGTCAATTTTGGCTTTTGTTGCCATTGCTATTGGTGTTTTAGACATGAAGTCCTTGCCCATGCCTATGTCCTGAATGATAATGCCTAGGTTTTCTTCTAGGGTTTTTATGGTTTTAGGTCTAACGTTTAAGTCTTTAATCCATCTTGAATTAATTTTTATATAAGGTGTAAGGAAGGGATCCAGTTTCAGCTTTCTCCATATGGCTAGCCAGTTTTCCCAGCACCATTTATTAAATAGGGAATCCTTTCCCCATTGCTTGTTTTTCTCAGGTTTGTCAAAGATCAGATAGTTGTAGATATGCAGCATTATTTCTGAGGGCTGTGTTCTGTTCCATTGATCTATATCTCTGTTTTGGTGCCAGTACCATGCTGTTTTGGTTACTGTAGCCTTGTACTATAGTTTGAAGTCAGGTAGCGTGATGCCTCCACCTTTGTTCTTTTGGCTTAGAATTGACTTGGTGATGCAGGCCCTTTTTTGGTTCCATATGAACTTTAAAGTAGTTTTTTCCAATTCTGTGAAGAAAGTCATTGGTAACTTGATGGGGATGGCATTGAATCTATAAATTACCTTGGGCAGTATGGCCATTTTCACGATATTGATTCTTCCTACCCATGAGCATGGAATGTTCTTCCATTTGTTTGTATCCTCTTTTATTTCATTGAGCAGTGGTTTATAGTTCTCCTTGAAGAGGTCCTTCACATCCCTTGTAAGTTGGATTCCTAAGTATTTTATTCTGTTTGAAGCAATTGTGAGTGGGAGTTCACTCATGATTTGGCTCTCTGTTTGTCTGTTATTAGTGTATAAGAATGCTTGTGATTTTTGTAGATTGATTTTGTATCCTGAGACTTTGCTGAAGTTGCTTATCAGCTTAAGGAGATTTTGGGCTGAGACAATGGGGTTTTCTAGATATACAATCATGTCATCTGCAAACAGGGACAATTTGATTTCCTCTTTTCCTAATTGAATACCCTTTATTTCCTTCTCCTGCCTAATTGCCCTGGCCAGAACTTCCAACACTATGTTGAATAGGAGTGGCGAGAGAGGGCATCCCTGTCTTGTGCCAGTTTTCAAAGGGAATGCTTCCAGTTTTTGCCCATTCAGTATGATATTGGCTGTGAGTTTGTCATAGATAGCTCTTATTATTTTGAGATACATCCCATCAATACCTAATTAATTGAGAGTTTTTAGCATGAAGAGTTGTTGAATTTTGTCAAAGGCCTTTTCTGCATCTATTGAGATAATCATGTGGTTTTTGTCTTTGGTTCTGTTTATATGCTGGATTACATTTATTGATTTGCGTATATTGAACCAGCCTTGCATCCCAGGGATGAAGCCTACTTGATCACGGTGGATAAGCTTTTTGATGTGCTGCTGGATTTGGTTTGCCAGTATTTTATTGAGGATTTTTGCATCAATGTTCATCAAGGATATTGGTTTAAAATTCTCTTTTTTGGTTGTGTCTCTGCCCGGCTTTGGTATCAGAATGATGCTGGCCTCATAAAATGAGTTAGGGAGGATTCCCTCTTTTTCTATTGATTGGAATAGTTTCAGAAGGAAAGGTACCAGTTCCTCCTTTTACCTCTGGTAGAATTGGCTGTGAATCCATCTGGTCCTGGACTGTTTTTGTTGGTAAGCTATTGATTATTGCCACAATTTCAGATCCTGTTATTGGTCTATTCAGAGACCAATAACAGGATTCAACTTCTTCCTGGTTTAGTCTTGGGAGAGTGTATGTGTCAAGGAATTTATCCATTTTTTTCTAGATTTTCTAGTTTATTTGCATAGAGGTGTTTGTAGTATTCTCTGATGGTAGTTTGTATTTCTGTGGGATCAGTGGTGATATCCCCTTTATCATTTTTTATTGCGTCTATTTGATTCTTCTCTCTTTTTTTCTTTATTAGTCTTGCTAGCAGTCTATCAATTTTGTTGATCCTTTCAAAAAACCAGTTCCTGTATTCATTAATTTCTTGAAGGGTTTTTTGTGTCTCTATTTCCTTCAGTTCTGCTCTGATTTTAGTTATTTCTTGCCTTCTGCTAGCTTTTGAATGTGTTTGCTCTTGCTTTTCTAGTTCTTTTAATTGTGATGTTAAGGTGTCAATTTTGGATCTTCTCCTGCTTTCTCTTGTGGGTATTTAGTGCTATAAATTTCCCTCTACACACTGCTTTGAACGTGTCCCAGAGATTCTAGTACGTTGTGTCTTTGTTCTTATTGGTTTCAAAGAACATCTTTACTTCTGCCTTCATTTCGTTATGTACCCAGTAGTCATTCAGGAGCAGGTTGTTCAGTTTCCATGTAGTTAAGTGGTTTTGAGTGAGTTTCCTAATCCTGAGTTCTAGTTTGATTGCACTGTGGTCTGAGAGGCAGTTTGTTATAATTTCTGTTCTTTTACATGTACTGAGGAGAGTTTTACTTCCAACTATGTGGTCGATTTTGGAATAGGTGTGGTGTGGTGCTGAAAAAAATGTATATTCTGTTGATTTGGGGTGGAGAGTTCTGCAGATGTCTATTAGGTCCGCTTGGTGCAGAGCTGAGTTCAATTCCTGGGTATCCTTGTTGACTTTCTGTCTTATTGATCTGTCTAATGTTGACAGTGGGGTGTTAAAGTCTCCCATTATTATTGTGTGGGAGTCTAAGTCTCTTTGTAGGTCACTCAGGACTTGCTTTATGAATCTGGGTGCTCCTGTATTGGATGCATATATATTTAGGATAGTTAGCTCTTCTTGTTGAATTGATCCCTTTACCATTATGTAATGGCCTTCTTTGTCTCTTTTGATCTTTGTTGGCTTAAAGTCTGTTTTATCAGAGACTAGGATTGCAACCCCTGCCTTTTTTTGTTTTCCATTTGCTTGGTAGATCTTCCTCCATCCTTTTATTTTGAGCCTATGTGTCTCTCTGCATGTGAGATGGGTTTCCTGAATACAGCACACTGATGGGTCTTGACTCTTTATCCAATTTGCCAGTCTGTGTCTTTTAATTGGAGCATTTAGTCCATTTACATTTAAAGTTAATATTGTTATGTGTGAATTTGATCCTGACATTATGATGTTAGCTGGTTAGTTTGCTCGTTAGTTGATGCAGTCTCTTCCTAGTCTCGATGGTCTTTACATTTTGGCATGATTTTGCAGCGGCTGGTACCGGTTGTACCTTTCCATGTTTAGTGCTTCCTTCAGGAGCTCTTTTAGGGCAGGCCTGGTGGTGACAAAATCTCTCAGCATTTGCTTGTCTGTAAAGTATTTTATTTCTCCTTCACTTATGAAGCTTAGTTTGTCTGGACATGAAATTCTGGGTTGAAAATTCTTTTCTTTAAGAGTGTTGAATATTGGCCCCCACTCTCTTCTGGCTTGTAGAGTTTCTGCCGAGAGATCCGCTGTTAGTCTGATGGGCTTCCGTTTGTGGGTAACCCAACCTTTCTCTCTGGCTGCCTTAACATTTTTTCCTTCATTTCAACTTTGGTGAATCTGACAATTATGTGTCTAGGAGTTGCACTTCTCGAGGAGTATCTTTGTGGTGTTCTCTGTATTTCCTGAATCTGAACATTGGCCTGCCTTGCTAGATTGGGGAAGTTCTCCTGGATAATATCCTGCAGAGTGTTTTCCAACTTGGTTCCATTCTTCCCGTCATTTTCAGGTACACCAATCAGATGCAGATGTGGTCTTTTCGCATAGTCCCATATTTCTTGGAGGCTTTGTTTGTTTCTTTTTATTTATTTTTTCTCTAAACTTCCCTTCTTGCTTCATTCCATTCATGTCATCTTCCATCACTGATACCCTTTCTTCCAGTTGGTCGCATCGGCTCCTGAGGCTTCTGCATTCTTCACATAGTTCTCGAGCCTTGGCTTTCAGCTCCATCAGCTCCTTTAAGCACTTCTCTGTATTAGTTATTCTAGTTATACATTCGTCTAAAGTTTTTTCAAAGTTTTCAACTTCTTTGCCTTTGGTTTGAATTTCCTCCTGTAGCTCAGAGTAGTTTGATCATCTGAAGCCTTCTTCTCTTAACTCGTCAAAGTCATTCTCCATTCAGCTTTGTTCCGTTGCTGGTGAGGAACTGCATTCCTTTGGAGGAGGAGAGGCGCTCTGCTTTTTAGAGTTTCCAGTTTTTCTGCTCTGTTTTTTCCCATCTTTGTGGTTTTAACTACTTTTGGTCTTTGATGATGGTGTTGTACAGATGGGTTTTTGGTGTGGATGTCCTTTCTGTTTCTAACAGATGGGACCTTCAGCTGCAGGTCTGTTGGAATTTGCTAGAGGTCCACTCCAGACCCTGTTTGCCTGGGTATCAGCAGTGGTGTCTGCAGAACTGCGGATTTTCGTGATCTGTGAATGCTGCTGTCTGATCGTTCCTCTGGAAGTTTTGTCTCAGAGGGGTACCCGGCCGTGTGAGGTGTCAGTCTGCCCCTACTGGGGGGTGCCTCCCAGTTAGGCTGCTCGGGGGTCAGGGGTCAGGGACCCACTTGAGGAGGCAGTTTGCCCGTTCTCAGATCTCCAGCTGCGTGCTGGGAGAAACACTGCTCTCCTCAAAGCTGTCAGACAGGGACATTTAAGTCTGCAGAGGTTACTACTGTCTTTTTGTTTGTCTGTGCCCTGCCCCCAGAGGTGGAGCCTACAGAGGCAGGCAGGCCTCCTTGAGCTGTGGTAGGTTCCACCCAGTTCGAGCTTCCTGGCTGCTTTGTTTACCTAAGCAAGCCTGGGCAATGGCGGGCGTCCCTCCCCCAGCCTTGCTGCCGCCTTGCAGTTTGATCTCAGACTGCTGTGCTAGCAATCAGTGAGACTCCGTGGGCATAGGACCCTCCAAGTCAGGTGCGGGATATAATCTCCTGGTGTGCCGTTTCCTAAGCCCGTCGGAGAAGCGAAGTATTCAGGTGGGAGTGGCCTGATTTTCCAGGTGCTGTCTGTCACCCCTTTCCTTGACCAGGAAAGGGAACTCCCTGACCCTTTGCGCTTCCCAAGTGAGGCAATGCCTCACCCTGCTTCAGCTGGCACACAGTGCGCTGCATCCACTGTCCTGCGCCCACTGTCTGGCACTCCCTAGTGAGATGAACCCGGTACCTCAGATGGAAATGCAGAAATCACCCATCTTCTGCGTTGCTCACGCTGGGAGCTGTAGACGGGAGATGTTCCTATTCGGCCATCTTGGCTGCTGCTCCCCGGAACTTAGTTTTTAAGGACGCTCTAAGCACTTAGGTTAATTTATAATAAGAGCAAACACAGAGCATTGTTTATGTGTCAGGCACTGTACTACATCTTCTATTATCTCATTTAACCCCCCAACAGTCTAGGACGTCAGTTATTGAGTTATTATTATTTTCATCTCACAGATGCATAGCTTTTGAGATCACACACTGAGTGCAGAATAGAGCTGGCTTTCAATCCTTCGTAGTCTGATTTCAGGGTCCATTTCTCTTAACCACTATACTCAACATCCTCAACATTCAGCAACTGTGTATTGAACACCTGTTACTTACAAAGCAATGGGCAGATGAGAGGAGGATAAAAATAAGAGGTATCCCTTTTCCCAAGTAAGAACTAACAACCTAACAAGGAAGGTGGCAGCGACAAGCAGCTCTAATATGAGGCAGAAAGAAACAAAGACCATGTTTGTAGTGCAAGCATGGAATTGGGGAAGGCCACAAGGAGTATCATTAAATCCAACAGAGAGGACCAAGTTTCCCAGAGTATTGTCATGGGCAAAGAGAAGGGAAAAGCCAATCCAGGAAGACAAGAAAGGACAAGAGAAGGTGTGAAATGACAACAGGGGCAGCCTCCGGGCAGGCACCCAACCCAACGTGGAGGGGCAGAGAGTGTATGGAGTAGAAAATGTGGTTGGAAAGTAGAAAACCCCATTCTGAAGACCTTGAGGGGCCTTGAATTCCATGGTAAACAGTTTAGATTTCTACTTGTAGGCTACAATGAGTCATTTTAAATTCCTGAGCATGGGAACAACGTGATTTGTTCCCTCTTCTCCTAGGAGAGGACCAGGGAGAAAAAGAGAATTAAAAAAAAGAAAGAAAATCTGCATTTAAGAATTCAGCAAAGGAGAATGCATTGAGATAAAAAGACCGTTTGGTGTTATGTTAAGTGAAATAAGCCAGGCACAGAAAGACCAAATATCACACATTTTCTTTCATATGTGGGCACTAAAACAGTGGGTCTCATGGAGGTAGACAGTGGAATGGTGGTTACCAGAGGCTGGGGAGGTGGGGGAGTGGGGACAAAGATAGGTTGGTTAAAAGATACACACATTTAGATAGAAAAAATAAGTTATATTGTTTGGTAGAATAATAGAACTAATTTACTACAACTATAATCACTTTAATGTGACTATAGTTAACAATAATTTATTGTATATCTCAAAATAGCTAGAAGAGAAATGTAAAATGTTCACAATACATTTGATAAATGATTGAAGTGATGGAGATCCTGATTTGGTCATTACACATTACATATTATATGCATGTATAATTACATATTGTATATTACATATTGTACGCATGTATCAAAATATCACATGTGGTCATAAATATGTACAATATTATGGGTCAATACAAAAAGGAAGAAAAAAGTCTGGTAATGGAAAAAAAGACCTTTTGTTTGAATGAAAAGATTTTCATGTGAGGGTAGCCCATATGAATGAATGAATTAATGAATGAATAAATAAATGAATAAATGAATGAATGAATAAGTAAATGAATGAAAGCAATTACTAGATAGTGGCAAGGATTATAGAAATGTCAACAGCATGAAAACTAAAAGCAGATTTTGGACTTGGACATGGAAAAGCAGAGTGTGACTTGCCCCAGGCCCCACCCACTTCTTGGAACAGGCTTGCATTGCTGTATTTTATAAGCGCTAATCCCTAGTGCTTATAAAATGCAGAAGTATGTTTTGAAAAACAAAATACACTCCCTTGACATTTCAAACTCAGAAAAGAAATTTCTCGGAAAACATGTTGTGACAGTTTTTTTTTTTTTTTTGGTTCTTTAGGGCATTTTGGTAATAAAAAGGTATTTGTCCCATAAAATAGTCTTACATTACTGCTCTGAAATTTATTATTGTTTTCAAGTTTAGGATAACTGGCTTGATCAGAAAATACAGAACAGGTGCACCTAACATTATTGGTTGCCTTCATTGAGGCTCTTTTGGTTAAAAAATACATGTATATAGAAAATACACAAAATAGCTTAGGCAAAATTTTGGTAACACATAGAATAATAGCATCTGCTAGAATCTAGCAGCAGGATGAACTGCTGGGGCTCCTGCAAAGCAAGAATCAGAAACAGAAAGTTGGGACTGAGGATGTTATCTCCATCTCTACAGGGTTATGGAAGGGTCTTCTCCCAGCTGTTCATTTAACATCCACCTCACTCTTACTCTCTCAAAGCTGCTGTCTCTACTACGGTATAGATTTGTCCAAAGATGGCTTAAAGTTTATATTGCTTTCCACTTCAAGCACCTAATAGAGAATTTCTTAGTCCATTCAGGCTGCTATACCAGAATACCACAGACTGGGCAGCTCAGAAACAAACAGAAATGTATTTCTCATAGCTCTGGAGACTGGAAGTCCAAAATTCAGGTGCCAGCTGATCAGGTGTCCTGTGAGGTTTGTAGACAGCTCCTGATAGATAGACAACCATCTTCTCACAGTGTCCTCATGGCAGACAAGACAAGGGAGCAGTCTGAGGTCTCTTTTGTAAAGAAACTAATCCCATTCATGAGGGCTGCACCCTCATGACATAATCATCTCCCAAATGTCCCACCTCCTGATACCATCACACTGGGGATTTGGTTTCAACATATGTATTTCGGGAAGACACAAACATTCCATCTACAGCAAAGAATAACTAACATTTCAGTAGCTCAATCCTAAATTTAAGGGAGAAAATCTGAGTACCCCAGCTTGAGCCAGACCATCAAGCAAGTGTACCCAGAAAGGGCTGTCTCAAATGTTAGTTCTACAAGTCCAGCGGCAGCAGGTGGGGCCCTGCCCAAGGCCCAAGCTGGACAGATTCCCTCCTAACCATCCACTGAAGGAATGTTCCCAAAAAGCTGTGTGCAAACCACATTTGAGTACACTAAGTCCTGTTTAAAATGCACCACAAATAAATAACAATGATATAGCGATGCTGAAGTTAAAAAACTTTTTTCACAACTTATTCTCGTTAATGGCTAAAACACCACCAATGAGGTGATATAATCTCTGTTATGCAGATGAGAAAATTGCAGCTGTCAGAGGATGGAAGAATGAATGACATACAGTGACTTGAGTAATTATCTTCAACAGTAGCAAGCATCCCAGGAGCTGGGAGGGATTCGGAGCACTAAGTGCTGATCGTTCAAAGGATTTGGCACTAGCATCAGTGGCTCCTTCTATACACATGAAATGATGAACGGCAAAACCAGGTTGCACTGATGTGTACTGAATGAACTGCAAAGGAATAGAGAGCTCCAGGAGCTCAGAGAAGGGGAAGACTAGGAACCAGGGCAGTTGAGGAAGGTGACCCCAAGGAGTCTCGGCTCCAGTGGCCCTTGAAGGATATACAAGACATAAGCCAACTGCAAGCCTAAAGAGAATGGGGAATGGGGAAGTGACAGAGACTGGTTCAGAAGAAGAATTAGCCTCAGGTGTCTAGCTTGTGTATATACACATTCCTCCTCCTCCTCAACCTACTCAACATGAAGACAATGAGGAGGAAGACCTTTATCATGATCCACTTCCCTTTAATGACTACTAAATATATTTTCTCTTCCTTATGATTTTCTTAATATCATTTTCTCTTCTCTAGTTTACTTTATTGTAAGAACACAGTATATAATACGCACAATATACAAAATATGTGTTAATTGGGCCAGGCACGGTGGCTCACGCCTGTAATCCCAGCACTCTGGAAGGCTGAGGCAGGTGGATCACTTGAGGTCAGGAGTTCGAGACCAGCCTGGCCAACATGGTGAATCCCCGTCTCTATTAAAAATAAAAAAAAATTACCCAGGCGTGGTGGCAGACATCTGTAGTCCCAGCTACTTGGGAGGCTGAGGCAGGAGAATCTCTTGAACCTGGGAGGCAGAGGTTGCAGTGAGCCAAGACTACACCATTGCACTGCAGCCTGGGCAACAGAGTGAGACGCAATCTCAAAACAACAACAACAAAAACAACAACAAAAATATGTGTTAATCAATTGTTTATGTTATCAAGGCTTCCGGTCAACAGTAGGTTAGTAGTAGTTAAGTTTTTGGGGATTCAAAAGTTATATGTGAATTTTCAACTGTGCAGGAGGTGGGTCAGAGTGGCAGTTGCCACTCTTAACCCCCAAGTTGTTAAAAGGTCAATTACATATTAAAAAATACAGAGAATATATTTGTAATATATATGTAGAATATTTATATATAAAAGTTTTCCTTTATATACATATATACTTACACACACAATTATGGAGACAGTAAGAAGACAGAGTACATAAAAGTCATCATTTAACTGAATCCGTCATAGTGAATTAGTTTTTCCATGTAAATGGGTTTTTCAGCCAACTGCAGCTTCAAATATCAAAATACTTTTAGTTAAACCCGTTTTGAACGGAAGTATTTCCAAAATGAGATAATCCCTGTAAAGCAGGTAGCATAGACCCTGGATATGCATCACATAGCACTTTAAATGATATGACACTTGAGCTCACTGCAACAGCAACAGGAAGTGGCTACAAAATTTTATGTGGATTATCAACTGTGGAGATAGTGCCCCTAGTCCCTGCATTAAGGATCAACTGTACTAAAGGGAACAACTAGAATAAACACTGTGAAACTGGATTAGAATTGAAAGTATTGGTGAGAACCCATGGTTTTCAACATATTTTAATACAGAAATATAGATGAATGTATGCATGCAGGTATGCGTGTTTATGTATACCCATGTATTGCCCTGCTCTGTTCACTGAGGAAGCCTGTGAGCAATGAAAACCCCTGCAGCCATACACTCACCTATCACAGTGAGCACCCAAGACCTTGGTTTTTAGATATTATTCTCTCCTCAAAAGAAATCAGGTTTTCTAAGAAAAATGGCTGATTCCAGGCCTGAAGCACAGAAAATATAAGCTTGGAGCATCTTGTACCAGAAAGTAAAAAGTGCTCAAGGAATAATGGGGATAGGCCACAAAGGATGATAGAACACCCAAATTAAAGGGAACAGCCTCTGTGTTTGAGGCTAACAAGAATCCACACATCAGCAAAGAGAACAGACGTGTCTAGGAATCATTTCCCGAAATAACCCCTCCTCCAGTTGGCTTTGAGCAAAAGGCTCTAATGAGACCAGTGCCTCCCAAATGTTGCTGAACAGTAGCCAACTGCAGCACAGTCATGGCATCAGACACATGGAGTCAGGGCTGGAGGCACAGGGTGAAATCTCTGCAGAGACAGCCCTTCATCCTCTTCTGCCGGGATACTTCCAAAGCCAGAGGATCACTCCCTTGTAAAGCATACTGCTCTGTCCTGTTGCTGGGCAGTCCTAATTACATTTATTCCTCTTCTAATACTCTTGGTTTTCACCCATCCTTGCCATTGAACAAGGTCTTTTTACTTTGTAGCAAAATGTCATCGCTCGATTTCTGTAGAAATGATGCATACATTATAGAAATTCAAACAATAGGCCGGGTGTGGTGGCTCACGCCTGTAATCCCAGCACTTTGGGAGGCCGAGGTGGGCGAATCACGAGGTCAGGAGATCGAGACCATCCTGGCTAACACGGTGAAACCCTGTGTCTACTAAAAATACAAAAAAATTAGCTGGGCGTGGTGGGGGGCGCCTGTAGCTACTTGGGAGGCTGAGGCAGGAGAATGGCGTGAACCCGGGGGCGGAGCTTGCAGTGAGCCGAGATCGCACCACTGCACTCCAGCCTGGGCGACAGAGCGAGACTCCGTCTCAAAAAAATAAAAAACCCTAAAAAAAATTATTGCAAAATAAATACATCTGTACAACCTTCACTTAGGTCAATAGAACATTACCTGCATCCCAAAAGCTTCCCTTCTGTCCTTGACAAAGCAAAAGCCCTCCTAATCATGATTCCCTCCTTCTTCCCCTAAGTATCGCCATCCAGACTTTTTTTTTTTTTTTTTTTTTTGAGGTAGAGTCTTTCTCTGTTGCCCAGGCTGGAGTGCAGTGGCACTATCTCGGCTCACTGCAACCTCTGCCTCCCAGGTTCAAGCAATTCTCCTGCCTCATCCTCCCAAGTAGCTGGGATTAGAGGCACCCACCATCACACCCAGCCAACTTTTTTTTTTTTTTTGTATTTTTAGTAGAGAGGGGGTTTCACCGTGTTGTCCAGGCTGGTCTTAAACTCATGACCTCGTGATCTGCCTGCCTTAGCCTCCCAAAATGCTGGGATTACAGGCATGAGCCACTGCGCCCAGCCCCAGACTTCTAAAAGCATAGGTTTCTTTCATCTTTTCATTTTCACTTTTTATAAAAGGAAAGTATTATTCTGTCTGGCTTCTTTGGCTCAAAATTGTCTTTGTGAAAATTATTGATAACATTTCACATATCCGTTCATTTTGGTTGCTATGACTATTCCATTTTCGCCACAATTTATGCATTCAACTTCCAGTGAGTATTTGGATTATTTTAGTTTGGGGCTTTTCTAAATAATGCTGCTATTCATATTCCTGTCCATGTTTTGGTATACATATGTATATATTTGTTAGATATTACTCTAATAGAATTGTTACCCAGGAGTAAAATTTTTGGGTCATGAAGAATGTATACACTCAACTTTAATCAGAAAAGGCCAAACAGCCTGGTGTGATGCCATATGCCTGTAGTCCCAGTCACTTGGGAGGCTGAGGCAAGAGGATAGCTTGGGCCCAGATTAGCCTGGACAACATTGTGAGATCCTGAAGAAAGAAAGGACAAAAGGAAGGAAGGAAAGAAGGAAGGAAGGAAGGGAGGAAGAAAGGAAGAAAGCAAGGAAGAAAGGAAAGAAGAGTAAAGAGAGAGGAAGGGGAGAAGGGAAAGGGAAGGGGAAGAGGAAGGGGAAGGGGAGGGCAGGGCCTGTTTTCCCAGATAGCTGTACCCATTTACCCTGTTACCAACAATGCATGAGAGCTCCAGGAATCTCCATTGTCTACACTTGATATTTCAGGGTTTTTTTCCCCTTCATTTTGCCTATTCTGAGTATGATGCCATAGCTTCTTGTGGTTTTAATATGCATTTATTTGATGACTAATGAGGTTGAGCACCTTTCCTTCTATTTATTGGACAATTGAGCTACTATCTGTTTTGTGAAGTGCCTGTTCAAATCTTTCACCCAATTTATTTCTACTGGGTAGGTTTGCATTTTTCTCATTGATTTGTTAGGATTATGTTGCAAATACCTTTCACATCCTATTGGCTTCTCCCTGAATTCCTTTAATGTTGTTTCTTGATGACAGCTTCTTATTTTATGATTAGTGCCTATGTCCTATTTTAAACAATAAATATTGAAGATAATTGTGCTTAAATTTAACAACTCCCACCCCCCGCCCCGGCCACACAAAAGAAACTGAAGTAAAATGAAAGAAATTGCTGAATTTCAGAGAAATATTTCCTCATTACAAAAAATACTAGTGGTCCCAGGAACTTGGGAGGGTGAGACATGAGGATTGCTTGAGCTCAGTAGCTCGAGACCAGCCTGGGCAACATGGCAAGACCTCGTCTCTACAAAAAAAAAAAAAAAAAATTAACCGAGCATGATGGCATGTTATCTGTAGTCCCAGCTACTTGGGAGGCTGAGGTGGGAAGATTGCTTGAGCCCAGAAGGTTGTGAGGCTGTAGTGAATTATGATTGCGCTGCTGCACTCCAGCCTTGGCGACAGAATGAGACCCCGTGTCAAAACAACTAAAACAAGAAAAAAGAAAAAAAAATACTGGTTTATAAAATAACCTGCTAAAATTAAGGAAAGGGTTTATGAAAAATAAGTAGCAATTATTTTAAAATGTGTTTTAGTTTTAATTACAGACGGTATCTACTAACTCCTTGTTATCAATAAGGAAATTGGCATTCTTACATTTCCTCTTCCCTCCTCTCCTCAGCCCCCTGAGTTTGCTAGCTTTCTCCTGTCAAGATTTACATTTTATTCTGAAACCACAATTTCTTCCATAATCTAGCTTTAACTGTTCGCTTACATGGAGTCATCTCTCTTATAAATCTTTTCCCCATGGCTTCTCCCTGACTTGATTTCTCATTTTGCTTCATCTCTTGGTTGGCCAGACTTCATTTTCAACTACTTTTTTTCCTTTAGAGACAGGGTCTCTCTCTGTCACAGAGGCTGGAATGCAATGGTGCAATCATAGCTCACTGCAGCCTTGAACTTCTGGGCTCACAGGATCCTCCCACTTCAGTCTCCCAGTAAGCTGGGATCACAGGCATGTGCCACCATGCCCAGCTAATTTTTTATTTCTACTTTTTGTAGAGACAGGATCTCACTATGATCAACTACATTTTTAAAGGGTCCTGGGTGCTGTCTCCCTCTGGTCTTGGAGAATGTCTGTCTGTCGTCTTTATACTTGAAGGACAGCTTGGCAAAGTGCTTAGGCTGGGCTCACAGGCAAGGTCGTCTTTATGCCTCCCACAATCAACCAGGAAGCTAGCCTTCTGGCTTACAAGCCCTGTGAGAGCGCATTAATTTCCCACAGACACCTTCCTTCTTGGTATACAAACAGCTCCACTTTCTGAATCAAATCCACAGAGGCAAGACCCTGAGCAGAGATAGAAACAGTGGCAACCTCAGTTGTAGCCCAGGTCTCCCTTTTTTTGCCTTCCTCGCCCTGCCTCTCTGCTGAGGGTTGGTCTGTTTGACAACTGTGGAACAAAATAACCCCAGGTGACCCTGGCCCTAGAGCATACTCCCCTCCCCACCCCGGGGTGTGTCTGGGAGGGCCCGGAGAGCTGTTGTGAGGTTCCACCTCGAAATGGACTGTTTGGTTCCTATAAGAACAGAGGGGGCATGTGGACCAGTGAGATCACCATAGCCAGTGAGGAAGACTGGATCTATGCTCCCGCGCTGTCCACACGTTCATTCCTTCAACAGATACCGACATGCAAGGTGGCTCCTAGTAACATCCATCAGTCTCACTTTGTGTGTGAAGTGCTCATGAGAAGCCTTTCCCAACCAGCTGGTAGGACCAGAGCCAGAGGGCCCCCATGCCCTTCCTTCTTCCAGCCCCAAGCCCATGCACTGGGAGAAGCCCTTGCTTTTTACTGACGTCCACGTCCACCCACATGCCCTGGAAGGTGTGGGTGAGCCTGGGAACCAGGCTCTCTGTTAGCACCTCCATCGCCCTTTAAAGGGCAGCCTTTCTGAGCGGCCGTCTCCACTGTCACAACAGAAGTGCTCTCCGGCCCTCCGTCTCAGTAAGATATTTTGCAAAGTGCCCCGTAATTGTCCTGAATGCAGAAGCCGGACGTATCTGACAGCGCAGACCCATTGAATGCACCCATCCCTGGGGCGGGCTGCTCAGTGTTTCTGAGCAAACTTTTTCCTAGTTCAGCACTGCTAGGTAGAAGGGCCGGCTTTGCCTGCACCCTGAGATGACTGAGGCAGAGCAGACACAGGGAAGCTGGCAGACCGCCTCGGGACAGCCACCACAGGCTGGGAAATTTTCTCCCTGAAATAAGGAGGCAAGCCAGATACTAACAACGCAAGTGCTTTGCAAACTGACTCAGCAGGCCAGATAGCACAGTGTGAATTTTGAAAAGTTCAGTCCTTCTGTGAGCTCTGCCATGCCCAGCATCAGAGGCTGCTCTGAGAATACATTCTTAGACAATCTTCTTGAGAGAGGGTAATGGGTTTCTCTTTGGTGTCTGTTTATCCATCCAGCCATCATCTGTTTCTGGATACAGCACCACTTTTGAAGGTAGACAGGGCCATCCTGGTGTGAGATTTGAATCTGAGAAAAAAATGTAGCCTTTTACCAAAGCTGGGATGTCATGTCTGAGGTCTTCCACCTTTGCCCCACAGCTCACTAAATGACAACTTCTTCATGTTCAGAGGTTTGACACCCGATGGGCAGATGGGCCCTTGCTCCCTTTGCTTGGCTGGAGCCCTCTCATCAGCACCTCCTCCTGTCTCCTCCTGCGGGAGTTTGCTTGGCATCACCTCCTCTGGGCACCTTTCCCTGCCTCCCAGGTAGAACTGGAAGCTCCTCCCCTCACTTTTGTCACCAGACAGCCAGGAGTCGATGGAGGCTCCCCACCCTTCAGACCTGGATAGGACCCATTCAGATTCCACCACCCAGCTTCTCAGACTGGAGTGAGTGTCCTGCCCGACGTTTCTCTGAATTTTGAGGGCAGGGGGCTTTTGTTCTCAAGGTCGCCTTTGTGCCAACTTTCAGCCTTGGTCAAGCGTTCTTTGTCCCTATCCGTGGCTTTTCCTTGACCTCTGCCCTGGCATGTACCCAGCAGAGCCCCTTCTCTTTGATCACTGCTTCCGTGGTAACAGTGAACAGAATTCTGCTGGGAGCCACAGAATGTTTACTGAAAATTTATGGGTCACCGGAGGTACTTTTAAAAGCAAAGCACTTAAAAATCCATATAACTCTTGAAAGCGGTCCTCCAGCCAGGCTTTCTCACAGCTGGGCCACCTGTGCAGGTCTTGCCTTCTCTTCCCCTCTCTTTCAGGAACTTCAACCACCAATCCCTGTCTCTGACAACATCCATGCCCTCGTGAACCAAATTGTTGTACTGCAGAAGTTTATCAAGGTCTTTCCTAAATAAAGCCAGTGCCTTCCTGATGAAGAACTCTGAGGTCAACTGTTGAGATGATACAGTTTTTTGTTTGTTTCTATATCTCGCTCTAAACCAGGCTGAACTCCCACTGAAGGCAGAGACCTCAACTTTGGATTTCTGTATCCCTGGTTCCTGGTAAGGGGATTTGTAGGCACTCAAGAAGTCCAGCTGTCGCAAGAGTGAATGCCTGTGACCAGAGGGGAGTGAAACGGGCATCAGGCAGCGCACCCGCGGTGGCTCCCACAGCAGGGGGGTCGCACACCACCGCCTGTTGCTAGGGGATAATGGGCTTCAGAAGGATGTGCAGTGTTGCTTAGCAACATCTCCCCACTGTTCCATCACTCAGAATGGACAGCACCAAACAATTCTTACAGCAAGAGTCTTTTGACTTATTTCAGCCAAAAGCAGGAAAGATCTTTCTGTCTCAGTTCAGATTACATAATTTTTTAAAGGATCACAAGAGCAAAAAATACAGAGGATCCCCAATATTCACACCCAAGAACTACTTTTTTAGCAGGTTAACTGTGTATCAGAGGGACATTAGGAGGATTGCCAAGAGTTCACAGCCTGCCTTCTGGGGACGCTGGGAAGCCTCCCTGCAGGGACCCTTCACTAAGCTGTAGCCAGCTATCCACTAGGCCTGGGGTGCTTCCTACAGCCCTCCTGCATGCTGGCTTGGCCCTACCAGGGATCGCAAAGCCTAGCTGGTCACCAAGGACAGAGGTGCTCTCTCGATGTGCCTGATGTTTTTCTAACCAGCTTAGCCCAGAAAGAACATTTGGATTCATTGCCCATCTGTAATGCAGAGAACCTTCGTATGAATTTAAGTTCCTTGAGATATTTGCACTGAAAAAGGCACATATGAATTTAAGAGTCATAAATGGGCCCGATTTCCCTGAACTGTGCCCTAGAATGCGCAGCGCATGCTCTGTGACTGTTTTTCCTTTCCTTCTGGTTCCTACTAGCTTCCACACGGGAGAGGGTTCGCAGGGCGTGGGGTGTCCAGGCTGCATGAGTGGCTGAAGAAGAGCTCCCTGCTAGTCTCTGTGGGTACAAGGAAGGCCCTATGTGGCCATAGAGCCCTTGGAAGCTCAGCCTGCCGAGAGCGGTGCTCACCAGGTTCCACTGAAGATGAACAGCACTGGAGCTATGAATGCAGGAAGGAGGCGCTGCCCACACCCTGAGCTCTCAGTCTGGCTGGGAAGCCGGCAGTAGCTGTGTCCTATAAAGGCACCTCGAACACTGGACGACACTGTAGCTCATGCTTGAATGAAGGTTCTCTAACAAGTGTGTTTCCTCCAGAAGGCACATCACAGCCTTCCTGCACTTAGGAACAATTAGACAACGCTTCAGCACTATGCCTGGGGACCACATTAAACAGCAAAATCACTACCCAAAAGCACAAAATGCAAAAGATGTGGAACTAAATGGACCAAGAAAAGACCCTGTGTGTAGAGAACAAGAGGCAGAGCCTTTCCTTGTTTGACCTCAGCAGGGAACTGCGTGTCAGGCAACTCACATTTTTCACAGCTTTGCACATGTCTGCAAATGACCACAGAAGCACCACAAGTACTCAGTTTTGAGGTTACAAATGCGTTTTAGAGAGTACGTGACTTTGTGGCCGAGCACGATGGCTCACGACTGTAATCCCAGCACTTTGGGAGGCTGAGGCGGGTGGATCACAAGGTCAGGAGTTCAAGACCAGCCTGGCCAAAATGGTGAAACCCCGTCTCAACTAAAAATACAAAAAAATTAGCTGGGCGTGGTTGCAGGCGCCTGTAATCCCAGATACTCAGGAGGCTGAGGCAGAGAACTGATTGAACCTGGGAGGTGGAGGTCGCAGCGAGCCAAGATTGTGGCACTGCACTTCAGCCTGAGAGACAGAGCAAGACTCCGTTTCAAAAAAAAAAAAAAGAGAGTAGGTGACTTTGCAAATGTGGATTTCATGACTAATATGGATAGACTATATGTATGTATGTATGTATGTGTGTACATATATGGCATTGTCTATCAAAGTTGAACATGTACACACACACATTTCTGTGCATATGTGTGTATTTAAAAAGTGAAACTTAAATGCGTTTACACCCACAGGCTCCAGGATGGATGAGGAGGCATGACCCTAAGGCTCCCCTCAGTGCTACCCTTTCCAGCTGCCTGCAGCAATCTCTGGTTACTTGGCTTCAAGACTCCTTGGAGTAGAAATTTCCAAACCCCACACTGCCTCAATCAGATCATCCTTGCTTATGTAGCAATTGCCAGGGGACCTTGTTACAAATGGATCCTAACTCCATTCCTGACCTACTCAAACAGAATCCAAGGGAGGAAAGGCTGGAGCCTTGGAATGTGAACGTGTACTTGACACCGTTTACAAAGCTCACAATTCAAGTTTGAGAATCATTCCCAGGCAGCTGAAGTAATCAGCGGCTGACACTGTTTGACCCTGGGACAAGAGGCAAATCGCCAGTGTGGGCCACCCTGCCCCTCTTGTGAGCGGACGAAATCAGTCAAAAGTGTTGTATGCTTTGTGAAAGACCACAGGCAGTTTCGTTTAAAGCTGTATAGCCTAGGGAGAAAAAAATAAATAAATAAAAATAAAAGAAAAGAATTGTGTTTGCTTAACGAGAGGAAATAAATAATTGAGCTGGGAACCCAGGGAAGGTTATGTAACGTCCCTGTGTCTCATGTTTAAAGTGAAAAGTAATAGTAGTTATCTCTTAAGGTTGTCAAAAATGTTAAAAATGTGTGTTGCGCAGCACTTCCCATGTGGGAACAGTTAACACCCACTTATTATTATCACCATCACCTATTTTCCCCTGGACCTGAGCTGACCCCCGGGGCATGCTCTTTCCTCATGCTCACTTTCTCAGCCACCGGAATCTCACCTTTTTTCAGACCTTTCCTGTTTCAGTCTGGATGTTTCTTTTTCAAATGATTACTTTGCAAAAAAAATGTATTTAATAGAAAAGTAGGACTGTGCACCCACCTGGATGGCAAGCACCCAATGTTGGCAAGGATGCAGAGCAAGTAGGGGCTTTGCTGCTGGAAATAAAAATTTCACTTTGTCAAACTTTTTGACATTATCTATGAAAGTTAAACATTCACACACACTGTGACCCAGCAATTCTCTTAAATTCATAGATACAGTCCCTGAAAGACATGTACAAGAATACAATTTGTAAGAATAAAAAACTAGAAGCAAACTAAATGTCCATCAACAGAACTTGTATCCCTGGAATGGGGGACAGTAAGCAGCTAGCATGGACTAACTGCAGTCTTCTCAATGCAGAGGAATCCCATGAACACAAGGTTAGGTGGGAGGAGACAAACACTAAAGAATGCATGCTGAGTGGTTCAATTTATGTGAAGTTCAAAAAGAGGTAAAACTACTAATGTATGAAGTTAGGACTCCAGCGGAGGGTCTCTCAGAAGAGGCACTCGAGACTAGAAAGGGGATACTGAGGGTTTCCAGGTTGTGCTCAGTAATGTGCTGCTTATATGCATGTCTGTATCTTGTGAAAATTCTTCTTATTTGTACACTTATTCAAGTACTTTGTTAAATTTACATTATATTTCAGTAAAAGTTCACATTTAAAAAGAAAGGCAGGAACAGGCACGGTGGCTCATGCCTATAATCCCAGCACTTTGGGAGGCTGAGGAGGGTGGATCACCTGAGGTCAGGAGTTTGAGACCAGCCTGGCCAACATGGTGAAACTCTCTCTACTAATAACACAAAAATTAGACGGGCATGGTGGTACTCGCCTGTAATCCCAGCTACTCAGGAGGCTGAAGCAGGAGTGTTGCTTGAACCCAGGAGGCAGAGGTTGCAGTGAGCCGAGATCATGCCATTGCAATCCAGCCTGGGCGATGAAAGTGAAACTCCGTCTCAAAAAAAGAAAAGAAAGAAAGAAAGGCAGAATTATGAAGATGTCTTTGGTTGGAGGTGGGGATAGATGTTTAAGATGGAGAACAAGCCAGGTGCGGTGGCTCACGCCTGTAATCCCAGCACTTTGAGAGGCTGAGGCAGGTGGATCACAAGGTCAAATGTTCAAGACCAGCCTGACCAAAATGGTGAAACCTTGTCTCTACTGAAAATACAAAAATTAGCTAGGCATGGTTGTGCATGCCTGTAATCCCAGCTACTCAGGAGGCCGAGGCAGGAGAATCGCTTGAACCCAGGAGGCAGAGATTGCAATGAGTCAAGATCGCACCACTGCACTCCAGCCTGGGCAACAGAGTGAGACCGTCTCAAAAAAAAAAAAAGATGGAGAACAGTGAAGTAGCATTGAAAAATAGAGAAGGAACATTTCAGAGAAATTTAAAAGAACATTTTACCTTTAATGATTTTGAAAGACTAAGCACAGAAAACCCAAGGATTCAAAGAAAAGTGGCAAGGAGTCTCACAGCACCGAGACTGGAGAAGCATAAGGGGGAGGTAGGGCCCTGGGTGGTCTCAGGAGACAGCAGTGAGGCCAGTAGAGGTCATTTGTGGGGTCCTGGCGTCCCGTGGGAGGGCAACCGGCCCCAAAATGTCCCCACAGCCTGAGCTGTGTGTGTGCTCTTGCCCAGCATTCAGCCCACAGAGCTTTATGGAGCACTTATCATGGGCCGAGAGACTCCTCCCACCCAGCGGAGACCACACTCCCTGTGGGACTGATCTACTGTGTTCTCTGGAGCAGAGAGGTGGCTTCTCTTCCAGCATTTCCCAGACTTGCCTGTGTGATGGCATCACTGAGGCACTTGCCATAAACATGGGTTCCCAAGCCTGTTACCTGGAGGTTCTGATCTGGTTGGTCTGAGGTGGGGTCCAGGACCCCAGGCTCTTCTTCCAACCAGACTAGTTGAGGAAACAGTGCTCTCATGCAAGAGGATATTCTTTTAAAAAGAATAAACACATTACTGTAAATAGTGAGATAATGCTTTGAAAATAATCCAAAATATTGTCAAAATATAATTTCCTGTTGGGAAAAAGGAAAAGGGGGAGGGACCCTGACAGTGAGCCTGGAAGTAAAGTTGCTGGATAGAAACACAGGATGCCCAGTTAAATGTGAATCTCAGATACACGATGAATAATATTTTAGTATAAGTATCTCCTAAATATTGCACCAGATGTACTTACACTAAATTTCTTGTTTGTCTGAAATTCAGACGTAGCTGGGTACTCTGTATTTGTATTTGCTAGATGGGGCTGCCTCTCCAGGAAGGGCTGAAAAGGCTTTGGAAACTTGCTCCAGCTGTCTGTGAGTGGTGAAGGGCCACAGGGAACTTCACCCAAAATATGGCTACCTGGTATGGTATTTTGTATTAAAGGCCCTTAAGGATCAGCAGACGGAAGAAGACACTTTTTCCCTACCCACATGAAGACCAGACAGACTTGCCAAGGAGAAAAATTGTTCCCCAAGTATCTCTGGCCCTGTCCCTTTGTTTTCATTAACTGAACTCATAGCAAGGTGTGATGGCTCACATCTGTAATCTTAACTGTCTGGGAGGTCAAGGCAGGAAGACTGCTTGAGGCCAGGATTTCCAGACCAACCTGGTCAACATGGCAGGTCCCATCTCTATTATTTATGTATATACATCAAAAAACCCAACTCATATCACAGGAAGGAAGACTGAAGACTGTCAACAAGCCTGGACATTTTGTCACAAACCACTGTCTGCTCCCCAGGCCCAACTTTGTTACAGACCATTGTATGTTCTTCAAGCCCCTGAATTCCCTTACAAATCATTTACCAACCCCACAAATCATCCACACTTCCCCATCTACCTTTTCCCTAAGAAGTAGGGTGTATACTTTTCTTTTTTTGGAGATGGAGTCTTGCTCTGTTGCCCAGGCTGGAGTGCAGTGGTGCAATGTTGGCTCATTGCAACCTCTGCCTCCTAAGCTCAAGCGAACTCCTGCCTCAGCCTCCCGAGGAGCTGGGATTACAGGGGCCTGCCACCAGGTCTGACTAACTTTTGTATTTTTAGGAGACAGTGTTTCACCATATTGGCCAGGCTGGTCTCGAACTCCTGACTTCAGGTGGTCCACCTGCCTCGGCCTCCCAAAGTGCTGGGATTAGAAGTGTGAGCCACTGCACTCAGCCTAGAAGTAGGATGTATAAGCATCTGTACCCACTAGGATGTCAGGCTGTCACTGTGATTCTCTGATGTGCACAGTGGTGACACCTTTGCATGCCTTTTCTCTTATTAATCTGCCTTTTTGTGAGCTGATTTTTCAGTGAACCTTCTGAGGGTGGAGGAGAAGCTTCCCGGCTGCAATGGACATGGGCAGTTTGGGAAAGGGGTCTGAGATAGACTGTCAGGAGGCCAGGATGATGATAGGAACATTTACTATCAATAGAGCCAGGAACAATTTTTTTTTTTTTTTTTTTTTTTTTTGAGATGGAGTCTTGATCTGTCACCCAGGTTGGAGTGCAGTGGTGCGATCTCGGCTCACTGCAACCTCCGCCTACCAAGTTCAAGCAATTCACTGCCTCAGCCTCCTGAGTAGCTGGGACTATGGGTGCCTGCCACCACCCCCGGCTAATTTTTTATATTTTTACTAGGGACGGGGTTTCACCATCTTGGCCAGGCTGGTCTTGAACTCCTGACCTCGTGATCCACCCGCCTCGGCCTTCCAAAGTGCTGGGATTATAGGCATGAGCTACCGCGCCCAGCCTGGAATGATCTTAAGTACTTCACACTAACACATTTACCCCTACACTAACCTACGATGCAGATAGTGTCCTTAGCCTTCTTTAAAAGATTTTGGACCCCGGGGCAGGTAGAGAAGTGGAATGGAAGAACCAGACTCTTCCCAGGCAATCTGGTCCTGTGCCCCTGGAGAGGCCACCAGCCCGGCTGTCGCCTCAGGGAGAAGGGGGGTTTCTCTAGTGCAGGGCTGTTAAACTGGGGATGGGGCCTGTGAATGGTCCCCGCCCCCAACCCTAAGTCCATTAATATATTCAACAAAGACCTACTGTGTGCCTACTCTGTGCCCCCGCACCTGCCTAGGGCTTTCGGGGGTGTGATGGTGAGCTGGCCTGCTTTGTGGGGCTCAAGATCAGGGATGAGGGGAGTGGAAGGGGGACGTGTCCAGAATTTCCCTCAGGTTCTCAACTCTGCCCCTACTTCCTCTCCCCCGGTGGAAGATGAAACTCAGACCAGCTCCTCACAAGCCTAGGATCTTCTGAATCCGGCTGGGAGCTGCCCTGCCCGGCTACTCCCGGGCTGTTCAGTGACTGTTGGTATCAGGGACCTGCACACTCCAGCAAGGGCCGCTAGACCCACCTACTCCACCTTGGGGCCGAGGTGGGCCAGCTGAAATTTGACCAGACCTCACAGTGGGCGTCAGTCCCAGACAGGTGGGAGGACCGTGGCACGTCTCAGAGAAGGAGGCCCGTCCCTGGGCGCATGTCCCAACTTCCTGTTCACCTGAGACAGGCATTCCAGTCTAAGCCAGGCGTTCCTCATGCTGAGGGTCTAACCGAGGCTCCATCAAAAGACGTTGGCCTGGCAGTGGCTCACGCCTGTGATTCTGGCACTCTGGGAGGCTGAGGCAGGAGGATCGCTTGAGCCCAGGAGGTCCAGGCTGCAGTGAGCCGTGACCCGGCCCCTACACTCCAGCCTAGGCCACAGAGCGAGATCCTGTCTCAAAAATAAAAATAAAAATAAAAATAGGCCCGTCATGGTGGCTCATGCCTGTAATCCCAGGACTTTGGGAGGCTGAGGCAGGCAGATCACGAGGTCAGGAGATTGAGACCATACTGGCTAACACGGTGAAACCCCGTCTCTACTAAAAATTAAAAAATTAGCCGGGCGTGGTGGCGGGCGCCTGTAGTCTCAGCTACTTGGGAGGCTGAGGCAGGAGAATGGCGTGAACCAGGAGGCAGAGCTTGAAGTGAGCCGAGATCACACCACTGCACTCCAGCCTGGGCGACAGAGTGAAACTCCGTCTCAAAAAATAAAAAATAATAAAAAGATAAAAACAAAAAGACATCTGGCAAGTTTCACCAGGGCAGCCTGCTGTGCCTCTCTCTGCTTTTATAGGAAATGGTTCATTCTCCATCCACCCTCACTCTGCCCCCTACCCAAGACAGCAATTTAAGGCTGTTTGTTCTTGTTTTAAAACATTATTATCACCGGGATCATAATGAAGAAAATGCACATAAAAACTGTGTGGTGTTTTTCACATCTCAGGTTGGCAAGTGTCTTCCGGAGTGCCAAACTGTGATGGTGGTGGAGGTGTGCGAAGACAGGCGTTCCCATGCACTGCTGTGGGGAGAGGGAAAATTGGAACACACTTTTTGGAGGGCAATTTGGTAATATCTACAAAACATACACATATGCTTTGACTCAGCAATTCCCCTGTAGGGGAATTCACCATGCAGTACAACCCAAAATATTTGTGGAAGGAAGTTTACTGCAGCACTGGGGGTGATGGTAAAAAAGCCAGAAACCATAAAGGTAAACGTGCATCAGTGAGGGATAAATAGCCTGCAGTTACTTTGTAAAAGTGAATTCCATGTAGCTATGACAAAGAAGGAGCTAGGTCAGTATACACTGACATGGAAAGATTCTGGTGTGCACCCAAGGCTGAGGAATGCCAGATAAAAGGATAACCAGGAAGTAGAAGAGGGACACCAAGAGGTAGGCAGGCTCCCCAACTCACAACTCAAACATCCACAGCAGTGCTGGGAGGGAGCTAGTTCAGCTTGGTCACTGAAATCAAAGGGGCTGTGGACAGCAGCAGGAGTTTCCTCTGTTTATAATAGTATAAATAAGTATATAATAAAAAAGACCAGGCACAGTGGCTCATATCTGTAATCCCAACACTTTGGGAGGCCAAGGCAGGTGAATCACCTGAGATCAGGAGTTCAAGACCAGCCTGGTCAACATGGTGAAATCCCATCTCTACTAAAAATACAAAAAATTAGCTGGGTCCAGTGTCTCACGCCTGTAATTCCAGCACTTTGGGAGGCTGAGGTGGACAGATCACCTGAGGTGGGGAGTTTGAGACCAGCCTGACCAACATGGAGAAATCCTGTCTCTACTAAAAATATAAAATTAGCCAGGTATGGTGGCACATGCCTGTCATCCCAGCTACTCAGGAGGCTGAGGCAGGAGAATTGCTTGAACGGAGGTGGAGGTTGCAGTGAGCCGAGATCGTACCATTGCACTCCAACCTGGGCAACAAGAGCAAAACTCCATCTCAAAAAAAAAAGAGCCAGGTGTGGTGGTGGGCGCTGGTAATCCCAGCTACTCGGGAGGCTGAGAAAGAAGAATTGCTTGAACCTGGGAGGTGGAGGTTGCAATGAGCCAAGATTGCACCACTGCACTGTAGCCTGAGTGGCAGAGCTAGACTCCATCTCAAAAAAAAAAAAAAAAAAAAACACATATAAATAAATGAAAGTGTATAATAAAAAAGAAACCATGCCTTTCTTCTAACCCACTGGCTCTCTCATGAATCCCATTGTTTCATGCCATCCCAGTTTGTAGTTCAGTCTTTACAGAGCTCAGCGAGTCTTGCTATTATCTTAGAATAATCTGAGGCCAAAAGGATCAAAATATAAAAATAAGTTTCAGATAAACTAATGATATCACTGAAAAGAGCTAGGCCAGGTGACGAGTACAGAAAGAGACTCCCAGAAGGTGGTGAGGAGGCCTGGGGTGGTACGGCAGCCACTGTTCTCTCCCCTTGCTCTGAGAGCCTAGCTCTGTCCTCCAGCGGATGCCTTTTCTGCCTGGGGACCTGGCTGTGCAAGGATGTGA
The DNA here is from genome assembly GCF_028885625.2 of Pongo pygmaeus. Taxonomy (NCBI): domain Eukaryota; kingdom Metazoa; phylum Chordata; class Mammalia; order Primates; family Hominidae; genus Pongo; species Pongo pygmaeus. The sequence continues at coordinate 37,400,417 of NC_072385.2, read as the reverse complement.
TAGCAGGAGCTGGGGGCACAGCCTGAGGAGGCACGGGTGATGGGAAGATGCCTCAGCAGAGATGGGGGCAGCCTGGGTCCTCAGTGACACCGTCGCATCCTGGAGGTAACCAACCCCTGCAACTGCTGCATCTCTGGACTATTTGTTATAGGAGGCAAGGAAATTCTTTTTTTTTTTTTTTTTTTGAGACAAAGTCTCACTCTGTTGCCTAGGCTGGAGTGCAGTGGCACGATCTCAGCTCACTGCAATCTCTGCCGCCTGGGTTCAAGCAATTCTCCTGCCTCAGCTTCCCAAGTAGCTGGGATTACAGGTGCCTGCCACCGCACCTGGCTAATTTTTGTAGTTTTAGTAGAGATGGGGTTTCACCATCTTGGCCAGGCTGGTCTTGAACTCTTGCCCTCATAATACACCCACCTCGGCCTCCCAAAGTGCTGGGATTACAGGTGTGAGTCACCATGCCCAGCCGGAAATTATTGTTTAAACTGTTGACCTGAGGTTTTCCATTTCTCCCAGCGGAAAGCATTGTAAATGAAAACAGCCCGTTACTCCAAGGCTGTGGCTCCCAGCTTTGACTACAAATGGGATCTATTTGGCTAAGTAAATAAATAGATAAATTAATTAATAAATTAATAAATAAAATAACCACTGATTTCTGGGTTCCACATCCCGAAATTCTAATTGTGGGAAACAGGTGCTCAGTGTTGCACAATCAACACTGAGACAAAGGATCTCTCAGCAAGGCTAGTTTACTTTCTGCAGAAAGGGTGCTGTTTGCTAACAGCCTTGCCACGAGAGCACACCTAAACAAAGGAGAGGGGGACACTTATAATCTTTGTAACCTGATGCAGTCATCCTATGGCTGTGTCCCGTTTCCATTGGCTGGAACAGGACCTCACATTCTAAGCTTGACCCAATTGGCTAACAGCTTGAAACTTTTCTAAATAGGCAAAGGGGAAAGAGGACAAAGAAAAGAGGAAGCTAGTCATGAGAGGGTCAGGAGGGTTTCCAAATAAGGAATGGCATGTACTATGGTCTGGGGCTCACTTAACCCTGCCTAGGCATGCCGGGTCAAGTCAGAGCAGTTGCATTGGAACATATATAGATATGCATAGAGCAAAGAAATGACAAGCTCTTTATGGTTTTAAGAAACGTTGAAGAACTTCTCCATTCCTTACACTGATTTAATTGATGTTTGGTGAATGAAAGGTTGGTATTGTGATATAATAAGAAATATGTATTTGGTCTTTGTCCCCATTTCCAGGAACAGAACTCCTAAAACCCTTAGAATGGAATTTCCTGAGTGATAAAGGTTAGAGGAATATCTTTTATTATTCATAATAAGCCTCTTTCAAACATCTGGAGCTGCTAATGCTGATGAGCTGACTCTTGGAGGATGGGGGCTGGTTGCCCCAGCATCCCGCTGGTGATGAGAGGTTGGGAACTTTCAGCCCTATCCCCTGGTCCTCCAAGGAGGGGAGGAGGATTGGAGACTGACTTAATCACCTGTGGTCAATGATCTAATCAATCATCCCTATGTAATGAAGCTGCCATAAAAAACCGCAAACAAAGGGTGTTTGAGAATTTCCAGGTTGATGACCACATTGAGGTGCTGGGAGGTTGTTGTACCCAGAGAGGGCCTGGAAGCTTTGCAGTGCCCTTGTCCTCACCCTTGCCCTGTCCATCTCTTCCATTCGGCTGTTCCTCAGTTGTGTTCCTTGTAATAAACCACCAATAGTAACTAAAGTGATTTCTTGGGTTCTATAAGTCATCCTAGCAAATTATGGAACCCAAGGAGAGGGTTGTGATTGATAGTCAGTTGGTTAGGATTGTGGGTAGCTCTTAGGATTGTGACTGGTGTCTGAAGTGAGGGCAGTCTTGTAGGACTGAGGGGTCTGCACTAACCCCAGGTATTTAGTGTCAGAATTGCTTAATGTGAGGGGAAAAATACACATTTGGCATCAGCAGTATTGTGTGAGAGTAAAGAAAAGCAGTTTGTTTTCTTTTTAGAAATGCATTGGGGATTTTTAAAGCTGGCATGGGGTTGAGAGCCTCTGCTGTAACATTGGGATATATGAGGGAACACAGACGCTGCCTCAGAGCCCCTTCCAGTCAGAGCTGGGCAAGGGTGGCTTTAGGAAAAGGTGGGCAAGATCCCTCTGTCTGCCAGGGCAGGGCAAGGCCAGCTGTGCAAGTGTGTGGGCAGTTCACAGAAGCCTCTAAGGCTGGAAGGAGCTCAGTTTCTACCTAGGACCAGGGGTACACCTGGCATCTGGATAAAAATGAACACATTTCCTCATACAAAAGTGGTCTCACTTCCTCGTCAACAAGAGGAGCTGGTGTGTGGTGTATGTTGTGTGTGCTGCGGGGAGGTAGAAGCGTTGCACTTTGATTTGGAATGGATAGAAGTACAGGCTTCCCAGGATAAGGAGGGAAGGCGGGAAGGCCTGACCACCGGTGAGTCTGTGCCAGCCCTGATCCCCAACAGACTTGGGTGTGTGCTGTGTGCACTGAGGTCTCCCCACCCAGATAAGGAGATGGGCTCTGCTCCCCAACTCGCAGAGACTTAAAGGCTGCAAAGAGTGTGGGTGGCTGCAGAGACCGAGAGTGAGAGGTACACACACACAAACCACAGGCACAGGAAAAACCATGGTCACTACAACGCAGTGCTTGCGGAGGGACCCAGGTCCCGAGTGGTGCCAGGGAAGTTTTCGCCAACAGCTGAGAGCATGGCTGTGGCGTTGGAGGTACGGGCCTGTGTTGCTGCCCCCAGGGCTAGGAGCCACCTAGCTTTGCTGTGCGGACATGTGCTGAGGGCTGTGACGGGACACCCCACCCTCTTCTCACTGTTCCTACTCTTGCTCTGTAAGTGTCCCTTTAAGGGTTAGCAGGACTCACATTCCTGAGAGTCCGCTGGCCTCAGTGAGGACAGCTGACCCCATCTTTGGGATGGTCAGGATTGGGAGGGGGCAATTATGTCATTCATTTGTTCAACGGACATTGAAAGTATCCAACAGGCACTGGCTCCGCCCTTAAAGTGCTTAACATGTTAGGGAAAGAAAACTGAAGTGCGTAATGAGCCCGATGGAGAAGTAGGACCCCAGCTGGAGCGGAGGGGCAGCGGGCTTTGGCCCAGTTAGGTGCCACCAAGTGGACGTGGTTTGATGACGCAGTATCGGCCGGGCGTGGTTCGGTGGGGGGGCGGGGTCGGTAGGTGGGCGTGGTTTGGTGGGGCGGGGCTGGCCAGGGTGCAGGGAGGTGACCCTGAGCTCTGAGCGTGGGACGCCTGGAGCGAGCTGGGTCAGGGAGTGTGACCAGGGTGTGGAATAGCTCCCAATATTCAGAAAACGGGGAGCGATAAGAACCTGCAGACGCGGACCCACGCGTCTCCACGTGGGCAGACCTATGTACTTTATGACGCTGCTCTGGCAACGCCCTCCCTCCACCCAGAGGCGGCCGCGGCCAGGAGCCCTGAGCTGACAGCTGGCGCGGGTTGACGGACACAGAGTAAATACGACTTCTAGTACATGGGCCAGTCACTTCCCGTGTTCCTGTTGGCTGTGGGCCTGGACTCCTCTGTTCAGTGACCATGCGCCCGGCCGACCGTGCTGGTCCACCGATCGCTGAACTCGCTGTCTCCCCGAAGCACGCTCCCCGTCTGGCTGACCTTGCAGGACCATTTGCTCAAACCACTCCCAGGAACCTCCTGCCCAGGCCCCGCACTCTCCACCCGAACTTCCGTGACTCCTCAGGGCACTGTCTATTAAGGGTCCGTTTTTGCCAATTCACTGTGTCTTTACTGGTATTGTCTACCAACAGTTACTCATCATTTTCACTCTGAGCAGAGACTATTTCATATTCTTCTTTCATGTGGTTTAAAGTTTAATAACGCTTTTAGTTTCTCCCAAATGTTATTGGAAGCAAAAACTTACACTTTTTTTTTTTTTTCCTAAGACAGAGTCTCTCTCTCGCCCAGGCTGGAGTGCACTGGCGCGATCTCGGCTCACTGCAACCTCCGCCTCCCAGGCTCAAGCGATTCTCCTGCGTCGGCCTCCCCAGTAGCTGGGCTACAGGCGCGCACCACTACCGCCCCGCTAATTTTTGTTTTTTAGTAGAAACGGGGTTTTACCATGTTGGCCAGGCTGGTCTCAAACTCCTGACCTCAAATGATCCACCTGCCTTGGCCTCCCAAAATGCTGGGATTACAAGTGTCAACCACCGCACCCAGCCTTACATTTTTTTTTTGTTGTGTGTGTTTGAGATGGAGTCTTGCTTTTGTTGCCCAGGCTGGAGTGCAATGGCACAATCTCAGCTCACTGCAACCTCCACCTCCTGGGTTCAAGCGATTCTCCTGCCTCAGCCTCCCGAGTAGCTGGGATTACAGGTGCCTGCCACCACGCCCCGCTAATTTTTGTATTTTTAGTAGAGACGGGGTTTCATCATGTTGGCCAGGCTGGTCTCAAACTCCTGACCTCGTGATCTGCCTGCCTCAGCCTCTCAAAGTGCTGGGATTACAGGCGTGAGCCACCGCACCCGACCATATTTTAGTTTAAATAATTGGTAAATATACACATGAACAAACTTTTAAAGGTCCTAAAGGGAAAAGTAAGTTTTCCTCTCTCCTCTGCCTTTCATTTCATCTAATTACCCCCAATGCAATCACTCCTAGGTTTCTTGGTTATCCTATGATAAATATCCTATGTGCTTATGAACATTTGTGAATATATATATATTTTCACATAAATGGTAATATGCTATATTCACTATTCTGCATGTTGCCTTTGTCACTCACATTATATCTTGCAGCATCGTCTGTATCAGTATACATAGTCCTTCCTCTTTCTTTCTTTCCTTTGGAGGCAGACTCTCTCTGTTGCCCAGGCTGGAGTGCAGTGGTACGATTTCCACTCACTGCAACCTCCCCTTCTCGAGTTCAAGTGATTCTCATGCCTTAGCCTCCCAAGTAGCTGGGACTACAGATGTGTGCCACCACCCCAGTCTAATTTTTGTATTTTTAGTAGAGGCAGGGTTTCACTATGTTGGCCAGGCTGGTCTCATACTCTCCCAAAGTGTTGGGATTACAGGCGTGAGCCACCACGCCCAGCTGCCCGCTTTCTTTTTTAATAGCTGCATACTATTCCATTGTGCAGACGTGCATGTGATCATTTAGCCAGGCCACCATTGATGAACATGTGGGACAAACAATGTCACAATGAATATGCTCATGATTACATAGGTTCGCACTTACACCAGCATATCTAGGGTAATTACTGAAGAATAGAATCCCTGAATCTAAGGGTACGTATGTATATTTCAAATTTTGGCCAATATTGTCAAATTGCCTTTGTAGAGGTTGTACCAATTTACATACTCACAAGCAATATAAGAAGTGTCATGCTTCTCACTCCCTCAGAAACCTAGCATGTGTTTTGATCTTGAGGCAAAAGCTGTTTGCTGAACACTCATCCTGTGCACAGCATTCTGCTGGGTGCTGCGAGCATGTGGAAGGCTGTGATAGGGAGAAGCCCTTGCCCCCCCGGGGCGGCCTGGTGGACCTCCCCTGCTGGGCAGAGCAGCCCCATGAGATCAGCAGCAATGTTCAAGTCAGTGAGGTTCACAGAGGGCATGTGGATTGGGGGTGTTGGTTTGCTATGGTTATGGTTTATTTTAAATGGCTGTCAGTTTGTGGGAAGGGTTATATGAAGGTCACAAAACAGAGGAAGAAATGCTTCAGATTTAGAGGGCAAGGGAGGGACAATGACAGAATGAGGACAAGGGTAGAGTAGATGAATGGTTTGGAGTCATCAGGTGCTGGAGCATGGAGAAGAGCACGGAACACAGGGAGGAGACAGAGTTTTGGGTAAAAAACCCAAAACACAAAACCTAAACCATGAGAGAAGATACGGGTGTTTAAAAATGCCTGGAAAACTTCACAGAACAGTTATTTTTAGCGGGGGGGGGGGGGGGTTGTAGCTAATTTCATAAATTATAGAATTTCCTTGTCTCCCAGCCTCTGGCTTTCATATCTCAATACCTTTCTATTCTTAGTTTTTAGGTGGTTTCGCCATTTTTGCTCAGTCACATGGTGATTGGACATCGGTATCTTGGGGACCACTGGCAGTATTGTGGGGGAACTGGGAGGTCAGGGAAGGCTCTGGGTTTGTGTTGAAGCAAGTTAAGCCCTGAGCCAGTGGCCACTGGAAGTTCTACATGAGGCTGGACATTTCTTAGGTGGAACTGGAGCATCAAGCTCAAATCATGTTTAAATCAATTGGTTTCAGTACTTTTTTTTTCTTGCTATTTTTTTGAGACAGAGTCTCACTCTATTATCCAGGCTGGAGTGCAGTGACATGATCTCGGATCACAGTAACCTCCACGTTCTGGGCTCAAGTGATCCTCCTGTCTCAGCCTCCCAAGTAGCTCGGACCAGAGATGCGTGCCACCACGCCCAGATAACTTTTCATATTTTTTGTAGAGACGGGGTTTCACCATGTTGTCCAGGCTGGTCTTGAACTCCTGAGCTCAAGCAATCTGCCTCCCAAAATGTTATAGGGCTCAATGCACTCAATTAAGTGGCTCATTCTGTTATTTATTTGTATCAACAAAAACTTTTATTTGGGGGTTATAATTAAGAACGTCATGAGCTCCTGCATGCTGAGCCCTGTATCCTTTTGATAGTCCCCATTTGATTTTTGAGCACTTCTTATATTTTGGCTCCATAAGACGTTCAGGCCCATCTTGTATTTTCCCTGCCCCATCCCTAGAACCAACTCCTCTCTGAGGAGCCCTGGTTTCTCTTCTTGGAGAATGGGCTCTAGAAACAATATCTGGGAGCAGGGCATGCTCGTGTTACTAAGGTGTCACTGCTAGATTTTCTCAGTCAACAGACCTAGCAATGCCTGTATCGACAGTGACTCATGCTCACACATCTGTATGCACTTCTGTGATTTCTATGTATGTATGTCTGGTTTTTAGGATTAATACAGAGACGGGGTCTTGCTATGTTGCCCAGGCTGGATTTGAACTCCTGGCTTCAAGCAATCCTCCCCCCTCGGCCTCCCAAAGTGCTGAGATTACAGGTGTGAGCCACTGAACCTGGTCCGTGTATACCTATTTAAACCTCCATGAACTCATATCCACACCTGTGAGGCTGATCTCACACCACAAGTTCAACCTAGCCTCATTTGTAACTTATTTCTCCAGCTGTGAGAAACCTGGCTCTCCTTGACCATAGTACATTTACCGTCTTCAACCTGAGTGTGCACCTGCCCCTGTGAGGTGAAAATCCACACCTGCACTGCAGCATCTTTGTGTCATTCTCATGGTCCTGGCCTGATGGGATCCAGCCACAGAACTGCCTTCCAAAGTTCCTTAGTGAAAGATTCTCCCCCAGGGCCTGAAAGCTTAAGAGAATGAATAACTCCTCCCTCCTCAGGCCCAGTCCCAAGGCACAAGGCCACTTGCGCCAGCGGCGTGCCTCAGCAAGATAGCAGAAGCAGGAAGAGGGCTGGTCAGAAGACACATATCCCCTGAAAATGGACAGGGAAGCCTTCTGGGTGGGTACTGTGTAGAAGTCACGTCAGAGTGGGGCACTTCCTGTTTACAGAAGACTATAAAACCCCTGCCTCGGGCCAGGTGCGGTGGCTCACGCCTGTAATCCCAGCACTTTGGGAGGCTGAGGTGGGCGGATCACGAGGTCAGGAGATAGAGACCATCCTGGCTAACACGGTGACACCCCATCTCTACTAAAAATAGAAAAATTAGCCAGGCATGGTGGCGGGAGCCTGTAGTCCCAGTTACTCAGGAGGCTGAGGCAGGAGAATGGCGTGAACCTGGGAGGTGGAGCTTGCAGTGAGCCGAGATCGCGCCACTATACTCCAGCCTGGGCGACACAGCGAGACTCCGTCTCAAAAACAAAAACAAAACAAAAAAAAACCCCTGCCCTATCCTCACTTGGGGCTGACGCCATTTTAGGCCTCATCCCGCCTGCACCCAGGTGCTCATTAAAACAGCGTGTTGCCCCATACCGCCTTGTGTTGTTTGTTGGTGCACTCTCCGGGTTCCAACCGATACAAGAGCCTTGCACTTAGGTCAGGGTTTTTTTTTTTTTTTCTTTTTAAAAAACAGGGGCTGACTCTGTTGCTCAGGATGGAGTGCAGTGGTGCGATCATGGCTCACTGCAGCCTCTGACCTCCCAGGCTCAGCTGATCCTTCCACCTCAGCCTCCTGAGTAGCTGGGACTACACACGTGCACCACCATGTCCAGTTAATTTTTCTGTATTTTTAACAGAGATGGGGTTTTCACCATGTTGCTCAGGCTGGGTCAGGAGATTTTATTGATGACATGAAAGAACCAGGAAACAGAAAACAATAGTGATAGGAAAGGAGAGCCTGGGTGAGAGAGGGTGGTAAGACAGAAGGAAAATGACGCCCCAGGGTCTTGGGACCAGCAATGCTTGGCTGGGAAACTGCTCCGCATGTGTGGCTGTGACCTGTCTTGTTGGAGTGTACGTTCTGTTTGGTTTCAGTCCCGAGGAGTCACAGAGTTGCCTATTTCTCGTGGCAACAGCAGGAAAGTCCCTCCTGAGGCCCATGGTGCCCTGTGGATGAGATCTTGGGGTCTAGGCCTTAGCAACCCCTCCCTGGGACAAGCTGCTGTATAGATTGGGCCTCGTTTCTCAGAGGACACCTTCTGATGGCTTTGGTTTTGTGAAGGCTCTCCAGTGAACACTTGTCCTTCCTGGGCACACTCTCAGGAGCGCGACCCCTGCAGTCCCCTGACATGGGCAGCCTCCTGTGAGCTAAAAAGAGACTCCGTTGGAGCGCCACTTTTCCTTTAGAATCAATGTAAAATTGTTTCCTCTTACTAAACACTGTCCACAGCTTCCTTTCCTGGCTGACATTTTCTTTCTTCTTCCTTTCTTTTTTTCTTTTTTGAGATGGAGTTTCACTCTTGTCGCCCTGGCTAGAGTGCAATGGTGCGATCTCAGCTCACTGCAACCTCCTTCTCCTGGATTCAAGCAATTCTCCTGCCTCAGCCTCCCCAGTGGGTAGGATTACAGACACCCAAGAGCACGCCCAACTAATTTTTGTATTTTTAGTAGAGACGGGGTTTCACCATGTTGGCCAGGCTGGTCTTGAACTCCTGACTTCAGATGATCCCCTGCCTTGGCCTCCTAAAGTGCTGGGGGCGTGAGCCATCATGCCCGGCCTGGAAGACGTTTTCTAAGAACCTGTTGCCTCTGCCTGAAAATCTGGTACGACAGCCCTGGGAGCTGCAGACAGGCTTTTGGAAAGACCCAGAACAGCATGCCTGGGCAGCAGAGAAAGGGCAAGCTTGCCAAATAGGTGCACATGGGATGGGGAATATGTGACATTCCATAGGCCTCCTAGACTGACCTTTGCAGCCTGAATTCTAACATTTTTTTTCAAATCCATTGAAGGCAAATAACAGGGTAGAATTTACATTTAAACTGGGCAGCTTTATCTTGTGCTAGCATCTGGGGTCTGCAGGCATAGAAGAGCAGAGAGGTCAGCAGGCAACAATTCCTGGCGAGATTTGCAAGGAGCTGTAGCATATTTTCAATACCTGTTTCTCGTTAGCAATGACAAAATCCAGCCAGGCCTTTGACTGAGATTTTTTCCTTGCTACATTCTGGTTCAGCAAACTCTAAAATTCCTTCTGCCAAATGCTCTCTTCCTCCCTTCCCCCATCATCTAAGCTCAATTTCTAAAAGCATAGTCAAGCACTTAAAGGGAAATTTCATCCATATGGGTTGGATTATCTACACTTAACTCATAAACACTGCCTTTTTTTTTTTTGAAACGGAGTCTAGCTCTGTCACCCAGGCTGGAGTGCAGTGGCAAAATCTCAGCTCACTGCAACCTCTGCCTCCCAGGTTCACCTGATTCTCCTGCCTCAGCCTCCTGAGTAGCTGGGATGCACGCCACCAAGCCCGGCTAATTTTTGTATTTTTAGTAGTGATGGGGTTTCAACATGTTGGTCAGGCTGATCTCAAACTCCTGACCTCGTGATCCGCCCGCCTTGGCCTCCCAAAGTGCTGGGATTACAGGCGGAAGCCACGGTGCCTGGCCGAAATGCTACTTTTAAAAGTAAAATAGGGCCGGGCGCAGTGGCTCACACCTGTAATCCCAACACTTTGGGAGGCCAAGGCTAGCGGGATCACAAGGTAAGGAGTTTGAAAGCAGCCTGGCCAACATAGTGAAACCCTGTCTCTACTAAAAATACAAAAATTTGCCGAACTTGGTGGCACATGCTAGCTACTCGGGAGGCTGAGGCGGGAGAATGGCTTGAACCTGGAAGGCGGAGGTTGCAGTGAGCCGAGACCATGCTATTGCACTCCAGCCTGGGTGACAAAGTGAGACTCTGTCTCAAAAACAAAACAAAACAAAACAAAACAAAAAAAGTAAAATAGGCTGGGCGCAGCAAGCCCGTAATCCCAGCACTTTGAGAGGCCGAGACAGGTGAATCACTTGAGGTTAGGGGTTCGAGACCAGCCTGGCCAACATGGTGAAACCCCATCTCTACTAAAAAAAAAAAAAATACAAAAATTAAGTGGACGTGGTGGCACATGCCTGTAATTCCAGCTACTTGGGAGGCCGAGGCAGGAGAATCGCTTGAACCTGGGAGGTAGAGGTTGCAGTGAGCCAAGATTGCACCACTGCACTCCAGCCTGGGAGACAGAATGAGACTCTGTCTCAAAAAAAAAAAGAAGAAAAAGAAGAAAGAAAAAAGTAAAATATTTAGTAGTTGTCATTTAAAAAATGAAACAACAGACATTGGGTTGCTCTGATTGTTTTTTGATTTTGCTCCTGTGGATCAATGGCTGCTAACAGAAAGGAGGATTCTTCCCGTACATATGGATACAACCTCTGTCAATAATTAATGGACAGAAAGTTTGAAAAGGAACAATCAAGGCTGAGTGTGGTGACTCACACCTGTAATCCCAGCACTTTGGGAGGCCAAGCCAGGTGGATCACCTGAGGTCAGGAGTTCAAGACTAGCCTGGCCAACATGATGAAACCCCGTCTCTATTAAAAATACAAAAAATTAGCTGGGCGTGGTCTCAGGCGCCTATAATCCCAGCTACTTGGGAGGCTGAGGCAGGAGAATTGCTTGAACCGGGAGGCAGAGGATGCAGTGAGCCGAGATCGCACCACTGCACTCCAGCCTGGGCGACAGAGCAAGACTCTGTCTCAAAAAAAGAAAAAAAAGAAAAAAAAAGGAACAATCAGACCCTCCCTGACTTGAAAGCTCCTGATGGCTCCCCAGTGCGAGTAGTCTGGGTCCCTGACGTGGTATTTAAGCCCTCCCGAAACAGCCTTGCTTGCTCCCCTTCCTGTGCCGGGTACCCACTGGCCTGCATTGGTTACAAGCCTCTCAATGAGCGCCCACACTTCTTAGCTCCCGCTGCTGCCTGGAACATTCTGTTCCTCCCTCCTCGTTCAGCCCACTGCCTTCCAGCCTTCGGGACCCAGCTCAGGCTCATCATTTACTAGAGGACTCCTGCACCCACGTCTGATGGGGAGAAGGTGCTGCTCATCTGGGCTCCTGTGGGTCTTATCCTCTGACCTCCTGGCCTGAGGCACTCAGCACCACTAGTCTTTAGACAAACGAGGAATTTTCTCAAGTTCGAGTATGTCCTGTCCTATTCCTGTCACTTCATGCCAGGGGAGACCTTGCAGAGGCAGAGGGCTGGAATGGAGGTGGAGCTGTGTCCCTCTGCTGAGGACAGCTGGGCTGGGCTTGGGACTGGGGCTTTCTCCAAGCAGACACTGCAAAGATTAGACAGGGCCTTAACAAGAGGTTGCCTGAGATATTGGAAACCAGTGTCCTGCCCTGCCCAGGTCTTATAATCCAGGAACGTGACCCATCCTGCTGGGGAAGCATTGTTCTGCCTTTGATACTTAACTTTTTCCAGAGGAAAATGGGTGGATGTAGTTGGATCGAGTGGTAATAGACTGAGGCCAAAGAGTGAATATTGTGACAGTATTTCATTTAGGAAATGCTTCCCTGGTTTATGATTGTTGTAGTTAGAAAATAGGATAACTAGTTACATTCAGAAAACCCCAAGAGGGAATGCAATACAAAGATCTCAGAACACAGAAACAGGCGAAGTGCTGGCTTGAGGCAAACGAAGACTCCAGGGAAATTCAGGCCAGGTGTGGTGGCTCAACACCTGTAATCCCAACACTTTGGGAGGCCAAGGAGGCCGAATCACTTGAGGTCAGGAATTTGAGACCAGCCTGGCCAACATTGTGCAACCTCATCTCCACTAAAAATACAAAACTTAGCCAGGCATGGTGGCATGCACCTGTAATCCCAGCTACTAGGGAGGATGAGGCATGAGAATTGCTTAAACCTGGGAGATGGAGGTTGCAGTGAGCCGAGATCACACAACTGCACTCCAGCCTGGATGACAGAGCAAGACTCCATTTCAAAAAAAGAAATTCAGGGCAGCTTCTCTGTTCTTGGGCTACTTGGCCTGTTGCTGGTGAACCCCAGGAAAGGAGGGAGAGAAGTGTTCCCCAAGCTGGCTACAGAAAAATTCTCCTAATTGTCCCTCAGTACATACGTTGGGCCGACTCTTTAAAAATATTCTTTTTTATTTCATTTTAGGCACCTAAATAGATACCAAAGCCCTGTACAGAATGCAGGGAGGACGCAGGCTTCAGGAGGTGTACACAAAGTGTGGCAGGCTCTGGCAGAAGGAGCCCACTCAGTGTGACACAGCCCTCCTTTCCCTGTCTTCTGTCCCCTCACCCTCCCTTCTCCCCTTCTTCCACCTGGGCCTGCTCTTGGCTACTGTGTCTCCCCTCTCTCCTTAATCTACACTTCCAATATGCTCACTGCCAAGAAACATGCATTTTCACTGTGGATGTTCTGGTCATAATTCACAACCCAAAAGTGTTATTTCTTGGCAAGAAGTTCCAAGTGTGTTTCAGGTGACTGGGCACGATGGCTCACACCTATAATCCCTGCACCTTGGGAGACCGAGGTGGGTGGATCACCTGAGGTCAGGAGTTCAAGACCATCCTGGCCAACATGACGAAACCACGTATCTACTAAAAATACAAAAAATTAGCTGGGCATGGTGGTGGGTGCCTGTAATCCCAGCTACTCAGGAGGCTAAGGCAGGAGAATCGCTTGAACCCAGGAGGCGGGAGGTTGCAGTGAGCTGAGATTGTGCCATTGCACTCCAGCTGGGGCAACAAGAGCAAGACTCTGTCTCAAAAAAAAAAAAAAAAATGTGTTTCAGGCTGAAGTCTTTTAGCACCTCAGACAGAAGTCAGGTAATTATCACGGCTGTCTCCAAGAAGCAGGCAAGAATACGGAGATTCGAGTTGTTCACTGTGTATTTTGGAAAGCCCCTCATTCAGCACTGAGGTCTTGGGCAGAATTATGATCGGATGCAGGGACAAAAATGGTGAAGTGATATGAAGGAGAAGGCCCACTTTGTGAGTTTCACAGTTGGAGCCAATTGCCAGTACTAACCTTGATGTACTTCCAGTGGCAAAGCCCAGTGTTTAATATGTTGAAATGGCACCTCCATTCAAGCCACTAAGACCCCTTCAACACCTTTCTAAGGAAAGGAATGGGAAGGATTATTTCATTATTTTATGAACAAAGAAGTAAAATCCAAGCCCAGGGGTCTTGCCCGAAGACCCTGGATGTGTCAATGATGGAGGAGACAGGCCAGGACACTCCCACCAGCCAGGTCTAGTCATCCTGTCTCTCAGACTGAACACTCCCCAAATCACGACAGCATTTCTTTATCTTCCCTCTGAAGGAATAATTTGGAGATTTGTTTATTATGGCAGTGAAGGGCTTTAAGATTCATGGATATGGTTGCTATTGAATAAAAGATGTAGTAGTGGATTATGTCCAAATTTCAGTCAGTAACACTAAATTTAGTCAAAATAACTTTTTTTTTTTTTTTTTTTTTGAGACGGAGTCTCGCTCTGTTTCCCCGGCTGGAGTGCAGTGGCAGGATCTCGGCTCCAAGCAAGCTCTGCCTCCCAGGTTCATGCCATTCTCCTGCCTCAGCCTCTCGAGTAGCTGGGACTACAAGTGGCCACCACCACGCCCAGCTAATTTTTTTGTATTTTTAGTAGAGACGGGTTTCACCATGTTAGCCAGGATGGTCTCGATCTCCTGACTTCGTGATCTGCCTGCCTCGTCCTCCCAAAGTGCTGGGATTACAGGCATGAGCCACCATGCCCGGCCTAGTCAAAATAACTTCTATACCCCTCATCAAAGTACTGGTTAATATTGTATATAATATATCACAAAAATAAGTACCTGTGAAGTTCTAAGAAATACATATCTCATATCTTTCAAAGGAAGTATCCTTAATCAAATACTTATTGTAATATTATTCATTTCTTTGTTTTATGGCTTTATTTTAATAACGATAATCCACGTTCACTGTAAGCATTTCAGAAAATACAGAAAAAAATCACTTACTACCCAGCCACTCAAAAATGCTGCTGGCATTTGGCTGTCCTGATTTTCAGACTTTTTCTCTGCATATGTACATAGGCTTTTTTTTTTTTTTTTTAATCCAGAGACAGGGTCGTGTTCCACATACTGTTTTGTAACTTGCTTTTTAAAATTTAACAATACAGGCTGGGCACAATGGCTCATGCCTGTAATCCCAGCACTCTGGGAGGCTGAAGCGAGTGGATCACCTGAGGTCAGGAGTTCAAGACCAGTCTGGACAACATGGCGAAACCCCGTCTCTACTAAAAATAAAAAAAAAAAATAGCTGGTTATGGTGGCGCACGCCTGTAATCCCAGCTACTCAGGAGGCTGAGCCAGGAGAATCATTTGAACCTGGGAGGCACAGGTTGCAATGAGCCGAGATCGTGCCAGTGCACTCCAGCCTGGGTGACAAAGTGAGACTCCATTTCAAAACAAACAAACAAACAAAACAAATAAAATTTAACAATACAACATAACCTTTCTATTCATGTCAGTATATACAGTTTGACACAAGCTTTTTTTTTTTTTTTTTTTTTTTGAGACAGAGTCTTGCTCTGTCACCCAGGCTAGAGTGCAGTGGCGCGATCTCGGCTCACTGCAAGCTCAGCCTCCTGGATTCACACCATTCTCTCCTGCCTCAGTCTCCTGAGTAGCTGGGACTACAGGTGCCCGCCACCACACCCGGCTAATTTTTTTGTATTTTTAGTAATGACAGGGTTTCTCCGCCAGGATGGTCTCGATCTCCTGACCTCGTGATCTCTGCCCTCCTCGGCCTCCCAAAGTGCTGAGATTACAGGCATGAGCCAGCGCACCCGGCCGACACAGACATTTTTAATGACCGAATGAGAGTTCATTGAATGGATGAACTACAATATGTTTAATTAACCCCAACTGAGGGACATGTAGGCTGGGAGTCCCATTTACTACTAGATTAATGGTGCTGCCATAAGCGTCAGGCCTTGACACTTGTTTGGATATTTCCAGAGGAGAAATTCCTAACAGGGGCATTGTTGGCTCAAATGAATACACACATTAAATATTAACAGATGTAATTATATAACTCTATATAATTATATATGTGTGTACACACACACACACACACACACAGTCTACCTTCCAGAAAGCCTTCACCAAGAGGCTATTTTCCTTACACTTGTGCCAGTGGTGAGTTCTGGGATTTGTAAATATTTTTGCCAATCTGATAGTTAAATTGACTATGTGTTAAAACACATGGTGTATTTATTAATGACTCATATTTTTCTTTTCTTTTCTTTTCTTTTTTCGGAGATGGAGTCTCACTCTGTTGCCCAGGCTGGAACGATTTCAGCTCACTGCAACCTCCACCTCCCCGACTCAAGTGATTCTCCTGCCTCAGCCTCCCAAGTAGCTGGGATTATAGGTGCCCGCCACCACGCCCTGCCAAAATAGCTCAATTTTCTAGGTGACGGTTACCCTGTATGACATGTGATGAAAAAGCTGAAAGCATAGTGCTGGTATTGATAACTATTTATTTATTTTTAAACTGTCAGAGTATATATGGATATCTGAAGATTTTCTGGCTGGCAGACGGATGTGGGAAGTGTAGAAGAGAGGATTGCTTGTTGTTGCAGTTTTTTTTTTATCTGTTACACATGTAGAAGTCACTAAATTGTCATCTGTTTATCGCCACATAGATTTTGCTTACATTAAAGTATATTGTCAGTAATGTAAACTTGTTTAACACTAAAATAATGCAGCAGAAGATAAATTTCAAATCGAAGGCAGTGATTACCTGGAGGGGTGAAGAGGGGAAGGATGCACAGAGGTATTGCTATTGTTTCATTTATTTTATTTTATTTTTATTTATTTATTTTTTATTTTTTTGAGACAGAGTCTCGCTCTATCACCCATGCTGGAGTGCAGTGGCATGCTCTCCGTTCACCACAACCTCTGCCTCCCAGGTTCAAGAGATTCTCCAGCTTCAGCCTCCTGAGTAGCTGGGATTACAGTGCATGCCACTGCACCCAGCTAATTTTTGTATTGTTAGTAGAGACGGAGTTTCGCCATGTTGGCCAGGCTGGTTTTTTTTTGTTTTTTTTTTAATAGAGTCTTGCTCTGTCGCCCAGGCTGGAGTGCAGTGGCGTGATCTTGGCTCACTGCAACCTCTGCCTCCCAGGTTCAAGCGATTCTCCTGCCTCAGCCTCGAAAGTAGCTGGGACTACGGGCGCCCGCCACCATACCCAGCTAATTTTTGCATTTTTAGTAGAGACGGGGTTTTACCATATTGGCCAGGCTGATCTCAAACTCCTGACCTTGTGATCCGCCCCCTTCGGCCTCTCAAAGTGTTGGGATTACAGGTGTCAGCCACCGCACACGGCCACCAGGCTGGTCTTGAACTCCTGGCCTCAGGTGATCCCCCAGCCTTGGCCTCCCAAAGTGTTGGGATTACAGGCATGAGCCACCACGTCTGGCCTGTTTCATTTCTTAAGCTGGAGGATTTGATACTTAAGTATTCTTCTTCTTTCTTTCTTTTGTTTTTTGGGGGGAGGGCAGGGTCTCACTCTGTCACCCAGGCTGGAGTGCAGTGGCACCATCATGACTCACCACAGCCTCCACCTCCCAGGGCTCAGGTGGTCCTCCCACCTTGGCCTCCCGAGTAGCTGGGACTACAGGCTCACACCACCATGCCCAGCTAATTTTATTTATGTATTGATTTGTTGTAGAGACAGGATTTTGCCATGTTGCCCAGGCTCGTCTCAAACTCCTGGGCTTAAGAGATTTACCCACCTCAGCCTCCCAAAGTGTTGGGATTACAGGCATGAACCAGCATGCCTGGCCATAAGTGTATACATTATTCTTTACTCCCTTTTGAATGCTGTGAGTAAAGTATTAATTAACTGTGGGCCTAGATCCTGGACAGACCTAGGCCGCCTTCTCACAACACTGTTTCCTTAAAAACGTATCAAGTTCAATGCGGAATGATGTATGTTTGTCACTTGCTCTGTTTACTGTGAAGCCCTTGGTCTGTGGGACTGTTCCTGTCCTGGGAATGCACACAGGCCTGGAGCCTCCATCACAAGGAGAATATAAAAGACTCATGGGAAACCAAGGCAGGGACTTCCCTCTGTCAATATGAACCACATACACCTTCATCTCTTTTTTTGTTGTTTGTTTGTTTTTGTTTTTGAGATGGAGTCTTGCTCTGTCGCCCAGGCTGAAGTGCAATGGTGTGGTCTCCGTTCACTGCAACCTCCACCTCCTGGGTTCAAGTGATTCTCCTGTCTTAGCCTCCTAAGTAGCTGGGACTACAGGCGTGTGCTACTGCACTCGGCTAATTTTTGGTTTTTAGTAGAGATGAGGTTTCGTCATGTTGGCCAGGCTGGTCTCGAACTCCTGGCCTCATGATCTGCCCTCCTTGGCCTCCCAAAGAGCTGGGATTAAAGGTGTGAGCCACCACGCCTGGCCCTTCATCTCATCTCTAGTCACTGTGCATGCTTTGCGTGTGGGTGAGTGAAGGGATGAGAAACTATGTGCATGGGTACTGCTGGGCCTCCCAGTGAGCTGTATGATGTTGGATGTTGGATATACTGTATTTTCTGTTCTTCATTCTCTGTACAGCTAAGTAAATGCAGTGCTAAATTAAAGCCATTGAGACTTATGGATCTGATTGCCAATCTGAACATGTGCCCAGTGCTGGTGGTAGGAAACATGCCTTAAATAAATACATCTATATTTGAATTAACTCAAAGCCATATGAAAAAATGAAGATCTCTGGTAAAGATAAATACATGGGCAATTATAAGGTAGTATTATTGTAATTTTCACTTATAATTCCATTTTTATTAATAATTTTCTGCATTTTAAAAAGACAAATGCAAAAAACAAGTATTAACCTATTTATTGGGCACATAACATATAGAGATGTAATTTGAGACATCAGTAACAAAAAGCAGAAGACAAAGATGCATGGAGCAGAGTTTTTGTATGCTACTGAAGTTAAGTTGGTATAGATTCAAAATAGAATATTGTAGCTTTAATAAGTTAAATATAATCTTCATGGTAACTAGAAAGAAAATACCTATACAATACTCTCAAAAGGAAATAAGAAGAAAATAAAAATTTTTCCCTGAAAAAAATCAGCTAAACACAAAACAGGCAATGATGGAAGAAAAAGGGGACAATAAAGAAACGGCACATAGAAAAAAATAACGAAATGGCAATAATATTTACTCCTTATCAGTAAATACTTTAAGTATAAATGGATTAAGTTGTCTAATTGAAAGACAGAGATGTGGAAAATGGATACAGAAAACCAGGATCTAATTATTATCTACAGGAGACTCACTTTAGGACAAAAGACACTAATAGGTTGAAAGTGAAAGGATGGTAAAAAATATTTCATGCAAATAGTAACCAAAAGAGAGCTGAGGTGGCTATCGTAATATCAGATAAAATAGATTTCAAATCCAAAAAGGTTACAAGAGACAAAGAAGAACATTAATAAAAGGTTTAAAACAGAAAAAAATACAGCAAGTATAAATATTTACACACCTAATAACAAAAATATATGAAGCAAAAACACAACAGAATTGTAATAGGCAATCCTAGAGTAATAGTTTGAGAATTCAATATTCCACTTTCAATAATGGATAAAACAACCAGAGAGAAGATAAGAAATTAGAGGATTTGAACGACAAAATAAACCAACTAGCCGTAACAGACATATGCAGAACACTCAGCCCGATAGCAATAGAATGCACATTGTTCTGAAGCGCACACGGGATGTTCTCTAGGATAGGCCACCATAAACATGTTTTAATAGATTAAAAAGTATAAATATCACACAAAGTATCCTCTCTAACCACAATGGTATGAAGTCAGAAATCAATAACTGAAGAAACACCAGAAAATTCACAAATACTTGGAAATTAAACAATGCACTCTCACAAAACTAATGCATCAAAGAAGAAACCACAAAGAATATTTGTATCTTGAGATAAATGAAAATAAAAACACAACGTATCAAAACTTATGAGATGCAACAAAAAAGCAGGGCTAAGAGGGAAGTTGACAGCTGTAAATGTCTATATTACAAAAGATCTCAAATCAATACCTCAACTTTACATCGTAAGGAACTAGAAAATGAAGAGCAAACGAAACCCAAAGATAGCAGAAATAAGACAGTAATAAAGATTAATTAGAGCAGAGATTTTTAAAAAGTACAGACAATAAACGATAGAAAAAAATCAATAAATAAGTTATTGGGAAAGAGAAACAAAATTGACAAAATTCTATCTAGACTGACAAAAAACAAAAGAGAAAAGATGCAAATGACTTAAATAAAAATAAAAGTGGACTGCCATTTCGTGGACGCCGGGTGAGCGAGAGCATCGCTGGGTACTGGGCCGGAGGAAAGCGGGAAGACCAATCGGAGCGTATGGATTTGAGCCTCTGCATTTTTTACCCTAGATGTCGAAATGCATCGTGATTCCTGTCCATTGGACAGTAAGGTTTATGTAGGCAATCTTGGAAACAATGGCAACAAGACCCAACTTGAATGGGCTTTTGGCTAGTATGGACCACTCCGAAGTGTGTGGGTTGCTAGAAACCCTGGCTGCTTTGCTTTTGTTGAATTTGAAGATCCCCCAGATGTAGCTGATGCGGTCTGAGAACTAGATGGAAGAACACTATGCGGCCGCTGTGTAAGAATGGAACTGTCGAATGGTGAAAAAAGAAGTAGAAATCGTGGCCCACCTCCCTCTTGGGGTCATCGTCCTTGAGATGATTATCATAGGAGGAGTCCTCCATCTCGTCACAGATCTCCAAGAAGGAGAAGCCTCTCTGGCAGCCAGAGCAGGTCCCTTTCTAGAGATAGGAGAAGAGAGAGATCTCTGTCTCGGGAGATAAATCACAAGCCGTCCAGATCCTTCTCTAGGTCTCGTAGCCGATCTAGGTCAAAAAAAAAAAAAAAAAAGACCAGTTGAGACCAGTTGGCAAGAGAAGTGGTGTACAAGAAATTACTTCATTTGACAGGAGTATGTACAGAAAATTCAAGTTTTGTTTGAGACTTCATAAGCTTGGTGCATTTTTAAGATGTTTTAGCTGTTCAAATTTGTTTGTCTCTTGAAACAGTGACACAAAGGTATAATTCTCTATGGTTTGAAATGGATCATATGAGGCATGTAATACCAAGAATTGTTACTTTACAATGTTCCCTTAAGCAAAATTAAATTTGCTTTGAACTTTAGTTATGCATAGACTGATAATAAAGCTCTAAAGATGCAAAAAATAATAATAAAAGTAAAAATGGAGACATTACCACTGATTTTACAGAAATAATGGATTATAAGAGAATAGAAAAATAGATAAAAAGATAGACAACCTAGATGAAATGAAGAAATTTATTGCAACAGAAATTATGTAGATTGACAGAAGAAATAGAAAATCTCAACAATTCTATAACAAAGTGATTGTAAATATAATTAAGAAAAACTTCCCCAAAAGAAAAGTCCTGAATCAGATGGCTTCACAGGTGAATTCTACTAAAGAAAGAAAAACTGACACAAATTATTTCTCAAATAATCCAAAAAATTTAAGTTTTGGGGATAGCAAGGAACACTTGCTATGCATTCTGTGAAACCAGCATTACCTTGCTATTAAGTCCAGATGATATTGCAAGAAAAGAAAATTGCAGACTAACATTGCTTATAAATATAGATGGAAAATCCTTAACAAATATTAGCAAGGCCGGGCACGGTGGCTCACGCCTATAATCTCAGCACTTTGGGAGGCCGAGGCAGGCAGATCACCTGAGGTCACGGGTTCAAGACCAGCCTGGCCAACATGGTGAAATCCTGCCTCTACTAAAAATACAAAAATTAGCCTGGCATGGTGATAGGTGCCTGTAATCCCAGCTACTCGGAGGCTGAGGCAGGAGAATTGCTTGAACCCAGGAGGCGGAGGTTGCAGTGAGCTGAGATCATGCCACTGCACTCCAGCCTGGGTGACAGAGTGAGAATCCAGCTCAAAAAAAAAAAAAAAAAAAAAAAAAAAAAAAAAAAAAAAAAAGCGAAGTGACTCCATCAGTATACTATAAGGCTTATTCATGATCAAATGGGATTTTACCATGAATGCAAGGACATTTCAACAGAAGAAAATTAATCAATGTAGTACATCACATTTGAACAAAAGAAAAAAAATCACATTATCATCTCAATTGACATGGAAAAAGCATTTGAGGAAATTTAACATCCTTTCATAATAATAACTCTCTGCTGGGCACAGCGGCTCACACCAGTAATCCCAGCACTTTGGGAGGCCTAGATGGGTGGATCAGCTGAAGTCAGGAGTTCAAGATCAGCCTGGCCAACATGGTGAAACCCCATCTCTACTAAATAATACAAAAATTAGCCGTGCATGGTGGTGGGCACCTGCAATCCCAGCTACTTGGGAGGCTGAGGCAGGGAGAATTGCTTGAACCAGGGAGGCAGAGGTTGCAGTGAGCCAAGATGGTGCCACTGCACTCCAGCCTCGGCAACAGAGTGAGACTCCATCTCAAAAAACAAAAAACAAAAACAAGCAAACAAACAAACAAAAAATACTCTCAGCAAATTAGGAACAGAGGGAAAATTTCTCAACATGATAGAATGTGTTTCTGGAAAACTTACAGCTAACATTATATTCAATGGTAAAAAAAACTGAATGAGTTCCCCTTAAGATAAGGGACAAGAAAAAGTTTCCCAGTGCTGTTTGACACTGAATTGAAAGTTCTAGCCAGACAAGAAAACCAAATAGACCGGGTGTGGTGGCTCACGCCTGTAATCCCAGCACTTTGGGAGGCCAAGGTGGGCAGATCCTTTGAGTGCAGGAGTTTGAGCCCAGCCTCAGCAACATAGTGACACCCTGTCTCTACAAAAAATACAAAAAACAAAGTGGCCAGGCGCGATGGCTCACACCTGTAATCCCAGCACTTTGAGAGGCTGAGGCAGGTGAATCACCTGAGATCACGAGTTCAAGACCAGCCTGGCCAATATGGCGAAACCCCGTCTCTACAAAAAATGCAAAAATTAGCCGTGCATGGTGGTGGGCGCCTGTAATCCCAGCTACTCGGGAGACTGAAGTGGGAGAATCGCTTGAACCTAGAAGGTGGAGGTTGCAGTGAGCCAAGATCGTGCCATTACACTCCAGCCAGGGCAACAGAGTGAGACTCCATCTCAGAAAAAAAGAGTCATCCAAATCTAAAGGAATAGGTGAAACTATTTCTGTGTATAGATGACATAATCCTTTGTATATAAAACCCCACAGAATCCACAAGAAAACTCAGAGCTAATGAATGAATTCAGCAAAATTGCAGTGTACAAAATCAGCACACAAAAACAAATTGTTTTCTATACACTAGAAGGAAATTAAGAAGAAACTCCATTTACAATAGCATCTAAAAAATTAAATACTTAGAAATAAATCTAACTGAAGAGGTGAAAGATTGATACACTGAAAACTATAAAAGATAAAAACTACAAAACAATTAAAAAGATCAAAGTAATTGAAAATACATTCTGTGTTTATGGATAGGAAGACTTACCACTGTTAAGATGTCAATACTACTGAAAATAATCAGCAAATTCAATACAATCTCTTCTAAAATTCCAACAGCCTTTTCTTTTCCACAAATGGGGAAGCTGATCCTCAAATTTACATAGAATTGAAAGTGACCCTGAATAGCCAAAACAATCTTGATAAGGAAGAATAGAGTTGGAAGACTCACACTTTCTGATTTCAAAACTTACTACAAAGCTACAGTAATTAAAATAGAATGGCACTGTCATAAGGACAGACATATCCAATGAAATAGAATCAAGAGTCAGAAAAAGGTCTCATATATATGGTGAATGGATTTTTTCTTTTTTTCTTTTTAACTGACACATAATAATTGCACAGATTTATGAGGCACAGTGTGATATTTTGATACATGTATACAAAGTGTGATGCTCAAATCAGGATAATTAACATATCAATCACCTCAAACATTTATAATTTCCTTGTGGTAGGAACATTCAAAATCCTCTGTTCTAGCTATTAAAAATATATAATAAATTATTGCTAACTATAGTCACCCTACAATGCTACAGAACATTAGAACTTTTTCCTCCTATCCAGCTGTAATTTTTTTTCCGTTAGCTAACCTCCCCCTATTCTCCCCACCTCCCTGCCTTTCCCAGCCTTTAGTAACCACTATTCTACTCTTTGCTTCTATGAGCTCAACTTTTTATTCTTCCACATATAAGTGAGAACATGTGGTATTTATCTTTCTGTGCCTGGCTTATTTCAGTTAACATAAAATCCTCTAGGTTCATTCATGTTGCTGTAAATGACAGAATTTTATTTTTTATGGCTGAATAGTATTTCATTGTGGTTATAAACCACATTTTATTTATCCATTAATTTGTTGGTGAGCACTTAGGTTGATATCATATCTTGGCCATCATGAATAGTGCTGCAATAAACACAGGAATGCAGATCTCTCTCTCTCTTTTTTTTTTGTAGCCATGTGTTAGCCACTTTAATAGAAAATGTGATTAAAACTTGACTACAAGAGTTCAGAGAAAAACCAGTGAGTTTCAATTTCATTACAAGTTTTTAAATCTGGGAATAGTTTTTTTGTTTTTGTTTTGTTTTGTTTTTTAACTTAAATGCTAACTTCAGCTCCGGGTTTTTTCACAACCAAACTAAAAATTACTTACTATGTGGGAACATCAATGCAACAAACAAGTAAAACGTGTAAACTCAAGCCACAAACTTACAGTTAATAATCACGGTAAGGGACATTGCCAAAGAGCAACTGATGCCTCAGTGAAGTTTGAAAGAAACTCTGCCTTCTGTGAAGGGAGAGAAGAAATATGCAGGCAATTCTGCTTCAAAGAAATCTGCTAGGAATGGAAAATGCTAAAGCCTTTAACACAAGTGAAATTGCACAGCCTCAACGTGTTCAGCTCAATCCACAGAGCACCAAATGTTAAATTGGAGCCAAAGTAGGATTGAACATTGAATTTCCAGCTATGCAACTCGCAGAGCACAATTTCAGGTGTGGAAACCATCTGTAGGCAAGTTCTTTTAAAAACATGAATTTCATATACCATAAATTCTAAAATACATGCTTCTGCATTATTGTTCAAATTTCAGAAGGGCACCACAAGTCACCAGGGTCTTTCAAAGTCACTCACGGCAACAATTCCGTCTTTTTTTTCCAGCCTTGGTAGCCCCCTTCCACAGTTCTCTAGCCTCTGCACACACTGCGCCTCACCACTGTTTGTAGAATGACTTCTGACATTAAATCCAGTCATGGCCTAAGTCGCATGAGGCAGCTATTTCCCAGGCACCTCCCTTCTCCTTGGCATGGGAGGCTTCCCAGCCACTTCAGGCCCCACACAGGAGGCCACATCTGGAAGCACTATCCCTCCAGCTCCCTCTGCTGGAGACCAAAGTGACAGATTGTTGCAAAGATGTGTAGAAACAGATTACTTACACATTCATTTTTGTACACATTTAGTTAATTTAGAACCTGGGACTTTTACAATAGACTCCCCAAACCCCTTTATGGAGAGTGACAGACTACGCAGCAATGCTGAAGGAGCACAGTTTCTCTCTCTAGGAAGAAGAGGATTAGTAGACATAATTGTGTGCATCAAGAGAAATTTGTAATAAAAAAATCAAAGTAAGATTAATGGCCCAGAAACCTGAATTTTATTGACACTGTCATTTTTGCAGACAGAGAATCTCAGAAAGATGTCACTTTTTTTTTTTTTTTGAGACGGAGTCTGCAGTGGTGCAATCTCGACTCACTGCAACATCCACCTCCCAGGTTCAAGTAATTCTCCTGCCTCAGCCTCCCGAATAGCTGGGATTACAGGCACCTGCCACCACGCCTGGCTAATTTTTGTATTTTTAGTAGAGACAGGCTTTTACCATGTTAGCCAGGCTGGTCTCGAACTCCTGACCTCATGATCTGCCAGCCTCAGCCTCCCAAAGTGCTGGGATTACAGGTGTGAGCCACCACACCTGGCCACCTCTTCTTTTAATGAATGAGAGGAGCCCACAAGTATCCCTGAATCATTTTTTGGGAAAAGCAACAGAAACAATTGACAGTCACACTTTTTAAAATGAAACAGTCACTCCCTTCAGTCCATACCTCCACGCCCTCATCTGTCTGCCCAATGTCTGTCAGTTCCGTAAAGTTACCCTCTCCTTCTACTCTAGTATTACCACAAGAACTGAAATTTTCAAGCAGAAAAAAATAAAAAATAAAAAAAATCATGTTACAAATAAGCGAGTGGCGGCCCAAGGGAAGCCCTTTGACTGTGATTTCCAATTCTCTGTTCAATCTACACTGCAGAGACACAACGATAAACCACCAATTTGGTTCCCAAGTTTTATTCAAGAACTCATGCAAAATATTTCAGATAAATGAAATTTAATCCTCGTCTTCCTCCTCTTTTTCATCCTGGTTCATTTGGAAGTAACATAATTTGTAACTCTCTTTACTGTTAGCAACTATGCACAACCAATCACGAAGATTATTCTTCTTCAAATATTTTTTAGTGAGATATTTCAAATACCTTTTGGAAAAAGGCATCTCAGATGTCACAGTGATCTTGCTCTTGTTCTTTTCGATGGTCACCACCCCTCCACCAAGGTTCCCAACTTTTCCGTTCACTTTGATCCTTTCTTGCAAAAACTGCTCAAAATTGGCAGCATCCACGATTCCATCTTCTATGGGGTGGGTACAATCAAGAGTGAACTTCAGAACCTGCTTTTTTTTTGCCCCCCTTCACCACAAGCTTTCTCACGGGCACCATGGCAGCAGTGGAGGCAGAAAGCCAGATATCTCTTTAACATATTGATTTTCTTTCCTTTGGATGTATATCCAGTAGTGGGATTGCTGAATCATATGGTAGCTTAATTTTTAGTTTTTTGAGGAAACTCCATAGTGTTTTCCATAGTGGCTGTGCTAATTTACATATCCACCAACAGTGTGTAAGAATTCCCTTTAATCTGCATCCTCTCCAGTATTTGTTATTTTTTGTCTTTTTGATAATAGCTATTCTGATTGGGATGAAATGAAATCTCACTGCAGTTTAGATTTTCATTTCCCTGATGGTTAGTGATATTAAGCATTTTTTTCTTATACTTGTTGGCCATTTGTAGATCTTTTGAAAAATGCCTACTTAGATCATTTGCCCATTTTAAAAAAATAAGGTTGTTTGTTGTTGTGTTTTATCTGCTGTTATTTCTTTGTTTATTCTGGATATTAATCCCTTGTCAAATGAGTAGTTTGTAAATAGTTTCTCCCATTCTGCAAATTGACTCTTTGTTGATTGTTTCCTTTGCTGTGCAGAGGCTTTTTAGTTTGATATAATCCCATTTGTCTATTTTTTGTTGTTGCCTGTGCTTTTTTGGTCTCATCCATAAAATATTTGCCTAGATCAATGACCTAAGCATTTTCCTTATGTTTTCTTCAGTAGTTTTATAGTTTTGGGTCTTGCATTTAAGTCTGCAATCCATTCTGAGTTTATTTTTGTATATGGTGAGAGATAGGGGTCTAGTTTTATTCTTCTGCATATGGGTATCCAGTTTTCTCATTACCACTTATTGAAGAGGCTGTCCTTTTGCCAATGTATATTCTTGATGTCTTTGTTGAAAATCAGTTGGCTGTAGATACATGTATTTATTTCTGGGTTCTCTATTCTGTTTCAGTAGTCTATGTATCTGTTTTTATGCCAGTACTGTGCTTTTCTGGTTACTATTTTGTACTATATTTTAAGGTCAGGTAGTGTGATGCCTCCAGCTTTGTTCTTTTTCTCAGGTTTGCTTTGGCTAGTCCGAGTCTTTTGTGGTTCCATATGAATTTTAGGATTGCTTTTATTTCTGCAAAGAATATCATTGATATTTTGATAGAGATTGCACTTAATCTGTAGATCATTTGGAATAGTGTGGTGATTTTAACAATATTAATTCTTCCAACCCATGAACATGGAATGTCTTTCCATTTTTAGCTCTTCAATTTTTTTCATCAGTCTTTTATTGTTTTCATTGTAAAGGTCTTTCACCTCCTTGGTTAAATTTATTCCTAGGCAATTTTTTTTGGTAGCCTTTTAAAATAAGATTGCTTTCTTGATTTCTTTTTCAGAAAGTTTGTTATTGGTGTATAGAAATGCTACTGATTTTTGTAGGTTGATTTTATATTCTCAACTTTACTGAATTCGTTTATCAGTTCTAAGACTTTTTGGTAGTCTTAGAACTGTAGGCCCCAAACCCTACCATGACTGTGTGTCTTTTTCCTAGGTACATCTTCGACCTTGGCAAAATAAACTTCTACATTAATTGAGACCTGTCTCAGACACTTTTTTGGTGTATGCTTGCTTTGTGAAATGAATTTGGAATTCCCTCCCTTTCAGTTTTTTGGAGGAGCTTGAGAAGAATCGGAGTGAGTTCTTTAAAAGTTTGGTAGAATTCAGCAGTGAAAGTTTTTCTTCGTATGCATGGGGAAAAACCTCTCCTTAAATCATGTTTTCCTCTACTCTCCCATCTCAACAATTATCTACACAGAAGAAAACTTCTATGACCAGATGTATGGGGATCTTTCCCCCCAACCAAGCAGCAGACACCAGCTAAATGTCCTCCAATTCTGTTCTAACACTATTTACATGGAGATAGTGCCAGATCCCACAGGTTAAGGACTCAGTCCCCAAGCCTATTCTTTCCTTCCCCTCACCCACTGGTCCCAAGTCCAGGCCTCTGGAACTTCTGACTGATTGCCTTTAAGTTGGGGTTCCCACAACACCCTCTTTGGGTTCAATTAATTTGTTAGAGTGGCTCCCAGAACTCAGAGAAACACTTACTTACATTTACTGGTGTACTAAGAAGTATATTTTAAAGGATACAGATAAACAACCAGATGAAGGGATATATAGGATGAGGTCTGCAAGGGTCCCAAATGCAGGAGCTTCTGATCCTGTGGAGTTGGAGTGCATCACCCTCCCAGCATGTGGGCGAGTTTTTCTTCACCTTCCTGTCGGCCTCCATGTGTTCGGCTATCAGGAAGCTCACTGAACCCTGTCCTCTTGGATTTTTATGGAAGTTTCATGGCAGCAGCATTCTTCCCCCAGAGGTATAGGGTAAGACCCTCTCAAGACTCACAATCAGAAAGGCAGGGGAACATTAGAGTGAAAGGAGGGCAGGAGAACGTCAGAGGCCTGTCCTTGAGGCCTAAAGCCCCCAACCTTATAACAAAAGACTGTATCAAGGGGTATGAGAATTATGATCCAGAAACTGTGGATGAAAACCAAACAGGTATAATTTGACTTCCTCTTTTCCAACTTGGATGCACTGATTTCTTTCTCTTGTCTAATTGCTATGGCTAAGACTTATGGTGCTATCTAAGTAAGAGTAGTAAAAGTGGGCATCCTTGTCTTGTTCCAGTTCTTAGAGGAGAGGTTTTCAGCTTTTTCCTGTTCAGTATGACATTGGCTGTAGGGGTTTGTCATCTATGGCTTTTCTTATGTTGAGGTATGTTTCTTCTAGACCTAATTTGTTGAGAGTTTTTAATCATGAAGGGATATTGAATTTTATCACGTGCTTTTACTGCGTATATTGAATATTGAGGTTTTTTTTGTTATTAGTTTGTTTTTTTGAGTCAGGGTCTGGCTCTGTCATCCAGGCTGGAGTGCAGTGGTGCAATCTCGGCTCACTGCAACCTCTGCCTCCAGGCTTAAGTGGTCCTCCCTTCTCAGCCTCCCAAATAGCTGGGAATACAGGCATGCACCACCACGTCTGGCCAATTCTTGTATTTTTTTTAGAAACGGGTTTTTGCTCTGTTGCTCAGGCTGGTCTCCAACTCTTGAGCTCAAGCAATCCACCTGTCTTGGCCTCCCAAAGTGCTGGGTTTACAGGCGTGTGCCACCATGCCCAGCCAAGTTATCATTTTTGTTATGTTATGGTTTCTATTGATGTGATGTGTCACATTTATTGACTGGTGTGTCTTGAACTATTCTTGCATCCTTAGAGTAAATCCCTGTAGGCCACGGGGTATAATCTTTTTGATGTTCTGTTGGATTTGATATGCTAGTATTTTGTTGAAGGTTTTTCTATCTATGTTTATCAGGGATATTGGCATGTACTTTTCTTTTTTGTGGTATCTTTTTCTGGTTTTGGTGTTAGGGTAATGCTGGTATGACAAGAAAATAATATCTTGAGACCTCAAACTCACTATGCCAAAGGGAAAAGTTAGGCTTGGAAACTGAGTCAAACAAAAAATTGCCTTTCTTTTTGTTCTTAAACAGACAACTGCAAGATAGAAGGGCATGCATCTCCTCCGTTGACCTCCCTCACCATGATAATGTAAATTAACAGCTTATCTTTATGAGCATAGGATAAGGCAAGGCTAGAAATCATCCCCCTACCTACTCTGAGATAAATGCATATTTGGCTTCTTTCTCTATGTTTACTTTATCTTATATAAAATGAAGATTTACTGAGCACAAGACAAATACATAATTGACTGTCCCTTTACTGCCTCCTTGGATGTGCAACATGTGGATTCAGTGAGTGCTAGTCAAAGCCTCATAAGAATGTGACCACTTACTTCACTGTGTATCCTCCCTCTTCTTTTTCTTTCATCTTTCTCCTCCTGCCCACATTTTCCACTTTAAATATTGAAGCCCTCAAAACCCACTTTGGAAAAAGTGTAGGCCCCAGATTTTACTGGGACTTGTGTCTCTTTTTCCTGGGTATATCCTCAACCTTGGCAAAAAAAACTCCTAAAGTGATTGAGGCCTGTCTCAGATACTTTTTTGGTTTACACTGGCTTTGTGAAAAGAATTTGGAATCCCCTTTCTTTCCATTTTTTGGAAGAGTTGAAGAAGAATTGGAGTGAGTTCTTTAAAAGTTTGGTAGAATTCAGCAGTGAAACTATCTGGTCCTGACCTTTTCTTTTTGTGAGACTTTTATTACTGATTTAATCTCATTGCCCATTATTGGTCTGGTCATGCTTTTTATTTCTTTCTGGTTTAATTCTGGTGGGTTGTATGTGTCTAGAAATATATCCATTTCTTTTAGGTTTTTCAATTTCTTGGCATACAGTTCTTCATAATCTCTAATGATTCATTGTATTTCTGTATCAGTTGTAATGTCTCCTTTTTCACTTCTGATTTTATTTATTTGGGTTTTCTCTTTTTTAAATTATCCTGGCTAATGGTTTGGCAATTTAGTTTATGTTTTCAAAAAACCAACTTTTCATCTTATTGATTTTTTTTTTTTTTTTTTTGAGATGTAGTTTCACTCTTGTTGCCCAGGCTGGCACAATCTCAACTCACCACAACTTTTGCCTCCTGGGTTCAAGCGATTCTCCTGCCTCAGCCTCCTGAGTAGCTGGGATTACTGGCATGTGCCACTATGCCCGGCTAATTTTGTATTTTTAGTAGAGATGGGGTTTCTCCATGTTGGTCAGGCTGGTCTCGATCTCCTGACCTCAGGTGATCCTCCCACCTTCGCCTCCCAAAGTGCTGGGATTACAGGTGTGAGCCATTACGCCCAGCCTTACTGATCTTTCATATATACATTTTAGTCTCTATTTTGTTTGTTTTTGCTCTGATCTTTATTATTTTTTTCCTTCTACTAATTTTCTTCTGCTAATTTGGTTTGTTCTATCTTTTCTAGTTCCTTGAAGTGCATTATTAGGTTGTTTATTTAAAATCTTTCTTTGTTTTTGATGTCAGCATTTATTGCTATAAACTTCCCTCTTCGTACCACTTTTGCTTTATCTCATAGCTTTTGGTATGCTGTGTTTCTTTTTTTCGTTTTTCTTTTTCTTTTTTAAGATGGAATTTAGCCGTCACCAGGCTGGAGTACAGTGGCACAATCTTGGCTCACTGCAATCTCCACCTCCCGGCTTCAAGCAATTCTTCTGCTTCAGCCTCCCGAGTAGCTGGGATTACAGGCGTGCGCCACCACACCTGTTGGGGAAAAGCTGAGTGCTGGGAAAAAAGCTGAGGCAGGGCTTGCATGTCTGACATAATGTAAAAGAGTCTTGGAACGTGTCTGGAGTCCAGGGTCTAAAACTCCTTGTGGCCTTTGGAACACGAAGCTCTGTGCTAAAGGGTGGAAGGCTGCCCTGTTGCACCATAATCTAAGCCCAGGGCATAAAACCCCTCATGGCTTGGATGGAATCCAGGGCTCAGGGTATAAAACCCCTTGTGGCCTCTGGAATGTGTCTAGACTTGCTGGGTCCTTGCTTCTAGCATTCCCAGGCTCATAGATCAATTGTATCTTAAACTAGAAGAACATGTTTCCTGTTTTCCATTATCTCAAGTAGCAGAACATGTTCCATATGCGTCAAAGAAAATGCTAAACCATCACAGCTGTAGATCATGCGCTTGATGCACCGCTTTCTTTCAACCCCCACATCCTCACCACCTGCTTCTTTGTTTGATCACCAATAAATACCATGGGCTTCCAGAGCTTGGGGCCTTTGCAGCCTCCATACTAGCGTTGGCCCCCTGGTCCCTCTTTATGCACTCTTAACTTGTCTTGTCTCATTCCTTTGGCTTCACAGGACTTCATAGCCCCCACGGCCTGGTTTTGGGTCTGATCACCCCAACACACACCCAGCTAGTTTTGTTGTATTTTTAGTAGAGACAGGGTTTTACCATGTTGGCCAGGATGGTCTCGATCTCCTGACCTCATGATCTGCCTGCCTTGGCCTCCCAAATTGCTGGGATTAGATGCGTGAGCCACCGCACCCAGTCAGTATGTTGTGTTTCTAATTTCTAATTTCAAGAAATTTTTAAATTTTATTCTTAATTCATTGACCTATTAGTCCTTCAGAATCATGTTGTTTAATTTCCATGTATTCGTACAGTTTCCAAAGTTCCTCTTGTTATTGATTTATACTTTTATTTTACTGTGATCAGAAAAGATACTTGATAGAGTTTCAATTTTAAAAAAATTGTTGAGACTTGTTTTATGTCTGCACATACGGTCTCTCCTGAAGAATATTCCATGTGCTGATGAGAAGAATGTGTGTTCTACAGCTGTTGGATGAAATGTTCTTTGTCTGTTAGGTCTATTTGGTCTAAAGTGCAGTTTAAGTCTGATGTTTCTATGTTGATTTACTCTCTAGACGGTCTGTCCAATGCTGCGAGTGGTGTGTTGAAGTCCTCTACTATTATTGTACTGGGATCTATCTCTCCCTTTAGATCTAATAATATTTGCTTTATATATCTGGTTTCACCAGTGTTGGGTGCAAATATATTTATAATTATTATATCCTTTGCTGAACTGTGCCCTTTATCATTACATAATGATCTTTTTTGACTCTTTTTATAGTTTTTAAATTAAAGTCTATATTATCTAAGTATACCCACCCATGTTTCTTGTAGGTTTGTGTTTTCCTGGAATATCTTTTTCCATCTCTTTACTTTCAGTCTGTATGTGTGTCTTTAAAAAAAAAAAAATTAGCTCACACCTGTAATCCCAGCACTTTGGAAGGCTGAGGCGGGCAAATTACGAGGTGAGGAGTTCAAGACCAGCCTGGCCAACATAGTGAAACCCTGTCTCTACTAAAAATACAAAAAATTAGCTGGGCATGGTGGTGGGCACCTGTAATCCCAGCTACTTGGAAGGCTGAGGCAGGAGAATTGCTTGAATCCAGGAGGTGGAGGTTGCAGTGAGCCAAGATCACGCCATTGCACTCCAGCCCTGGCAACAGTGCGAGACTCCGTCTCAAAAATAAAATAAAATAATTTTTTAAAATTTTTGTGGGTACATAGTAGGTGTATATGTTTATGGTTTACATGAGACATTTTGGTATAGGCATCCATCCCCTCAAGCATTTATCCTTTGTGTTACAAGCAATCCAGTTATATCTCTTTTAGTTATGTTAACATGTACAGTTTAGTTATAATTGACTACAGTTCTCCTCTGTGCCATCAGATAGTAGGTCTTATTCATTCTTTCTAACATTTTTTTAGTATCCACTAACCATGCCTACCTCCCCTCTGCCCAAATACTTCCCTTCCTGGGTTCTGGGAACAATCCTTGTATTCTCCATCTTCATGAGTTCAATTGTTTTGATTTTTAGATCCCACAATTAAGTGAGAACATGCAATGTTTGTCTTTCTCTGCCTGGCTTATTTCACTTAACATAATGACCTCCAGTTCCATGAACATCAAATGATAGAATCTTATTTATTTATTTATTTTTGAGACAGAGTCTCACTCTGTCACCCAGGCTGGAGTGCAGTGGCGTGATCTCAGCTCACTGCAAACTCTGCCTCCCAGGTTCAAGCAATTCTCCAGCCTCAGCCTCCCGAGTAGCTGGGACTAAAGGCAGCACCACCGCATCCAGATAATTTTTGTATTTTTAGTAGAGATGAAGTTTCACCACATTGGCCAGGCTGGTGTTTACTCCTGACCTCAGGTGATCCACCTGCCTCAGCCTCATGCTGGGATTACAGGCATGAGCTACCGGGCCTGGTCAGAATCTTATTTATTTTATTCTATTTTAATTTTTGAGATAGAGTTTCAGTTTCATTGCCCAGGCTGGAGTGCAGTGTCACGATCTTGGCTCGCTGCAACCTCCACCTTCTGGTTTCAATCGATTCTCCTTCCTCAGCCTCACGAGTAGCAGGGAGTACAGGTGCCTGCCACCATGCCTGGGTAATTTTTGTATCTCTAGTAGAGATGGGGTTTCACCATATTGGCCAGGCTGGTCTCGCACTCCTGACCTTGTGATCCACCCTCCTCAGCCTCCCAAAGTGCTGGGATTACAGGCGTGAGCCACCGTGCCTGGCCCAGAATCTTATTTTTTAAATGGCTGTATAGGCTGGGTGCAGTGGCTCATGCCTGTAATCCCAGCATTTTGGGAGGCCGAGGCACGTGGATCATTTGTGGTCAGGAGTTTGAGACCAGCCTGACCAACAAGGCAGAACCCTGTCTCTACTAAAAATTCAAAAAAAAAAAATTAGCTGGGCGTGGTGACTCACACCAGTAATCTCAGCTACTTGGGAGGCTGAAGAACGAGAATCGCTTTAACTCAAGAAGTGGAGGTTGCAGTGAGCCCAGACCACGCCACTGCACTTCAGCCTAGGTGACAGAGCAAGACTCTGTCTCAAAAAAGCCATTGTGTGTAAGTACCACATTTTCTTTATGCTTTCATCTGTTGATTGAAATCTAGGTTGCTTCCAAACTTGGCTACTATGAGCAGTGCTGCAGTAAACATGGGAATGCAGATATCTCTTTCATATACTGATTTCCTTTCTTAGGGGTATATACCCAGCAGTGGGATTGCTGGATAATATGGTAGCTCTATTTTTAGATTTATGGGGAAGATCCAAACTGTTCTCCATAATGGTTGTACTAATTTATATTCCCACCAACAGAGTATGAGAGTTCCCTTTTCTCCACATCCTTGCCAGCATTTGTTATTGCCTGACTTTTTGATAAAAGCCATTTTAACTATGGTGAGATGATATGTCATTGTAGTTTTGATTTGTATTTCTCTGATGCCCAGTGATGCTGAGCACCTTTTGATATGCCTGTTTGTCATATATGTCTCTTTTGAAAAATGTCTATTCGGATCTTTTGCCCATTTTTAATTGGATAATTATATTTTTTCCTATAGAGTTTTTTGAGCTCCTTATATATTCTGATTATTAATTCCTTGTCAGATGGGTAGTTTGAATATATTTTTTCCCATTCTGTGGGTTGTCTCTTAAGTTTGTTGATTGTTTCCTTTGCTATGTAGAAGCTTTTTAACTTGATGTGATCCCACTTGTCCATTTTTGCTCTGGTTGTCTGTGCTTGTGGCATATTACTCAAGAAATTTTTGAGTAATGTCCAATGTCCTGGAGAGTTTACCCAGCGTTTTCCTGTAGTAGTTTCATAGTTTAAGGTCTTAAATTTGAGTCTTTAATCTATTTTTATTTAATTTTTGTATAAAGTGAGAGATAGGGATCAAGTTTCATTCTTTTGCATATAGATATCCAGATTTCCAGCACCATTTATTGAAGAAATTGTCTTTTCCCCAATGTCTGTTCTTGGCACTTCTGTCAAAAATGAGTTCACTGTAGGCATGTAGATTTGTTTCTGGGTTTTCTGTTCTGTTCCATTGGTCTATATGTGTGCTTTTATCCAGTACTATGCTGTTTTGGTTACCACAGCTCTATACAGGTAATGTAATTCCTCCAGTTTTGTTCTTTTTGCTTAGGATAGCTTTGGCAATTCTGGATCTTTTGTGATTTCATATAAATTTTAGGATTGTTTTTCTATTTATGTGAAGAATGCCTTTGGTATTTTGATAGGGATTGCATTGAACCTATAGATTGCTTTGGGTAGTATGGACATTTTAACAATATTGATTTTTTTAATCCATAAATGTGGAATATCTTCCCATTTTTTTGTGTCCTCTTCAATTTCTTGAATGAGTTTTCATTGTAGAGATCACTTCTTTGGTTAATTCCTAGGCATTTAATTTTATAGGTGGCTATTACAAAATGGGATTACTTTTTCATTTCTTTTTCAAATTGTTTACTGCTGGCATATAGAAATGCTGCTGATACTTGTATGTTGATTTTGTATCCTGCAAAATTACTTAATTTGTTTGTCAGTTCTAATAGTTTTTTTGGTGGAGTCTTTAGATTTTTCCAAATATGAGATCATATCACCTGCAAACAAGGATAATTTGACTTCTTCCTTTCCAATTTTGACGTCCTTTATCTCTTTCTCTTGTTTGATTGCTCTAGCTAAGGCTTCCAATACTATGCTGAATAACAGTGGTAAAACTGGGCATCCTCGTCATCTTCCAGATTTAAGAGGAAAGGTTTTTAGTTTTTCCTTATACAGTACAATACTAGCTGTGAGTCTGTCATAGATGGCTTTTATTACCTTGCATTACCTTCTATACCCAGTTTTTGAGGGTTTTTACCATGAAGTGATGTTGAACTTTATCAAAAAACTTTCTTCAGCATCCATTAAAATGATCATGTGGTTTTTGCCCTTCATTCTGTTGACATGATGTGTTACATTGATTGATTTACATATGTTATACCATCCTTGCATCCCTGGGATAAATTTCACTTTGGTCATAATGAATGATTTTTATTTATTCATTTATTTATTTATTTATTTATTTGAGGCAGAGTCTCGCTCTGTCACTTAGGCTGGAGTGCAGTGTTGCAATCGCGGCTCACTGCAACCTCTGCCTCCTGGGTTCAAACGATTCTCCTGCTTGAGCCTCCAGAGTAGCTGGGATTACAGGCACCCACCATCATGCCCAGCTAATTTTTGTATTTTTAGTAGAGACAGAGTTTCACCATGTTGGCCAGGCTGGTCTCAAACTCCTGACCTCAGGTGATCTTCCTGCCTTGGCCTCCCAACATGCTGGGACTACAGGCATGAGCCACCGTGCCTGGCTGATGAATGATCTTTTTAATGTATTGTAGAATTCTTTTGAGGATTTTCGCACCAATATCCATAAGAGATATTGGCCTGTAGTTGCCCTTTTTTGATGTGTCTATGTCTAGTTTTGGTATCAGGGTAATATTGGCCTCAAAGAATGAGTTTGGAAGTATTCCCTCTTCCTCTATTTTTTGGAATAGTTGAGTAGCAATAGTATTAATTCTTCTTTAAATTTTTGGTAGAATTCAGCAGTTAAGCCATTAAGTCCCAGGCTTTTCTTTACTGGGAGACTTATTATTATGGCTTTGCTCTTGTTACTTGTTATTGAGCTGTTCAGGTTTTGGGTTTCTTCATGTTTCAATATCAGTAAGTTGTATGTGTCTAGGAATTTATCTGTTTCTTCCAGATTTTCCAATATATTGGCATATAGTTGATTATAGTAGCCACTAATGATCCTTTGAATTTCAGAGTTGTAATGGCTTATTTTTCATCTCTGATTTTATTTATGCATGTTTTCTCTTTTTTTCTTAGTCTGGCTAAAGGTTTGTCAATTTTATTTATCTTTGCAAAAAACAACTTTTTGTTTCATTGATTTTTTCTATTGTTTCCTTTTGGTTTCTTTTTTTGTTTGTTTGTTTGTTTTTGAGATGGAGTTTCACTCTCATTGCCCAGGTTGGAGTGCAGTGGTGTGATCTCAGCTCACTGCAACCTCCATCTCCCAAGTTCAAGTGATGCTCCTGCCTCAGCCTCCTGAGTAGCTGGGATTACAGGCAAGTGCCACCACGCCTGGCTAATTTTGTATTTTTAGTAGAGATGGGGTTTCTCTATGTTGGTCAAGCTGGTCTCAAACTCCCAACCTCAGGTGATCCACCTGCTTCAGCCTCTCGAAGTGCTGGGATTACAGGCGTGAGCCACCATACCCGGCCTTGTATTGATTTATTTCTGCTCTGATCTTTATTATTTCTTTTCTTCTACTAATTTTGGGATCAGTTTTCTCTTGCCTTTCTAATTCTTTAAGATGTATCATTAGGTTATTTATTTGAAGTTTTTCTTATTTTTTGAAGTAGGCACTTATAGCTATAAATTTCCCTCTTATAACTGCTTTCACTGTAGGTTTTGGTATGTTGTGTTTTCATTATCATTTGTTTCAAAAAAATTTTTTTCAGTTTCCTTCTTGGTTTCTTCACTGATCCACTGGTCCTTCAGGAGTGTATTTTTTAATTTCCATATGCTTGTATAGTTTTGCAAAATTCCTCTTGTTATTGTTTCCTTTCATTGTGGTCAGAGAAGATGCTTGATATTATTTCAATTTTTTGAATGTTTTAAGGCTTGTTTTGTGACCTAAAATATGATCTATCCCTGAGAATGATCCATGTGCTGAGGAGAAGAATGTGTATTCTGCAGCCATTAGGTGAAATGTTCTGTAAATATCTATTAGGTCCATTTTTCTATAGGGCAGATTAAGTTTGATGTTTCTTTGTTGATTTTCTGTCTGGGAGATCTGTCCAATTCTGAAAGGGGGGTGTTGAAGTCACCAGCTATTATTGTATTAGGGGTCTATCTCTCTCTTTAGCTACAATAATATTTGCCTTATATACCTGGGTGCTCCAGTGTTGGGTGCATCTATATTTACAATTATTATATATTCTTGATTTGACCCCTTTATCATTTATATAATGATCTTCTTGTTCTGTTCTTTCAGTTTTATC
This sequence comes from Pongo pygmaeus, assembly GCF_028885625.2. Lineage (NCBI taxonomy): Eukaryota > Metazoa > Chordata > Mammalia > Primates > Hominidae > Pongo > Pongo pygmaeus. The sequence goes on along the minus strand of NC_072385.2, from coordinate 37,361,777 downwards.
TTGAAATCTATTTTGTCTGAAATACCTATAATTACTCCTGCTGTTTTTTGGTTTCCATTGGCATGAAATATCTTTTACCATCCCTTTATTTTACTATCACCTTATTATTTTACCATACCATCAGTCTATGTGTATCTTTGCAGGTCAAGTATGTTTTTTATAGGCAACAGATCATTGGGTCTTGTTTTTTCATCCAATCAACCACTCTGAGTCTTTTGATTGGTGAGCTTAGTCCATTTACATTCAATGATATTTTTGATAAGTAGGGACTTACTCTGCCATTTTGTTATTGTTTTCTGGTTGTTTTGTGGTCTTCTCTTCCTTTCTTCCAGTCTTCCTTTTTGTGAAGGTGATTTTCTCTGGTGGTATGCTTTAATTTCTTGCTTTTTATTTTTTGTGCAGCCACTGCATGTTTTTTTATTTGAGTTACCATGAGGCTTGCAAATACTATTTTATAACTGATTACTTAATTATTTAATTAATTTTTTGGAGACAACGTCTCACTCTGTCACTCAGGCTATAGTGCAGTGACTTGTCATAGCTCAGTGAAACCTTGACTTCCTGGGCTCAGTTGATTCTCCCACCTCAGCCTCCCAAGTAGCTGGGACTACAGGTGCATGCCACCATGCCTGGGTAATTTTTGTATTTTTTTTTTTAAGAAATGGTGTTTTGCTATGTTGATCAGGCTAGTTTTGAACCCTAGGCTCAAGCAGTCTGCCCACCTCAGCTTTCCAAAGTGCTGTGATTACAGGCATGAGCCACTGTGTCTGGACAATCCATTATTTTTAACTGGTGACAACTTGACACTGATTGCATAAACCAACTAACAAACACACACAAAGAAAATGAATAAAAATGCTACAGTATAACTTCATCCTCCTACTTTTTAACTTTTTGTTGTTTCTCTTATGTCTTATTGTACTGTCCATGTCTTGAAATGTTGTAGTTATTATTTTTGATTTGTTCATTATTTAGTCTTTCTACTTAAGTCAAGAGAAATTTACACACTAGAATTACAGCGTTATACTCCTCTGTGTTTTTCCATGTGCTTACTATTACCAGTGAGTTTTGCACCTTCAGATGTCTTCTTCTTGCTCATTGACATCCTTTTCTTTCAGATTGAAGAACTCCCTTTAGCATTTCTTGTAGGACAGGTCTGGTGTTGATGAAATCCTTCAGCTTTTCTTTGTTCTGGGGAGGCCTTTATTTCTTTTTCATGTCTAAAGGATATTTTTGCAAGATATGCTATTCTAGAGGAAAGTGTTTTTCCTTCAGCACTTTAAATATGTTTCCTTCAGTACTTTATGCCATTCTCTCCTGGCCTTTAAGATTTCCATGGAAAAGTCTGCTGCTGCTAGACATATTAGAGTTCCATTGTATGTTGTTTGTTTCTTTTCTCTTGCTGGTTTTGTTTTTTTGAGATGGAGTCTCACTCTGTCGTCCAGGCTGGAGTGCAGTGGCACGATCTTGGCTCACTGCAAGCTCTGCCTCCCGGGTTCATGCCATTCTCCTGCCTCAGCCTCCTGAGTAGCTGGGACTACAGGTGCCCGCCACCACGCCCGGCTAATTTTTTGTATTTTTAGTAGAGATGGGGTTTCACCGTGTTAGCCAGGATGGTCTCGATCTCCTGACCTTGTGATCTGCCTGCCTTGGCCTCCCAAAGTGCTGGGATTACAGGCGTGAGCCACCATGCCTGGCCTTCTCTTGCTGTTTTTAGGATTCTTTATCTTTGACTTTTGGGAGTTTGATATTAAATGCCTTGAGGTAGTCTTCTTTGGGTTAAATCAGCTTGGTGTTCTATAACCTTATTGTACTTGAATGTTGAGATATTTCTCTAGGTTTGGGAAGTTCTCTGATATTATCCTTTTGAATAAACTATCTACCCCTATCTTTATCTCTGCCTCCTCTTTAAGGCCAACAACTCTTAGATTTCTCCTTTTGAGGCTCTTTTCTAGATCTTATACATGTGCTTCATTGTGTTTTTTAACTGTTTTCTTGTGTCTCCTCTGACTGTGTATTTTCAAATAGCCTGTCTTCCTGTCTTCAAGCTCACTAATTCTATCTTCTGATTCATCAGTTCTGCTATTAAGAAACTCTGATGCATCCTTTAGCATGTCAATTACATTTTTCAACTCTAGAGTTTATGCTTATTTTAAATTATTTGAATCTCATTGTTAAATTTATGCCATAGAAGTATGAATTCTTTCTTTTTGTTATCTTGAATTTGTTTCAGTTTTCTCAAAATGGCTATTTTGAATTCTCTGTCTCAAAGGTCATATATCTCTATTTCTCCAGGATTGGTCCCTGGTGCCTTATGTAGTTCATCTAGTAAGGTCATGTTTTCCTGGATGATGTTGATGCTTGTAGATGTTCTTTGCTGTCTGGGCATTGAACAGTTGGGTATTTATTATAGTCTTCACAGTCTGGGCTTGTTTGTGCCTATCCTTCTTGGGAAGGCTTTCTAGCTATTTGAAGGGCCTTGGGCCTCCAGCCCTATGATGCTGTTGTTTTTGCAGACTAGTAGAAGTACTGCCTTGGTGGTCTTGGATAAGATCCAGAAGAATTATCTGGATTGTCAGGCAGAGACTCATTCTTTTTCCTTTTTTTGTCCCAAACATGCAGAGTCTCTCTGTGCTGAGCCACCTAGAACTAAAGGTGTGGTGATGCAAGCACTCCTGTGGTCACCACTACTGAGACTGCACCGGGTCAGACATGAAGCCATCATAGCACTGGGCCTTGCCTAAGACCCCTTCCCTCCAGGGTGGCAAGTTCCCCCAAACCCTGGGCATGTCCAGAGATGCTATCTGGGAGCCAGGGATTGGAGTGAAAAATCTTAGCAATTTATCTGATGTTCTATTCTACTGTGGTTAAGCTGGCATTCAAGCCACAATACAAAGTCCTTCCCACTTTTGTCTCCTCATTTCATAGGCAGAGGAGCCCTTCCCTGTAGCCACCACCACCACTGGTTAAGCAAATCATCAATGTTTGCTTAAAGCCCAAGGCTCTTCCATCAGCATGTGATGCATGCTGCCAGACCTGGGACTCACCCATCAGGTCAGTGGGCTCCCCTCTGTCCCAGGGCCAGTCTAGCAATGCTGTACAAGAACCTAGGCCTGGACTTAGGGACCCCAAGAGCCTGCTTGTTGCTCTACCCCAGTATGGCCAAGCTGGTACCTAGGGTGCAAGACAAAGTCCCCTTTACTTTTCCCTCTGTTTTTCTCAAACTGAAGGAGTCTTTCACCATAGCCACCACAGCTGGGAAAATGCTGGCTCTCCCCTGAAGCTAGTGCAACTCAGAGCCCAAGACCCACAGTGTACTTCCCTGTATCACTAATGGTTATTCAGGGCCCAAGGGCTCTTTATTCAGCAAGTGCTGAATCCTGCCAGGAATAGGTTCTTCCCTTCAAGGAAGCAGGTTTCCTTTTGGCCCAGGGTGTGTCTACAAATGTAATCTGGGAGCTAGGACCTGGAAAGGGGTCCTCACAATTGTGCCTGGTGCCCTATCCTACTGTGGCTGAGCTGGTATTCAGGATGCAAGACGAAGTCCTCTTTACTTTTTGCTCCCCTTTCTTTAAGCAGAAGGAAAGTGTCACTTTTATTGCTACAAGCTGCACTTCCTAGGGTTGGGGGAGAGATGGCGCAAGTCCTCCCTTAGCTGTGTCAGCTGGTGTCTCTCTAAGCCACATGCCGCCCTAGTTCACTGGCTCTAAGCCCAGCCTAGCACTAGGAGTTGCCTAGCGATTGTAGTCCTTGTGTCCTAGTCTGCCTTTCAAGTTTACCTAGGACACCAGAGTACTTCAGCACATGATGGCAAGGCTTGCTGACAAATGCAAGCTCTGGCTGCTGGGATGGATGACTCCCTGCAGTTATCCATCTGGCTACGGCTGGTCCACATGCTCCCTCTGTGCACAGGCACTGGCTGAGCCTGGCACGGCTTTATTTTCCACCGTGACAGGGCAGCACTGAGTTCAATGTAAAGTCCTCCAGTTGCTGTGCTCTCCCTCCCCAATGTGCACAGATTCTCTCTCTGCCTCTGCACAGTTGCTGCTAGGGGTGGGGTGGGGTGGTGTCATCTAGTCAAGAATAACTCTGTTGCCTTCCTCAATGCCTCTTTCCGTGATTTCTCACCTGATATTTGGTTCTTGTGATTGTGCTTTTCTGTGTACAGATAGCTGTTAAAATTTTGTGTTCTAAGGCTGGGCACGGTGGTTCATGCCTGTAATCCCAGCACTTTGGTAGGCCTAGGTGGGTGGATCACCTGAGGTCAGGAGTTCAAGACCAGCCTGACCAACATGGAGAAACCCCATCTCTACTAAAAATACAAAATTAGCTGGGCGTGGTAGCACATGCCTGTAATCCCAGCTACTCGGCAGGCTGAGGCAGGAGAATTGCTTGAATCCGGGAGGCAGAGGTTGCAGTGAGACGAGATGGAGCCATTGCACTCCAACCTGGGCAACAAGAGAGAAACTCAGTCTCAAAAAAAAAAAAAAAAAAAGAAGAAATTTGTGTTCCAGCAGGGAGGACACACAGGAAAAGATGCCTAACATCATCAGTCATTAGGGAAATGCAACTCTAATGCTCTGTGAGATGCCACTTCACCTGCACGAAGATAGATATAATTTAAAAAATAAAGAAAAATTGTGTTTTGGAAAGGATGTGGAGAAATTGGAACTGTCATCTATTGCTGGTGGGAATGTAAAATGGTGAAGCTGCTGTGAAAACATTTCTTAGTTTATCAAATAGATGGATATAGAACTACCATATTCCACTCTAGGTAGATATCCAAAAGAACTAAAAACAGGTCTGTGAGTAGATATCTGTGCACTGGCTGGGTGTGGTGGCTCACACCTGTAATCCCAGCGGTTTGGGAGGCCGAGGCAGGCAGATCGCTTGAGGCCAGGAATTTGAGACCAGCCTGTCCAACGTGGTAAAACACCTTCTCTACTAAAATACAAAAATTAGCTGGGCATGGTGGTGCATGCCTGTAGTCCCAGCTACTCAGGAGGCTGAGGCAGGAGAGTCACTTGGACCAGGGAGGTGGGGGTTGCAGTAAGCCGAGATTGCAGCACTGCACTCCAGCCTGGGTGACAGAGGTAGACTCTGTGTCAAAAAAAAAAAAAAGAAAAAAGAAAAAGGAAAAAAAAGGTATCTGTGCACTAATGTTGATAGAAGCATTGTTTACAATAGCCAAAAGTTGGAAACAATCAAAGTATCCATCAACAGATGAATGTTTGAGCAAAATGTGCTATATACATGCAGTTACACTATTCAGCCATAAAGAGGAATTGAATTTTGATATATGCTATATACTGAATGAATTTTTGAAAACATTATGCTTTGTAAAATAAACCAGACACAGGACAAATCTTGTATGATTCCTCTTAGATGAGGTATTTTAAGTAGGCAAATTTACAGACACAGAGAGTAAACTAGATGCTAGCAGGGGCTGGGAAGAGGGAAGAGGAGGGGATTATTAGCTAATGGGCACAAAGTTTAGGGACTATGAAAAAGTTTCAAGTATAGACAATGGCAATAGTTATACAATATTGTGATTGTGTTTAATGCTATTCAATCACAAATGGTTAAAATAAACAATTGCCTGGGCGTGGTGGCTCATGCCTGTAATGTCAGCACTTTGGGAGGCCAAGGCAGGCCCATCATTTGAGGTCAGGAGTTCGAGACCAGCCTGGCCAACATGGTGAAACCCCGTCTCTACTAAAAATACAAAAATTAACTGGTGTGGCGGTAGATGCCTGTAATCCCAACTACTCGGGAGGCGGAGGCAGGAGAATCTCTAGAACCTGGGAAGCAGGAGAATCTCTAGAACCCGATTGCAGTGAACAGAGATTGTGCCATTGCACTCCAGCCTGGGTGACAGAGTGACACTCCATCTCAAAAAATAAAAAAAAATAAAAAGATAATAGGTTATATATATTTTACCACGGTAAAAATAGAAAAATAAAATATGAAAATTATGATATTAATGAAACAATTAAAAATTTGATCCTGATGAAAATAGTCTATAAAGAATTATTATTGATATTTTTAGTTGTCATGGTTATTGAGAATCCTTATTTAAAGATACAAAAGTATTTACAAATGAAATGATATACATGAGATTAGTTTCAAAATAATAGGAGAGGGGAGAAAGTGGGTGGGAATAGTCAGAGGAAATTATTGGTCACAGTTCATAATTGTTAAAGCTGGGTGATGGGTACATGTGTGTTCCTTATGGTATTCAGTCAACTTTACATTTGTAAATTTTCCTAATAAAATAAGGTCACATGCTTTATTATTTAAAAAGTAAAAGCAAAAATATACCATGCTAATACAAATAAAAAGAAAGCAGTTACATTAATTTTGGACAAAAAGATTTCAGAAAAAGAAAAACTATTGATAAAGAGGGACCTTAGATAACGATAAAGTGATCACTTCACTTAGAAGACACAACAATCTTTAATGTGTATTTGAGTAACAACAAAGCATCAAAATATAACTGCAAGGGGAAGTAGATGAATCCGTTATAACAGGTGGAGGCTTCCCCATCCCTCTCAGAAATGGACAGATCCAGCAGGCATAAAATCAGTAAGGATATAGTTCAACTGAGCAGCACCATCAATTAAATGAATCTAATTGACATCTAGAGACCACTTCATCCAAGAGCAGGTTACATATTCTTCTCCAGCTCACATGAAATATTCCCCAAGGTAGACCATATTCTGGGCCATAAAACACACTTCCACAAATATAAAAGAATAGAATAAAATAGAAATCATACAATGTATGAAACATTAAAGATATTAATATTAATTAATAATTAATATTAATTATTAATAAAATTGATTAATTTATTAAAGATATTAATAAAATTGATAAATCTTTAGTCAGGCTAATCAAGAAAAAAGAATAAAGACACAAATGACTAACATCAGAATAAAAGGGGAGTGCTGACCTCATGAAGGTTTAAATGACATTTAAAGAATAATAAAGGAATATTTTGAACAACTCTATGCCTATAAATTGGATAACCTAGGTAAAATAGATGAATTTCTTGAAAGAATCATCCAAGGATGATCTGAAAAGTCTACATTTATTTTAAAAATTGAATCACTAATTAATAATCTTCTAGAACAGAAAGTACCAGGTGTAGCTGGTGTCACTGTTACATTTTATCAAACATTCAAGAAAAAAATTGTACCAATTCTCTATAATCTCTTCCAGGAAATAGAAGCAGAAGAAACACTTCTTAACTTATTCTATGAGGCCAACATTACCCTAATGCCAAAAACAGATAAACACATTACATAAAAAGAAAACTACAAACTAATGTCTTTCATGAACATAGAAGAAAAAATCCTCAACAAAATGGTAGTAGCTCAAACCTAACAAAGTTTAAAAAAGAAATATACACCATGACCAAGTGGGACTTATTCCAGATATACAAGCCTGTGTTAACATTTGGAAATCAGTTAATCTAACTAATTACATCAACAGAATAACAATGAAAGTCATTAATATATCAATAGATGCAGAAAAGATATTTGACAAAATCCAATACCCATTTATGATAGCTGTCAGCAAATCAGGAATAGGGGGGAACATGGTCAACTTGGTAAAAAGCATCAGTAAAAACCCTAAAGATGGTCTAGTGCAGTGGCCCATACCTGTAATCCCAGCACTTTGGGAGACCAAGGTGGGCAGATCACTTGAGATCAGGAGTTTGAGACCAGCCTGGCCAACATGGCAAAACCCTGTATCTACTAAAACTACAAATAATTAGCTGGGAGTGGTGGTGGGTGCCTGTAATCCCAGCTACTTGGGAGGCTGAGGCTGGAGAATTGCTTGAACCCAGGAGGCAGAGGCTGCAGTGAGTTGAGATTTTGTCACTGCACTCCAGCCTGGGCAACAGAGCAAAACTCTGTCTCAAAAAACTAAAAAATAAAAAACCCTAAAGCTATCATCATACTTGATGAGAAACCAGATGCTTTCACCCTAAGTTTAGAACAAAGGAAATGTATCCCCTCTCCCCATTCCTATTCAGCACTGTACTGGAAGTTTTAGCTAGAAGAATAAGATAAAAAGAGGAAATAAAGGTGTATTGATTAAGAAGAACAAAAAAGCTATTTCTTCACAGATGACATGATTGTGTATGTAGAAAATCCCAGAGTACTGACAAAAGTACTTCTGGAACTGTTAAGTGATTACAGTAAGGATGCAGATTACAAGGTTATATACAAAAGATATATACAAAAGTCGGTTGCTTTCTATATACCACCAATGAACAATTGGAATTTAAAATGTAAAACACAATTCCCCGAAAAAGAAGTACTTAAAAATAAATCTTAAAAAAATACAAGATATATATTGGGAAAACTACAAAACTCTGATAAAAAAAAGATTTGAATAAATAGAGAAGTATTCCATGTTCATAAATAGGAAGATCCAATATTGTTAGGATGTCAGTTATTCCCAACTTAATCTGTAGATCCAATGCAATCCTAATAAAAATCTCAGCAAGTTGTTTTGTGGATATTAACAAATTGATTCTAAAGTTTATATAAAGAGGCAAAAGACCCAGAATAGCCAACACGGTATTAAAGGAGAATGAAGTCAGAGTACTGACACCATCTGATTTCAAGACTTACTCACTTATAAGTGAGAACATAGAGCTACAACAATCAGGACAATGTGGTATTAGCAGAAGATTAGATGAATAGGTCAATGGAATAGAATTGAAAGCCTAAAAATAGATGCCCACAGGTATAGTCAACTGATATTTGCAAAGGAGCAAAGACAATTTAATACAGAAACGAATGATGCTGGAATGATTGGACACCTACATTTAAAAAAATCTAGCCAGGCATGGTGACTCACACCTGTAATCCCAATGCTTTGGGAGGCAGAGATGGGAGAATCACTTGAGCTCAGGAGGTCAAGACCAGCCTGTACAACATAGAGAGACCCCCCCCACTCTACAAAAAATTAAAAAATAGCTGGGTGTGGCAGCAAGTGCCTGTAGTCTCAGCTACTTGGGAAGGTGAAGTGGGAGGATGGCTTGAACCTAGGAGGCTGAGGCTGCAATAAGCCATGATTGCATCACTGCACTACAGCTTGGGTGGCAGAGCAAGACCCCATCTCAGAAAATAATAAAAATCCTCAGGCCTGTAATCCCAGCACTTTGGGAGGCTAAGGCAGGTGGATCACGAGGTCAGGAGTTCAAGACCAGCCTGGACAACATGGTGAAACCCTGTCTCTACTAAAACTACAAAAAATTAGCTGGGCATAGTGGCGGGCACCTGTAATCCCAGCTACTTGGGAGGCTGAGGCAGGAGAATTGCTTGAATCCGGAAGAAGGTGGAGGTTGCAGTGAGCCGAGATTGCACCATTGCACTCCAGCCTGGGCGACAGAGTGGGACTCTGTCTCAAAAAAAAAAAAAAAAAAAAAAATATATATATATATATAGTAGTAAAAAAATATATATATTATATATATAGTAGTAAAAATCTAGACATAGACCTTAAACCTTTCACAAAAATTAACTCAAAATGAATCACTGACTTCACATAAAATGAAAAACCGTAAAACTTTAAAAATATAACATAGAAGAAAATCTAGGTAACCATGGGTTTGGCTGTGACTTTTTAGATATGAAACCAAAAGCAATATCCGTAAAAGAAAAATCGATAGTGGGACTTCACTAAAAATAACAATTCCTGTTCTGTGAAAGACACTATTAAGAGAATGAGAAGACAAGCCACAGGCTGAGAGAAAATATTTACAAAGATATCTGATAAAAGACTGTTATCCAAAATATACAAATAACTCTCTTTTCTTTCTTTCTTTTTTTTTTTTTTTCAACTTTTAGTTTTGATTCAGGGGATATTTCTGCAGGTTTGCTACCTGGGTATATCGTGTGATGCTCAGGTTTGGGGTATGAATGATCCTGTCACTCAGGTGCCAAGCATAGTACCCAATAGTTAGTTTTTCAACCCTTGCCACCTGCCATCCTCCCCCCTTTACTAGTCCCCAGTGTCTATTGTTGCCATCTTTATGTCCATGAGTACCCAATGTTTAGCTCCCACTTACAAGTGGGAACATGTGGCATTTGATTTTCTGTTCCTGGGTTTATTCACTTAGGATGATGGACTGCAGCTGCATCCATGCTGTCGCAGAGCATAGGATTTTGTTCCTTTTTATGGCTGCATAGTATTCCATGGTATATATGTACCATATATTCTTTATCAAATCCACCATTGATGGGCACCTAAGTTGATCCTATCTTTGCTATTGTGAATAGTGCTGTGATGAACATGTGAGTGCACGTGTCTTTTTGGTAGAACGATTTTTCTTTTGGATATATACCCAATAATGGGATTTCTGGGTTGAATGGTAGTTCTGTTTTAAGTTCTTTGAGAAATCTCCAAATTGCTTTCCACAGTGGCTGAGCTAATTTACATTCCCACCAATAGTATATAAGCATTCTCTTTTTTCCACAGTCTTGCTGGCATCTGTTGTTTTTTGACTTTGTAATAATAGCCCTTCTTACTAGCGTGAGATGTTTTTTCATTGTGGTTTTGATTTGCATTTCTCTGACGAATTAGTATGTTAAGCATCTTTTCATGTTTCTTGGGCACTTATATGTCTTCTTTTGAGAAATGTCTTTTCTGTTTGTTGATCTGTTTACATTCCTTATAGATTCTGGATGGTAGACCTTTGTCAGACGTGTAGTTTGTGAATAGTTTCTCCCATTCTGTAGGCTGTTTACTCCAAATTATACAAAGAATTCTTAACAGTCAATAATAATAAAATTAATGATCTAATTAACAAGTAAGCAAGAGATCTGAATAGATATCTCACCAAAGTAGATATACAAATGGCAAATAATTGTATGAAAAGATGCTCAACATCATATGTCACCAGGGAACTGGAAATTAAAACAACAATTACATATCACTAAACACCGATTAGAATGGCAAAATCCAGAACACTGACAACATCGAATGCTGGTGAGAATGTGGAGCAACAGGAATTCTCACTCATTACTGGTGGAAAAGCAAAATGGCACCATTACTTTGGAAGAGTTTGGCAGTTTCTTACAAAACTAAACATACTCTTACTATACAATCTAGTAATCAAGCTCCTTGATATTTATCCAAAGAAGTTGTAAATTTACATCCCCACCAAAAATGCACATGAGTGCATATAGCAGCTTTATTCACAATTGTCCCAAGCTGGAAGCAATAGGTGAATGAATAAACAAACTGTGGTATATCTATATCAAGGAATATTATTCAGCAATAAAAGAATATGTACTACATATATTTTTTCTGTTTTTTGTTTTGTTTTGTTTTGAGACAAGGTCTGGTTCTATTGCCCAGGTTGGAGTGCAGTGGTGCAATCTTGGCTCACTGCAATCTCTGCCTCCCAGGCTGAAGCCCTCCTCCCACGTCAGCCTCCTGAGTAGCTGGGACTACAGACATGCACTATTATGCCCAGGTAATTTTTTTATTTTTTATAGAGATAGGATTTTGCCATGTTGCCCAGGTTAGTCTTGAACTTGTGAGCTCAAGCGGTCTGCTCACCTCAGCCTCCCAAAGTGCTGAAATTACAGGCATGAGCCACCATGCAGTCCAGGACATGAACTATTAAGCCATGCAAAATCATGGAGAAACTTTAAACGTATGTTGCAAGGTGAAAGAAGCCTGTCAGGAAAGGCTACACACTGTAAGATTCCAACCATTTGACATTCTGAAAAAGGCAAAACTATAAAGACAGTACTAAATGATCAGTAGTTGGTGGGGGATGGGAGCGAGGAATAAATAGGTGGAGCACAGAGGATTTTTAGGGAAGTAAAACTATTTTGTATTATTCTGTGATGATGGACATATGTCATTGCGCATTTGTCAAAAGCCCTAGAAGTACAAAACATAAAGGCATAGCCCGGCTGGGCGCAGTAGCTCATGCCTGTAATCCCAGCACTTTAGGAGGCCGAGGCGGGCGGATCCCTGAGGTCAGGAGCTCAAGACCAGCCTGGCCAACATGGCAAAACCTCGTCTCTACTAAAAATACAAAAATTAGCCGGGTGTGGTGGTGTGTGCCTGTAATCCCAGCTACTTGGGAGGCTGAGGCGGGAGAATCACTTGGACCCCAGAAGCAGAAATTGCAGTGAGCCAAGATGGTGCCACTGTACCCCAGCCTGGGTGACAGAGCTAGACTCTGTCTCAAAAAAAAAAAAAAAAAAAAAAAAGATATAGCTCTAATTTAAATTATGAATAATAATGCATCATTATTGGTTAATCAGTTGTAACAAATGTACCACAGAAAAGAAAGTTAATGACAGAGGAAACTGGAAGATGGGAGATGAGGAGAAATTAGGGAAGGAAATATAGGAAACATTGTATTATCTGCTTGGTTTTTCTGTAAAACCAAGCTCTAAACATAGTCTATTCGTTTTTAAAAAGGTAATGAAATGCTTGAAAAAAAAGTAAAGATATTGAGAAAAAGTCATGGCTTCATAGCTGAGTAATGAGAACAGCATATTTGATTGACAATTCTGAAATCTACATTAAACATACCTTAGTTTCTATTAAATTCCAATAAATGCATAAAGAATTAGAACACCTGAACTAATTTTCCAAAACTCTCCTGTGAACATGTAGAAACATCTAAAGGGATACTAAATCAAACCACTGTTCTAGGTGGTGACACTCTATTTGGAAAAGGTTTATAAATGTACCAATCCAAAATTACAAAAAGGTCATTTTGATTTCTAAGAATGACAAAGTATTTGTGAAATCTTGCATAGAGACTCAAGCAATGTTTCCATAAATATTCTTCAGTATTTTTATTATTATTCACAACAGATGATGCTATGGTTTGGATGTTGGCCCCCAAACCTCATGTTAAAATTTAATACCCAGTGTTGGAGGTGGTGCCTAATGGGAGGTGTTTGGATCATGGGGGTGGCTCCTTCATGAGTGGATTAATGCCCTCCCTGGCGGGTGGGTGGTGAGTGAGTTCTTGCTCTATTAGTTCCTGTGAGAACTGGTTGTTAAAGGAGCCTGGCACCTCCTCCTCTTTCTCTTGCTTCCTCTCTCGCCATGCAGTCTCTGCAAACCGGCTCCGCTTTATCTTTCTTCAAGAGTGGAGGCAGCCAGAGGCCCTCCCCACATGCCCAATCTTTCAGCCAACAGAATTGTGAGCCAAATAAATCGTTTTTCTTTATATGCTATCCAGTCTCAGGTATTCCTTTATAGCAACACAGATGGGCTAAGACAGATGATATCCATTCTTAGTAACATACCACAAATAATATGGTTATATGCCTTTCTAATCCTTGATTTCTTTATATATGAAACATGATTCATATAGCATCATGATCTTCCCAATATTACTAAAAATTTATTAATAAAATACTAATTATCTTATCAGCATATGAGGTAATAAAAAAACCAGCTTTAGTGGTTAAGTGAATCTAATAAGGTATAAAAATGAATATTTTATTACACTGAGCAAGACCCCCAAATTTAGAAAATAGACATTTATGACTATAACATAATTATGACTAGACATAATCTAAATTCATTTTGAGGTAAAATTAGTTTTCCTTTCAAAATGATTCAAATCAACTACTCTAAAAGAATTTTTTTAAAAAATATGCCTGGTGTTCAAGGACTACTCTGCCCTGTAAGATCATTAATAGGCCGGGCACTATGGCTCATGCCTGTAATCCCAGCACTTTGGGAGGCTGAGGCAGGCGGATCACTTGAGGTCAGGAGTTTGAGACCAGCCTGGCCAACATGGTGAAATCCCGTCTCTACTAAAAATATAAAATTAGACAGGCGTGATGGTGGGCGCTTGTAATTCCAGCTACTTGGGAGGCTGAGGCAGGAGAATCGATTGAAACTGGGAGACAGAGGTTGCACCGAGCCGAGGTCGTGCCATTGCACTCCAGCCTGGGCAAAAAGACCGAAACTCCATCTCAGAAAAAAAAAAAAAAGGTTAGTAACAATACCTACATGCTAAACTTTTGGTTCAGTAGTAATTTGAATTTACTATTTAAGGTAAACTAATTTTTGTTCCTGTCATTCTTGACCCAATTGTTTAATATCAAGGTAGAATGTCATGGTCTTGCATTTCTATCAAACTACTTCTTACACGGTCCTAAATTTCCATTAAACTTAAGTTGAAGGAAATTGTAGGAAAAAAATATTAGGCTAAAGGAATTTTAAATTTTTTAACATTTACACCTCTTTAAGAGGATCTGTCTCACAAATTCTTATCCTCTAAGTCTAGGGCAAATAAACAACACTAACCAACATACTTTCAATGGACTAATTACAAGTTACCATTCCATGGAAACTAAAACATTTTGGTTTTTCATTTTCTAGGTGTAAAAATTGCTTAGGCTGCATTATCTTTAAAGGAGTATTTATATTGTAACCCCCAGTACTATTGCATAACTCTTCAATTTTCTGTACAACAGAGAATGAGACACAATTCGAATTCTATATTCCCCATTTAAAAGATTACCTTGGCAGGCGTGGTGGCTCATGCCTGTAATCCCAGCACTTTGGGAGGCCAAGGCAGGCAGATTACGAGGTCAGGAGATCGAGACCATCCTGGCTAACACGGTGAAACGCTGTCTCTACTCAAAATACAAAAATTAGCTGAGCATGGTAGCACGCACCTGTAGTCCCAGCTACCTGGGAGGCTGAGGCAGGAGAATCCCTTGAACCCAGGAGGCGGAAGTTGCAGTGAGCCGAGATTGCATCACTGCACCCCAGCCTGAATGACAGAGTAAGACTCCATTCAAAAACAAAACAAAACAAAACAAAAAAACAGCTAACTTAGGCCCAGAAGACTGGCTTATGCCTGTAATCCCAGCACTCTGGGAGGCCGAAGTGGGTGGATCACCTGCGGTCAGGAGTTCAAAACCAGCCTGGCCAACATGGCAAAACCCTGTCTCTCCTAAAAACACAAAAATTAGCTGGGCGTGGTGGCATATGCCTGTAATCCCAGATACTCAGGAGGCTTAGGCAGGAGAATCACTTGAACCCAGGAGGCTGCAGTGAGCCAAGATCGCACCACTGCACTCCAGCCTGGACAGCAGAGCAAGACTCCATCTTAAAAATAAATAAATAAATAAATAAAAGACTAGCTTAAAATAAACATGTATAAAAATGAATTTAGCCTTGGTAATAAATTAGAGAGGAAACCATATGCTGCCTGAAATATCCCTACAATTTAGCATTTGTAAAAACTTTAGCATTTTATTCATATGTCTATTAATTGTATTATGACTTCTCTTTATTACACAACTCAGATGATTTGTTCCAAAGAAGTATAGAAACCTAACTTTGGAATGAACACCCTGCTGAGTTTCTTTCAGTGGAGAGCAGAGAGAGGTATGTTTGGTATGACCAGCATTTGGAGCAACTGAATCGAACCTCCACAGTGGAGATCAACACTGATACTCTTCCAGGTGATGTGTGAGGCTTCATCGGAGTATGAGTGTGTCTTCAGTGTCAGCTGAAACAGGGAAGATCACTTTGTTAAAGCTATCGAGTATTCACAAGAAATACTTTCCAGTGATGGTAATTCATCTGTATTGTCCTGAAAAGTCTCTAAGGTGCTTTATATATAAGGTAATAAACCTATGGACAAATAGATGAGTAGAGGCATCCTTTAAGAACAGTTCTGGGGTGGGTGCAGTGGCTCACGCCTGTAATCCTAGCACTTTGGGAGGCTGAGGCAGGTGGATCACCTGAAGTCAGGAGTTCGAGACCAGTCTGGCCTTGTCAGGCTTGGTGAAATATGGCAAAACCCCATCTCTACTAAAAATACAAAAAATCAGCTGGATGTGGTGGCAGGCGCCTGTAATCCCAGCTACTTGGGAGGCTGAGGAAGGAGAATTGTTTGAACCCAGGAGACAGAGGTTATAGTGAGCCGAGATCGCGCCACTACACTCCAGCCTGGGTGAGAGAGTGAGACTCTGTTTCAAAAAAAAAAAAAAAAAAAAGAACAGTGTAAGATTGGAAAGTTTGAGTAATAATTACAATTATTATTTAATATGATACAATTATTTTAGAGAAATTTAGCCTAATGAATGTTAGGGTTGGCTGGAACTTGAATTGATTTTTAACTACTGACAAGGTCACATAATGTGATATGTTTTACAGACAATACTTATACTTCGTTGAATATATATTTCTTCCCTTATCCACAATAAAACCTGTTTGACAGCATGTCACACCATTTGTTAGCTTATCTCCAGAATTTAAAACCTATTTGGATAATAAGGAGCATTACAGTCATTCAAAACTTAACTAAAATGAAACACTCAAATATATCAAGAGATTTTCTCAATGCCAGCTCACTTCTTTTTTCTTTTTGAGACGGAGTCTCACTCTGTCACCCAGGCTGGAGTGCAGTGGCACGATCTCAGCTCACTGAAATCTCTGCCTCCCGGGTTCATGCCATTCTCCTGCCTCAGCCTCCCGAGCAGCTGGGACTACAGGCGCCCACCACCATGCCGGGCTAATTTTTTGTATTTTTACTGGAGACAGGGTGTCACCGTATTAGCCAGGATAGTCTCGATCTCCTGACCTCATGATCCACCCACCTCGGTCTCCCAAAGTATTGGGCTGCCAGCTCACTTCTTTTCTGAGCCTCCAAAGCATTTTATAGATTTGTTTATGAATTTTGAATTTTCAGTATGATAGATGTTTGAGTGTGTTTAAATCATATATAGCCAGAAATGTACAATTCTCTAAAGTACATCACAGGCTGGTGGTGTTGAAGACGTACTAAATTAACATTGTGACAACATGAGAGGCTGCTGTGAACTAATTCTGGTCATAGCATAGTAGTACTGCATATAAGCATATAAGCATAGAGTAGTGCATATAAGCACAACCATAGGAGAGTGTGTGGGTAAATGATACTTTTGCTGAATTCACAGAAAATAGAGGAAACATCTAGGTGTTCTGGGTTATGCTAATGGTTGAAAACAGCAGCAGGGGGCTTTGTAATCCCCGAGCTTAACAGAGCTGGGCCTGAGATTCCTCACAACTGAATGAGGTTGAACTAAATGACTGGTTGAATCTCACCTAGCTACACTGCCCTTCTCTCTTGTCCTCACGAGGCTATTGTAAAAATTTGATATAGTCAAGGATTTTGCGTGGTAGCTGGCATCTACTTACTGCTGAACAGGTAACAGGAATCACTACTATAATTATTAACCCTGTTTATAAAACCAAATTACTCTACCTTAGGTGTCAGTCAGGTCCCTACACTAGGGCTGTTTAGGAACAGGCTGGATGATCCTTTGCTGACAAGGATTTAGTAACTGGTTAGAACTAGGACTAGGATCCAGGGAGCAGGGGAGAGGAGTCTAGATACCTCTGTTAGTTCTATTTATGTGAAACAAATTGCCGGAAACCTCAAATTACCAATTGATTTATGTTGACTGTTAGGAATGTCTCTCAGACTTCCTTCATTTTTGACCCATAGACTCTTCAAAAGGACTCTTCTAATTAGATAAAACTACCTCTTGATTATATCACAGTCAGAATACTATGCACCTTAAATACATCTGCAAACCCCGCCCCCCAGCATTGCCCTGTAAGGTTATCTAATTAGGGAAATGGCATCCCAATATATTCAGAAGTCCAGGCCCCCCTCAATGGGGGGAGATTATACAGGGTGGACTCCAGGAGACAAATCTCAGGAGCCATCTTAGAATTGTGTCTACCAAAATAGCCTTTCAGTCCGCTTCCAACTTGGAAAGTTGGAAGTTCTAATTTACAAGGAGGAGCAGCTCAAGGTTTATCAGAAAGAACTGGGAGAGATGAGAGTGAAACAACAGGAATTGAGCACCCGCTGTTCAGCAGAGAGAGTGCTCTGTGTGCTTCAGCTGATCTGATTCTTGCAAGAACTGGTAGCACCCTCATGAGGAGGCGTGAGCTTCCCAGGACAATGCACCCACATCTTCACTGCATTTCCTCTCCTTTTTGGCTGTGATGCTCTAGATACTAAACCTCACTGCCTCATTTGCCCCATTAGTGCCTTGCCTGTCCAACCCTCTTCCTTCTTTCTGCTCCTACTGCCCTTCATCCCCCGCCACCAGTCCATCCTTGCCCCAGTACGGCCGGGAACACTCACCCGCATACTGCATGCTCCTGTGGCGTCTCCGGCCTGTTTCCTCCCTCCCAGCCTTCTCTCCCTGCCCTCTCCTGCCTGTCAAGGTGAGGAATAACCATGGCAGTGTAGGTGGGAAAATATGGACAGATTTGACATTTTAAAGGAAGAATTATATTAACATCAGACTTCAGTCATAAATTATGTGTTCTTTATATGTTCATATAAATATTTGCCATGTGTATGTACACGTAATACTAATATAATGGTTAAGATGCGTAATTTTGTGTCCTATGTTTCTCAGCTCATATTCAAAGTTATTTTCTGATGGACCCAACTTTCTACTAATAAAATTATGTTAAGAGCTGCATAAAAAGCTAGAAACTGACCAACATATGGTATTTTTTCAGCAACTTTGGCTGCATGTGTATTGAAAAGTATTAATCTATTGAAAAGTATTTAACCTTTAACCTCATCACTTATTACTTGTCATAAAATGTTGCATTCAACAACCCAAATCATATCACAATCGTATTTTTATCTTACTTTTAAAAATTGAGTCACATGGCAAAATTCTGAGTTCTTAAATGAATTGTGGGCTGAAGGGTTCTTTTCATAATTTTTTTTATTTTGATTTTTGTGGGTACACAGTAGGTACATATTCATGGAGTACATGAGATGTTTTGATTCAGGCATGCAATGCATAATAATCACATCAGAGTAAACAGGGTCTCCGTTCCCTCAAGCATTTATACTTTATTTACATTACAAACAACCCAATTACACTTTTGTAGTTATTTTAAAATGTACAATAAATCATTGTTGACTGTAGTCACCCTGTTGTGCTGTCAAATATTAGATATTATTCATTCTACCTAAGTATATTTTTGTACCCATTAATCATCCCTACTTTCCCTCACCCTCCACTACCCTTCCCAGCCTCTGGTCACCATGGTCCTTCTTTCTCCATGAATTCAATTGTTTTGATTTTTAGCTCCCACAAATAAGTGAGAACATGGGAAATTTGTTTTTCTATGCCTGGCTTATTTAACTTAACACTATGACCTCCAGTTCCATCCATGTTGTTACAAATGACAGGATCCTATTCTTTTTTTACAGCTGAATAGTACTACATTGGGTATACGCACCACATTTTCTTGATGCATTTGTTTGTTGATGGACACTTGGGTTGCTTCCAAATCTTGGCTATTGTGAATAGTGCTGCAATAAACATGGGAGTGCAGATATCCCTTCAATACACTGATTTTCTTTCTTTTAGGTATATACCTAGCGATGGGGTTGCTGGATCATTTGGTAGTTCTATTTTTCATTTTCTGAGAAACTCCCCAAACTGTTCTCCATAGTGGTTGAATAATTTACATTCCCACCAACAGCAAACATGGGTTCTCTTTTCTCCATATTGTTGCCAGTATTTGTTATTGCTTGTCTTTTGCGTAAAAGCCATTCTAACTAAGGTGGGATGATATCTCATTGTAGTTTTGATTTGCATTTCTCTGATGACTGATGATGTTGAGCACCTTTTTATATGCCTGTTTGCCATTTATATGTCTTCTTTGGAGAAATGTCTACTCAGAATTTTTGCCCATTTTTTAATCACATTATTCAATTTTTTTCTGATAGAGTTGTTGGAGCTCCTTATATATTCTAGTTATTAATCCATTGTCAGATGAGCAGTTTGCAAATATTTTCTCCCGTTCTGTGGGTTGTCTCTTTACTTTGTTGATTGTTTCCTTTGCTGTGTATAAGCTTTTTAACAAGTGACCCATTTGTCCATTTTTGCTTTGGTTGCCCATGCTTGTGGGGTATTACTCAAAAAATCTTTATCTAGGCCAATGTCCTGGAGAGTTTCCCCAATGTTTTTGTGGAGTAGTTTCATAGTTTGAGGACTTGGATTTAAGTCTTTAACCCATTTTAATTTGATTTTTGTATGTGGCAAGAGACAGGGGTCTAGTTTCATTCTTCTGCCTTTGCATACCCAGTTTTCCCAGCACCATTTATTGAAGAGCCCATCCTTTCCCCAATGTCTGTTCTTGGCACTTTGTTAAAACTGAGTTCACTGCAGGTGTATGGGTTTGTTTCTGGGTCCTCTGTTCTGTTCCGTTGGTCTATGTGTCTGTTTTTATGCCAGTACAATGCTGTTTTGATTACTATAGTTCTGTAGTATAATTTGAAGTCAGGTAATGTGATTCTTCCAGTTTTGTTCTTTTTGTTTAGGATAGCTTTGGCTATTCTGGGTCTTGTGTGGTTCCACGAAAATTTTAGGATGTTTTTTCTATTTCTGTGAAGAATGTCTTTGGTATTTTGACAAGGATTGCACTGAACCTGTAGATTGCTTTGAGTAGTATAGACATTTTAACAATATTGATTCTTCCAATCCATGAACATGGAATATCTTTCCATTTTTTTGTGTCCTCTTCAATTCTTTCATCAGTGTTTCACAGTTTTCATTGTAGAGATCATTCATTTCTTTGGTTAAGTTTATTTCTAGTTATATTATTTTATTTGTAGCTATATTGTAAATGGGATTACTTCCTTGATTTCTTTTTCAGATTGTTTACTGTTGGCATATAGAAATGCTACTGATTTTTGTATGTTGATTTTGTATTCTGCAACTTTACTGAATTTATCAGTTCTAATAGTTTTTTGGTGGAGTCTTTAGTTTTTTCCAAATTTAAGATCATGGCAAGTATAAGAATAATTTGACTTCTTTTCCAATTTGGATGACCTTTATTTCCTTCTCTTGTCTGATCGCTATAGCTAGGACTTCCTAAAGGGTTCTTGATAGAGTTTTTTCCTGGTTTGAGTTTTCTGATGAATTCCTGAAGATGGTTTTTCTACTCTGACTTTAGGATTAGTATCGCCCTGCTGTGAGAACTGTAATACTGACTGAGGAATGAGTGATCACTGGGCCCTGTCCCTCATTGGTTACACTGAAATTATTCTATACCATGTGAATCCTTGTATGTCCTACAAGAGTTGCTGTGTGAATAAAGGGTTTCTTATGTTTATTTCACTTCCTTCTCCAGTATAAATTATCTGATATTCCCCTATTCCATTTTAACTACACTAGGGGTATATGGATATTCAATTCTGACACTATCCAGAGTTAGCATCAGACTTCACATGTTTAAAGGCTCATTCCTATCGAGCTTCTCTTAAGATTTCAAATACCAGGCACACTTTGGGGGGCCCCAAGCCACTTGCACTTCTACACAACTGGCTATAAAATCAGAGGTTTTCATTTCCCCTCAGATTCAATAATTCACTAACATGACTCACAGAGCTCAAAAGTAAGCAATAATTATGATTACAGGTTTATTATAAAACATACAACTTGGTAACAACTAAATGAAGGGATGTATAGGGTGAGGTCTGGAGGGAATGTAGAGCTGTGTGCCCTCTCCCCATGGAGTCGCTGCTGGTTACCCTCCTGATCAGCAAAGTGTTCACCAACCTAGAAGCTCCCCTGAGCCTCAGTGTCTAAAGATCTTACTGCAGTTTCATTATGTAGGCTTGGTTGATTAAATTTTTGAAGCTCTGTGCTAAGAATTAAAGACAATGTCAGATGTATTCTTTACTATACCACGTCCTCCAGTACTCCCCTAAAACACCCAGGAATCTTCCTCTTCCTGATTCAGAATTTCTATCCAATTTCTTGTTTTTTTTGTTGTTGTTGTTTGTTTTTTGTGTTTTTTGTTTGGTTTTTTGTTTGTTTTTGCAGTTGCAAGATTTAATAGAGTGAAAACAGAGCTCCCATAAAATGGGAGGGGACCCAAAGGGGGTTGCCATTGCCAGCTTGAATACCTGGGTTTATATCCCGATCATTGTCCCTCCCCCTGTGCGATAGATGATTGGCTATTTCTTTACCTCCTGTTTTAGCCTAATTAGCATTTTAGTGAGCTCTCTTTACTACCTGATTGGTTAGATGTGAGCTAAGTTGCAAGCCCCGTGTTTAAAGGTGGATGCGGTCACCTTCCAGCTAGGCTTAGGGATTCTTAGTCGGCCTAGGAAATCCAGCTAGTCCTGTCTCTCAGTCCCCTTCTCAACAGGAAAACCGAAGTGCTGTTGGGGAGGTTGGCTGACAATCGCTCTGTTTCGTGCTGAATTGGGCATAGTAGGGGTCGTGCGGTTG
The DNA here is from genome assembly GCF_028885625.2 of Pongo pygmaeus. Lineage (NCBI taxonomy): Eukaryota > Metazoa > Chordata > Mammalia > Primates > Hominidae > Pongo > Pongo pygmaeus. The sequence continues at coordinate 37,339,482 of NC_072385.2, read as the reverse complement.
AGATTTCCTCAGGAGGGGTGCCTTCGATGTCATTAACATCAGGGCATGGGCTAGCAGGCAGGTCCAGGGGTCTGCGGTAGATCTTAGTCATGGACTGCATCTGGGGCTCCATTTGAAGAACTATTTGTAGTTTTACAGCTTCGATTCTGGAAGAGACAAACTTAACAAGGAGGTTAAAGATATAAGAATTGAAATGTATGGCCTGCAGTGCAGGGGATTATTTCTTTGACACACTCCACAGGCTCTGACTATCTGCTTGATAGTTTTGAAAAGGCCTGGTCCAGTAAATAATAATTTGACCATCTGATGGTTGCTATCAATGACTAAGTGAAAGGTTTGGTGAAGGGTTTTAAGTAATTTCCATTGGTTAGCTGCAGGCAAAAGTATTTTTCCTTCTTCGGTGGCTAGCCATTCTGAGGGGAGGAAACTATGTCCTTGTGAGGTTCCTCCTTCTATTTCTCCTGCTGAGTACTAGGGCTTGGTTTCCTGGAGGGGATTACCCCATACTAGGGGTCCTTCTATAAGCATTTATTTTTGTTGTTGTTGTTTTGAGATGGAGTCTCGCACTGTCGCCCAGGCTGGAGTGTAGTGGTGCGATCTCGGCTTACTGCAAGCTCCGCCTCCTGGGTTCACACCATTCTCCTGCCTCAGCCTCCCGAGTAGTTGGGACTACAGGCGCCCACCACCACGCCCAGCTAATTTTTTTGTATTTTTAGTAAAGACGGGTTTCACCATCTTAGCCAGGATGGTCTTAATCTCCTGATCTAATGATCCACCTCTCGGCCTCCCAAAGTGCTGGGATTACAGGCATGAGCCACCATGCCCGGCCTCTATAAGCATTTCTAGTGAAGGGTCCTGCCTTGCAGCTCTTTTGGCTTCAATATCCGCTTGGCAGTTCCCTTCTATTTCCCTTTCCTTTCTGATGACCCTGGCAGTGTAAGACTGCCACCTCTTTAGATTTCTGTGTAGCCAATAATCTCCTAATGGCTTCCTGATGTTTGATAGGTGTTTCCTTGGGAGTTAGGAATTCCCTTTCTCTCCATATTGCTGTGTGGGCATGGAGGACTAAGTAAGCACACATACAGTCTGTATATATATTTACCCTTTTTTCTTCTCCTAATTCGAGGGCCCGAGTGAGGGCTATTAGTTCTGCCAGCTGAGCACTAGTTCCTGGAGTGAGGGGATTGCTTTCAAGTATTCCATTATCACTGACCACTGCATACCCTGCTTTTCAAAGTCCTTTTTCTACAAAGGAACTTCCATCAGTATACAAGTTGAGGTCAGGATCAGTCAAGGGAACCTCTAGAAGGTCCCCTTGAGCGGTGTAGGTTTGAGCAACTACTTGTTGACAGTTATGTTCTATTTTTTTCTTCATTGTCTGGAAGAAATGTGGCGGGATTGAGTTGCACAAGTGTGCAGTCGCAGCACTGGCCCTTCAAGTAATAGAGCCTGATATTTAAGCAAACGGTTGTCTGATAGCCACAAGTCTCCTTTAGCAGTGAGTATGCCATTCACATCATGAGATGTCCACACAGTAAGATCTTTTCCCTATATCATTTTAACTGCTTCAGGTACTAAGACTGCTCCTGCTGCCACTACCCATAAACAATGAGGCCAACCCTTTGCCACTACATCAGTTTCCTTAATCAGGTATGCCATGGTTGCAATACACTGGTCCCTTGGACCTGTGTAAGGACTCCTAGAGCTATTCCTGTTTTTTCTGTGACATATAAAGAAAAGTCTTGCACTATTGGCAAGCTTAACACTGGAGCTTGGGTTAGGGCCTTCTTTAGGGCCTGGAAAGCCTCTTCTGCTTCAGGTGTCCATCTTACTAAATGGGTATTGGCTTTCTGAGTTTCCTTAATTAGTGTATATAATGGCCTGGATATTTCGCTGTACCTGGGAAACCATATTCGGCAGAAGCCTGTTATGCCAAGGAACCCTCTTAGTTGCTTTAGGGTTTTGGGATGAGGATAAGCCAGTATAAGCTGCATATGTTCCTCACTGAGGGCCCTGGTGCCTTTGGATAATTTTAGCCCTAAGTATTTAACCTGCTGTGAGCAGAGCTGAGCGTTTGGTTTGGAAACCTTTAGCCACAGGTGGCGAGGAAATTTAAGAGTGCCTGGGTGGCTTGATGGCACAAGGTTTCTGAACGGGCAGCTAAAAGTAAATCTCCATGTACTGAAGGACAAGAGTGTCCAGGTATGAGAACTGGCTCAAGTCTTGAGCTAATGCCTGGCCAAATAGATGAGGGCTATCCCTGAACCCTTAGGGTAAAACAGTCCAGGTGAGTTGAGACGCTGGGTTCGAAGGATCTTCAAAGGCAAACAAGAATTGAGAGTCAGGATGTACAGGGATGCAGAAAAAGGCATCCTTAAGGTCCAGGACTGTAAACCACTCTGCTTCCTCTGGTATTTGGGAAAGCAGAGTATAAGGGTTAGGTACAGCTGGGTATAGAGGGACAATGGCCTCACTGATAATCCTGAGATCTTGCACTAACCTCCACTGTCCATTGAGTTTCTGTACTCCTAAAGTTGGAGTATTGCAGGGGCTACTGCATGGTTTTACTAGGCCTTGGGCTTTTAGGTCCTTAATCTTTTGGAGTCCTTGGTGGGCCTTGGGCCTAAGGGGGTACTGCCTTTGGTAGGGAAAGGAGGCGGAATCCTTTAGTTTAACTTGAACAGGACGGGCATTCTTTGCTCATCCATATTGTCCTTTTGTTGCCTAGACTTCAGGATTAATTTCTTCCTCAAGCAGGGGACAACAAATAGGTGTTCCTTCTTCTATGTTCACGTGTATAATCACCCCTGCTTTTGCTAGAATGTCTCTCCCTAACAAGGGAGCAGGGCTTTCAGGCATAATTGGAAAAGCATGTGAAAAGAGTAAAGTTCCCCAGTCACAACTTAGTGGCTGGGAGAAGTATCTAGTGACTGGCTGTCCTAGGACCCCTTGGATAGTGACAGATCTGGAGGACAGTTGTCCAGGACAGGAGTAAGACTGAGAAGGCCAAACCAGTGTCCAGGAGATAGTTAATCTCCTGGCCCTCAATGGTCAAGCATTCCCGGGACTCCGTGAGGGTGATGGCATGGGCTGGCACTTGCCCTGGGCACCCTCAGTCCTGCTGCTGGATCATCTGGTTAGTGGCTTCTGACCCGGAGGACCTTCGTTCCCTGGGGCAGTGGGCCTTCCAGTGATTCCCTTGACATAAGGGGCATGGACAAGGGGGTGGCTTATTTCTATTCTGACAATCTTTTTTAAAGTGTCCTTGTAGACCTCACTGGAAGCAAGCCCTTATTAAACATTTCATTTGCCCAGCCTTTCCGTGTTCCAGAGCCTCCAAAGTCTGCTTGCCTAAAGGCCATGACTAAAGCTGTGGCCTTTTTCTTATCTCATTTGTCCCCATTCCGCCTGCTCCTCCTGATCTTTATTGTAAAAAACTGAGGTTGCCAAGTTCAATAGGGTATCTAAGTTTTGCTCCGGGCCTAAAGCAGACTTTTGAAGTTTTTTTCTAATGTCTGCAGCTGACTGAGTGATTAACTCATCCTTTAAGATTAGTTGGTCTTCAATAGAGTCAGGTGACAGAGAAGTATGCTTCCTCAATGCCTCCCTTAGTCTCTACAGAAAGGCAGTAGGATTTTCTTCCTTTCCCTGTGTTATAGTGGACATCATTGAATAATTTATAGGCTTCTTCCTAGTTTTCCTTAGTCCTTCTAGCATGCAAGTTAGCAAATGTCTGCGGCACCAATCTCCATTCTGATTCTGTGTCCCAATGAGAGTCTACACTGGGAACTGCCTGCTGGCCTGTGGGGAATTGTTCTCTTTCCTCTGTTGTCATCCTATCAATGACCTGACTGGGATACCAGAGATCACCAAACTCTCGGGCTGCAGTTATGGCAGCACTTCTCTCATTTGGGGTTAGTGTCTGATCTAGCAGTAACATTATATCTCTCCATGTCAGATCAAAGGATTGTCCTAACCCTTGTAAAACATGAATATAGCCATCAGGGTTATCTGAGAATTTACCTAGGTCTATCTTCTACAAGAGTTTCCCTCAGTTATTGACTCCCCATTGTGTTTTTTTCTCAATCACCTGTGAGGAACCATCTATTGTCCTGTCCTGGAGGGAGTTCCTCCTAGGTCTGGTTGGACTTTTGTATGGTAATTAAGATTTAAATTGCCTGTTAGGAAATCTGCTGGGTTAAGGGAATTTAATGTTAAATTATCTTTTTCTAACAGAATAGCCCCATACTTTAAGATTTTTAAGTTAGTAAGCTACTCTTTTTGCTTTTTTGACTTAGGATAGTTCTGAACTGGAGAGGTGTGCTCACAATGAGGTTTCCTCTAAAGGCTAATTTTCTACTTTCTTCTGTTAGCAAAGCAGTTGTGTGTTTGGGCCATCTGCGGGTTCCTGGGTTAAGGATTTTTTTTATAGGAAGTCTGCTGGTTGTCAGTGGCCTCAGTGCTTTCAGGATACGCCCTTGTTTACGCTGACAACAAAGGGGTATTGGAGTGTTACAGGGTCACGGAGAAAAGCTTCAATTATCAATTATAGGTTTTAAATTTACGCTGGCTTTTAAAGAAATAGGGTACACTTTTTTCTTTACTACTTCTATCTTTCTCTTTCTTTTTCTTTCTCCTTTCTGTCTTTGTAGATGGATTTTGGAAACACAGTGGAAGGATGTTCAGTTGTTCCCCCATTTGCCACTATAGGAATATGTGCCTCCCTTTTATTTACTCAATTTGCTTTCATCCTGATCTATTATGTTGTTGTAGACCGAGTTCCTGTTGTTAAAGTACTGGGTTATCAGTTCTAAGGCCCTGGCAAGGGTGTTGGGGAATGGGTCCCACATAACTGCCCATGTCGAGAGCTGTATGCCTAAATTGGGAGGGACACCAGGGACAAGACTCCCTGGGTTCATAGCCTAGGGACCTAAGGATGCAGTGTAGAGCTTCCTTAGATCCCTTTGGAGATACAACCTGCTCTAATACTTGGGAGAGGAAGTAAAAGTCTGAAGCATTAGTATCTAGGAGGCATGGATTGGAGGAAGTAGATTCAGAGGTAAGGAGAATTTTGGGGCTACACTTTCAAGAAAGTCATGGTCAGGACCCAGGAGGTATGGGTCAGAAGGAAAGGTAGGGGTGCACACATGGGCAACTGTTGAGTAGAGACTTCTGGCTGCGCCATGATCTCAACCAGCTAATGCTGGAGTTTGGGACAACAGCTCTCTGCCTCTAGTCGGCCCTCGGCTTCGCCAGGAAAATTGAAAGTGGAAGCTGGTTCCAGGCAGACCAACGCTCCCAACCCAGAAGGGTTGGGGTTGTTAGACAGCCCTTTCCCAGAAAGTCTCACACCTGAGTCTTAAGTCCAGTGGCCACACTAATGGTTTTTAACCAGCCGACAGGTGCCCAGTATTTTCCTCCAATTCTAAGGAAGGATAGGATACAATAGTAAGCAAAAGTGGTCCAATATTACTCACCACTTTGGAGGTCCCTTCGTGGTTGCCAAAATGTTACCCAGGAGGTCCTTGTTCTTAGAGTTCCCAAGATGATGGAAGGCTGCATCCAAGATGGCAGCAGGCTGCTTCCAAGATGGCAGCAAGCCTCTTGTTCTCTGACCTGGGGTTCTTGGCCTCACGGATTCCAAGGAATGGAATCTTGGGCCATGTGGTGAGTGTTATAGCTCTATTAGAAGCTGTGAGTCACGGAAGAGAACCGTGGAATCCAGCGACTAGTGTTCAGCTCTATTAGGATGAACCCGGGCACTTAGCCATGCAGGAACAATGGTGAGCCTTTAGCCCGATCAGGAGTGGCAATGGGCACCTCACTGGATCCAGAGTGCAGTGGACACCCTGCTGGATCCACAGGGGTGGAAGTCAGTGGCAGGTCTGCGATGGCAGCAAACAGCAGTGGTGGATGGCAAGCGAAAGCTCAGCCCAAGCCGTAACAAACACGGACCAGAAGAGTGTGCACTTGCAAGATTTAATAGAGTGAAAACAGAGCTCCCATAAAATGGGATGGGACCCAAAGGGGGTTGCCCCCAATTTCTTGTTAGAGGCTATTCCTCCTCTGGGTTTTCTTATGCACACTGGAGCTGGACCTCTGCCAAATGCTTGTTAAAGGTGATTACAGACCAAGGGCTTATCTACAGTACAGTTCACTCCTGTTGTTTAAAGGATCAGTTAGATATGAAGGCATTTCCACATTGATGACAGGCATAAAGTTTCTCCTCCATGTAAGTTCTCTGGTGTTTATAAAGTTTACAGCTACTGCTGAAGGCTCTTATGCATTCATTACATTTCTAATGTAGGTTCTCCCAGGTTGTCCATAGTCAGAGAATTGACTGAAGGCTTTCTCACATATCTGACATTCATACGATTTTTCTCCCCTATAATTCTTATTTTTGGTGTGTGTGTAAATCAAGTGAGAGCTCTTGATACAGGAGATAGAAAGAAATTATTTAGGCAGATAGTGACGGCAAAAGAGTCCTTGACAGAACTTCCCTTCTAACAAAAAGCAGCCCAAGAAATCATTTCTTTTTTAACAAAGAGAAGCCTGAAAGATTGAGCTGCAAGCATCGATAAGGAAGCTAGAAGCTTGAACTGGGGGAGGCCTATAGCTACACCCATAGAAAAGGGCTACCGGGGCCAGGCATGTCCACCATGGGACTCCACCTTCCCTTTTTTTGTTACCATGTACACAGTCCAAAAGAAACAAGCAACATGGAGTAGCTACCCACCTGCATAATAAAAGATTGGGGGGGGGCTGCCAGAGATTCATGCCCTGTGCAAATGGCACAATTGGTCCTAACCGGATTTTTGTGCCCTATGTAGATCAGACACCATCTTCTCATTAGCTCATCTATAAAAACCCCCTGCATTTCACCACACATTGGCAACCCATTTTCCTGGGACCCCTCTCTGTAGCAGAGAGCTATTCTCTTTCTTTCACCTATTACAGTTCTGCTCTAGACTTCACCCTCATGTGTTTCCAGGTCCTTAATCTCCGTGGCCATGAGACCAAGAACCTCCCCACAGACAACGAGGCCACTTCACTCTCATCTAAAATCCTGGTCACAGTCACTTTATTTCTTTAGTGCAAATTCTCTCATGTTTACTAACCAGAAATTTGACCATACTCTTCCACATAAATGACATTCATATCATTTCTCTCCAGTGTGAATTTTCTTGTGTTGACCGAGGGATAAAGGATAACTGATGACTCTTCCACCATCATTACACTTACAGGATTTCTCTGCAATGTGAATTATGTGGTGTGAATAAAGCTGAATTCTCAGGTGGAATTCTTTCCCACATTTACTATATTTACAGAGTTTCTCTGTCATGCAAGTTCTTTGGTGTGAATAAAGGTTACACTTTGTCTGAGATGCTTCCCAAATTTATTGCATTTATAAGGTTTCTCTCCTGTGTAAGTTCCATGGTGTGAATAAATTTGGTGTTCTGACCGAAGTGTTTCTCACAGTAATTCCATTTAGAAGGTTTATCTCCAGTGTGGATCTTCTTGTGTTGTCTAAGGCCAGAGTATGTACTAAAGACTTTTCTACATAGATGACATTCTTATACTTTCTCTCCAGTGCAAGTGGGCTCCTGTTGTCTAATGTGAGATCAATGATTAAAGACTTTCCTGCATAGATGACATTTATAAGGTTTGACTCCAATGCAAGTTGATTTATGTCAATGAAAGGACTAGCAGTCACTGAGAATCTTTCCACATGGATTGCAGGCATGGGGTTATTCCATGTGGGTTATCACATGCTGAGTCAATGTGGAGCTGGGATGGAGATTTTCCCACACTCACTGTATTCAAGGGCTCCTCTCCAGTGTGAGTTATCTGTTGTTGGGAAGGTGACAGGCTGCTGAAGGACTGATTATCCTCATACTTTCCTTAATTTCTCTACATATAGATTCTGGAGTGATCACTTCGTGATAGTCTCCAGTCAAAATCACTTCCATATTGCTATATGCAAATGTATGTTAGTTACACACAGACTCTCTTGCATGCACAGAGATTTTCTCTTTTGTAGCATCTCAACGGTATAACTATCTGATGTATTTTCAAGGCTTCATTATGTTTCAGAGATGATGTATGAGCCATGTCTATGCAATTGTCCTTTTATAAAGAATTCAGGTTATAATTTTGAGCTCAGGTTAATTTCTTTCCTAAATTCAAATATCCAAAACCATATGAAGGGACACACTCCCAGCTCTAAGTAAAGCCATGTGACTGTGCTGTGTTCCTAACTCAGCCCATCCACAGGTCTCCAATCTGGAGGAACAGGGTTCACCCCCATGAAGCTTATCATTGACAAGCAGGTAGAGGGACTCCTTCCTCCAGAGAAAGTGTATGGATACCATTTCTTGTTTTTAAAGGCCACCCTGCCTGCCTAAAATAATTGAAAAAATTAAATTGCTAGACTGGCATTAGGAGAATGAACACACTGAAAAGGATACAAGGCTCACGTGGGTAGGTTTCAAATACTGGCTCTCACATGGGAGAGACATGTGAAATGGAGGAATACACCAGTGACTAGTAAGACATTTGAGGAAATTAAAAATTTTAAAGTATTTTCAAGAATGAAGAGAAAAAATAAAGATGTGATATTGGGGAGGTCATGAAAAGGAAAATCATCAAAGGAAAGGGACCAGGGCAAAGGTCACAATGTGAAACTTTACCTCTAAAGAAGACATGAATATATGTGAATGAAACTGGTATATATATGAGAAATAATAACATTATGTATGGAATTTTTCTCCCAATGGCTTCTCATAGTTTTCTAAAAATATAATTCACTCAAGGTCATCTACATTCGACATTATCAAAGTTCTGTCCCTCACCGACCAGGCACCTCCTGCACTGAGCCTATCTGTCTGCAGCTTACCTGGATTTGGGCTCTGGGGAAATCCTTCCTTCCCTCCACAGCACTGCTCCTTGCTTCAACTGGGAAATCATGAATGATTTGCAGAGCTGATGCTCTGTGGGCAAAGTTGCATGGATTTTGAATTCTGTGTGAGAACTGTGTGTGATCTTTAGATCTAAGGCAGGCTCCCAACAAGATAAGGTGAGCACGGAAGGGCACCCAGGGAAGAGCACCTTTAACACCAAGGACATTGAGGGCCCTTCCCTGGAGCAGGAAGGAAAACCCCAGACACCAAGCCCCTGACAGTCTCAGAAGCAGTGAAGATTTAAATGTTTCCACAGTGGGTTGTGGAATTTATTCTCATAATTAATCCAATAAAATTAAGATCCACTGAAACAATATAGGTTCTATTTGGAAAAGAAAAATGGCTATATTTTTATTACTATGGTCTCAAACCCTAGCTTAGTGCTTAAAACAGTATTGTCACTTAGTAAAAAATTTAATCCAATCCATTTATCAAAAAAATAGTCATTGAGTTCCCAGCACTGTTCTCAATGTTGGAGATGAAGTAGTAATAAAGACACAAAACTGTGGTCAGGAAGATGTGTTCTAGTGGTTGATAAACTAGATTTAAGTAAACAAACAATATTCAAGCAGTTGTAAGTGCTGTGAAAGAAAACAGATGAGGATAGAGACAAAGTGGCATACGTGGAAGCTGCCTGGCCTGACGGGCTGAGCACCTGATGAAACCCTACCTCCATACCTGACCTTCAGCACCTGCTGTCACACATCCCTGTCACCTGTGGTCACCACACACCTAAGACCCCTGCAGCCACTGACATGGTTAACTGAGTGAGTCATTTCCCTATCACAGCATTGGATGGATGAGAAAATGACAACCCTTCACTTATGTTCCCTGAAAGGACATTCTCAATGGAGTATGAAAAAATTAATGTACATGTTGGGAAGCACATGACCTCATGATCAGTTCTTGACCTGCCATGAGCATTCCAGAGTTCTGGAGAAACAGAACTTGCACGAATACTTCCCGGACACACTTACTAATAGAAGATCCAGGCCGAGAGGAGAAATGTGCTCGTCTGCTGGCAAAGGGTAATCAACTCAGGAGAAAGAGCAAGTCCCCATGCACCCGTGGGTTCCTTGTCAGGAACTCGGCTGCCACCTGTCTTCCTCCACATTCTCCCTCAGGATAGTCTGAAAACTAAGCAGATAAAGCTGAAGAAGGATAAAGAAACCATGAGACCCTGGTCTTATTCACCCCTTCATGGACCTCCAAGCCTTCATCTGGGAGTGAGTGCCACCGGGTCCAACCCACATGTACCTGCAGGGTGATCTAAGACAAACAGGAGGAACCCTTTTTTCCCAGATCACAAGGAAGAAGGCTTTGGCTACAGCAGCTCATAAGGAACATGTGAAAATCCTCATTTTATAGAAAAATAAGAGGACAATTATAGTGTTGTATACTTTGTTTAGACCTGGTATTCAGGGATATCATGTAATTCCCTCCCTGATGGCAAATCCTAGGAGGACCTGACTCATGTCAGGTGGTGATTCTTGTTTGCACAACCAAGAACAAAACTTTGTGACTTAATACTTCTTGGTTAGGTGCATTAGCATTCTTTCCCTAACACTCACCCAACCCTGCAGAACAACCTCCCTGCTGTGCCCTGCCCTCACCCTCCCTGTCCTGTCCCACCCTACCCCTTCCTCCCCATCCTGCCCTGTCCCCCACCCCCAAGCTCCCCCCTGCCCCCACCCTCCAATGCACTTGCCCTCAATCATCTTGACTCCACAATGTGTGGGTTCAGGCAGCACCAGAGCCTCAATCATAGCTACATGCCCCAAGGCCTGAACGTGCAGCCAAGCACCTTTGGAATCTGTTTAACAGTGGACATAACAGTTCAAAGCCTCATCCCCTGTTGGAGGGTTCAATGGCTCACTATGTTAGTTTAGCAACAAAATCTCTTTTACCAAAAAGCAGCAGGAGTGAGTCCTTTCTAATGCTACTGCTGTGTCTCACAGTCACCCTAGGTCAGTGGATCTCACAGAACACAGAAGTAAGGAGCTTAGTTTTGGGGGACATTTGACTCCTTTGGAAATCTTAGTGAAATGGTAGCTGGAGTTTTGCCTTAGTAATTAGCATTGGCAGGAACATCTCAGCATTTCATAATTTATGTATTTGAAAGCATTTGTCAATAGTAGACTACTTTCTAGAACAATGTTAATAATTGGATGTATTGCATGGACAGATAGTGATAATGAGTCATGAACAGGGTGAGAAGACAACTCCTTGAGTGAGGTCTCCAAAAGAGAAAAAAATTCCCATAGCATTAGCTGAGACTCTGCGAATCACTTACTTGCATTTGCTTATTTAATCCTCACAATAATTGTGCTATTTATGGATCAGCTGTCCATATAACAAGTGATGTGAAGTTAAGTTCTAAAAGCTTTATGAATGTGACTAAGTCACATGCTACAAAATGACAGCTAGAATTTAAACCAAGGTCTGCCTATCTCTGTCTCAAATTTATACACGTGTTTGTCTTGAGAGAGGTGGGCACCAGAGCCAGGTTTTACTGGGCTATGTCTCCCGTCTGACCAGCGAGGAGAGGCTTTTCCTTGTTATCACAGCCTTGTCTTTTCAGTCTGTACACACAGTCACTACCCTACCCCATGCCCAGGTTCTACTCCATGCCCCAAACATCAGTTCCCACGTCTCCTCATTTTTACTGTAAACCAAAAAGTGCCTGAGACAGATCTTCATTGATTAGAGGTTTACTTTGCCCAGAGTGAGGATATACACAGGGAAAAGAAATGCAAGTTACAATAGGATCTGTGACCTGTGCTTTTTCCAAATTGAAACACCATGCCCATTAAACAACAGCTTTCTATTTTCCCCTGTCCCCACCCCCTAAAAGCCACCATTCTACTTTCTGTTGCTATGAATTTGACAACTCCAGATACCCCATATAAATAGAATCACGCAATATTTGTCGTTTGGTGACTGGCTTATTTCACTTAGTATCACGTCCTCAAGGCTCATCCAATTGTACTATGTGCCAGAATTTTAAGGCCAAATAATATTCCATTGTATGTTTATACTACATTTTGTTTATCCATCCAACCATTGAAGGACACTTGAGTAATGCTACTTTATTTTATTTAGAAATCCACCTAGGGATATCTCTTTTGAAATTCTTTTTTTTTCCAGTGCAAATTTCCCTCTAGCAAATTCAGCATTGGGGACTAGCTTCTTCTGGCTTGTGAAGGGAGAAAGTCCTGTGGCTTTTTGACCTGCTGTTTTATCAGTGTTTCTTGTCCCCTTGAACCTGTATGTTAAACTAGGCTTACCTGACTTTAAAATGAACAAATTGACATCCACTTACACTGCATCTTCTGTCCTTTCTCCCTCTCCACTGTATGTTTTATTCTGATAAAATGCTTTAGTTTTGTCCTATTAACATTTAAAATTTTTCCCATCTCAGCCTTGACACCTGCACATTACCTTATGATGGAAATTTGCTACCATCACAAGAGCTCTGCTTTTCCCTTATATTGGTAATGTAAAAGCAATTATAAGGCTGCATATGAAGTATGATAGTAAAGGAACTGACTTTTGCACATATATCTAAATGAATGTTGTCCTTCAGAATGATCACCTTCTTATAATGTCAGTGGAATTGTCTTCCCATCTATTTTATGAGTTTTATTACTTTACAGTCTTGGGGTGCTTTCATGGTTGATTACCTCCTCTGCTTTTTGACTCAATTTGGGCACCTTCCACCTTCCCTGATGCTGTCCTTGTCTGCAGGACCAAACAATGAAGTGGAGGTGGAGGACATGAAGAAGAGGACTATTTCATGTCAGTTTTTTTCATGTACCAGCTGCTTGTCTGCTCAAAGTACCTTTGAGCAGTTAGAACTTTAAGTTGGAATTGGTTAAGTTAGAATTGGTTGTGCACCAGAAACCCCAAATCTAATTGCTGTAACTCCATAGCCCCAGATGCGTATAGGGAAGCCATTTCTTTCTATCTTTTCCCCTACCTTCTTATTGCATCACTACATCCTACCTTCACTGCTGACTACATATACCATGTATAGTTGTGCAGGTTGTTCACTGACCGAAGGCAAAATATCACAGAAATATATATATATATATAGATATAGATATATAAAATATATGCACACACATATATGCATGTGTATATATACAGATCTATATCATAACAATTTCCAGAAAGAAGTAAAGAAGGTACATTGAGGAAAAGGAGCCTTTACCTGCTCCCTATCAAAATATCATAATGGTCTAGCAGCAGCTCTGCCTTTCAAGATTCCATGCTTGCATACCTTAAGATATCATAAGGTCTGAAAAGTATGACTTACAAGTGGCTGATACCTAATTCACAATTAGCTGATTAATTCACTACTGCCTTATCATACAGTGGTTTGAGCAAAGCCCTAGGTCAGTTTTTAGGAACTCATCATGACTGGGCTCTCACACAGCTCACTGGTTATTTTAGTCTAGAATACAAGACCAGCCTTAGACTAGACAAGGAAGGAATTGCCTACATTATATGATATGGAGGCTTTTGTTCAAAACTATCTCCTCCATTGGCAGTTTCAGTACATAAAAATTCATGATGAAATCATTGAACTGGAGGGAACTTGCCAATAGAACCATGAATACCATGAATCATAGGTTCCCCCCAGTCCCCTGTCCCACCCTGTCTCAACCACACAGGCATTACCAATATCACAGCACTTTCCTGTCGTGTCTGGATGCCCTTCCTAATCCAGAGCTTCAGGCAACCCCACATTTATACTGGAGTGGGCATGCATATAAGACCTATCTGTCAACTTTGAATTCTAGTCCAGGAGAATCATTAAAATACAAACACCTGGGAGGAAAAAAACTTTCAGTCTTCACTAACACCTCAGGAGGACCTGTCACCCCAGCATATGACGAGAGTCTCATTTGATTACTCTTTCTCCCTGTTGATCTATACAATCAACAGAATATCTGTCATTCAACTTCTAAAATAACCCTCAAAGTTATTCCTATGTGCTTTCCACCACAACTACTAGCTTTTCTTGCTCTTGTCCACTTGAATTGCTGCAGCAGCCTTCTCTGCACGAGCTTCTCCTGAGACCGCTCCCACTCCAGCCGATGCTGCTGGAAAACCTGCCTGGATGATGGGAGCTACCGCTTGAGACAAACAGTCACACCCCACTATCTGTAGACAAAAGGCCAGACTCTTATCCTGATCAGGTTTAAGAAGATATTTTAAGGGTCTTTGGTACGTCTTCGGGAGGGAAGTGGATTTTCTTAGAAAACACTTTTATTAGCAGGTATAGATGAGGAAAGTAAGTCCTCCATGGGTATGGACAAAACGAGGGAAGACAAACTGCACAGCACAGGAATGAATAGGAGTTCCAGAGTTGGGGTGAGATGCAAGGTTGTGGGGAGAGCAGAGGAGAGGAAAGGGGTGTGTGTGTGTGTGTGTGTGTGTTATGTGTATGTGTGAAGGGAAAGGACAGAAATCTGCACAGATGCCATCCCAGTGGTAAAGTGGTCAAACAAGTGACACTGCTATATGTGTGTACTGGAATCGAATGATTTAGTAAATGGATGGCAGATGGTGGGAGCCAGGTTTAGGGAGATGATCCTAAAATGATCCATGTGGCAATGTATTAGAGTTGGAGACCTCAGTAGGAACTCCTGTTTATAGACACATATTGTTATCTATAGACATATTTGTTGCTAAGTGTATATAAAAAGGTTAGTGCACATACACATATTTCTTTGCTCTATGAGCTAAGAACACCTAGAAGCAACAACACTCCAGTAGCACTAGCACACCTAGTACCCAAATCTTGGTTTCCAATACTATTCTCCAATAAAAGAAAACAGGGATCTTGGAGAAATGGCCGATTCTAGGACTGGGGCAGGAAATATACAAGATGAGTCTGGAGTTTCTTGTGAGTGCCAGGAAGTAAGAAAATGCTAAGACAAAAACAATAACCTAGAAACTCCACAATGATGGGAGTATATCAAAGGGGCACAGAAGCCAACCAAAAGAGCTCCCTATAACATACACTGGCAGAATTTGAGTGAAAAAATTAATAAAGTAGTACTGTATTATAACTCCAAGTATAAAATAAATATCCATGAGTCTATACTGATATAAATAAATGACGGAATAAATTAACAAAGGGAGAAGAGACAAACTCCTGTGCAGTAGAATTCCAAAGAATTTATGCAGATTCTCCACCCTCAAGGAAGGAAAGCATGATGCCCCACTCCCTGAGTATGGGCTGCATATAGTGACTTCCTTCCAAAGAGTACAGTATGGAAAGGGGTTAAAAAAAAGAGTAATTTTCCAGTGGAGAAACTTGATAAATACTACCTCAGTTGGCATTGATCTGATCAAGGTCCACATCAGCAGTCACAAATCATGTTGATAGGGTGAATTGTTGGTATGAAGTGATAAAAATCCCATACAGATGCAAGATATTAATAATAGGGGAAAAATGGTATGTGGTATGCGGGAACTCTTTGCACCATCTTCTCAATTTTTCCATAATCTAAAGCCGTTCTAAAAAATAAAGTATATTTTTAAAAAAGACTCAAGAATGGAGATGTTAGATAAGCAATTTTAAGTTATCTATGATGCTATGATATTAAACCCATCTGCCTAAACCAGTAAGAAGATCTAGCATACTCACTCATGCTGGGGTGATGGTATGGTGGGAAATAAAGCAACAGGGCAGCAAGGCCTTACATCTATCCTTCTCCTGAGACCCTAGGAAAGAGAAACATATGCTTCAGAAAGGGACTCCAATACAGGCACGGTTGTCACTACCAACAGGAAAACTTCTGTGGCCATGACACAGCTGGCATGGCAGGGAGGAGCAGCTTCATGGCAGGCACCTCAGGAGGAGGTCTGAGACCAAGCCTTCTTTCTCACTTTCATCAGAGGAGGATGTATCAGTTGAGATCTAGTCAGGAAAACTATTGTAAGTATTTCAAACAGAAGAAATTTAATATAGGGGTTTGGTTCCAAAGATGTTGGCAGGGTTAAGAAGCACCAAAGGGAGAAGAGAGATTCTGAAGAAGCAAAAATGAAAGAAGTGATGCCCAGAGATCAGAAGCTGTCAGCTGCAGATCAGCTGAGAAGAGGGGCCTTGATAACAGGGGTCATCTTCTGAAAAGATGTTGCCTCCCTGGGGCTGCTGAGTCCCGAATCACCCCATCCTCACTGCAGCAAGTGCCAGCAACTACCAGCAGCCACTAGCCATGGCCACGCTAGAAGAACTGACACAGAAGCATCTCTCCTCTGCCCATTGATCTTCCTCCAGGGCCCTCTCTTGGCAGAGCACAATGGCAAGCCTGGAAGATGCAGTGAGCACACGCTAGGCCCAGCAGTGTTCAGAATAGAGTGCAAAGATGACGATGGAGGCTGACACTGCTAGTGAGTAGCCAGGAAAGAAAGTAACCCTTGATGAAGGTGTGATTGATGCCTAGTTTATACTAACCCTCATGGCCTTCCTTTCCAACATTATTTATACCTTCGCTTCTTTTTTTTTTCTTTTTTTTTGTGACGGAGTCTCACTCTACCCACAAGGCTGGAGTGCAGTGATGCGATCTTGGCTCACTGCAACCTCTGCCTCCCGGATTCAAGTGATTCTCCTGCCTCAGCCTCCTGAGTAACTGGGATTATAGGTGCCCACCACCATGCCCAGCTAATTTTTGTATTTTTAGTAGAGATGGGGTTTCACCATGTTGGCCAGGCTGGTCTCGAACTCCTGACCTCAGATGATCCACCTGCCTCAGCCTCCCAAAGTGTTGGGATTGCAGGTGTGAGCCACCATGCCTGGCCAATATACCTTCGCTTCTTGTTCTCTGCTCCTCCCGCCAGAGATCCCCACTATTTCCTATGGCAACCTTTCCCTCCCCAGCATCCTTGCATTTGCTATTTCCTGAGGGATGCCCCTGCCCAAGATGTATGAGTCCAAATCCTATACTACATCCTTTCAAATTCAGCTCACGTAGGTCCTGCTCTGCAAAGCTTTCTCTCTCTCACTGTTCTCATCTGCAAGCAGAAGTATGCTAGTTAAAAGAAAAAAAAAAAAAAAAGAATCCCTGGTATGTAGCAACTGCATATTTCCATGGTGCAAATAATCCCAGAGGAACAGTTGCTAACTGTCAGCTCTTGTGAGCCTGTCAGCTGGTCCCGGCATGGCAAACCACAGTCCATGACCTGGAAGCATACCTTCTTGTTGTGAAATTCCTTAGCCATTCATGCGATCCTGTCCCACAGTGACCACCCACCACATTTTGCTATGAGTGACAGTCATTTCTGTGCAAGTCTGCACTCAACTCCAGAAAAGCATCCTCACACAGGGAAAATCACGCCTTAAAATTCCAGCCCTACTCTCCCAGCTCTGTGACTGGTAACCCTGTTACTTACCAAGCCAAGTAACTGGTAACCCTGCCACCTACCAAGTGTTGGGACACTTATCAAATGTTCAGAGCCTCAGTTTCCTCATCTATTAATGACAGCAGCAATGTAAATCAGTACAGCCATTAAGGAAGACAGTATAGAGGTTCCCCAAAAAATTAAACATACAACTACCTTATGATCCAGCAATTCCACTTCTGGGTAATGTACCCAAAAGAACTGAAAGTGGGGTCTTAAAGAGATATTTGTACACCTGTGTTCACAGCAGCATTATTCACAATACCCAAAAGGTGGAAGCAAACTAGTTTTAGCTATTCCACCATCTATATATATATTAAAACATCATATGATACATCATAAATATACACAATTTTTGTTGATTTAAAAATTAATTTTAAAAAGTTTTTTTTTTTTTTTTTTTTTTTTTTAAAGAGCAGCAACAACGGAAACCCTGCCCCACAGGGCTGTTGCAAGAATTAAATGAGTGTATTAGTAGTTTTCACACTGCTATAAAGAACTGATGGAGACTAGCTAATTTATAAAGGAAAGAGGTTTAATGGACTCACAGTTCCGCATGGCTGGGGAGGCCTCAGGAAACTTACAATCATGGCAGAAGGTGAAGGGGAAGCAAGGACCTTCTTCATATGGCAGCAGGGGAGAGGAGAGAAATGCCGTGAAGGGGAAACTTCCAAACACTTTTAAAACCGGCCAGGTGTGGTGGCTAACACCTGTAATTCCAGCACTTTGGGAGGCCGAGGCGGGTGGATTACCTGAGGTCAGGAGTTCAAGACCAGCCTGACCAACATGGTGAAACCCCACCTCTACTAAAAACACAAACATTAGCCAGTCATGGTGGCAGGCGCCTGTAATCCCAGCTACTTGGGAGGCTGAGGCAGGATAATCACTTGAACCCGGGAGACAGAGGTTGCAGTAAGCTGAGATTGTGCCATTGCACTCCAGCCTGGGCAGCAGAGTGAGACTCTGTCTCAAAACAAAACGCCATTGGCTCTCATGAGAACTCCCTTACTATCGCGAGAGCAGTATAGGGAAAACCACCTCCATGATCCAATCACCTCTCATCAGGTCCTTCCCTTGACATGTGGGGATTACAATTTGAGATGAGATTTTGGTGGGGACATAGAGCCAAACCATATCAATGAGATAACAATGAAAGTGCATTGCATAACAGTCCCTGGCACATTATAGAGGTTTAATAAATGTTAATTTTCTCCACTCCTTAGGCTTTAAACACTCTAGAAGTCATATTACAATTCATTTTTTAATTACCCTGAGTGTCAAAAATACTACCTTTGTAACTTGTTCAAAAATATGTAATCACTCAAAAATATTGTTGTTAACCTATCCACTGGAAATATGAGGGGGCTGACAGTAAGGGGAGGGGACAGGGAGGGATGAGCCCAGAACCTGCAGGGGAAGTAGGGATGGGCTGGGAAGAAACAAGGGAGGCTGGGAAGAAACAAGGGAGGCAAGGAGCACAGGGAAATGGTGCTGCCTACACCCAAGATCCCCAGAGGAGCTTGGAGGGTCTCTTTGGCATCTCCCTCCCTCAGGCTTTCTTACCTCCACTGGGTGCACACTTACTATTGCTTTTTAATTCTGGCTGCGGCTGAGCTGGACACCAGCGTCCTGGGACACCAACTGCCTTCTGGGTGGCAATAATGACAGCAGCAGCTATTTCAACTGCAGCTGCTAATGGTATTTCCATATACTTAATCCCACAGGGCAGAAGTTGGCAACAGTGTCCAGCAGCACAAAAAAATGCTAACTGGGAATGCTGGGCTTAAGGAGTTCAGTACAGAAACGGCAAATACCCCACAATTTCTGACATTTTTCATCTAATAGGATACCTATCAACTAAACCCTACCTAAAACCTAAAATGCTTGAAATCCGCCTAGAAGCTTGTCTGATTTTGCCCATAGGTCAAGTGTTAATGAACTCTTCTTTTCTTCCATTTCTGCTCCTCATCTTTAATCTAAAAACCACGAAGTCATGGAATGGGAAAGGCCTAGAGCTCCACTTGCTCTAGTTCTCTTTTCAAAAACCATAGATCTAAGGCAAACCCAGAAAGTCAGCCACGAAGAAATGCAGACTTACAAACAAAATCGATTTGTTCCAAACTGGTGTGCTCTGGGGTCCTGGCCCCTCTGGGAACCCAGGACTCAGGCTCCCATGCCAGGTGTTTTGTCACTTGGCAGCCTCCTTGGACACGTCAGAGTCAGGGAGCTGGGCTTCTCGAAAGAAGTCCACTCCATCTATGGGCAGCATGCATAGCAGTGCAATTCGCCTTAGCAAACCGCTCAGTCTGTTTCCTCCTAGTCAGGGATTCTCAATAGGTTTAGGGGAGGGGTAGGATGGAGGGAGGTTTTATCAGAATCACAGCATTTGCACTATAGTTTGAAAGATGTAACATAAAGCTGCTGCTTTAGTACCAGCTGCCACATTTCCTTTTCTTGGAGGTTTCTAATAAATCTAAAGGAGGGTGATCTATTAAGTTTAGCAAAATGGCCTGAGGTTCCAAGAGGCAGGAGAGCCGCTGCTGACTTCAATTTCTCCGTATAGCTGAAGATGAGCTCTTGAAGCCTGCAGATCCCAAATCCGGGATCTCTCTTAATGTGGCATCACACACATCTGTGTGTACCTGTCTTTTTTTCCTCCATGGGACCAGCTCTCTCCAGATCCAACGACAAGCTTCCGATTATCTGTGGATCTTCTGCTACATCTCCTTGCTTGTAATCATCATTCAATAAATGCTTTTTAAACACAGGTACCTCCTATGTAATCAGTACAGCACTCATAAAACAGACATACTCAACAAAAAGATTGAATGAAACACACACGACAACATGTTCAGGGTTTTTCTCTAGGCAGAGACAGCGCAATTTCATCTTTTCTTTTCCTAGTCTATCCTAAATTAATATACTTAGCACTGCTTTTTAAAATAATAATAAAAGACGATTATTAAAAGAAAGGCACCCCAGTTGATCATAACCAAGGAAAAAAAAACGCAGCCAGTTTTTACTTCGGCAAGGTTTAGGGGATTTATCATTTTCGCTGCCGATATTCTAACTAAGAAAAGCCAACTAAACAGCCCAGAGAACAAGGCAACTTTCTGATGCAGGCATTCAACTTCTAAGGCTCGGCCAAGTTTAGCAAATAAGTTTCGTTTCACGGCAACACCGGAATGCCCACCGCGCGCCCCCCGCCAGGCGGGGCTCGGAAACTGGCCACCGCGGTCGTGCCCTTGGGTTAGGGACGCACCTCGGCGAAACAAACCCAGCCGCACCTCCCGGCTCGCACCCGCGCGCTCTAACTCGGGGAAAAACAGACCAGAACGCGCATGCGCCGCGCCGTGCCACGCCGCCCACCAGCCCTCCAGGCCACATTCTTCGAAAACCAAGGCAAGAAAGGCGGCAACTGCGCCTGCGGGGAGAGAGGCCGGAGGGGCGGGGGCGGAGCCGGAGGAACGGGGTGGAGGCGCGCGTGCGCGGTGATCCCGCCAGCAGGAAGCCCGGCGCGCGGGGGCGGGGTCGTGAGGCGGCAGGAGGCGGGGCTCTCGGGGCCGCTGCCGCAGCTACCGCCGCGCATTGTGCAGCAGGCGGGCCCCCGCGCGGCAGGGCCCTGGACCCGCGCGGCTCCCGGGGATGGTGAGCAAGGCGCTCCTGCGCCTCGTGTCTGCCGTCAATCGCAGAAGGATGAAGCTGCTGCTGGGCATCGCCTTGCTGGCCTACGTCGCCTGTGAGTGCGCGCCCGCTGCCAGCTGGGGTGCCCCATTCATTCCCCGGCGCCGCGGTGGGCCGGGCGGCGGTGGTGCGGGGCCCCGAGGCGGCCCTGCAGCCCTGCGTTGCTCCCCTCCCCGGGCGGGGCCGGCGCTTTCTGCTCCCACCCGTTTCCACTCTTGCGGCAAAGCGGGCCAACTTGGGCGCACACCCCCTACCGCTTAGGCCCGGGCGCGGACCCCGGGCGGAGGGGCCCCTAGCCGTCCTCGGGCGGCCCCAGGTCCCTGCCTCCTGCCCGGGCGCGGGGGACTCGGCGGCGGCGCTGTAGTCCATGTCGCGCTGGGAGCCGGCGAGGGTCCCAGTCGGCGACTCCGGAGCGTGTCGCGTGGGGATACCCTTGGGGACACCCGAGGTCGCGCCGCGGTGTTGGTTAAGTCGGATAAAAATACTGTGGCCATTGGCAGAGCCCCCGCTCCGACTGTTTGCGCCTCAGGAAAATTACTCAGCGTTTAACTCTTGGGGAGCCAAGTGTGGGCGGCCCCCCGGCCCGCGGCCGTGCCCAGGTGTCGGGGCGCACGGGCCCCCCCATTCTAGGTTTTCCCCCGGGGCTCGGCGGCCGGGCCAAGCAGGCAGGCAGCTCGGTAGCCGGGCAGGGCGTGCCTGCAGCTTCTCCTTGCGCGGGTCTAGTTTCTGTCATCGCTCACAGAGTGCTGCCTGGAGACAGGGCAGGAGGGGCACTTCGCAGGCAGGTGGTCGGCCCTCTGCTTATTAGGGAAGTCAGAAACCGTCCTTTTAAATATCTATTCGTTGGGAATATGTTTTAATTGCTGCTATTAATACGTTACCAAGTAGCAAAATTGGACTAGAAATAGCTCCCAGTGTGAGCTGCGTTTGAATGCTAGCCACCCAGACACACACTGAAATGAAATCACCTGCTAACCTGTTGAGTTACCAAGGTCTGATTCCAGAGGTTAGTGGGTACTTCACTTGTCTGAAGTGACTTCAGTTGAGCTCTAGGAAGGCAAGTATGAGTAGATCCAGCCTGTCTGCTACAGCCCAGCTGTTCAGGAGGTGGAGCTGGAAAACCCCAGCAGGACTCCGGGTTGCTAGGGGAGGTTTCAGCATGGGTGTTAGATGTGTGTAGTTTTGCAAGGGAGGAAGAACTGGTCTGAAGTGTGTGTGGTCAATCTTGAGTAAGAAAGCTGAGACCCAAGAGGAAAGACCATTTAAAGTTGAATAACTATTATTATGGCAGTAATACTACCTACATTTGTTGAGTGCTTAACTGTGTGAGTCATGATTCTTAGTGCCATTGTCTCAATCATTCAGCAACCCTGGGAAATCGGTACCATAATGATTCCTATTTTAGAGGTGAGGAAGTTAAGGCCAAGAGAGATGAGGAAATTTGTGGATGATCACACAGATAGTAAGAGAAGGAGGGCCAAAATTTGAACCCAGAAAGGCCTGGGAGCAGGAGCTAGAACCCAGGTCTTCGGACAGCAGTTTCAGTGTTTATTTTGGGGGTATTCTATAGTTGCTGCAAGGGTTTAGAATTAATAAAGTAGGGGATTTATGGAGCCATGGGAACTTTTTTTTTTTTTTTTTTTTTTTTTTGAGACGGAGTCTCGCTCTGTCGCCCAGGCTGGAGTGCAGGGGCGCGATCTCGGCTCACTGCAAGCTCCGCCTCCCGGGTTCACGCCATTCTCCTGCCTCAGCCTCCCGAGTAGCTGGGACTACAGGCGCCCGCCACCACGCCCAGCTAATTTTTTGTATTTTTAGTAGAGACGGGGTTTCACCATGTTAGCCAGGATGGTCTTGATCTCCTGACCTCGTGATCCGCCTGCCTCGGCTTCCCAAAGTGCTGGGATTACAGGCGTGAGCCACCGCGCCCAGCAGAAAAGTTTTTTTAACCAATCATTCCTCTGACCAGGAAATCTTACCAAGTCCTTACTGTTGTCGCTGAACTTGGCACCAGGAGACACCATGGGTGCTAAAACTTACCTGGTCTGTGCTGTGATGGTACAGCACATATACCACATAGCGTAGCACATTGGTTCTCAGACTTAAGCATGCATCAGAATCAGTAGGATTTTTTTTAAAAAACACAGACTGCTTGTCTCCCACCTCAAGTTTCTGATTCAGTTGGTCTGGGATGTGGCCTGAGAATCTGCATCACTAATAGGTTGTTCTGTATGCTGTTGCTGTGACCTGACCCCACTTCGAGACCCACTGGCCAAGATGGTGAGGTGGGCATGAATTGGAAATGAAGGTTAAATTACAAACTGGTGTGAGGAAAAGGAGTGCATGAGAACTGTGTCAGGAACTCCTGAGTGAGAGCAATCAGGTACGTTTGTTTTCTTGAGGAATCAAAAGTGAGCTGAGAATGGATGGCTTATGTAGGAGTTAACAGGGAAGTCATAGGAGAGAGTGTGTTCTAGGAGGAGCAGTGTGTGCAGAGGTCCTGCGGCAGCCAAGAGCAGGCAGTATTCTAGGAATGGAAAGAAGGATGGTATTGTTGGAGTGTGAAAACAAAATTACAGCCATGAGGCTGCCCAGGCAGACAGGGGCCAGAGCAGGCAGGCAGGCAGGCCTGGGGTGCAGCCCACGACATGGGTGATTTTAGCTATGAGGGGTTTAACACAGGGTGGAGGCGGTGTTAATAAGGAGCAGGTATGCTAAGTCTGAGCCACTCTGCAGGGAAAAATGTTACAGGGCTTGTGATTGATAACACCCAAGGACGCTGAAAATGTAGTCCCTCAACGGTGATGTCTGTGTTTTCTAATCTCTGCTTTTCCTAATTAGTAATCTTGCCCTCCCTGTTACAAGTAAAATCTCACCACTGTTTGAAAAAACTGTCCATACTTCCCAATTATATACACCTTCACTGTTAGCCAGCCTCCGTTGCAGAAATGCTCTCCCTGTTTTGGGAACAGAACTCAAGTTCTGTTAGCCTTTCTCCTTCTCCTTACATCTTTCCCAAAGTCTTTGTTACTCTGGCCCTGAGTCTCCTCCTTGATACCACATAACTCTTCTTCATGTCTTGGGGTTGACCACCTGCCAACTTGCATTGTACTTGAGTTCTTTCCCATTCATATGTTGGCTTTTTTTTTCTCAATGAAATCCCGATTCTGAGGACAGGGATTATGTCTTATGTGTTTCAGCCCTTGAAGCATTTATAGCAGTGCTAATGGCTCATTGAAAGAACTCAGTTTCTGCCCTTTGTACTGAATCAAAAATCAGGCCAACCTACTAGGCAGACTTGGCTTGAATTACCTTTAACGTATTATTTTTTCAACATGCATATAGTGTAAAAAGTTAAATAGCCTCTGCAGGGCCAAACAGTATCCCCTGCCACCATTTCCCTCTCCCCAGAAGCAGGCACTTCATTTCTATTTTTTTTTTTTTGATATAGAGTTTCGCTTTTGTTGCCCAGGCTGGAGTGCAGTGGCGTGATTTCGGCTCACTGCAACCTTGGCCTCCTGGGTTCAAGCGATTCTCCTGCCTCAGCCTCCCTAGTAGCTGGGATTACAGGCGCCTGCCAGCACACCCGACTAATTTTGTATTTTTAGTAGAGACGGTTTCTCCATGTTGGTCAGGCTGGTCTCAAACTCCTGACCTCAGGTGATCTGCCCACCTCAGCCTCCCAAAGTGCTAGGATTGCAGGCGTGAGCCACCGCGCCCAACCCCTAGGCATTTCACTTCTGTTAGTTGATTATTTTGGTATTTATCGTTGTGCCATTGAATCACCTGGCTTCCTGATTTTTCAGTTGTAGATATTACCTAGTGACTTTGTTCTTTGGGAGATGATTTTTTTCTTCTCTTTGCCCCTGTACATGCTCTCCACCCTCCTATATAGATGTGGTATAATCTCACGGAGCTCATCGTGCAGTGTTTACAAGCATGACTATGTAAATGCTGTTCCTAGTGAGTCATGTTGTAGGTTACTTTTTGTTTTCTCCAGCGAATAATTGGCTGGTGTTCTAATTTGCTTGCTTTCTACGCAGTATGACAGATCCAACTCCAAACTCTTTGCCAGTTGTTGCGTCTTCCCCCATGATGTTCACGAGCATCAGGATGCCCCTCTGTCAGCACCCCTTCCTGAAGAAGGGCCCTGGGGCCTTCTACTGCAACTTGTGGATACATCTGAGGATCAGCTGCCAGCCTCACCACCTGCACCCACGTCAGCCTGGACCTGCCCACCGCAGGACTTCTGTTTCCTGACTTCCTCTTCCTGACTCCCTCTTGTTTCACTCCCTGGTTTGGATGTGATGGGAGGTGAATTCTGAGACTTTACCTATAAGTATGTTTTCTGCCTTCATGTCTGATAGATTGATAGTGTAGAATTATAGAAAAAAATTCCTTTAGAATTTTTGAAGCATTGGTCCAGTCCTTTTTGGCCTCCAGTGTTGTTGAAGAATTTCAAGCCAGTCCTTTTCTTTCTGAAGATTGTAGCATCTTTCTTTCAGATCTAGTCGTCAGTGTTCACCACACATGTCCAGCCCCCTGTCCCCCAGGCTCTTGGTAGGATTGCCCTCCCTTCCTCACTCCCTGAGCTTGAGGGCCTCACGCCAGTGGCCTGCCCAGGAGCTGGGTGGAAGTGCTACTTCCACTTCTGGGCCTGCACTTAGCTGCGAGTGTAAGTTGCTGCCAGAGTTTTCCTTCTCTTTAGTTTGGTTCTGAACTCAGCTTGACAGTGATGATACTCAGCTTGCAAAACCCCCTCCCACCCATGCTATGACCCTGTTCGATTGAAATAAACTTGAAGAATAAATCTTGGTTGTTGTAGGCCTCTGAGGGCTTTTGGGCTGCTCATTGCTGCAGCTTAACAATGCCTGCCCTGACTGATACATCCACGGTGTTCCAAGATCCACAGTGCTAGGCCTTGGTGTATTTTATCCAGCATGTTGGGCATTTTTTGTGCCCTGGCAATCCAGAAACACTTACTCTTCAGTTCTGGGAATTTTCTTGAATTATTCTTTGGTGATTTTCTCCCCTCCCATTTTCTATTTCATCTCTTTCTGGGACTACTACTATTCTGATATAGGATTGCCGGACCAATCCTCTTATTTCCTATTTTCTATCATTTTAAGGTTGTTGCGCTTTTGGGAAGCCTCCTCATTTTTGTATTTAGACTCTTCTAGTGATTTTTTTACATTTTATTTTTGCCATACTTTTTCATGTATAAGAGTTCTTTTTTGTTCTGTGAACTTTTTTAAAAAACTAAAACATGGTCTTCATTTCATGGTATATTCTCTGGATTTTTAAAAAATTTGTTTTCTTTTCTCGTTACTGAAGGATCTCTTTCCTGTAGGCTGCCTTCCCGTTTCTGTGTGAGGCTCTCCTCAGATGGCCTGCCCATGTTTAAGAGTAGGGGACTCTATGGGGATGGGCAGTGCCTGCTGTGAGCTGAACCTTTTCTTGTTGGGGCCTTCTGACCTTAGTGCTGCGGGTTGGTCCTCCCGGGCTGTTGTCACAAGACTCTTCCTGGTCCCTGCAGGAAGGGGAGGCTTGGCTGCCTGCATCCTGGAGCCCAGTGAGCGAGGGCTACAGCCTAATCAGTAACCTGATTGTCCCAGGGGGATCTGGGCTCCTCTGTCAGAGACCCTGATTCCACCCTCTCCAGAGATGGAGCCACCTGTCTTCTGCCAGGGTGGGACAGGAGCTGGAAGTTGTCCTGCTTCTTAGATATCTTTGAAAATCAGACTTCCTGTCTCTGCTGCCTCCACACCCATTGCAGATGCGCCAGGCCTGGCCAGTTCTTGACCCTAAGTATAAATGGGCCGGCCATTCCACTGCCCGCCCACGTCCGTGCCCTCTCCATGTCCCCATATTCACCTATCTTCTTTTTCCCATCCAGTAGCATTTTGGTGCCTGTTCTCCCTTCCCCTTCTCCCTGTCCACATGGATTGATTCCTTAAACAACAAGAACAAAAAAGAAGTCAGGGAGGAGGGATATGGAGAGAGGGGCAGGGAGGAAAATAGATTGCCTATATTCAAAAAAAGAAAAGAAATCAAAGACAAAAGACATTTTCTGATATTTTAGTTGGGTTTAGGAGCCAGTATCTTTTCACCTTTAGCCTTTGAAAATGAGAGTTGAGGCTGGTCGCAGTGGCTCATGCCTGTAATCCCAGCATTTTGGGAGGCCAAGGCAGGTGGATCACCTGAGATCGGGAGTTTGAGACCAGCCTGGCCAACATGGTGAAACCCTGTCTCTACTAAAAATACAAAAAATTAGCTGGGCATGGTGGTGGGCGCATGTAATCCCAGCAACTCAGGAGGCTGAGGCAGGAGAATCTCGTGAACCCAGAGGCGGAAGTTGCAGTGGACCAACATCGTGCCATTGCACTCCAGCCTGGGCAACAAAAGCGAAACTCCATCTCAAAAAAAAAAAAAAAAAAAAGGAAATTACAGTTGTGACATCTAGAAACATTTATGTAATTTTTGGTGTATCGTGGATTTTGTTGTAGTGACATTTTAGTTGTAATACCTTTCTTTCCTGTCAGTGTTACTTAACAAGAAAAGAGATAAAACCTGAAAACCATATGAAAGAGTGTTTTATGTGTCTTAGTTTTGTGTTTATGGTAACAGACTTCAAACTTCTCTGAGGTTGGGACTTTGGTTACAGTATAATTTTGCCCTTAATATAATCAGCTCCCGCATGATTGGCAATTGCCCTCATAAATTCACTTGGGACACAATTGTTAGCCTCTGCCTTGGAGGATGTGCAGCAAGTTAGATATCACTGTGACGCCAAAGGACCCTGGGGGAAAGCAGACAGCTAAAATCCAACAACCTAGTACTGGTGGCATTCCCAGGCTGACCTGAGTGTGAGATCAGCTTGGGCTTGTCAAATGCAGGTTCCTAGGATCCTCCTAGGCCTGTAGGAGCCTGAGGATTGGAGGCACAACCTGGAAATTGTGAATTTTCAACATTTTCAAAATTTCCTTTCAGATTTTCTATCTTTTCTACTAAAAGAATATTTTAGTGAACACCCAAATACTCTGCCCAGATTCACCAGATGCCTACATTTTTTCCACATTTGTCTTTCTCTTACTTTTTTTTATATATTTTATATGTACTTTTTTTGTTGAAATATTTGAAAGGTGCAGACATAACAGTACTTCACCTTCAAGTACTTTACATATATCTCCTAAGAATAAAAGTATTCTTCTATATAATCTTATTACCATTATCACACCCTAAAAATTAACAAAATAATATCCAAGATATAGTCTATGTTTAAATTTCCCCCCATTGTACCATAAATGACTTTGATAGCCTTTCTGAGATTTTTTTTTGCTTCTCTTTTTTTGAGACAGGGTTTCAATCTGTTGCCCGAGCTGGAATGCAGTGGCACGATCTTAGCTCACTGCAGCCTCAAAATCCTGGGCTCAGGTGATCCTCCTGCCTCAGGCTCCTAAGTAGCTGGGACTACAGGTGTGTGCCACCACACCCAGCTAATTAAAAAAATTTTTTTTGTTTAGTTTAAAATCTAGGACCCAGTCAAGATTTACATGTTGCATTTGGTTTTATGTCTCTAAATTTCTGGAGCCATAGTAGCCTGATTTTTTTTTTGTTTGACTGTTTCTCATGACATTTACCTATAAATGTGTGTGTGTGTATATACATATTTATGTATATTCATGTATATATGTGTATGTGTATATGTATATATATAAAAGCCCAGAGCAGTTTTCCTAAAATGTCCCACATTCTGGATTTGTCTGATTGTTTCCTTATGATTAAGTTCAGTTAAACATTTTTATAACAATGCTTGCTAGTTGGTGTCGTTGGGAACATGTAGTGTCTGGGCTGGTCCCACTTGACAGTGTTCAATGTGACCCCTGGAAGGAATGGCCTCTACGCTGCTTCATTTTGAAGGTACATTTTTGCAGTATGCAATCTGTGGAGTGATTCTTGACACCTGTGCGAATATCTTGTTCTCCAGCCAGTGCATTTCATGTCCATTGACAATCCTTGTCTTGACCAGTTTTTATGTTGGGGATTGCAGTTAGTGATTTTCTAATTTTGTAAATCTTTTGATAGTTATTAACTGGTGGTGTTTTGAAAAGAACTTTCCCTCCCTCTTTCTTCTCCCACTGTATTAGTTTCCCGTGGCTGCTGTAACAAATTATTCCAAATTAGGTGCCTTTGAAACAAGAGATATTTATTATTTCTAAGTCTGGTGGCCAGAAGTCTGAAATCAAGGTGTTGGCAGGGCTGAGCTCCCTCGGAAGGCTCCTCTGTGGCTCCAGGTTTCTTGTCTTTTGCCTGCACTGCTCCAGCCTCTGCGGTGACATGGCCTCCTCCTTTTCTGTCTGCTAAATCTCTCCTGGGTGTTTCTTATAAGAACATTTGTCACTAGATTTAGAGTCCAACTGGATAATCCGGGATGATCTTTTTGTCTTGAGATTTTTAATTACAGCTAAAAAGACCTTTTTTCCAAGTAAGATAACAATCACAAATTCTAGGAATTGGGATGTGGACCTATTTTAGGGGCACCGTTAAACTCATGGTGATCTTTCTTTAATCGCTGTGGCCCCGTAGCTTCTTTTAGTCTTTGAGCACTTCCGTAATGTCTAGATGTTTCAGGCTCATCTTGTTCTTTTTCTGCCCCAAACCTGGAATCAGCCTTCTCTCCAAGGAGCCAGAATTGAACGGAACCATTGGCCACTTGCTTGGTGTCTAGAGAGTGGGAGAATTGGTTGGTAGTATGGGAAAAGCACACACACGTGGTATCAGAAGTGTTCTGTAGGTAGAAACAGGGTTTAAGACTTGGACGTCTTTATTTTCAACAATTTTCCCATTTTCCACCATAGTTCCTAAGAAAATGGACAAGGTAAAGTAGTCAAGGTAAAGTGCTGAGTACCATGAGAGAAGTGAGATCTGAGACTTGGAGAGAACGGGATGCCCTTAAGACCTGGGGCATTGAGTTGGCATTTAGCAGAAGGATACAATTTGGGCAGTGGAGTTGAAGGTGAAAGTGATGGAATGAGCAGAGGCTGGAGTGGCACAATGCCAGGAGCAGGAGTCTTTGTGGCCCATAAAGGCAGAATGTGGAAGTCTGACCTGACATAAACTTGATTTAATGAGATGAGTAAGCCCTCCATAAGAATTTGTGCAGCATGAGAGAGATTTTGATGAACATGCCTGAAGTGTTCAGACATTAGGGCAGTGCAAAATATAATCAGTTTTGCATTTTGGGGTTGGCCAGTGTGGCCTGAAATGTGCTTTGTGGTATGCATGTCTCCTGAGCTGCCTACCTTTTGTAGATATGTGACTGGATTCTAGTCCTGGTATATGATATGTATGGTACTTCTGTACAGGCCAGTGCTGTGATCTGAATGTTTGTGTCCCCTGGAATTCATATGTTGGAACCTAATCCCTGAAGTGATGGCATTAAGAGGTGGGGTATTTGGGAGGTGATTAGGTCAGGAGGCAGAGCCCTCATGCATGGGATTAGTGTCTTTGTAACAGAGGCCCAAGGGAGTTCATTCCTTCCTTCCACCATGTGAGGATACAGCAAGAAGGCACCATCTGTGAGTAGGAAGTGAGCCCTCACCGCCAGTGTCTTGATCTTGGACTTCCCAACCTTCAGAACTGTGAGAAACAAATTCCTGTTTATTATCTACCCACTATGTAATATATTTGTGATAGCAGCCTGAACATGGACTAAGACAGCTGAGAAGTCAAGAGCATGTCTGATGTGAAGTTGGAGAGCTTTCACAAATAGATGTTGAATAGGTGAGGCCAATTATCAGATTCTTCATGTGTACTGAACCCACATTAATGTCTACTGCAAATTTCTTTTCTTGCTTTTTGTCTTACAAATATGACAGGTCCTAGGAATTACCCAAAGGGTAAATGTGGGGAGGAGTAATTCAGGGTCAGCCCTTTTCTTTTTCTTTTTATACTTTTATTTTTTTCTGAGACGGAGTTTTGCTCTGTTGCCCAGGCTGGAATGCAGTGGTGCGATTTTGCCTCACTGCAACTTCTGCCTCCCGGGTTCCAGCGTTTCTCCTGCCTCAGCCTCCTGAGTAGCTGGGATTACAAATGTGCGCCACCACGCCCGGCTAATTTTTGTATTTTTAGTAGAGATGAGGTTTCACCATGTTGGCTAGGGTGGTCTCGAACTCCCGACCTCAGGTGATCCACCCACCTCGGCCTCCCAAAGTGCTGGGATTAGAGGCGTGAGTCACTGTGCCTGGCCGGATCATCCCTTTTCTGAATAAAGTGGTCTCACCCTGATTCAGCTCACCCTATCACGTGGTGGAAGCTTTCTAACCTTCTGTTTCAATTTGTTTTTCCACTTGTAAAATGAAAATACTCTGGTCTCTTTTGCCTTGCAGGTAAAAATAATTTGTTTTAAATACTGTGAGGAATTGAAGGGATTTCTCTAAAGAGATGATAGCTTCACTTGATGAGCCTCAAGGGAAAAAAGGTGTGGGTGTGTGTTGTAAAGTAACCTGCAACATGGAGGGACTCCTTCCAGGCAGGAAGGGCAGTGACGGCCAGCAAGTGGGAACTTCTCATCTCAGGGGGGCTGAGGGTTTCCTCATCGCCCTGCATTTAGAAGGGCCAAGAGTGAATTTGGAGTTAATCCATCAGTTTCTTTTTGGTTAAGCTTTTTAGAGTTGCTGTAACCAAAATAAATAAGTGAAGTAAAGCAACAGCAGAAAACATTTGAACTTCAAAGCAGTCTTTTTCAGAGGGAGTCTGGATGTGCTGGAAAAGGAAAACAATTTTGTTAGGGTGGTGAGATCTTGGAATGTTATTCTTAGTATCTTTGAATATTTTTATAGTATTTTTAGAAATTGAAAGCAAAGCATGCTGGTTCTAAGTTAGAATTTGGTTGACGTATATACTGGGGGTGACCTTGCTTTTTTTTTTTTTTTTTTTTTTAAAAAAAAAAAAAGACTTGAGCAGGCAGCTGGGTTTTATCAGCAACAGAACATTGGTGGTGTAGGATGGCTTGGTTGTAACCAAGGGAAAGAACCAAGTTATTCTGACACTCATCAAAGGGGCTAGTGATGGCTCTGGTGGAAATGGCCATTAGCTGTGAATAATGGATCCTCATAAACAGGGTTTCTCAGCAAAACTCATACATTGCCAAATCAGGATCTTTTTCTTTTTTTCCTTTTGGTTTCTTTTGCTGTTCTGTGGAATTTAATTCTGATTCCCTGCTCCCTTACCCCAGTGCATCCTAATTATTTAAAAAACAGAATTTCTATCCTAGAAATTCTATCTCTATTCAATGAGAGGACCCCACTATCCCAACGGAGGCGCTCTCTGCCCTCCTTAGGCTTCACCTTGCCTGCGTTCCCACCCCACCCCCACCCACCAGTGTGGATGCTGCAATGCAGCCCTCACTTTGGGCAGGAGAAGCAGCACCCGACTATCCTGCAGTGAGGTGTGAAGAGGGGAGATGTTCTCTCCATTTCATAGATGGGGAAATTGAGGCACGGAGAATGAGCCCAGAGCACTGACAACCCTCTGGGTTGGGGCGCAGCTGTGGTGGCTGAGGATTGTGCCCGTGGGTGCTGTGGTTTGGAGGTGGTCATCCTAGATCCCTCTCTCACCTTTCCCTCTCTGCCCTTTTTGAACACAAAATGAAAAGACTTGCTTAAAACCATTATTAAAACTTTTTAAACTCCCATTTGAAAATTACAAAAACAAGGTGCTCAATGTGGAAAAGCTAGAGAATGAAGTGCAAAGAAGAGAAAAATCCTAGACCTCATAATTTCTGCATATTAAATTGCCTTCCCATCCGGAAATAACACCTAGCTTTTCTTTACCAGGCTTGTTCAAGCCACTGCCCGCGGGCTGCATGTGGCCCAGTACAAATTCATAAACTTTCTTAAAACGTTATGAGTTTTGTTTTGCTTTTTTTGCTTTTCAGCTATTGTTAGTGTTATATGTGGCCCAAGACAATTATTTTTCCAGTGTGGCCCAGGGATTCCAAAAGACTGGACACCCATACTTTAGACAGACCTTTGTTTTGGCCCTCAGGAAAGTTTTGTAATTTCTTTCTTTAGTGAAGTGTATTTCCATCAAGTTTCTCTTTAGCATTCATTCTACATCAAGATCAAGTATCAAATATATTACTAACAAAACTTTTTAACAGTAAGCAATAAAATGAACCCTGAAGTCATAAATCCATCTTTTAAAAAAATTTCTCCTTTGCCTTTTGCATTAATCCTTAAGTTGTATACATTTTTCCCATCTTGTTCTTAACTTTTAGAAAGTGCCCTACTTTCTGAAAGAAATAATAGAGCTTTACATGTTACATCAGATCCTAGCATTAGCACTCCTGGGTTTCTTAGATCATAGTAGTTCCTCCTAAAAGTCGTGGTGAGAAGTCTGAATTTACTTTTTCTTCTTAACTAGTATGGATTTTTTTTTAAATTAATTTATTTTTTTTGAGACGGAGTCTCACTCTGTAGCCCAAGCTGGAGTGCAGTGGCGCCATATCGGCTCACTGCAACCTGCCCTCAAGTGATTCTGGTGCCTCAGTCTCCTGAGTAGGAGACTATAGGCGCACGCCACCATGCCCGGCTAGTTTTTTGTATTTTAGTTGAGACAGGGTTTCACCGTGTTGCCCAGGGTGGTCTCAAACTCATGAGCTCAGGTGATCTGCCCGCCTTGACCTCTCAAAGTGCTGGGATTACAGGTGTGAGCCACCACGCCCCACTTGCCCCAGCTTTCTTTGCCTTAGGCATTCTAAAAATAGATTCATTAACGGTTATTCTCAAACCTAATCTGTGGTGCTCGCTGGAGCCTGCTGAGAAGGGAGCATGTGCCGGGAGCTGGGGCCTGTTAGCAGTTTTCAGAGAGGCAGCCGCACTCAGTGGTGAGGTTCCAGAGCCCCGCCCTGAGCCAGGGACGTGATTGGCAGCGGGGAAGAAGAGTACAGGGCTGCTGAGGGATGTGCCTGTAAGGATGAGGGCCCTGATGCTTAGCCTCACTGGTGACAGGCGTGGGAGGGATGAAACTCCAGTGACCTCTCCGCAGCCCACCCTGTGGGATGCCCCCATGAGCTAGGAGGGATTCCCTCCCCTTGGTTTCCCTCTTTTTCTTTAATGTATCTGTTCGTTCCATCAGAAAACTAAGGCGATTCATTCATTTGGTAACCTTAGGGGAAGTATATTTCATTTTCCATTGTTATTGTTTGAGGTAAAATATTGTCACATTTCCTTAGGTGGAGCCTACATCTCTTTAAGTAGAAAAAGGCAAAAGAAATAGCATGGCAACATTTTCTACCATGCCACACCAGGCATCATTGATATTTGCGAAGTTGGTAGGAGAGGAGGAAGGAGAGTCCACTTCTTTGTTGTCTGTAGTAATTTGCAGGATCAAAGTCCATTTTTGCTTTCTGGAGTTCAGAAGTGGTCTGGAATTTTTCTATTTCTTTCTCCTTATTCTCCCCAAATTTGATGGTATCCTCTGGTATTTCAGATGAAGAGATGTTTTGTGCTTGTTAAATGGTGACACTGGACTAGAACCTCGAGTGAAATGTGTGAGTGCAACATGTTTCCAAGTTTATTGGTGTCCTGCTTCCAATGACAGAAAGTACTTGATTTTCTCAGATGGAGATGTGCAGATAGTGTATCTTATTTCCAGCTGTAAGAATTAGTCACATAATTGTTACTGAAATACTTATTGCAGAGCTTTCTCTCTGTAGTATTTTTGCGGCCAAATCCTAAGTTGAGGTGGAGAACCTGGGAAGGTACTTGGTGGTTAAGGGTGGTTTATAATTTGGATAGTGAGATACAAGGGTCATTGATATTTTACATATCTTTCTGGGGCTTAGTTTTAATTCATAATTTTAACAATCAAACAGTCTGGAAGTATATGGAAAGCATCGCTCCCTTCCAGCTAATCCTGTTCACCTTCCCGTGGGTTACTGGTTGTTTCCTTTGCATTGTACCATTTGTAGAATGTCTTAGGTGCTTTTAAAATGTAAATGGTTTTATGCCCTTGATTTTTCTGTGCTTTGCTTTTTTACTTTATATGTGGAGGAAATCTTTCTTTTTTGAGATGGAGTCTCGCTCTGTCGCCTAGGCTGGAGTGCAGTGGTGTGATCTCGGCTCACTGCAATCTCTGCCTTCTGGGTTCAAGTGATTCTTCTGCCTCAGCCTCCGGAGTAGCTGGGATTACAGGTGCACACCACCATGTCCGGCTAATTTTGTTATTTTTTTTTAGTAGAGATGGGGTTTCACCATGTTGGCCAGGCTGGTCTGGAACTCCTGACCTTGTGATCTGCCTGCCTCAGCCTCCCAAAGTGCTGGGATTACAGGCATGAGCCACTGCGCCTGGCCGTGGAGGAAATCTTTCAACACAGAGATCTACCTCATGAATCTATGGTTGCACAGAACTCATTGGTAGATTTATATCATAGTGTCTTCTCATGTAAACAAAAAGAAGGCTTTGTATGAGTGGGGACTTCTAGTGGAAAATCCTGTTCCTTCAAACTGTTGTTCTTACAGCCTTCTTGAATAAGAGTGAAACCCTTAAGGATAGAATGCAATATTTAGAATTTTAAAGCTTTACCTTCAAGCCTGTCTTGGGATTTGAAGGTCAGTCATGTTAAAGTTCTCATTGTAATCTTCATTTCCTCTGTAATGTTGAACTTGCAGAGTAAAGCAGAGAATGAATCGGACAGGGACCTTGTCCTCATCGTGAAGGTGGAGACAGGAGCAGGCGGAAGACTCTGGTGATACAAAGAAAGGGTCTGGATGGGCATCTGAGAGGGGGTGAGGCCGCACAGGGTCGGGAAAGATGACAGAGCCAGAGAGCGGAGAGCCGGAGAAGTGCAGGGCAGGGCCTTTGTGGAGAGGGTCAGGGGAAGGGCCAGGGTTTGAAGTCAGAGCAAGAGCGGGGGTTCAGGGTGGGGTGGGGGAGACCGTGGAGGCCTCATCACAAAGCCTTTGGGCATCCTGTCCAGGAACATGGGCAGGGAGCCCTGGGACTGGCCTTGATTTGGAGAGGCTGCCTCGCCTGTGCCTGATGCACGATGGAGCCACAGAGGGAGACTGGGCACCCTCAGGAGGAGGAGAGAGCCAGACACCAGTGACCATGCAGGGCTTTGCTGCACAGAGCAAAGGTAACATGAAGCCCTCCTCCCAAGCTGTGCCTCGTCCAGCCCACAGGGACCTGGTGCTGAGCGAGCTTTATCAACACCGCCCTGCTGTCCGTTAGAGAAAAGGCCCATTAATGATCAGACGCTGATTATTTCTTGGTCAGGAAGTACGAATGTGATAGAAGAAGCTGGAAGGCATTCTGTGGTTCAGGAAGGCTGGGGGGCACTGGGTGTGCTCAGAACTACACTGCCCAGCTTGCCGCAGGTGATGGAGGAGTGGACATAGGGCGGGGGAAAGGGGGCTGGGGGTGGGGGCCAGTGCCAGGCATCCACTAGAGTGGGGCAGGGTGTGCCCCATGGGCCCTACTCCACGTGGAATGTTGTAAAAGAGATTGTGGAGCTGCTATATACACACACACACACTCTAACATACACACACACACACACATACACACACGTACATGTACATATACACATATATATACACACACATACATATATACATACACATACTTTTTGCCTTGTCCTTTTACATTGTTTATTTCTGTTATAAAGAACATAATATAGTGGTACATACACATATATGTGGGGTGCATGCTCAACACTGATAATTGGAAGCGGGTGACCAGATTGTTCTGGAGAACTCGGAAATCTTGAGCAGGAAAAGGACAAAGACTTTTTGGACAAACCATGTAAAGAAGGGTGAAGTGCCACATGGGGATGGCATAGACAGAAGGGCCCGGAAGGAGGTGGCCTGGTGATGCAGTGGCGAGGGCCCCCACGCGGTGAGCACAGAGATGGGGGACACATGGAAGAACACATTGTCAGCATCTGCCAACTACAATGGAAGAGCAGTGAAGAGGGAGAAGGGGCATCTAGAATTTAGTAGCGCCTGCGAAGGAGGAGGTGTGTGCAGAGGAGTTCTTCTGGCATTTGACTCTGTTCTTTGTCTTACTAAAATGTGGAATGTCCTGAGAGGAACTGAGCAAGTGAGAACACAGGTGGGTGTCCAGAGCAGAGGGTCTCAGATTTGGGTCACATCAGCATCACCTGGAACCTTGCTAAGGCCAGATGGCCAGGCCACACCCTAGAGTTTCTGCTTTGAGAGCTGTCCTACCCCAGGCTGCAGTAACAAAATACCACAGATGGGGTGGCTTATGAACAACAGAAATTTATTTCCCACAGTTCTGGAGGCTGGGAAGTCCAAGATGAAGACCCCAGCAGATTCAGTATCTGGTCAGGGCCCAATTCCTGGTTCATAGATGGCGCCTTCTCGCAGTGTCCTCACATGGCAAAGGGGTGAGGGAGCTCTTCGGGGTCCCTCTTAAGAGGGCACTGACCCCATTCATGAGAGCTCTGCTTTCCCAACCCAGTTACCACCCACAGTCCTCACCTCCGAGTGCCAGTATATTGGGGGTTAGGATTTCAACATGTGAATTTTAAGGAGACACAAATATTCAGACAGGATCCCTGCATGGGACCTGAGAATCCATATTACCAGCAAGTTCTTAGATGAGGCTGCTGGTACAGTTCAGGAACACACTTTGCATAGCTCTGGTCTAAACAAGCATTTGTGCTGTTCTTCATTAGAGGGTTCCCTGTGGAAGTGTTTCTTTTATCCAGGCTTTTAAAACAGAGTAGTAAATTTCCTTGAGATACTTAAGTAAATGGTTTTGAATTTCTGGCTCTTTTGACTTACAAGTTTATAGGCTTTTAATTTATCATTTAATTTACAATTTGGGGAATTTTGCATTATACTTTGAAAACCATGATATTGCCCTACCTGGACTAGACAGACCAACTTAGCATCCTCTATAGACTTAAAAAAGGTGTTCAAAAGTTTCTTCTTGTGATTTGCAGAAATTAAAGTAATACAAAAGTATAGGAAGGTCCTATTACCTGGTGTCCCCAGACTTCTAAAATAAACAAATACATGAATAGCTTTAAAAATGCATGTAGCTAGGCCGGGCTTGGTGGCTCATGCCTACAATCCCATCACTTTGGGAGGCCGAGAAAGGCAGATCACCTGAGGTCTGGAATTCAAGACCAGCCTGGCCAACATGGAGAAATCCCATCTCTACTAAAAATACAAAAATTAGCCAGGTGTGGTAGCACGCACCTGTAATCCTAGCTACTCAGGAGGCTGAGACAGGAGAATCGCTTGAACCTGGGTGGCGAAGGTTACAGTGAGCAAAGATCATGCCACTTCATTCCAGCGTGGGTGACAGAGTGAGACTCCATCTCAAAAAAAAAAAAAAAAAAATGCATGTAGCTTTAAAAAGCAAAAACATTGACCCTGCTGTGTGTATTATCCTCTAAGTTGTCCTTCTTACTTAACATTGGCATTTTATGTGCAGAAAGTTTTAAAAGGTGCAGATATCATCTACAAAACCCATACTTTTAACCACCCTTTAAAAAAAGTGACATCTTGGGGCAAAATTTTTTCCCCTGGGCATATTGGTAGGATTTTATTAGGTAAGCCTATGGGAAGGTGTGCATCACAAACAAGGGTTTTATAGCCCTATTTCAGAGCCTGCCAGCTGGGGTTGCAGAGAGCTGCTCTTTTGCCTGCTTCTGGAGGCAACAAATTGGAGTTCTAGCTTCCTGGAGGGCTCAGAGCAGGGCGAGGACCACAGGGAGGTCTGATAAGCAAGCGCCCTCTGCTTTAGGCGTGGAGCATGCCGGTTGCTAGAGCCTGCTCAGGCACCCCAGATTGCCTTTTTATTTGGGCCACTTTTCATCCTGTGTAACCGCTTAGGATGAGCACAGGCCTGGAAGGCTGAGGGCGGCGGCAGAGTGCTTCTTTAGTCTGGGCATGCTCCAGGGTTTAGGGCTAAGGCTCCTTCAGGTTCAGGAGTAGGCATGGCTTCCCGTTCAGCAACTGCCACTCTTCGGTCTATCATGATGCCTGACCTTTGAGCACCTCATTCTTTTGGTGAGAACTAGCAACTGCGAAGCCCCCTCTCCCCAGGGACACATGCCCCTTTCTTATTTGGAGAATTAAACACAGAGCATTATCTTCTAATTTGAACCTTCTGGTCAGCTTAAGCAAAACTTTGAATGCTTTTCTTCTTAGAAGGATGATGCATATTCTTATCTGCTTTAAGCAAACATTTCAGTTGTGCCACCTCAGGGTTTATCCAAGGAAAGTTGAAGATTTGCCCTTTTCCAGAGTGCTAGGATGATTGGGGTTCTTCAGAGGTGAGTAAGGATGCATCTTTCCTATGTACACTTGTTTTCTTCAGATGGGAAGTGGGAGGACTACAGCCAGGTGGGGAGCAGCCTGGGTTGGGGGTATAGGGATCAGAATTTTCCGAGGACTGCAGACTTGGCCCTTGCCTTCTACCCAGGCGGACCAGTCTCTATGCAAAGCAGTGCCTTAGACTGGAGGAGGGCACAGATAACACTTGGTAGGGCATGCTGTGGGTGAGGAGGGATTTAGCCCTATATTTGGCTTGATTTGAGGTCTGTGACCTGGGCATACGAGCATCAATAGATAAAAGGTGGTGACAGGTCTGGCACTGTTTTGGTTGTGGTTATGTTTCACTGATTAACCAACCGCTTTAAAACATAGTGGCAGAAAACAGTTACCGTTGTATTTATACCCATGGGTTTGGTGGGTCAGGAATTTGAGATGGGGATGGCTCTTCTTTGTTTCATGATGCCTGGGACCACACCCAGGTTAGAGCATCCACTTGCAGGCGGCTTATTCACTGGCAGGTCTGGACCTTGAGGACAGACTCAAGCTTGGCTGTTAGAGTGCCCCAGGTAACCTGTCCGGCCTCGGGTGGTCAGACTTCATGCATGGTGGTTCAGGGCTCTGAGACCAAGTGTCTCAGCAAATGTGGCAGAAGCACTGGCCATCTGTGACCATCTAAAGGCATCATATAGTGTATCTTCTGCTCTTCCCTGTGGTCC
The DNA here is from genome assembly GCF_028885625.2 of Pongo pygmaeus. Taxonomy (NCBI): domain Eukaryota; kingdom Metazoa; phylum Chordata; class Mammalia; order Primates; family Hominidae; genus Pongo; species Pongo pygmaeus. The sequence goes on along the minus strand of NC_072385.2, from coordinate 37,299,390 downwards.
AAGCAGCTCTAGACCCCCAGACTTAAAAGAAGGACACAGAGACACTTCTCCTGTCCCCCCATGCAAGGTGTGCCAGATAATTTTTGGACAGGTTTTAAAAGTGTCACTTTGGAGTCTTCCTTTGGGTATAAAGGCTCCATGTAGCTTTGCTGCAAGCACTTGGCAGAGAAACTGTTTTACAACTCAGATGAAGCTTTTCGATACAGCTCACATGTTCAGAAAAGCTTGAGAGGAACAGCAAACAGTCCAGCATTGGAATGCATGCAGCAGCAGCATTCTGGAACTTTCTCTGCCAATACTTTCAGTGTGCTCAAGGTGCCCTCTGTTTGTACAAGATTTCCATTTTGAATGTCTCTGTAAATTAAAGTGTTCCTGCTCTGAGCACTGGAAGGTTGGAAATCGCTATTCGTTCTCCTGAAATGGGGGGCATCTTTCACATTCTAGGAGGCTTTGCTCCCCCACTGAGGATTTCATGGAGGTTGATGTCACTCAGTTTTTGTTTGAGCATGTGCCACGTGGCATTGAGGATGGGGGATTAGCTTAGAGGATGTGTTTGGAAATGAACAAGATGCGTTTCTTCCATGCATATGGGAAGGAATCTGGAGCCCTTGACAGGTCATGCAGGCCTTGGACTGAGGCCTCACTTTTGGAAGGGTGGCCCAGGGATGGGTGGGCGCTAGCTGTGTGTCCTCAAGCAAGTCACCGGCTACCTCTTGGGGCCTGTCTTCCACTGTGGGATGTTGGTGATACCATGACTTTGTGATTAGAACCAACATAATAGGCCCACATGGAGTAGGTGCTCAGTAAGAAGCAGTGATGCTGGCATTGCCACTCTTACTGGGCACGTGCCTTGGTTCTGTTACTAGGCCCTCCCCAGGTCTGTGGCCTCTCACTGTGTGCGTCCCACACAGGCCCTGGGTTGCACCTCTGGCTGGTGCGGGCCTTCAAGCCCCAGGCCTCAGGTTCTATTTGCCTGTGAGACATCTTCATGTGGGTTGCTACAGGATGCCCTGAGCTAAGCATGTGCTTATCTCATACCGTCCTCCCCTGCCCCAACTATCTGCCTCTGGTGCTCTTATCTTGTGACATTATTGTCCTCACCCTCAGGACCTGTGGGCTCTGCCCTCTGCATTATTTACTCTCTGTTCACCTCCTCCCTCGCCCATTTGTCTCTCATACCGCTGCTTCCAGATTTGCTCAGACTACAGCACCTCACTGTCTCTTCATGCTCTGAACAGCTGTTCACTGCCTGCTGTCCGGAGCCCAGCTTTCTTGGAATAATATAAAAGGGAACACAGTGGTGCCCATATTTGGTTCATGAACAGAATCTCCTGGGGCTTGTTATGAAAACAACCATCCTGCCCATCTTGACCTTGCTGCTGCATCTTCCCCTCCCCAGAGGCCTCTGCTGGCATTGCCATCCCGCCCCTGCCCCCCCAATCCTCTTCCTCCACCAGAATCTCCTTCTCCGTCCGGGAGTCGTCCCACTTATGAGTATGTGGCCCACAGGCATCTTCATGCTACTCCCCAGGACTCAGGTGACTGCAGCCTTTACTTCTCCAGGGTGCATTATATATAGGTGGCTGCTGGCCATTTTCCTTCAAGGACAAGAACTCCCTGGACTGGAATCACCTTAGTCATTCTGGTATCCCTTAGAGCAGAGGTCAGCAAACTGTGGCCCATGGGCCATATCCAGCCCGCTGCTAGTTTTTGTAAGATCCAAGAGCTAGAAAGTTTTAACAATTTTTAAATGGTTGAAAAAAGTCAAAAAGAATACTAGTTCACAGCACCTGAAAATTATATAAAATGCACATTTCTGTGTCCTTCAATAAAGTTGTGTGGGAGCACAGCCATGCTTTTACAAATTATCTTCGGCTGTGTTCACTCTCCAGTGGTAGAGTTGAATAGCTGGGACAGAGATGTCCCACAAAACTGCAATATTTGCTATTCTGGCTCTTTTAATAGAGTTTTGTGGGTTTTTAATTTTTTTTTTGAGACAGAGTCTCACTTTGTTACCTGGGCTGGGGTGCAGCGGTGTGATTATGGCTCACTGCAGCCTCAACCTCCTGGGCTCAAGCGATTCTCCCACCTCAGCTTCCTGAGTAGCTGGGACCACAGGTGTGTGCCACCATGCCCAGCTAATTTTTGTATTTTTTTGTAGAGACAGGATTTCACCATGTTACTCATGCTGGTCTCAAACTCCTGGGCTAAAGCAGTCCACACTCCCAAAGTGCTGGGATTACAGGCGTCAGCCACCACACCCAGCCTACAGTTTTCTAACTTCTGCCCTAGAGTAGCAATTCCCAGTCATTTGGGGGAGCTTTTTAGTCAGGCTTTCAGCGAATATTTAGGGAGCACATACTGTGTTCGTCTGTCTCAGTACCCTAGATAACAGCACTGAACAAAACAAAATTGTTGCTGCTGTGGAGCTTACATTTTTTTATTGGGCGCAAACAGGCAATAAACATAGATATAGATAAATAGGTGTATTAGCTGGTGATAAGTGCTGTGAAGAAAAAGAAAGGCTAAGTGGGCTGTTGGGGGTTGGGTGCTATCACAAATAGATTGGTCAGAAGACCTCTTTTATAAGGTAACTTTTGAGCTGAGACCTTGGATGAACTGAGGGAGGAAGGGAGGGAGGGGGAAAGGTGAAGAGGCAGTTGGGAGAAGTGTAAGTGCAAAGGCCCTGAGGCAGGCAGGTGTGGCAAGTCTGAGGAATGACGAGGCAGATGGCCGGAGCCTGGACTCTGAACATTCAGAGAGATGGGCAATAGGTGGTGGCAGCAGGTCCCCAGATCCCTTAGGGTAGAGGTCCTCCTCCCTCGCCAGGGGTCACAGTCACCTGGGGTACTTAAAAAATACAGCTGCTGGGAGGCCTCTGTAGAGATTCTGATTCAGCAGGTCTGAAGTACAGACCGGTGGCCTGGAAGGTCCTAGATTTTATCGGTTGAGATGGGAGAATCAGATCCACACTGCTCCACCCCCAGCCCCATCTCCGTCAGCATTGGGGCCTGCGGAGCCCTTGCAATGCTAAAAGGCAGTGTGGATTAGGAACCTTGGCTACTGGACCTCACACATTGCTTGGCTCCTAGAAGATACTCAAATAAGTATTTAAATTTTTAAAAAGAGACCTGCATTTGCCCTGTGACTGATGGCCTCCGTTACTGTTATTTTGGGGCATGCCTTTCTCTGTGCATGGTTCGGTCTAGAGGCCTAGGTCTCAATAAAGAGGTAAGTCCTCCAGCATCTAGCCAGTGGTGGCTGCTCCACCTTTTATTGCAGGAATGGGGGCACGCTGTTTCCCGTAGTCTGAGGTGGACTCCCCGCCCAAACTGCTTGTCACCCAGCCAGGCCTTTGGGAAGGGTTCTCCACGCCCTCTCGGGGGATCCTCCCCATACATGCTGCATTTCCATCACAGACCCCACGTCGCCTCTGGACAGTAAAGCAATGTGTTCAGGGTCTTAACTTGTGCATCCGCAAGCGCTGAGTTTGTTGAATGAATGGGGGATGGATGAGCAAGGAAGGATTTTAGGAAACATTAGAAGGAAGGCAAAGCCTGCATGAGGACCCCGCCGCCAGGGGCTGCCTGATTTCACTGAGCATCCAACAGGCTGCTTTATAGGATGTCATACTATAAAGAAGGGCGTGCCTTACATACAGTGTTACATAGATAACGTAGGGTAGGAGAGCAGTCTCCCTAAATCACACTTTCTTCCTGTGACTTTGTGTAAAAGTACATATGCTTTCCAGTTTGAAATAATGATCGGAATGACTGAGAAAAGCATGCTAAAGCATACTGTAGCCATTTAAAATGGACAGGTATAAAATGGAAATGGTGATTTTGCCTGATCCAGCCTTGTAACATTACTTGAAATAGGGCCATTGAAATTGCTACCCAGATCTGGATTTCTGGTGAAGAATCTGTACTTTCTGTGTGGCCTGGCATGCAGGGATTCAGGCTATATCCCTATTCTAAAACAAATGTGCCTCTTAAAATCCCGGGCGTTTATGGATTCTGAATTGGTGGTTTTTCATTTGTTCGGGGTCTTGAATTCATTGGAGGACCTTTGAGACATGTGAACACACAATTTCACATGTGCTTTCACATGAGACTCCCCACTAGTCTCCCTGAAACCCATTCAGGGATCCATGGAGACCCACAGACTTCAGATTGGAAGACTGTGTTCTAAAAGGATTGATCTCATGATAGTTGATGACTATTTAAGAAATCAAGTTAGACTCAGATTATGAAAGTGTTGGGTTAGCGTTTTAATTTTTTCTTTGTTGGAAAAGGACACTCATTTTAATCATATCCCTTGAAAAACTCAATTTTTCACTCTAAATGAAAATTTTTATGCGTTAGATTTTCTTGAACTGGGTTCCCTGCATAGCTTGAAGTCTGGATACCAACATAATGAGAACTATGAAGCTGATATGCCTCAGTTTACATACAAAGTAGTTTTTAAATTTATATTAAAAATTAAAATATCTTGAAAGCTGTGTAAAGGCATTCAGTTATAAGCCCTTTGTCAATAACTGAATAATTATCTTTCTTAAAATACTTACTTAATATTGATTCCTGGTACTATATAAATGGGTTTAATTCAGTTCAAATGTTTGTAGAGTGCATCTATTAGTAATGCCCAGCTATCTGTTTGAAGCACCGTAAGGTGGGTCAAAATAACTCAAGCAGGTTGCAAAAACTTAAAAGCAGTATTAATTTAAAGTAATGTTTAACTTTTAAGGTCTATGTCCTGCAACCTTCCAGGCTACTCTACACAAAACTACACAAAACTAAGGCTTCATAATTGTTGGAAATTGCTTGTGTCTTTCCTTTTGGAATCTGTGCAGCAACCTGGGGGTTTGTCCTGCTTTGCTGTGTGTGTGTGTGTCTGTTTTTTGGTCTGGGCTGGGTATTGAATTCTGTCTCAAGCAAAGCAGGTAGAGCTTTTGATAATTTGAAAGGAGGCCAGAACACTTGACATAAAAACATTGTAAAGATTAATTGGTTATAGCACGTCTGAAGATAAAAAGTAATAAGCAAGGGATAAATGTAAGAAAAGGGAAAAATTACTTGGCATGCATTCAACTAATTTTAGTGCTTGGACCATGTATGCCTGGTGTAAATATGAAAACACCTCATCTTGCAGTGAGACCCACCTGTAAGGTACCAATTAGAACAAAACATGTAGCAGGCCTTGGCCACACAGCAGGGCCACCAGTGTCTCCTGGAGCAGGAGGGAAGGTTGAAGATGCTTTCTGGAGAATCAAATGCTCAGATGAGTCTTGGAGGTACAGGTGCCCAGGACACTACCTGTAGACGAGCTGAAGGGTTGGGGACAGCAAGTGGTTTAGGGAGGGTGGAGAGTCACATGCAGGGGGCTGCTTGCAGGTGCCTGCTCTGGAGGTCTGAGTGGCGAAGCGTGGAGGTCTGAGTGGGGAAAGAAGGGATTCATGAAGCCTCCTTTGCAGCATGAATCAGGAGGTGCAGCTGGGGAGGAGACGGCACGTCTCCAGGTGCATCTCCAGCCTCCAGGGGCAGTGGAAGAGGTCTGAGACACAGAAGTGGATCTGGTCTATATCTGCTTACATCCATTCTTATCCATTTATGAAGGGTGGTAAAGCTTTGGCTGTGGCTTGGGCATCATTCCCCAGGGCTGATCCTGGGAAGCATGGGTGTCACCTGCTTCCCCAGGAAGAGATGATTAAGGAGAACCAGTGGGCAAGGGGAAAGGGCTCAGGACATCATGGTCAAGGAAACAGAAGGTGTCTGGGATGGGTGGCAGCCTTCACTGCTGTGAAATAGACTGAGGATAGAAGGATTGAGAGATTTCTGTGAAATCAACTTTTTTTCTTTTTTCTGAGACAGGGTCTCACTTTCGTCACCCAGGCTGGAGTAGTGGCGCTATCTCAGCTCACTGCAGCCTCAACCTCCTGGGCTCAAGCGATCTTTCTGCTTCTGCCCCCGCCATGTAGCTGGGACTGAAGGCACAGGCCACCACCCCTGGCTAATTTTTTGAGATGGGATTTTCACCAGTTTGCACAGGCCGGCCTCAAACTCCAGAGCTCAAGCGATTTGCCTGCCTTGGCCTCCCAAAGTATTAGGATTACAGGCATGAGCCACCGCACCAGCCTGAAATCAACATTTTAAAGTGACTTGAAAAAAGGTTTGAAAGAAAAAACTGAAAAAGCAAATAACCATTTAATGCTTTGAAAAGTCTGCCAAAAGGTGCTACCCACCCAGAAGGCAATAAGAGAATGGATGCTTCCATAGCATGGAATACTTATTCTCAGTAAAGCAGCTTAATCCTGTAGCCAAAATGAGACAGTATACTTATTTGAGATATATAGCACAGTAAAGAAAAGCGCACATGGGTTGGGCAACTGGTGGCTCACAGGTGATCTTTGTGGACTCCGGTGGCAGCAGTGCGTGGTGTCCGAGCTGAGGGCTGACCCAAGTGTTCACCAGGTATCTAGAAAGAGGCAAGAACAGGACAACAAGGACATAGAGTTTAGTAAGGGTTAAAATCTCTTCCCTCCTTTTTTAAAAGTAAGTAAACTTTTTTAAAAGTAAGTAAACACTTAACCACAAGGAAAATTAAACAGTTACTCCTGTCACCATTTAAACTCAGTATTTTGGAAATTTCAGTCTTTTTTTCCCAATGCATTTTATAGAAGTGAGAGTCACACTGTATATATATTTTTTCGTCTGGTACTGTCATAACTGCATCATGTTACAGTGTAGTTCCATGGTCATATTTAATGGCTTTCTGATTTCATCACATGGCTGTATGACAATTTATACAGCAATTCTCTAATTATGGGATATTTTGGCTTATTCTTTTTTTGTGTGTGTGATTATAAATAAGGCCATGACATTGGTGAGGACACTTTTCCTGTATGTTTACTGATTTCCTGAGAGTAAGATAAAAGCAAAATCACATGGTTCAAAGGTATAAGTGTTACAGGAAAGGGGTCCCAATCCAGACCCCAAGAGAGGGTTCTTGGATCTTGCACAAGAAAGAATTCAGGGCGAGTCCTTAAAGTGAAAGCAAGTTTATTAAGAAAATGAAGGATTAAAAGAATGGCTACTCTATAGAGAGGGCAGTTCTGAGGGCTGCTGATTGCCCATTTTTATGGTTATTTCTTGATGATATGCTAAGCCAGGGGTGGATTATTCACACCTCCTCTTTTTAGACCATATAGGTAACTTCCTGACGTTGCCATGGCATTTGTAAACTGTCATGGCGCTGATAAGAGTGTAGCAGCGAGGATGGCCAGAGGTCACTCTTGTGGCCATCTTGGTTTTGGTGGGTTTTAGTCAGCTTCTTTACTGCAACCTATTTTATCAGCAAGGTCTTTATGACCTGTATCTTTTTTTTTTTTCTTGAGACGGAGTTTTGTTCTTGTTGCCCAGGCTGGAGTGCAATGGCGTGGTCTCAGCCCACTGTAACCTCCATTTCCAGGGCTCAAGTGATTCTCCTGCCTCAGCCTCCCAAGTAGCTGGGATTACAGGCATGCGCCACCACGCCCAGCTAATTTTGTATTTTTAGTAGAGATGGGGTTTCACCATGTTGGTTAGGCTGGTCTTGAACTCTTGACCTCAGGTGATCTGCCTACCTCTGCCTCCCAAAGTGCTGGGATTACAGGTGTGAGCCACAGTGCCCGGCCCATGACCTGTATCTTATGCTGTCTTCCTATCTCATCCTGTGACTTATAATGCCTTAACAGTCTGGGAATGCAGCCCAGTAGGTCTCAGCCTCGCTTTACCCAGCTACTGTTCAAGATGGAGTTACTCTGGTTCCAATGCCTCTGACATAAGCAGTTTCTTTTTTTAATGAATAATGAATCTAGTTAATAGCTTTATTTTAATTTCTCCCATTTCCCTGCTTTCTTGCCACTTTTATTTATTTGGTCATATATTGCTGTCTTTTTTTTAAACCAAGTTTCCTCCTCTCTTTGAAGAGAGATGTGCTTCTATGGAATTAGCAACATTCCCCTTCTTGAGAGTGGGAATTTCTTGTGGGGGTGTAGTTTGGATACTGAATCCTATTTGATGAGTAGCTATTAAACTCCTGCTACACACAAGAGGATGGCAATGGGAAGATGCCTGGGGTTATGAGATCCTAACCTCAGGGCCTTCCCAAGCTCACAAAGTTAACCACCCCAGACAGGGAGGACGTTTGTGTTTAATCTCTCTGTTCTTCCTCAGCACCTGGAAGCAACTAAATGCACCTGGCACTTAGAAGGCCTTCAGTATCTGCTGAGCGGCCAAACAAGGGCCAAATAGGAGTGTGTACAAAATATTAGGACCGCCTATGCTCAGGAAAGGCTTCCGTAGAAAGAATCCTGCTCAGTAACTTAAAGTGAGTGCTCATGGTCCAGTATTACGTTTTAAAGTCATCTGTTATTGATTCAGGGCTGACTTATACACATTTACTGAAGGCCAGCTGTATACAGGCCCAGGAGAGCCTGCCTACCAGGTGCCTAGAGTTATAGAAGGGAGATGTAGTAAGTGCTGAGAAAGGATGGCACTCCCGTTGGAGTTAAGCCACACTGTAGGCCACTGTTTAACCTCTCTGGGTTTGCTTTCATCATCATTACAAGGGAGAGGTTAGACTGGACCATAGGACTTCTTTCAGACATGTGATTATTTGATTTTTGTGACTAGCTCTTCCTCAAACAAAGGTTGAGAACATACTGTTTATCAAAACACATGCATCCTTAGCTAGGTGTGGTGGCGCATGCCTGCAGTCCCACTTACTCAGGAGGCTGAGGCGGGAGGATCGCTAGAGACCAGACTGGATAATAAAGGGAGATCTGTCACTTGGAAAAAAAAAAAAAAAAAAGCTTCACATGCACTCTCCAACTCCAGGCCCCAAAAGAGGTATTCCAAAACTGCGGGGATAGACAGAAAAGAAAAACAGCTCAGAGCAGTGTGAGCCATGTGAGGTATGCAAAATTTATCAGGCCAGAGAGTCATGAGCACGGAACTAAAGTCATGCCCTGCCATGCCCAGGGCCGGTTCTTTAAAGGCATTTTGTTTCTGCCCAGCTGTCTCACCCAATTATCTTTTTCCTGGGATTTTTGATACAAAAAACAATATATGGCCAATCAGTAGCTTATGTTATTTTAATGTAAATTCTTGATAACTTAGAAACTGCCTCTTCCTTTAAAAGCCCACTTGTCACTGCTGCTGATGGGAGCATATATTCAGGGCAACTTGAATCGATGTTCCTGGGTTGCAGTTCTCAAACTTGGCCGGAATAAACTCTACAATCCTGTTTTTACTTATTTTATAGTAAGATTTAATTGTTTTGAAAACAAAGTATGCATTTTGTTGTCTTCATAAGTTAATTTTCTTTGTAAAATTTAAAATATTGGTTAAAATTTAAGATTCCATCCATTGGAATCCCTGAAAGTTGTGGACTTAAACATTGACTTCTTTTTTTCTTTCTCTTACAGCTGTTTGGGGCAACTTCGTTAATATGAGGTAATTGTTTTTAATTACTTGGGTACTGTGGTTGGATTTTATAGACACATTTCAGTTGGTACATATATACCATGGATGTCATGGGTTAATTGAAAAATATTTTTAAAACAAAACTGGGTTCTTGCTATTCACGTATCTGAGCTGTTTCTTTTCTCCTATGGGTATTCTCAAGGAATGCAGCTGATTTTAACAATTACCAAGTAAGGCCCACAAGTAAAATAATGGTCGGCCACCCCTCCCTTCCCTCCTTGTGTAGATAATAAAGGGTTGACCCTAGCTTATGTAAATTGTATTTCTGGGTGGATTGAGCAAGAACACTGAGGGGCTTTTGCAAAGCCTTTTGAGAAGGGAGCTGTCTTCGGGAAGCCATGGCTGGCCCATGACCTCGGGGCCAGCTAGTGGATATCAATGCAGAGACCACCTATTTAGTCCAGCATTAGGCCTGTAATGCATCCTGTGTGCTTCTTCATAGGGCAGGAGGCACACTTGTAAAAATAAAACTCTTGTGTTATCTCTTTACCAAATAAAAAAAAATAGCCTTAAAAAAAATCAGCAAAAAGAAATAAGCATTTATTGTAAAAACAATTTGGTACTGTTAATAGTTTTCCATGTAAAGGAAAATTTGCTCCACTTAGTTATGTTGTGAGAATCACTATTGTGATGATTAGGTTGGTATCGTAATGTAATGCGGCTGCACATGTCTACCAGGGTAAAAGGCTACTATGCCCTCAGGAGGCTTTTCATGTGGAGCTGGGTTTTGCAAGGTGGGTGGGATGGTGTCGATTTGATTCCTACCACCAGGGCATGTCTGTGTCTCCTGACAAAGGCGGCTGTGTATGACTAGGTGGGGTGCTCAGATCCCATTTAAAGGAGCTCTGTGGTTTTACTTAAAGACTCCATTTTTGCATTAAATCCCCAGGAAAGCCCAGCAGGCACAAACATATACTCCTACAGACGCACTTCCTGCTTCAAATTTAAAATCCTGTGTTGGGTGTAGCATAGCAGTGAGATTATTTTAGTTTAGTGGAAATAATCCATTAGGTAATACTGAGGATGTTCATAGATGGATTTAAGGGGATTCCTTCCCTTTGGTTGTCTTCTTTTCCTCTGGTGCATCCCTTCTGGAGGGAATTGTACACATGACTGATACTTGAGCAGGAGACAGAGGTGGTCTGCATCCTTTGGGTTATGTTAGGATAATTTATTCAGAAACAGTCTTAAAGTCACAAAGCCTTTCAGTTGATCTCAGTTTTATAGCTTTCTACTCAACAGGTCTATCCAGGAAAATGGTGAACTAAAAATTGAAAGCAAGATTGAAGAGGTTAGTCTCTTTTCTATTTTTGTATGTATTTCGTCTGTGTACTTGTCAATTTTACTTCCTTTGCTGGTGCTGTCATTCTTATTGTGGCAGCTTGATGCTGTTCTGTGATTTTGCAACCATGTCTCAAAAAATTACTCCCTTATTTAAGAGGACATGCAATCTGTTACTGTTGGTCCATTTTTGACTTATTAAAACAAGTTCTACCTCAAAGGCAAAATGGATTTAGACTTTTACATGACTTTTCAGGTAAGCATTTTTTAGAGAAAGGGAAGTGATTGCGTTTGGGAGATAGAGACGAGTACCAACATCCTCTCACTGGCACAGGTGCTGAAAAGAAAAATGGCTGCCAATCGGATGCTAGGCCACAAATGTAAAGAGCATCCACGTGCACAGATGGAGACGTTGCACACCCACCCAGCTGAAGGCTAGCACCTATGCTCAGTTATGCACCTCCTATTTAAATACATGTAGATACAGCCAGACCATTGTAACATGGGCTGTGGGAGAGGGGATGGGAGGTTACTTACTTTGGATTTGAAGCCAGCTGAGGGAGTCCTGGGAAGCCCTTGAGTTGCTGTCTTTCTGCCTGAGTCCACAGTGTCTACAGATGTGGATGTAGGTTGACTCACAGCCTGCAATTTATGTGCTCAGCTGATAACATGAGTATACACAGTAATTGCAGAAACAAGATGTTAAGCTTTTGTGGGCCACGCTTAGGGGATTGTTCCTAAAAAGAGATGGATAGTGTTGATCTGTTTTTATGAGCCTGAAACACCTTTTACATTCTTCCTAGTAGGATGGGTGAGCAAAAACATTAATTGTCTCAGAAACTGAGGCATTTATGGAGTAAGAGTTCAAATGGACAGTTTATCTGTTCAATTCTAGCATTGTGACGCAAGTGGTGTATCTTAGTTTCAAACTGGAAGTTAATTTGTAGAAGAAATTAAAACCTGTTTTGCCTTATCTGAAACATCAGAATGGGATGAAAGGTGTTGAGAACTGTGTTTTTGCTTTAAAACTGATTTTTGTTATTATTGTTCTAGATGGTTGAACCACTAAGAGAGAAAATCAGAGATTTAGAAAAAAGGTATGTGTACTTTTTGTCTTAAAGTCAGTAGTTAAAATAAGTTTGTCTCAAGTAATTAATTCTCAGTTTGTTTTCTCCAAACTCTGCCAACCTAAATAAATGTCTATATACGCATTTCCCCCACTTTGAGTGTAATACCCAGATAGAACATGGGGAGAAGAATCAATCTAGATGTGTTAAGATCTTCCTTCTTCAAACTGTGAACGTCTGAATTTCTGCAAATTTATTACATAGAAGTTGAGGCCAGGCCTCACATTTTCCTTGAACTTCTGCATATATTGATCAGTTGGATAGAATTCCAAAATAGGAGGATAATCCAGTGGGCCTGAAATGTAGTACCATATGCAAACACCACAAAATAAGGATGTGGAGCCTATGGTGTGTCATGTGTAGTCATTTAGCTGCTTTTGTCACCAAAGTTCATGAGGAGGTTTCCAGAATTTAGTCCAGGTGAAGTGAGAGGGAGGAAGAATTATGTAATATAATAGAAATGTTTATTTGAGTCAGATTCCGGAGAGAACCCCTCCTCACCCTTTGGGACACTATTGCCCTCAGGTTCTCTCTCAGGCACTCCCGAGGCCGCTGAGCCTCAGCCTCCAGGACTTTCCTCTTGCACGTACTGTATGCGGAAAACTATCTAGAGTAGCAGTTGAGTCTTTAGAAATTTTAAAAAGAAAAATGACAGCATTTATTAAAGTTGATGTGATTTTTTTCCGCTTATTGGGATGAGTTTGGACGATGTGTGTCAGCATTGAATGAGCCTTTTATCAAGTCCAGAACAAAAATGAAGAAATGAAGAGCAGTTTTTCTTTGATTTTCATTGAATGATCGAAGGGAAATACGACTGGAGAAGAGTCATTAAACAAAATGTGTCATTCACTTTCTCCTTATCCTCAACTGAGCAGTCAAGCAAACTGTTAATTTCAGCGCTTATCAGAACAAAAGTTGTCAGTAATTTTTAACAGATTCCCTTAGTAATATAAGGTTGTTACTTGTGCTTTAAATTTTTTTTGCCATGATTTTGTGCTTCAGTTATGCAGCTTGTAATATTTCCTTGGATGAGAGCCAGAAAATCTGCCTTTGATAAGACAGCAGAATTGAGAGATCTTAATTGAAGCTTTTTTTTTCTTTTTAGAAAAATTGGAACAATAAGAAATAACCCACCACACGTTTTCTATATTGGTCTAAAAACTTGTCCACCAGTGATTATTTTCTTTAGATGACAGAATTTATTTATGAAAAGAAAAATGTCTCAATTCGATAACTTCCCTAAGGCAATAGCTTACAAACAAGAGCTCTCAACATGTGAGAATTATACAATCTCTTTGATACTTTTGTGATTTCTTTGAGTGTGTGCTTTTAAACTGGACAGAGAAGCACAAATAAGGATTTGATCCTAAGAATTTACTAATAATTTATTCTTGTCAACCTGTGAGACCGCCTTGAAAATAGTGGCAGAGGGCAAACACTTGCCTCTCAGGCTGCTTGCAGGTGACTCATTCTGGAATGGTTCCGTCCTTCAGGTTGGTCAGCAAGTCATGTGATCCACGTGCCTGCATTACTGTGTCAGAAGGTCAAGCGTAGGCCTGTCTAAAAAAGCGTGACGGTGGAAATTGATGGAACTCCGTCTAGCTTACTTTTCCTGACTCTGTGTGATAAAGATGATCAAACAACCATCTTGACGCTGACAAGATAAGAACGTAACTGGAAATAGGTTTACTTGACGTGCTTGTCACTTTGAGCAAAGTGGCCCCCAAGAACTAAAGATATTTTTGGAAGTTACAGGTTATATTTATACAGGGAAAGAAAGAAGACAGTGTCATTCTGGAATCCTGAGTAAATGGATTGTATGTGGGCTTTTTCTCTTTTACCACACTCCCATTGCTTAATACTTTGATTATATGCCATTTGTTTAATTTTAACTCTATAGTATCTTTAAATGTTCTTTGAATAGATGGCAAACGATGATAATTTAAATTCTAAGTAAGAATACTGCTTACTGGCTAAACAGTAAGTTTAATCTGGAATGGCATAAAATATTAATAATTAGTAAAGGACTAATTATTAGTAGTAATATATATTTATATTAATATATTAATAATTATATGTATTAATATATATTAATAATATATAATTAATTAATTTGGGGCTGTAAGAAAAGATTTGTTACCTCATTCTGCCTCTGCTTGCTGGTTTCTCTGTCACTTAGGAATGCAGGCCTCATGACTCTGCTGCATTTTGCTGCTTAACCCCCAGTGCCTAGTGTAGAACGGTGCTTAATGGAAAGTTCCTGAATAAGTGGATGAGCCAGTACACTGGGTAGGATTTTCACCTGCCACAGGTCTTTAAGAAGCCTTGTGGGCCAGGCACGGTGTAATACCAGCACTTTGGGAAGCCTCAGCAGGCTGATGGCTTGAGCCCAGGAGTTCGAGCCCAGCCTGGACAACATAATGAAACCTCATCTCTACAAAAAATACAAGGCTGCAGTGAGCTGCGATTATGCCGCTACACTCCATCTGGGGGGATAGAGTGTGAGACCTTGTCTCAAAAAAAGAAAAAAAAAAAGGCCCTGTGCTCCTGCCCAGCCCTGGGTCAGTCCAGCAGGTGCTTGGGAGCACCAGGCAGCTGGCTCAGCATGTGGCCCAGCCAACAGCACCCACATGGTCACTGCACTCTATCTGTCACTGTGCTCTGTCACCCATTACTGCAAGGAGGAAAACAGGATGACATGCATACTGAGTAGGATCCCACAGGCACTCTCCCCTTCCTGTTTTTCAGCTTTGTATGTGTGGCTTCTCGAAGAAGTGAGGAGTATAAGATAGTTTTTTAAAAGTTTAATTACTTGAGCGTATACATATGAAATCTAAAACTTGGCTGCTACATATTGAAGAAGAACAAAGCAAGGAACTCAATCTATTTTTCGTTTTTTAAATTAAAGGTTTCAGCACGCTGCATTTGAAGTATTTTTTAGTCCATCTTACGCCCGTCACTGCGTATGTCAGGCAACCATGCCTTTGCTTCAGTTCAATTTCTTTGAAGTACATTTCCTGTAATAAAATGGTTTGGCCGTTTCCTCTTGGTATAAGTAGCACACCACATTTCATTTTAAGCTTTCAGATAGGGACTATTCTAAGCTGACAGCTTGGATTAACATTTGTTTCCATGGCCCCAGATGCACACTCCACAGTCCTGCGCCTCCGCTTCTCACTGAATTGGTTTTCTCCCTGCACCTCGTTTTCCCATATGTACCTATACTCCCATTCCCGAGCGGTCTTGACTCTAAAATCATATACACGGTAGAGAAGGAGCCCTGAAGGTGAGTGAGGGGAAGTTATGAGTCAGATACGACTCCAGCGTTTTCACAACAGACAGTCCGGAGGAGCCACGGTGCTTGTGAGCAGTCGTGGGAAGGAAAGAGTCTCAGCTGTGCCACGGCACTGGGTGTGCCACTTGGGGATTGAGGCTGAAGACCTGGATATCGTGAGCTCAGAGAAATGAGGACAGTTGGAGCGGTGTGAGAGGTGCACACAGATAACTCTGAGATTTACAGTGCCGTCCCCCAGCTGAGTTGGTGAGGGAAGAGGCAGAATGACAAGAAGTGTTACTTGGCAAACAAGACATCTGTGCTGCTCCCGCCAGTCTAACAGCATCGCTCCTGACTGAAGGCAGAACTTGCTCGTGCTCGCCAGCTGCATGGATAACATTCCTGAGGCACTTCCTATGGGGGCAAGTACTAAAGACAGTCTGTGAGCTCACAAGGGGGAGCCCCAGGGTTCCCACCCTTGCCCTCAGACTCTCCCATCTGATTTTGTAGTCTGCAAGGGGAACTTGAGCTTTTGAGACTCTGGAAGTTCTTAATGGGGGAATTTGTCTGCATTGTAATAGAAAGCCCTTTCACTCCAATTTAAGCACGCTCGGGGCTTTCTGGAGATGAGAAACCCCTGCTTCAGGGGCTTCTGTCTGATGACCCTTCATATTCCCTTCAGTTCAGTGACCATTAAGAAGTGCATTCTGTATCCTAGTGCTGTGTCTGTGCTGGGGACAGGGCAGGGATGGAGACAGTGCCATCTGGCCCAACACCTCTCCAATTAGTATAATGACCATAAAGCTGATGTCTCAGATTTTATTTAAATCACTTTTGTTCCTAACTGAATAACTTTTAAAATGAATATTTCAGCTCTGTGTTTATTACCTCTCACTGGACGTTTTATATTCAGATCACACTGCCCTGCTCCTGGGACATCAGTGTGGGCTGGGGACCCCTGGCACCTTAGGGCAGCAAGAAGGCATCAAAAGATAAGTGAGACTTAGGGTCAGAGCAGACCCACAGAGACAGAAGATGCTGATGCTCAATCGTTTTACCAGGGACGCTGGTCAGGAAGAGGATGCCGTGATTGTGAAAATTCCTGGAGCAGGAGACAAAGTTTCATTAATATCTCTTCTCGCTCTTGCGGGACGGTCCTCGCGCGTTGGGCCTGTGACTTCACGAAGCTGCTTTCTTCTACCTGGGCCCTGATACAGTACCCAGAGAATGCCATGATTATAGCCTGGTGGGCTCTTCTTGCCGACTGCCCTGAGAAAACCAAGGCACTGAGAACAACAGGTGTTACAGCCAAGAGAGAGTTTAATCGCAGGGCCAGCCACGTGTGAGAATGGGAGAGGTTTCTGAAATCTGCCTCCCTGAGAACTCGGAGGCTTGAGTTTTTAAGGGTAGTTTGGTGGGGCGGGGCCTGGGGAGCTGAAACAATTGATTGACTGGGTGTGAAATCATGGAGGTGTCTAAACTGTCTTCAGGCAGCTGAATCAATTCATGGAAGCCAAGTCTGAGGACTGGGTGACATCTCTTAGTCTGTCTGCCAAAATGCTAAATCTGAAAGATACCTCAAATACCGTTTCTTTAGGATTCACAATAGTGATGTTATCTGTAGAAGTTGTTGGAGAAGTTACAAATCTTGCGACCTCTGTTTGAGTGACCCTGGGGCAGTAAGCAACATATAGAAAAGCAAGCTAAGCTAAGCAATGGCAGGTCATTGTTTATGCTTATTCTTTAGCAAAGTTCAGATCCTACCATAACTCTAACCTCGGCTTAGGAATGTGGCTTCAATCTCGAAACAAGAAGGAGGGTCAGTTTTCCTTGCCTCATCGTTTAACTATAAATTCCTCTCCTAGTTATCTTGGGCTCTGCACTAAAATAAGCAAAAACAATAAAAACAAAAATTTATCCTGTGAAGTTAGATGGAGCCAGTCATATTAGATTTCTCTCACTGTTACAATTCTGTAAAGGCAAGTTTCACGGCCATCTCCCTCATGGTGTGGTTTTATCTGGACTGGTAGAGGTAGTGCCTGCCCTGCTTTAGCAGCTGCTGGAAGCCTGTAGCTCCTTGAGCTTTTGCTTCTCAGAGATAGAATCTCAAGTCATGTCTTTAGCTTGATTCTAAACAAGGAGCAGGTTAGATAGCTCTTGACCTGAAATTAACTAGTGACTCCTTGGTTTCTCCAGCACTCATTCAAGAGTAGAGAGAAGGAGCAAACAATAACAGTCCCAAAACCTCACACATGCTTTGATGGTAGACAGAGAAAATATTCAAATGAGATGTTTGACTTTTTCCTTTTGAATCTCTTTATATTATACAGCTTTACCCAGAAATACCCACCAGTAAAGTTTTTATCAGAAAAGGATCGGAAAAGAATTTTGGTAAGTTTGCACACCTGAATAGTATTTGTAATATTAAGAAACTTTCTTTTTTCATTGAGAGATAATTCACATATCATAGAATTCACGCTTCTCAAAGATACAATTCAGTGGCTTATAGTATGTCCACAGAGTTAGCACCGCATTCTGATTCCACAGTTTTTTCATCACCCCAATAAAAGTCCTGTACCCATTAGTAGTCACTTCCAATTCCCAGCCCCCTCCCGCCAGCTCTGGGAAACCACTAAAACTACTCTCTATCTCTATGAATCTGCCTTTTTTGAACATGTCATCTGAAAGAAATAATGGGATATTTGATCTGTCTTCACGGCTCAGCTGTAGCATGAATCAGTACACTTCATTCCTTTTCATGGCTGAACAATGCTCCGTTGTATGGGTGTACCACATACTGTTTCCCTGTTTCTTAATTGATGGGTATTTGGAGTTGTTTCCACCTTGAGGCTATCGTGAATAATGCTGCTATGAATGCATGTGTGTAAGTTTTCGTGTGGACACAGGATTTTCATTCTTTTAGGTATACTTAGGAGTGGAATTACTGGATTGTGTGGAAACCCTGTGTTTAACTTTTTGAGGAAGTATGAAACTTGAGAGCAGTGGTTTTTAACCTTTTCTGGTTCACAGACCGCTTTGAAGAATACCCAGGGGGCTTCCTTGGCTAATAGTGCTCTTGTTAAACATCAGTGTAAACTCACCAATGAAAGAAACCCTTTTAACTATTGGGTAACAAATTATGTCCAAAAAAGATTGCATGTCTCATTTTTTTAAAGTAACAGCTTTTGAGATATAATTCACATACCATACAATTCCCCCTTAAAATGTATAATTCAGTAGTTTTTAATGCATTCACAGAGTTGTGCAACCATTACCACATCCAATTGTAGGACCCCCCCCAAGGAAAGCCTATACCCATTAGCAGTCACTCTCCATTTTCCCCTTAGGCCTTCCACACCCCAATCTCTAGGCAACCACTAATCTGTTTTCTGTCCATGTAGATTTGCCAATTCTGGGTATTTTATGTAGATGGGATAATGTAACATTTGACCTTTTGTGACTAGCTTTTCTCACTTAGTATGTTTTCAGGTTTTGTTCATGTTGTAGCTTGTATCAGTATTTCATATATTTTTATTACCAAATAATCTGTTATATGAGTATACCACATTTTATTTATACAGTAGGCCCTCCATATCCATGGTTTCCATATCCGTGGATTCAGCTAACCACGAATCAAAAATGTAGTTAGGCCCACAATGGTTATGTCTGTACTGAACATGTGCGGACTTTTTTTCTTGTTATTATTCCCTAAACAATACAGTATAACATTTTTACATAACATTTACATTGTATTAGGTATTATAATTATCTAGAGATGATTTAAAGTATACAGGAGGATGTGTGTGGGTTATATGCAAATACTACACTATTTTATATACGAAACCTGAGCATCTTTGCATTTAGGTGTGGGGGGTGGGGGGTGGTCCTGGAACCAATTCCTTGTGGATACTGAGAGACGACTGTACGTTTGTTATATGTGTCATAGGGTGACTCTCTTTAACCTTTTGAGGAACTGCTGTTTGCCAGAGCAGCTGCACCATTGTACATTTCCACCAGCAGCATATGAGGGTTCCAGTTTCTCTACATCCTCAACACCACTTATTGTCGTCTTTTTGATTGTAGCCTTTCTACTGGGTGTGAAGTGATACCTTTTTGTGGTTTGGATTTGCATTTCTCTGATAGCTCACGGTGTTGAGCATCTTTTTGTGTGCTTATTGGTCACTTCTATATCTTCTTTGGAGAAATTTCTGTTAGATACTTACCCTATTCTTTAATTGGGTTATTTTTCTTTTCATTATTGAATTAAGTTCTTTATATATTCTTGATTCAAGTTTCTTATCAGGTATATTATTTGTAAATATTTTATCTCATTCTGTGGGTTGTCTTTTTACTTTCTTGATGGCATTCTTTGAAGCACAAAAGCTTTAAATATGGATAAAGTCTGTTTTTTTCTCTTGCTGCTTGTACTTGGGTATCATGTTTAGGAAATCTTGCCTAAACTAAGGACACAAAGATTTACCATGGTTTTTTTCCTAAGAGTTTTATAGATTTTGTTCTTAAATTTAGGCCTGTGATCCATTTTGAGCTAATTTTTGAATAGGGTATTAGGTCATCATTCTTTTGGATATGGCTGTCCGGTCATCCAGCACAATTTGTTGAAAAGACTATTTATTGCCCATTGAATTTTCCTGGCACCTTTGTTGAAAATAATTTTACCATAAATGTACAGTCAAGCATCACTTAACAATGAGGATACGTTCTGAGAAATGCATTGTTAAGTGTTTTTGTTGTTGTTCTGTGAGCATCATAGAGTGGACTTACACAAACCTCGATGGTACAGCCTGCTACACACTTAGGCTACATGGTATGACCTATTGCTCCTAGGCTACAAGTCTGTACAGCATGTTGCTATACTGAATACTGTAGGTAGTTATAACAAAGATAAGTATTTGTGTTCATCTGTATAGGCCACTTACCACAAATGGAGCTTACAGGACTAGAAGTTGCTCTAGGTGAGTCATTGAGTGAATGCCTTTGTAATTAACTAATTTCCTATTTGGTACCTTTCCCTTCTTTTTCCCTGTGGAATCCAGTTACTATCTGGGGTCACTTGCTTTCAGCCTGAAGAACATCCTTTAGTATTTCTTGTGTGGTAGGTCTGCTAGCAATGAACTCTCTCATTTTTTGTTTATCTAGGGATATCTTATTTTTGGAAGTTATTTTTGGTCATATATAAGATTCTTGACTGCCAGTTTATTTTTACACTTTAAGTATGTTGATAGAGTTCGGATGTTTGTTCCAGCCTCCCAATCCCATGTTGAAATTTGATCTCCAGTGTTGGAGGTGGGGCCTAGTGGGAATTATTTGGGTCATGGGGACAGATCCTTCATGAATGGCTTGGTGCACACCCCACTGTAATAAGTTCACACGAGATCTGGTTGTTAAAAAAGAGTATGGGACCCCCTTTTTCTCCCTGTCTTGCCATGTGACATGCCTGCTCCCCCTTAGCCTTCTACTATGATTGAAAGCTCTCCGAAGCCCTCAGCAGAAGCAGATGCTGGAGCCATGCCTCATGTACAGCCTGCAGGACCGTGTGCCAAGTAAACCTCTTTGCTTTATAAATCACCCAGCTTCAGGTATTCCTTTATGGCAGCACAAAATGAACTAATACGTATGCCATCCACTGCTTTCTCCATTGTTTGTTGTAATGAGCCAGCAGTTAATCATACTGGAGTTCCCTTACATGTGACAAGTCATTTTTCTTTTTCTGCCATATGAATTTCCTAGGACTTGCAGTTACCACCATCTGAGTGGTTTAAAACAACAGAAATTTAATCCCTCGCAGTTCTAGAAGCTAGAAGTCTGAAATCAAGATGTCAGCAGGGCCATGCCTATGCCCCTCTGAAGGCTCTGAGGGGAATTTTTTCCATGCTTTTCTCCCAGCTTCTCGTATCGCCAGCAATCCTTGGTGTTCTTTGGCTTGTAGAGGCATCACTGTAGTCTCTGCCTCCAGCAGCATGTGGGTCTTTGCATGCCTTTAGTATTGGATTAAAGTCCCACCCTAATCCAGTATAACCTTATCTTAACTAAATATGTCTGTAGGAGCTCTATTTTCAAATAAGGTCACATTCTGAAGCTCTGGGACAGACATAAACTTTGTAGGACAGTATCCCACCTAGTACAGCTGTTTTCAAAATTTTATCTTGTCTTTGGTTTGCGGGATTTCTAGAATGTTGTATCTGTGTGCATCTATTTTTGTTTGTGCTCATCCTAATTGCAGTTCATTGAACTTCTTGAATGTGTACATTCATATGTTCATCAATTCTGGGAAGTTTTCAGCCATTATTTCTTTGAATATATTTTGTATTCCTTTCTCTTTTCTGATACTCCCAGTGCAGCATGCATGTTGATGCACTTATTGGTGTCCTGTATTTGTCTGAGGCTCTGTTTAGTTTCCTGTATTTCCTCTGATCTTTGGGTTGCAGAAGCCCTTTCAGTCCAAGTTTGCTGATTCTTTAGCCTAGTTCCAATCGACTGTTGAATCCCTCTGTTGAATTTTTAGTTTCAATTGTGGTATTTTTGAACTCCAGAATTCAATTGGTTTCTATTTTGTAATCTCTCTTTATTATCTATGTACTTCTTTAAGCATGGTTTCCTTTCGTTCTTTGATCACTTGCCATTACTTTTAATGGCAAAAACTGCAATTACTTTTGCACCAACCTAATATTTACGGTGGTTGCTTTGGTGTCTTTGTTATATCCAACACCTGGGACTTTACACAGACAATTTTTATTGCTTGGTTGTTTTTTCTGTTTATGGGTCACCCATTTCTGTTTCTTTGCATGTCTTGTAATTTGTTGTAGAAAACTGGGCATTTTAGGTAGTATATTGTAGCACTTCTGGATACTGTGCCCTCATCCCAACCCCCACCTTCCCCAACTTGTTTTATTTTATTTACTTATTTATTTGTTTAGTGACTTCTCTGGTCTACTTTAGTGAAGTGTTTCCTATTCCCTCCCCACCACTCCAGTGTGAAGCTTTAACTGTTGTTCCTTGGAGGATGTAGCCTTGGCCAAACCCCCTGGGATGATGGTGGCTCTAACAGGCTCATGTTGACTGTCTCTTTCCCTGATTTCTCTATTAAGCCTGTGCAGTATCTCACCCAGCTGTTAGGCTGTAGTGGTTGCTAGCTAATTGCTTTATTTTTCAACAATGCTGTGGGTTTTAAATTGCTCTTCAGCCTGATCCGGTTAAATTCTGTCCCCTTGGCAGGGGTAGATTTTGAGACCAGTCTTTGAGATTTGTTCTGACCCCAGGAGGTTTCTTAAGTGTCCTCTCCCTGGTTCTCTCTGTTAAACAAGCTGGCCTTGGATTTAGCTTTTTATTCTCATAGATCTATTGCCTTCTATTTATTGCTTACCATCTGCATCTCCCTTGTTCTTGAGAGCACCCTTATGTTTGAACTTCTCCACTTTCTCTTTCAAATAAAGTCAACTCCCTTTAGGGAGAGCTTTTGAATGCACTGTTTTCAGTACCTCTGTCCCCCAGGAAAACCTCTGAACTACTGCCCTGGAGCTGGGGTGGGAGCAACACCTCTGTTTTATAATCAGGGTGCTGTAGCCCCTGATTGTTTTCCTTGCCCCTCTTGGCATGGAACTTCTGCCTTCTAAGCAAGTTGGGGCAACCATGACTGGAATCCTATTATTCTCAGCCTTCCCTCTCTGGGAAGTACTGCTAAGTGGCCCTTCCTGGTGAGATACCATATCTTTTGAGTGGGGTTCTCATTTTCTTGGCCACACCCAGCACATTCCCTACTCTAAACTGTGGGGATGGACTCAAGTGTTGCAGACTCTTGCTGTTCTTACTTAATTTTATATTTTCTTTCTTTCTTTTTTTTTCTTTTCTTTTCTTTTCTTTTTCTTTCTTTCTTTTCTTTCTTTCTTTCTTTCTTCCTTCCTTCCTTCCTTCCTTCCTTCCTTCCTTCCTTTCCTTTCCTTTCCTTTCTTTCCTTTCCTTCCTTCCTTTCTTTCTCCCTTCCTCCCTCTTTTCTTTCTTTTCTTTTCTTTCCCTCCCTCCCTCCCTCCCTTTCTTTCTTCCTTCCTTTCTTTTCTTTCTTTTCTTTCTTGTCTTTCCCCACTTTGTCACCCAGGCTGGAGTGCAGTGGCGTGATCTCGGGTCACTGCAACCTCCGCCTCCTGATTTCTAGCGATTCTCCTGTCTCACCCTCCCAAGTAGCTGGGAGTACAGGTGTGCTCCACCACGCCCAGCTAATTTTTGTATTTTTAGTAGAGATGGGATTTCACCATGTTGGCCAGGCTGGTCTTGAACTCCTGACCTCAGGCTATCTGCCCACCTCAGCCTCCCAAAGTGAATTTTATATTTTCTTGAATACATGTTACTTCATTTGCTGTACATGCTTAGCACAATTTCCAGGGACCTTTAATGGTTATTTAAAAAAATAATTTGGACCATTTATGGTTGTTTCCTTGGGGGAACAGGTCTGTGGAGCACTTTATACTGCAATTCTACAAGAAATGATTTATATATGACCTTGATGCTTAAATGACTAGTACACAGGTTGTTTTGTTCTTCTACCCATCACCTAGGCTGTAGGACTGTGCATCGCTAAAATATTATTGTCACTTCTGAATCGATATTAGACTATTACCCCATATAATCTCTCTGTTCTTCTGGAAGTTATAGAAGTCTCTTGCCTTTTTGAGATGGCTTACGTAACTCTCACTGTGAGCAGACTCTGAAGTCTGTTAATACTTGTATGTCCCTCTTTTGAGGTTATTTCTATTGCATCAAAAAGGTATATGCATTTGAGCATGATTTGGAAATATATTAGTGTCTCAAGTAGCATAGAAAAGTTAATTTTTTTAATGTTTTGTTGCCATGTTGTCAGATTGATCACAAATCTGATAGTCTACTTTTCTTAGTTTGTTTTGTGCCGCTGTAACAGATTACCACAGACTGGGTAATTTATAAATAGAAATGTATTGGCTTATGGTTTGGAGGCTGGCAAGTCCAACATCAAGGGGCGTTCTTGCTGCGTCATCCCGTGGCAGAAGGGCAGAGAGTGGATGAGAGAGACAAAGGGGACCCAACTTATCCTTTTACACATAACCCACTGCCATGATAATGACATAAATTCATTCATGAGGGTGGGGCCCTCATAGCCCAGTAACTTCTCATTAGGCCTCACCTCCCAATACTGTTGCATTGGGAATTAAGTTTCCAGCACATGCTTTTGGGGGTACACATTCAAACCCATAGCATTCTGGCTGCGGTCTCTAGAATTTATGTCCTTCTTACATGCAAAATGTATTTATTTCATCCCAGTAGCCCAGGATTTTAACTTGTTCCAGCACCAACTCGAAAGTCCAAAGTCTCATCTAAACATCATTTGGGAAAAATTCAAGACATGATTCATCCTAAGGCAAATTCCCCTTCAGCTATGAGCCTGTGAAATCAAAACAAGTTATCTACTTGTAAAATACAATGGTGGAACAGGCATGGGATAAACATTCCCATTCCAAAAGAGAGAAATAGGAAAGAACAGGGTAACTGGTCCCAAGTAAGTCCAAAACCCAACAGGGCAAACAAGATCAAATCGTAATGCTCCGGATAATCTTTCTTGACTCCATGGCCTGAGTCCTGGGTACACTGGGGTGGGGGTTGGACCTCCAAGGCCCCTGGGAGCCCCAACCCTGTGGCTTTGTTGGTCTCAGTCCACCTGGCAGCTCTCGCGAGTTGGAGTTCTGTGCCTGTAACTTCCTCAGGCTGTTGTTACATGCTGGTGGCTTTACAGTTCTGGAGTCTTGGTGGCAGCTGTATCATTGCAATGAGTCTCTGCCTACCCCCGCCACCTCCCACCCTGTCCTGGGCTATTTGTGACATCCTTTGAAATCTAGGTGGAAGAAGCCATGTTCTCATGGCTCTTGCATTCTGCACACTTGCAGAATTAGAGCACCACGTGGACACCACCAAGGTTTACAGCCTATATCTTCCAGAGTGGTAGCTTGAGCTGCGCCTGGACTGGCCGGAGCCACAGCTGTGCTGGCTGAGGAATGCTAAGGGGAGCAGAGACTTGTGGCAGCACAGGGCAATGAGTGGTGACCTCGAGCACCTCTGGAAACGTTGGCCTCAAGGTCTCAGCTTGCCTGGAGGATTTCTGAAATGCCTTCAGGGTCATTCTCTCATTGTCCTAATGGACAGAACCTGGCTTCCTTCTAACCATGCTACTCTGTGTATCAAAGGGTCAATTGTCTGCACTCTTGCACACTTTTTCATTCTTTATATGGCAAGGCTGGGGACTTAAAAAAATTTTTTTTGTTCTGTTTCCCTTTTAGTTATACAATCTGTCTTTAAATCATTTTTCTCTTCCCTTATTTTACTCTATGTAAAGAAGCCATGCAATTCTTTTAATATTTTGCTTAGAAATTTCTTCTACCAGATGTCCTAACTCATGGCTTGTAAATTTTGCCTTCATAAAGCCAGAGGACACAGACATATTTCAGCCAAGTTCTTTGCCACTTTGTAACAAGGATAGCCTTTACTCCAGTTTCCAGTAATACGTTCCTCATTTCCATCTGAGACCTCATCAGAATGGCCTTTACTGTCCATATTTCCACAATTGTTCTGATCACAACCATATTACAGGTAATCTCTAAGAAGTTCTAGACTTCCCGCACAGCTCTTCTCTTGTGAGCCCTCACCGCCGTCTCTTCAACACTCCATTCACAGAAGTCTAGGCTTTTTCTAGCATGCACCTCCAGATTCTTCCAGCCTCTACTCATTACCTAGTTCCAAAGCTCTTTCCACATTTTCAGGTGTTTGTATAAGCAACATCCCACTTCTCTGGTACCCATTTTCTGTCCTAGTCCTTTTTGTGCTGCTATGACAGAGTACCTAAGTCTGGGTAATTCATAACAAATTTATTGGCTCATGGTTCTGGAGGCTGGGGAGTCCAAAATCAAGGGGTTGTGATCTGGTGAGGGTCTTCTTGCTATGTCAGCACATAGTGGATGGGTAAAGAGAGGGGCAAGAGAGAGACCAAAGGGACTGAACTTGTGCTTCTGTGTGGAACACAATTCCACGATAACAAACTCACTCCTCTGATAATGGCATTAATCCATTTACTTCACCTCATGGCCTAATCACCCCACCTTTTAACACTGTTGCACTGGGGATTAAATTACCAAAACGTGCTTTTGGTGGACACATTAAAAGCACAGCAGCACTGGTACAGGAATGCTGCAAAATCTTGCCATGAATTTTATTATGTGCACATGGAATGATCTTCCTGTCGATGCTGAGTATTACAGAATTTATTTTGCTTTACACATCACCACAGCAAACAGACTTAGTTTTTTTTTCCCCTCATCTGCCATCTCATGGGTTAAGCACATTTCTGAGGCGTTTGGCAAGTGAGTCTGGTATATTGTTGCTATAATTTAAAGCCTTTTCAGTAAATTGGTGAGCCTTAGGACAGCTTCAACAGAAAGAGGAGGCTTGCTTTGAAATACGTTTTTTGATTTTTTGCTAATTTGCTAAGCATCATGAGTTTGACTGCTGACCTTGAACTAGACCACTTTAGCTGCCTATTGGCACCCACAAGAGTGAGCAAGAAAGCACACTGAGACAAACCCCTATACTGGAAAGGCATGCAAAGCCATGTAAGTTCTAATCCATCTCAGTGTAAGAGGTCTTACTTCTTTTCTCCTGTTCTCTTTTGGGTATTAGTTCCTTGTTATTCAAAGAGTATCCTTGGGTTTGGTGATTAGTGTTCCTGATAGAGCTTTGTAAGTGCTAAGCTTTCACCACATTTGTTTCTATTTGAAACACTTGCCTAATGGGCTAACATTGATTAGGATAAAAAATTGCATAACCATCCAGCTATGTTATATAAATCTTAAGTATTTTAGGTAGAAGGAAATTACTTCAGAGAAAAAAATTCCAGTGCATTTTAGTCAAGCTAAGGTGCTTCCAACAATTTTACGTCAGTACTAAGACTAGTGAGATATTGGAGATGATCATGTATAATTTAATACGCTGCATCTCTGATATCTCAGAACTGTCTGCCAGGTATTTTGGGTGCAGAGATGATGTTAGGGTGCCACTGAACATTTTGTTTTCAGAAATATTTGCATTTAGAGAAACAGTTACGTTAAAAGGGGTTACATTTCTTTTTCAAAGTTGCAAGTTTTTAAATGTAAAAATCATGGAAAACTTGGAAAAATGCAATAACATGAAGATAAAATGAAATCTCATC
Organism: Pongo pygmaeus; assembly: GCF_028885625.2. Lineage (NCBI taxonomy): Eukaryota > Metazoa > Chordata > Mammalia > Primates > Hominidae > Pongo > Pongo pygmaeus. The sequence continues at coordinate 37,271,946 of NC_072385.2, read as the reverse complement.
CCATGAGTTAAGCTCTAGTGGTGAGTCAACTTTGAATTTCAAGTATTTTTCTGGAAAATCGTTTTTCATACTCATTGTTAGGTATAGCAGTAGAATGTGGGAGCTCTTAAGATGAAACACGAACCAGACAAATTGACAGGCAGTAGAGAGAATGTAATTAGAAAGACTGTAGCTTTAGTCTGTCCCAGCTAGTGATCTCTGAGGATTTTAGTCAAAGACATAGCTTCGCTGGGTGTCAGTTTCTTGTCTCGAAGGCAAAGGGGATTTGGAAAATGGTGCTGTTGGTAAAGCCAAATGAAAGCTATCGAGCATGAGGATGCCTGGTCTCACCCATCCTGTCTTAACCATTTGATTTGCATTTCATCAGAGCATATGTAATATCTATGTGGTGGTTAAGGGATGGTTATTCTTGAGGTTGGCCTTGTTAACTGAAAAACCAAACTCTAAAATATTTTAGAGGTTTATTATGATCCAGTATGAGTAACTGCAGCCCCAGGAAACACCAAACCAAGAAGCCTTGAGTAAGTGTGCCCGAGGCAGGCGGATTACTGTTTAGTTTTATACATTTTAGAGAGGCAGAAGTTACAGGGAGGTATAAATCAATATATAGGGCTTTTACATTGGTTTGGCCCAAAAAGACAGGCTCTTTTGAAGTGGGGGCTCACAGGTATAGGCGGGTTAAGAGAATCTGTCTTTTATTTTATTTTATTTTGAGACAGGGTCTCTCTCTGTCACCCAGGCTGGAGTGCAGTGGCACAATTGCCACTAACTGCAGCCTTGACCTCCCTGGCTCAGAGATTTTTTACTTTGTAATTGGTTAAAGGAGTAAATCTTTGTGTAAAACTTCGGAGTCAGCAGAAAGGAATCTAAGTTATGACAAGGAAGTCTGTTCACCAATACGCTGGGTCAGAATGACCTGGCAGAATGTGACTTAGCTCCTGTCTGGCACGACCCTAGGTCCTGTTTATGATCTCTGTTTTAACGTTAATGTTGGTCAGTTGTGTCTAAACTCCAAAAGAGAAAGTATAGTGAGGCATGTCCAATCTCCTTTCACATCATGGCTGGGAACTCAGCTTTTCAGGTTTCTCTGGGGTTCCCTTTGGCCAAGAGGGGGCGCACTCAGTTGGGGGGACTTAGGATATTTATTTATTTATGAGACAGAGTCTCGCTCTATCACCCAGGCTGGTGTGCAGTGGTGTGATCTCAACTCACTGTAACCTCCACTTCCTAGGTTCAAGTGATTCTTGTGTTTCAGCCACCATAGTAGCTGGGATTACAGGCGTGTAGCTAATTTTTGTATTTTTAGTAGAGACGGGGTTTTACCATGCTGCCCAGGCCAGTCTCGAATGCCTGGCCTCAAATGATCCACCTACCTTGGCTTCCCAAAGTGTTGGATACAGGCATGAGCCACTGCACCCAACCCAGATTTCATTTTTAGTTTATAGCCTCCCCTTACTTCTCCTCTGCCATTTTTGGTCTTTTTCATCCAGATGGCTTTTTTTTTTTTTTTTGAGATGGAGTCTCGCTCTGTCACCCAGGCTGGAGTGCAGTGGTGCGATCCACTGCAACTTCCGCCTCCTGAGTTCAGGTGAGTCTCCTGCCTTAGCCTCCCAAGTAGCTGGGATTACAGGATTGTGCCACCACACCCAGCTAATTTTTTGTATTTTTAGCAGAGATGGGGTTTCACCATGTTGGCCGGACTGGTCTCGAACTCCTGATCTCAAGTGATCCACCTGTCTCGGCCTCCCAAAGTGCTGGGATTACAGGCATGAGCTACCACTCCAGTCAAATCCAGGTGGCTTTACTCTCTCACCCGTAGTGAATACTTCATCGTGTGTGAGATTTCATTTATTTTAAACAGGAGTTTCATGGAGAATTACATGTTTTAAAACCATAGACCTAGGAGTTTGTGTACCTTTTATTTTAGGTAGAAAGGATTGCTGTCTTCCTATTAATTCTTTCAAACAGAAGGGTAAAATAAATGAGAACTTTGAAGAGAAGGCAGAGTGGAGAACAGGATACAGCAGGCTAGAGAATCGAGTTGCACATGGCAAGTCTGTTTTCTGAGCCTATTCTTTTCACTCCCACCACCTATAACCTTCCCCCAGATGAAATTCCCTTTATCCTCCTCCAGTTACACCATTTAATTTGAATAAAATACCTGTGTTCAACTTAAAAGTATTTTTCAAGTGCAGTTGACTTTTCACCTTTGCAGGGGTCTAGGTTTTGTTATTACTGAGTTCCTGTCAAGACCACTCACAGCTGCCTCATCGTGCTCTGTGGCTGGGAGTGGATACCATACTGTGTTCACATCACCACTCAGAAATTAACCACACAGTGGACTTAGGCATTTAGGGCTTTAGTCTACAAATAGCTTGTATTGCTTATTAATGTGTTCTCATAAACAATTTAAAAGATACTCGTTTTTCGTGCGGTTTTTGAATCTAACTTAAATATTAAGTTTTTTTTCTTGGTAGTTCACCAAATCTCTGCATTTTGCTAATCGTTTTTTCTATAAAGTAATTTTTAAAGTTCTCAGCAGTAATATTAAAGCCATGTGAGCTATGTCCAGCATCCCATTTGTTATAAAACAAGAACCTTTGACTAATGGGAAATTCTCTGTCAGCAAAGACATTTTGAAATTTGTAACTACGATTTTTCTGTATTCTTCCAAGAGTGGTAGTTTGAAATTTTAGGCTGCTTAGGAGTTTACGGATAGTGTGACCTCTTTGTTCTGCAGTAAGAGTCAAGATGCTACCTTAAAACCTTTGCTGTCTTCCTTCCCCGCCTTGCTCCTGAGTTTTAAGTCGTGACTGCACCAGAGATGTCTCTCCATGGAGCTGGTCCTCATTGTGTTCTCATGTGCTTTTTCTGGGAATGCTCTGCACACGCTGTCTGGATGCAGATAACCGGAGGCGCAGGGTTCGTGGGCTCCCATCTAACTGACAAACTCATGATGGACGGCCACGAGGTGACCGTGGTGGACAATTTCTTCACGGGCAGGAAGAGAAACGTGGAGCACTGGATTGGACATGAGAACTTCGAGTTGATTAACCACGACGTGGTGGAGCCCCTCTACATCGAGGGTGAGTGAAAACTGCACTTTGTTATTATTCAGAGCTCCGCAGGTGGCCTCGCCAGAGCTGCGGGATTCCTGAGGGTAAGCTGTTTGACTCAGCACATTGAAAGCTATGTTGGGTTTTATTTTTGAAATGTCTCAATGTGTATGAGGTGCCGTCCTAGTCTCTGTGATAACAAGTGGTTATAACAGTGTGAATAGCTGTCTTCTCTCCTACATGGCACCCCTGGTCCTGAACTTCATGGACCTGTTGAAGTAACTTTCCTGTAGTACACATCTGCTGTGGTCTGAATGTTGGTGTACCCCCAAATTCATATGTTGGCATCCCAAGCCCCACAGTGGTGGTATTAGGAGGTGGGGCCTTTGGAGGTGATGAGTTCATGGAGACAGAGCCGTCACAAATGGGATTAGTGTTTTTATAAAAGAGGCCTGGGAAAACCCTGTTGGCCTTTCCACCGTGTGAGGACATGGTGAGAAGATGCATATATGAACCAGGAAGCAGGTCCTCACCAGCACCCAATCTGCCAATCCCTTGATCTTGCTTATTTGATAGAAAACCATTGGTTCAATGTACATTTCTTTGGTTACTAAACATGGTTAGACTTTAACATGTTAATTCACCAGAGAAATACCAATGGTTTTGTTAGTCCATTTTAAAAATATTCTTTTAGTATGAGTTCTTTGTAATAGGAATGTTAACTGTTGGGCTTGTATTTAGCATTTTTCCCACAAAGACAAAAAGTTTTTGCCTTTTCGTTTGATTGAAACTTTATAACATAGTTTCATCTGTTCATATCCTTTTTGCTGTTTCTTCTGTTCTCTTTCTGCTCTAACCGTTCCAAGATGAGATGAATATTTAATCTAATATTTAGAAAGCAGCCATGGTATTATTTTGTTGGTTGGTTTTTTGCTTCATTTTTAAACATTTAATTATATAATCTATTTAGGGTTCATTTTGGAGTGAAGCTGTAGTTTTTGTAAAGTGTAACAGGCTATGTAGATTATAGCTCAGTGGGCTCACTTTCCTCTTGGATTTCCTCCTGGGATTGCTGTGGGGTTAACTGAGGTCATGCATGTGACAGGGCCTGGCAGGCAGATTCTCACAGTTCCCTGCTAAGATGCCCTTTCCCATTGTTCAACCCAAGATGCTAGGTGGTGCTGTCACAGGACTTTGCTGATAGAATCAAGGTTATGAACCAGCTGGCTTTAAAATGAGGATGATCCTGAATTATCTGGGTGTGCCCCCACATAGTCACATGAACCGTCAAAGGCAGCAACAGAGAATGGAAGAGTCAGGTAGAGAGACCGGGTAGAAGAGATACCATGGGGAGACCAGGCAGAAGGGAAGCTGGAGAGGTTTGCAGTGTGCAAGGGACCTGACCTACCCTGGCTGGCTTTGAAGCAGCCATGTGTGAGAGAGTGTTGGCAGCCTCTGGAAGCTGAGAATGGCTCCCTGCTGAGAGCCTGTAAGGAGACCTCAGTCCTGCAGCCTCAGGGAACTGAATTTTGTTGTCATCCTGAATCATTCTCTGAAGAAAGGAACACAGCCCTGCTGACACCTTGATTTCTGCCTGGGGGGAGGCAGAGCTGAGAACCAGCTAAGCCACACTGTGCCCGGTCCTGTAGACCTGTCAGATCAGATTGTGAATGGATATTTTTTGAGCCTCTAAATTTGATTAGGCAGAATAGAAAACTACTGTGAGGACTTAGCGCAGCACTGGGCCCTCATTTCACTAAGTGCTGCCCAAATTATACCTTTTTTTTTTTTTTTGAGACTGGGTCTCACTCTGTTGCCCAGGCTGGAGTGCAGTGGCACGATCTCAGCTCATTGCAAGCTCTGCCTCCCGGGTTCACGCCATTCTCCTGCCTCAGTCTCCTGAGTAGCTAGGACTACAGGCACCTGCCACCATGCCGGGCTAATTTTTTGTATTTTTTAGTAGAGACAGGGTTTCACCCTGTTAGCCAGGATGGTCTCCATCTCCTGACCTCATGATCTGCCCGCCTCAGCCTCCCCCAAATGATACCTATTAATATTACTACTCTCTTCTCTTTTTTAGCACATGGCAAGACACATTTATTTTATGACACTGTTGTTTATATAATTTCAGTACCATTGAGAAGTCAGAACTTAGTAAAAATGGTGTTTTAATAAGTAAATTATCTTCTTTAACTGCGAGCTTTGATACCAAAGCTGCTCTAGGCCATTTCTGTCAATTCTGTGACTGTGTGTAGGACACGCACACACACATACACATACATGCAAACACACACACACACATACACACTTTGAATGTAGTCATACAATAAATGATTGGTGCTTTGTCCTTTGCTCAGAGTATTGCATTCCCTCAGTTGGCATTTATGTTGGGAGAGCATAAGATTCTTCTCTGCCTCTGTAGTTTGAAGCCTGTTTTTCACTTTCTCCTTCAGTGAGTCCCCAACCTTAGCATCAGGTCTTCTGTGCCCTTGATAATTTCCCCCTTGCTGCCCCTCCATCTCTTCACTCTTTCTGCCCTCACAATGCCCACTTCATCCAACAATGCCAGAATGCACCTTCCTTTGAAGCCCACATGGAACATTCTCCAAGATTGATCATATTCTGAGCCATAAAAGACACCTCAGCCAACCTGAAAGAGTAGAGTCCTATAAAGTGTCCTCTCAGACCAGAGTGGAATTACACTAGAAATTAATAACAGAAAGATATCTGGAAAATTACAAAAATATTTAGTGATGAAACAACAAACTTCTACATAACATATGGGACAAAGGAGAAATCTCAAGAGAGATTAAACACACTTTGAACTAAATGAAAGAATTAGGTTTCTTGTTTATATATTTGATAAAGAATGAGATGGAAGAGAATCTGAAATATTTTTCTCTTTTCAAAAGAATCTTTTTTCCTGATGATGAAAATAATACATACATGTTAAAGAAAATATAGAAAGGTATTTTACAAAGCAAATAGAAAATTATTTTTAATCTTTCTATAAACTGTTGAGGAAGTTGGCTGGGCACAGTGGCTCACACCTATAATCCCAGCACTTTGGGAGGCCAAGGAGGGTGGATCACTTGAGCTCAGGAGTTTGAGTTCAGCCTAGGCAACATGGTGAAACCCAGTCTTTACCAAAAATACAAAAAGTTAGCCGGGCATGCTTGTGCATGCCTGTGGTCGCAGCTATTCAGGAGGCTGAGGCATGAGAATCGCTAGAACCCAGAATGCGGAGGTTGCAGTGAGCCAAGATAGTGCCGTTGCACTCCAGCCTGGGCAACAGAATAAGACCTCATCTCAAAACCAAAAAAACTGTTGAAGCTAACAGCCAGTTGTTTTCCTAAATGTGATTTTTTTTCCAATTAAAAACATGCTTAATAGGTAATATGGTTATATGGTTCAATTATTTTAAAAAATAAATGGAAAAGATGGCCGGGCACAGTGGATCATGTCTGTAATCCCAGTACTTTGGGAGGCTGAGGCAGGCAGATTGCTTGAGCCTAGGAGTTCCAGACCAGCCTGGGCAACATGGCGAAACCCTGTCTGTACAAAAATTACCCAGGCATGGTGGCATGCACCTGTGGTCCCAGCTACCCAGGGGTCTGAGGCGGGAGGATTACTTGAGCCCAGGAAGTTGAGGCTGCAGTGAGCCATGACTGCACCGCTCTCCAGCCTGGGTGACAGAGTAAGACCCTGTCTCAAAAATAAATAAATAAACATAAAAATGGAAAAGATAAAACTATAAAGTTAAAGTCTTCCTCTTGCCAGTTCTCAGCTCTCCTCAGGAAACAGCTGTTGATCCTTTCTTTGTATTCATCTGCAGTGTTTGTATGTGACCCAGCTAACACAAATATGTATTTATAGTTCTCCCTTTTTGTATAACTATTATGTATTGTCCTGAATCTTATTTTCTTCCACTTACCGTGTCCTGGTGATCTTTCTATATCATATATAGAGACCTTTTTTGGCAGCTGCTTAGTGTTCTATTTTGTGGCTATGCGAGCTAGATCTCTTTACCAAGACATGGATTTTTTTCCCCTCAACATTACTTGTTAGCAAGTTGCTTTCTTATAAATATATTGTAATTTCCTTAGTCCTGTGTTGTTGGATATTTAGGTTGGTTGCAGTTTGGGGCCATCATAAACCATGCTTCAGAAAGCCACACATCTGTGTCTCTGTCATCATTTTCATAGTACACTGGCTTTCCCAGGGTCCCGCTACAGAGCACCTGTGCTTCCCTGAAATGCTGTCCCAATTTTCTTTTCCACCATCTGTATAAACAGGGATCTTGAGACCAGCATTTCCATGGGGAGCAGGAAAAGGCAGAAACGTGCATTGTGTCATGGTAAGACCAGTACCGGGAACTTGTGGTATCTCTGTTGAAGAGGTCCAGGAAAATAAAAGAAGAAAGTGACCATAGCTAACACTTAACTATATTCCAAGTGCGATTCTAATCGCTGTTTATGGTTGGTTGGCAAGTTTAATTATGTCAATACCCGTGCGAAGTAGGCAGCTATTTTCCTCATTTTATAGGTGAGGAAACCAAGGCATGGAGCCCTTTCCATTACCTGCCTTTTACCTGGGTGCTCAGTTGCTATGGAGGGCCGGGGGTGGGGGCACGAGGAGAGGGAAGACGGGAGAGCCAAGCCATCAACCTGGGCACCCACCCTAAAGAGGAGGGGTGGAAGCAGTGTTTGCCAAGGGGATTGAGTCCATGTTTATGTAGACATTTAAAGCATGCAGCTCTGATTAGAATATTTTTGAAGTATCATTTAGAAATTTTTTTCTCAGCTTTCAGTTTGTATTGCAAATGTAAATAAAACTGCAGTGGCGGCTCTTAGAGATCGCCCTCTGTTTAATTTGGAGCTGTGGGGGCTTCCTATGGAGCAGCCTAGGACACTGGAAATTCTTTCCCCTGCGGTGGCTTCACAGGGAAGGTGAGCCCCTCACTCAGAACAGATGACAGCACTGGCGGGCAACCCCAGCTCCCAGGGGCTGAACCAGTCTCTAGTGTGTGCGGCCTTTGCCCTAAGTAAATACATTTGACGTGAAATGAAGGGAAAATCTTGCTGTTCTGCTTCTTTGTGCTGAGAGAAATTTGGTCTTTATACTTTGAGATTCTTCATTCCTGTTTTCCATCCTGAATACTGTTTCTGGAGACAAAGACTAGGGCCATGCTGTGAGACTTCACATCGCAGAGAGGGACATCTCGTTGGGGAGTATTTCTGTAAGACCTCTGACTCGAGTGTAGAAAAAGAGAATTCTACTGTAAGTATCTTTTATGATGGGAATTTAGTATGTGCTAAATAATCACGTGAGTTATCACAGAAAGAACTAACCCACTGTTTTGCGTTTTAGTGTTTCTATAGCCTTTAGTTTCATGGTACAAATCCTGAACTGGCCCTTGGCAGTTTCGTACAGCGTGGGTGTGGCACAGAATGAGGCTTGACACAGACTATGTCACTAACTTAAGACAAAATTAAAAAAGAAAATCAACAAAGGTGTGGAAGCTACAGTCAGTTTTTATGTGGATTTCCCCTTTGGTAGAAGAAAATGTTGATTTCTCCAATGCGTTCTCAACAGTGGTTTCAGGTTATCCCGAGTTGTTCTCTTCCTATGGTGATTTTTTCTTCCCTATTTATGTGTCATTTATGTGGGTTTTGGGCACAGTGAAATTCAACCTAAGACCCTATAGGGAGTTCATTTGTGGTTTGACTGGTTGAGTTTCCCCAGTCAGAATTCACAGAAGAGCCGAGTAAGTCGCAGCTGTGCCCTCACCCAGCCTCTTCCCAACATAAGATTACCCTGTGTGCTTTCTGGTAGGAATGCTGCTGATCATTAATTGGAGCTCTTTTAGGCTCATTTCTTGAGACTTCTATTTTTCTAGCTGAGCTCCCAGCATGTGGCCTTGTAAATGTGAAAGGTCGTGGCAGGGTCTCTAGCGGTCTCTGGGGCGGCTGTGTTGGCACCCATGAATGGGCTGCCTTTCTGTCCCCCTTTGACTTCCTCTCCCCACCTCAGCTTGGATTTTGGAACGTCAGGATCATGCTTGGTGTACTCTGAACTGTGCAGTTGACATGTTCCCAGGGCCTTTGTCCTGGGCTGTGAGGGTTAACCTCGCTGCTTTATTTATATTCCGAAGCCGGTTGTTATTAAGGTTACTTAGTGTTTACCTAGCACCTGTCATTGCTGGTTATTTGTCCCTGCTCTGAATTTCCCCTCTTCTCTCCCCTTCAGAATTTCTCACCAGATTATTTAACCAACAGACTCTGCTGCAGTGCCCTTTTTAGGATAGGAACCGGAGTTATTGTTAATGTTACAGGAAGAACACATTCTCAAAGGAGAGGGGGGTGGTGGGAAACTTTGATTTTCATAGGGTTTTCAGTTTCCTCTCAAATGGGAGGATGCAGCAGTGCCGCTACTTAACTGAACATCTTGACAGTCTGATGGGGCAGCCCTCAGCCTTCTGGAGCAGCAGTGGGACTGACCTGTCCAATGAGTAAGAAACACCAAACCAGATGGAATGGCCTTTGGGGATGGAAAAACCCCAGTTTACGCTCATCTCTTCACTCAGCTAACTTTTGTGGAGCCCTGTTCCCAAATTGGCCTGGGCCAGAGCACTGTGGAGGGGTATTTGTTTTAAATGGAAGGTTTCCAGGCCCTCCTGGAACTCCTGAAGCGTGAGACCTGCAGTGGGCTCAGGAGTCTGCATTTGTGAGTGACCGAAGGGGCCTCCCCTCCCTGTAGAGTCCACACTGTGGAGAGCATCAGGAAGGGAAAGTCCTGCATCTCGTGCTCAGCGAGCTCATCGTCTAGTGAAGGCATGTGTGAATCTCTGGACAAGGCAGTGCTGAGCTGTTGTGGACTAGTGGTGCAGGCAAGGGATTATTTCTGACCAAGGGCAGTGAGAAGGTTTCCCACACAGACTGACGTCTGGATTGAGCTTTGAAGAAGAAAGCCAGGACTGGAGCAGATGAGGAGGAGGGAAGAGTGCAAGGTTAATGATAGTGGCTTTCTGTTTGATGTCGGGGAGGCTTCCTGTACTCTCAAGGCACACTTCTTCCCTCTTAGCCTTTAATGCAGTTTCCTGTCTTTCCCTGCATACCTTGTCACCTCAAGAGTAAAGATAGTGATGAATAATTTGTTGTGTAAGATCACAACCCATACAGAGTTGTTTATACTCTCTTTGAGAAATGTAGGGTGACCCTGTCTGTGTTAGCAGAAATGCCCGTGAGCGTGAGTCAGGTGGCAGCAGGCTCCAGGTCTAGCACACCTGAGCGGGCTCTGTGGTGTCGTACTCAGCTCCGAAGGTCTGGCCAGGTTCATTTTTTTTTAATTTTAGTTTTAATTTTTAAATTTTATTTATTTTTTTGAGACAGAGTTTTGCTCTTGTTGCCCAGGCTGCAGTGCAATGGTGCCATCTTGGCTCACTGCAACCTCTGCCTCCCAGGTTCAAGTGATTCTCCTGCCTCACCTTCCCGAGTAGCTGGGATTACAGGTGCCTGCCACTACACCTACCTATTTTTTTTTATATTTTTAGTAGAGATGGGTTTCCTCATGTTGGCCAGGCTGGTTTCGAACTCCTGACCTCAAGTGATCCACCCACCTCGGCTTCCCAAAGTGCTAGGATTACAGGTGTGAGCCATCACGCCTGGCCCTCATTTGGTTTTGAACTTGGCACAGTCCTGCTCCAAAGTGGCAGTGGGTATGAGGAGGCATCTTCAGAGGAGGCAGCACAGTGCCTGTTTCTGGGGCTAATGGTCTGCTGCTTCTACCTGCAGCCCTGGAGCTTGGAAGTAGGTGTGCAGGAACTGACCCGGTCTGTGCTGATCCTAGCTGGAAACTGCAAAAGATAGCTTGGCCTTAGAATTGTGGGACTTTGTGAGAACTGATTTTTAAAAGGTATCTTGTTAAATTACAATTTGTGTAATAGAATATTAGTTCATCTTTTATTTTTAGCTGTTTTTCAGCTCAGAATAACTTGTGGGGGTGGGAACAGCAGTCACAGGATTTCCTTTTACTTGGACAGATCCTTTCAGCGAACTTGCATCTTGACAGACCATCAATAATTTTAAAGATTTTGTGTTTTGCTAGTTCTCTTTACAAAAAGATTATTCTTCCCATAAGCATTGGTTCTATTTCTAAATTAACTCACTGGTTTTCAGACTTGGCTTTCAAATGTTAAAAAAAAAAAAAAAAATATATATATATATATATATGTATATATATGAAGGTCTAGAGTCTCCCAGCCTGCTTCAGGGTGTTGGGGACCCAGGCATCACCTCACTGGGTGACTAGTGCACAGTCAGGACTGATTGAGAACCTCCAGACTGACCTGCTGTGGCTCAAAGGCTTGATCTTCAGCTCCTCCATTCCCAGCACTGGGAAAGGGAAGACAGCAGCAGTTCCCTGGTCAGGGGAGCCCGGAAGGCCCGGGCAGAGGGGCCCCTGCAGGTATTCTTACACATCCATGTGCAAGGGAGGACTCATTTTGGCAGCAGAGCTTTCAGATCCCTGTTCCTCTCTCCTGTGGATGGTGGATGTGTTTCCTCACCAGTGGCTAAAAGTAGAATGTCATGACATGGACTTTGGAAGGATGGCATTCCTCCTGTGTGTGTGTGTCTGTTGCTGCCATTCCACAGGGAGAGGTTGGTCCCCGAGGACTTCTCTGCTATGTGCAGGTGTTACCTGACTTGGTTCTGTGCTGGAGCACTGTGGGTAGTGACGTTAAAGTGAATGCCTTTCCTGGAGGGGGAGGGGTTGCATGGAATCTGAATTGCTTTGCCATTCATGGCTTTAAAAACCTCCCTCCCTCCCTCCCCATGGTCTCAGGGTCTGGTTTTATGTATACAGGATGCATAAAAACAAAGGAAAGACTACTTTCTCCCATAGTTCTGTGTCTTTGGTTTTAAGTCATATTTGCCTCACAAACTAAAAAAAAAAAAAAAAATCATGCTTAATTCTGTGTCTGAAAAAACAAAGAATTTTTTTGTTTGTTTTTGATTTCCTTCTGATTTGAATGCTTTATCTGGGACAAATATTTCAGAAAACAATCAACTCAGTAATCGAATTGACTCTGGTTACATGAGAACAGACTCAGCTGACCCAGCACATGTTTTTGTTTCCAGATAATTAGACTTTCTATTTTTGTTTAACATTTTTCTAATTACAAATGTAAATTAGTTTATATAAAGAATAGAATAACTTGATTTCAGTGAAAGATATGCTAATACGTTTGTTATACAGTATATATATCCTAGGAGATCAGTATTTTTTTAGTGGTTTTTTTTGAAGTAATAGGCTTCTGTTTTGTCTCCTTTAGTTGACCAGATATACCATCTGGCATCTCCAGCCTCCCCTCCAAACTACATGTATAATCCTATCAAGACATTAAAGACCAATACGATTGGGACATTAAACATGTTAGGTAAGTTGTCATTTTCTTGTTTTTTGGCTGTTGCTGGGAATATTTTAGATGATTACAAGCATAGGTCATTGAATCTTCTACTAGAGTTTGATCTGAGCGTGTTCCCTCGTCCCTTATCGCCCTGCCTGTGGTATTTGGCAGTTTTGCAGTGTTATTTCAGTGTGACTTTATTTGTCATCAGAATATGTCATGGAGGAGATGGTCTAACTTTTCATGCATTGAGTAATCAGGCTGCAGCACCCTGGTGCAGATCCCCTGGGAGTGACCACAGGCACTTCATGTGACCGACCACCCAGCCTGCCCCCCTCCCCTCCTCTGAAACCAGTTGATGAATGCTGAGGATAAGTGGCATGCCTCATGCTGGAAAGAGGCAGTGGTAGCTCTGATCCCCAGGTTGGGTTGGCATGGCCTTACACACAGGGGTGATTCAGTAGCACTCCTTGAAGAAATGGATGGAGACATCTGTATGGGGTGTTACCAAGACTGAGTACCTGCCCTAGATTGGACTTCAGGGCTCGCATTCATAAAAGATGGAAGAGAGAGCATTGTTAAGGGTGGCCGTATGTGTATATTCACAGATGACATGCCTTAGATTTATAGCACTGGGTAATGTGCACATATTAATGTTTAAAATTAGAGGCATGCTTAAATTTGGCACAGTTTTTTCAAAAAACTCTAGGGGTTTTGATTATTTGCAAAGTGGAAGAAAGAAACCACTTTTAAAAATGGCAAGTAAATGATGGATTTAAATATAGGAACATTTAATACAGGTTCTGCAAATAGATTTGGGAAATACAGCACTAAATTTTAATTTGAACAAAGCATGGAGTCAAGAGAATGAAAGGACAGCCAGAGATTGGTTTATCTCTTTGACGCAATATTTTAGGGGGTGGTACTAGTCAAGGTTCTACAGAAGAACAGAACCAATAAGATGTGTAGAGATTTAGAGAAAGAAATTTGTTACGAGGGATTGGCTCACATGATTATGGAGGTCAAGAAGTCCCACCGTCTGCCTTCTGCAAGCAAGAAAGAGAACCAAGAAAGCCAGGGGTGTAGTTCCAAGGCCTGAGAACCGGAGAGCCGAGGGCAGATCGATGTTCTGTGTAAGCAGTCGGCCTTCCTCCATCTTTGTGTTCTAGTCAAGCCTGTAACGGACTGGATGATACATCCACATTGGGGAGGGCCATCTGTTCTACGCAGTCTACAGATTCAAATGCTCCTCTCTTCTGGAAACACCCTCACAGACACCCCCGGACATAATGTTCAACCAGATACCTGGGCATCCTGTGGCCTAAGTTGACACATAAAATGAACCATCACAAGGGTCAATTTGTTTGGAGTAAAATGATTCATTCTTCCTATCTGGAAAGAGCTTCATCTTCTTTGTTACCGTCTCCTGCTCTGGTCACCAGACAGAACAGCGTACTGCTGCTTCTGCTTAGAGGTGTGTGTGGTGCCCTCTTCTTGCCATCACAAGTGCCTACCCCTCCCTACACTCTCTCTGCCCCACCCCCCTCCATCATACCAGAACTAGACCGTAGAGGAAAAGCCCGTCATGCACTTGGTGTTTAGAGAGATTCCATTTATTCTTCCTACTTGGGGGTGCAGTCACTGTGCCTGTGGGTCCTGTCACTGTGGGGCAGATTCAGATGGGGTTACCCTCAGGCTCTTCTGCACTTGGCGCCCCATGGGGGTTGGGGGCTGCTGAATGGGCACAAGTGTCAGTGATACCTAGTAGGAAAGGAAAGGCTCCCTAAGAGAGGCCTCAGCAAAATGCTATTAGAGTTAAAGGCAAAAGTGACTCGAGCTAGGGCTTGAGCTATGACTGAGATTGAACGTGGAGGCCTTGCAGGAATGGTAAAGAGTCTTCCAGGAGAGATACAAAAGGCAAAGGGAGACCATTGGTAGGCTGGAAAGCAACCCAAATTGGACTTTGTGTTCTGAACCGAGAGGAGCCGTCATTAGCCATCTTGCGCTTCAGACAAGATGCCATGAACTTTGCCTGGCTTCTTCCTGGTGAGGCCCTTTCCTCTATGTAACTTGCCCACCTCCCAGACCCTGTGCTAGAGTTCTTTCTCTGATGAAAGTTTTTCGTAACCCCCAGACACTACAGCAGCAGGATAGCTCCCTTGGCTTCACTCCCTGACAGTTGTCTCTGTAGATCCTGCGTAAGTCATTCCATCAAAGTGATACAGAAATAGTCTTAGTTTCAAAATCTTTAAACTCAGTTGTTTTTGAAATATAACACATTGCATTTGTGATGTGTGTTTGTGACCAAAGTTCAGAGAAAACTATAAACTAGAAAGAACTCAGGTAGGGGGGAATATAAAATGTATAGTTACTCTGGAAAACAGTTTGACGCTTTGTTAAAAAACTAAATATGCACCTACCATAAGACTCAGTGATTGTATTCTTGGGCATTTCTCCCAGAGAAATGAAAATTTATGTTCACATGAAAACCTGTATGAATGTTCATAGCAGCTTTACTTGTAGAGGTCAAAAACGAGAAGCAACCAGAATGTCCTATCATAGGTGAATGATTAACGGCAGTGCATACATATATCCCCTGGAATTCTACACAGCAATAGATTAGGAAGGAACTTTGATACACACTGCAGCTTGGATAGATTTTGAGGGAAATATGCTCCATGAAAGAATTCAGTCCTAAGAGACCATGTTCCATTTGTGTATCATCCTTGAAATGACACAGTTTTAGATATGGAGAATTGGTTAGTGGTTGCCAGGGGTCAGCAGATGCGAGGGAGCAAGGAGAGGCTATAGAAGGGCCATGTGAGGGATCCTGGTGGAGATGGAAATGCTCTATCACTTTTATCAATGGACTGTCCGTTTCAGTGGAAATAGTCACTGATCATATCAATGTCAATGTCCTGATTGTGCCACAATCTAGTTTTGCAAATATTAGCATTGGGGGAATCTGGGTAAAAGATACATAGGGTCCCTATACTACTTTGTACAATTGAATTTGAATGTACAAATATCTCAGAAAATTTAATCAGGAAGAAAAAGATCTCAGGTCCTTCATTTTGAAGCTACTACATTGTCTGACACACTGATACCCCTGGCTCCTGCACGCTAGAATCCTACCACCCCACCCAGCCTCACCCAGAAGCGCACATAGGTTGCATGTGCCTGGCTCGTCTCACCCTCCTAGCAGTGCTTTGTGGGCATGTGTTGGCCCCTGCTGTTGGGCGGGGGGGGGGGAGCAGAGCTGAGGGGTGTCCAGCACAGCCCCCCTCTAGTGTAGTGGTGATTGGGGGTGGGGTGGGGTATGTCGCCTGTCTTAAGTACAGGGTTAGTGAAGGTCGGGGGGTTCTTGGAGCCTGTAATGAACCACTGTACACTGGGACTCTGAATGAGTTTGGAAGACTTTCCGTACTTACTTGACCACCATAGATAATGATGTTCTAGTCAGTTACATGTGAGTGGTCAGTCCAGGAAAGGGGTTCAGAGCAGAATTGAGGAATGTGACAGTTGCTTTGGAGAAGGTGCTGTGTAAGCTGAACCGCATAGGAGGAAGAAAAATGAGTGCAGAGTTACCCAGACAGGGTGGCACGGGCAGTTAGAAGAGCCCAGGACATGTTCAGGAAGTGGCAGGCTGACCATTGTGGAAGTTAAGAAGAGAAGGGCCTTGCCTTCTGCCAACCAAGGGAAAGTTACCCAGTAAAATATGGGGTAATATTTGGGGGCAGAGGAGTCTTCACGAAACTCCTCAAATCACACTTTATCAAACTAACAGATTCTGCGTTTGGCCCTGCTTATGACAAGTGTTCAACAAAATACTGGCCTTCTGAGAATCCATTTATGTTTTTCTTACTGCATTTGCTTTGTTTATTTTGGTGCCAAAGCAGATGCAGTAAGAGTAGATAATTGGATAGATAATTAAATGTCTTTAATACTAAAACATTGCTTAAATTGGCCAGCAAAAAATGTACCTGCACATGTAAATTGAGTCTCTTTTATCATGTCTTTGCTTTCTATAGGGCTGGCAAAACGAGTCGGTGCCCGTCTGCTCCTGGCCTCCACATCGGAGGTGTATGGAGGTGAGTAGGAGGTTCTCTCAGGAGATGCTCACTCCAGCCCTCGGACTGTTTTCATCCTGTCTCAGAAGAGTCCAGTGTTCTTTTCTGAGGAGGCCCAGCCTGCCCATGCTCCTCTTGTGCACGAGAGGCTACCTGTCAGCCTCCCGGGTCGCCAAGCTCCTCCTTCTGGTGGGACAACCTCTCTTGTTTGATCACACATCACTGGAGCACTGCACCCTGTCACCTGGCCAATAAAGACCCACCATTTATGATTCCACAGAAATGTTTCTGCCATTCTGCTCTGAAAACACCCCAGAAATCACACTGTCTTTTTACCTGTTTGGCTAGCACATGTCATTCTTCTATGTGAGTCATGCATGCTGCATGCCTGACCTCCCAAGAGCTCATAGGCTGGCCTTTAAAGCTTGCTGGGAGAAGAGACATGTGCTGACTGCCTCCCCTGTTGTATAATGAGTTCTGGAAGAACCTTAAGCAGGTAGTGTCAGAACACCAAGCTACAGCCTTCCTCTCCTTCACTGCCTGGGAAGGAGTTGAGGAGTGGGGACCAGGGGCTGTATTTTCAATGTGTGTTGATTTCTCTTCAGCCCCAAACCAGCTGGGTATGCAAGGTTTAGGAGAACTGCTTAGCTGATGCAGTGGAAGCCAGGTTTTAGTATGATGTAATTTTTTTATTTTACATTATTGTGGACAAGAGAAGGATGTAAGAGGGTAAAATCAGGAGAGACTTTTTTTTTTTTAATTAAGGAAACCGAATGAAAAAAATCATAGCAACAGAGAAATTCTTCTAAATGCAGTGATATTCTTTGTAATCTCTATGAAAAGGTAGTTCATTGTCTGCTTTTTTGAAGTCCTGGGCAGTTATTAATGAAAGAGCAGAGTGTGCCCCTCCCTACCTATGGGGTATGGTATCTGTCCAGAGGGGAACAGTGACATCTTTCCCACAGCCATCCTGCTTCCCCTACTCATCTCATTTATTATCTGCATGTCTGACAGGAGCCTGTGTTCCTTAGGCTTCCTAAATAATTGGAGAGTGTAATTTATGGAAGTCACCAGGTGCTCTCCTCTGACCTTGAATAACCAAAGTAAACTTTTGTGGAGTATTTACTTAGTGTCTTAGCCTCACAGAATGCTGGAAAGGGGAGATGATTGGAAATTATTTTTGACTCTAGATCTTTACTTTTGTATTAACAATGTAAGTTTTCTCCGTTTTTTTCCATGGTGATTTTGTGAGGAGACTTATTTAGAAGCTTGGCGTCCTGGGCATTTCAGTCCAGACGGTGCCAGTTCAGGGACAGATGGGCGTACCCAGCCTTTTCTTTCTTGTCCTTTGTCAAATTTATGACCATCTTTTTTGGAGTGTAGCTTGCCCAGCTCTTGTTAAAGATCCCCAGAAAAAGGTCTGAGATCAATCATCTGGTACATTCTGTGAATTTAAGTCAATAGTTCCCTTCTCTCAGGAAGTATTTTCCTTAGAACTTTTCTCTCACTGAGTAGTGAGAAGTTTGCCCTTCGAAAGGGAATTTTAAACCACAGCAGCAGATACATAGACCTTTCTTTGCAGCACACTTCTGCATTGCTGCGGAGGCTGTGCTGATCCAGAGGGATCGGCTGAGCAGACATGTGGCAGGATACCTGTCTGTTTACCTCCCTGCACCTGCTCAGGCCCACTGAGTCCCAAGTCAGACTCCAGGGGTAAGATAAACAAGATGGGAATTTATAACAATGCATCTTTTTGTCCAGATTTCGTGGCAAAGACTTATACATTTTATATCATAGTTGTACTCGAGTATATATAAAATTCTTGGTGTACTAAATAAATTAGGTGTATATTCACATTCCAGAAATATACTTGTGTGAATAAAAGAATTTGTTACTTGTTTTCTTCCAATAGTCTCTTCCCCTGGTATGTCTTAAAGTGTGATTGATTTATATGCTAGAGACACAGGAATTGGGAGTGTAAAATGAGGGCTAGAAGAACAGGCACCCATTTGCCAGGGGACACCCCGTCCCTCCACCTGCCCTACAGGAGCCTCCATGTTGTCTCATCATGGGTCCCAGATTTGTTCTGCTGATGGCACATGTCAAAGTCATCATGTTCCAGAGATGCTGCGTTTTTCATTTTTTTCAATAAATACGTGTTTTGCTCCAGTTATCAATTTTATAAATATAAAACAAAACCATGTATCTCTTCACATAGATCTATTTAATTGTAATTTGCGTAGCACTCTAAAAGTTAAGAACAATTTATGGAAGAGAGGGAAGACTTAAAATTGGGAGACCTGATCTTTTTCTTTTTTTGTTTTTTCCCTGTAAGTAAAATGTTGTCATTGCTTAATATCATATCCTACTGGAACTCAAGAGAATGGACTGGAAACCTGAGGTTGCCTCTTTAATACATCTCTCCAACTCTGAATGGGTCTTTCCGAAGTTCCCTTTTGCATCATAAATATGCATTATTGATACGAACTGGAAAAAGGAAAGATGAAAACAGTCTCACTCTTCTCCCATTGTAGATCCTGAAGTCCACCCTCAAAGTGAGGATTACTGGGGCCACGTGAATCCAATAGGACCTCGGGCCTGCTACGATGAAGGCAAACGTGTTGCAGAGACCATGTGCTATGCCTACATGAAGCAGGTATTTCAACAGGGTCTAGGCTTGCAGTTTAGGCGTGCTGAGCACCCTGACCTCAGATGTAAAGTGTTGTAAAGGAATGAATGCCGTGACTGATTTTGTCTGGGGATAGGTGTTTGGGAAGCTCAGTTTCCCAGTATTATAAATTAATGGTATTATCAACAGCTTTTTCCATGTATCTCCTTATTTTAAAAATGATTTCCTAGAGATCAATTCTTGGGTTTGGAATACTATTTTATGGCTATGAACAGAACGCTTCTTCATTGCCAGTTGCTCACCAGCAGCTAAGAAGTACCTCTTTTCCTGAAGCCTCCAAATCAATGGATCTTCTTTTTTTACTTTTCTATCAATTAAGTATAAAAATGGATGCGTTATTGCTGTAGTTTGAACCTCATTATTAATTGTTATTTATTTACTGTTATTTCATGCTTTCTTCATTAGTCATTGTTGTGCTGACGATATTTTATGTCACAGATTTGGTCACCTGCATGTTATAGCAGAAATTGCTCACAGACCAAGAGGCCGAGGTTGCCACACTGGCTGTGTTGCCGTGTGACTCCAAGATTTAAGCCGTCATTCTCTCAGTTCTTATCTCTGACACAGGGTTTGTGAAGCCTGCCCTGCCCATCTCAGGGCAGTGCAGGAGCCAATGAACTGTGCAGAGAAGGTGGAGGCCCGGGAACAGGATATCCCATTCATGTTCTCACTGAGTGTGTCCTTGGGCTTGGGTCTGGACTCTCACATCCTCGTGAAAATGCCCTCTGGTACAGTGGGATATGCAGGTAAATCAACGTGGCTGTGGAACATTGGTCCAGGACAGGCTGTTGGTAGATGCGGTGTCTGTTTCTGGGAGCAATGCTGTCAGGCCCTTGCTCCAGTCTGCAGGTGAGCTTGGAGAACTGTCGGCTGTGTGCTCTGTAGGAGGGGAAAGTGTCATCAGCGTGGCCAGCATCCAGGAGTTTTCCTGACTGTCTGTCTCAGGCCCTGGCAGAGCCCCAGTCAAGCATGTGCCAAGGGCCAGGTCACCTGCTCCTGACCTCGGGATGAGAGTTTAATCGACTTCCCTCCCCGTGGTACCACAGAGGACAGGACACTGTAAAGCCAGGTAGGCTCTCTGAGGGGTAGGAGAGAATGTCGAGGACTCTCTTTCTCATCATGTGTTTAATGAAATGCCAGCATTAAAGATCCATAAGTTAACCTTATGCTATTGTTGATATTTAAACTTCCTGCTTTATTTCTTGGCCAGAAGCAGAACTAATTGCCTTCTAAGCTACTTTAGTCTGTTGGCTTACATTATCCACTTCCTCTATGAAATGCCGATCTGTTTTAGTAGGAACATACTTTCATCATTTTGGGGCCCAGAATATCTTGACTCAGAAGTTTCAGATGATCTCCCAGACACACAGGACCGCTCTGTGTGCATGGGTACTGACTAGGAGTACTGACTAGAGTGTCAGGGGCACATCATTGCATTTTATTCTAGAGTGTGTTCCAGGAGTGATATGATTCTCAACTGTTTTCTTTTGCTCTCAGTCCTGTGATTGTATTTCTTACCTAGTGAATTTTTATATAGGTAAAGCTGGTGGACAAATGGGACATTTTGATTGAGCTTTTAGTTTTAATTAAATGATTATTCAGCTAATGTAGTTGATAACTTTATGGGTATACATATTACCTTAAGTATATGCTTGCGATAATTGTGGTATTTGGTAATAATGGAAGCAGCATTTCTTGAGCACCGACTGTATGCCAGGTACTACTGTTCTAGGGGCCTGGACTCCAGCCAGGGTCTGCATTTCACACAAATGCTAACATTGGATCCGTTCCTGTCATCTGTGCCTGGGGGTTCAGGAAGGTGGCACCTAGTAACTCTGGAACATCAGCATTTAAATTCCTGCTCACATAGGTCTCGGGAGCTTAATGGCATGGGCAGCATTGCCCTGAAAACTGTGAGTAATGTACCTGTTAGAAGCCCCCCGTGTGGTCAGCTGGTTCCTCCTGCTCAAGGTAGCGTCCCTGACATGAACCCTGTCGGGAGAGTGTCCCTGTCACTCCCTTGGCATGATACGCCTTCTATGGAGTCACCAGGCATGTGCTTCCCACCCTGGAGTCCCTAACAGACAGTTGCAGAATGGCTGAAAGAGTCACTTCTGTGGCCAGGTTCACAGTGTACTTCACACAGGGGTGCCGTGGGTTCTTCATGTGGGAACCACGCTTGCTGCTTTCCGTCACACTGGGAGGCTTGAGAATTGGCCCATGGAAGACAGGTGCAGCACTTTCTAGGAAGGAGAGTGTGGAACCTGGGCTCTTGGCCAACAGGTCAGTAAACTGTAGTTTCATTGGTGCTCACACTCTACTTAGCACATGTGCTGAGGGTTTGCATCTGCCCAGGTAAGAAATGGCACCGAGGAAGGCCCACCTCTGGTGGCACGTTGAGGGGGGTGAGTAAGCAGGTGTGATGTTGCCACCATTCCCTACGGACCCTACCCATTCCCACTGTGCAGTCATTATATCAGGGAGTGACTGTGCCCTTGACCCTAGGGGTGCTGGGGCCCTGTCCAATTCTGGTGGCTGCGAGGCAGACAGGAGGAGGTTGTAGTTTTCTGATGAGGAAGGAATGACGTGACCAAGAGCAGTGAGCCTGTGAGGGTCACTGTGGTATTGCCTGAGTTCCAGGAGGCCTGTGAAGAAGGTGCAGTGTGTTCTTCCCACCTTCTGTCCTGTTATTCATGTTGTAAATATTGTGCTCCCTTGTAGGAAGAGCCATGGGTTCAAGGCCACAAGCCCCTCTGGGCCTAAGATTGGTACCCGAATACTCACTCCCACTTTTGTCTGAATGGGTGCTGAGGAGGGAGGAAAATGGTGCCTTTCCTCTCTGCACATAGGAGCAGACACCTCACAGCTGAGACAGGTTTCAGTTCCTGCTATGGCAGGATATTTTGCCAGGTATAGAAAAATAAGAAAATACGGATTAAGCAAGAAAAAAGAAAAATTGCTATGCGTAATCCCATCTAGAGACAAACATAAGGAGGAAAAGTAAAATAAAACAAACACCACTATATAAAGATTGTGAGAGATATGAAACGTTGAGATGAAGATGTTGAGATGATTCTTTAACTCAGGATTTTGTGACAGCTGGCAGCAAGGATGGGTCCAAGCACCTCCTGCCTCATTGGGTCTGCCCTTTACCTGTGGCTTGATCTGGGGCAAATCACTAGACCTCTGTGGGGCAACAACTCCAAAGTGATTGTTATTTTCTGGGACTATGACTGTGTTCTGAGCACAGCGGCTTGCAGGATGTTGTGCCTTTCGGGATGTGTCACTGTCTGGAGGTGACATTGTTTGAGGATGCTCTGCGTGCCTGCTGTGGGTGTTGCAGGAGAGCAGGAACTGGGGGCTGGAATGCCTGCTGCATGCTCAGCCTCTGTTAGGGCTCAGACCGTTTAATCTCAGTTAATTCCCTGCAGCCCCCTCAGGTGGGAGTGGTCAGCCCATCTCACAGATGGGAGGATGGGCTCCAAAACTGGTTTCCAGGTCCCTAGCCCATAAGTGGGGCTGGAACCTTCAGCTGGCTACCTGTGGGGCCTGCTCCTCCCCACACTCCCTGGCTGTCCCTGCAGGCTGAAGCAGGTAAAGAAGCGTGAGTGAGCAAGAGGAGACCACGCAGCTCCAAGTCCAAAGGTGCCAAGGCTCCTTTGCAGCTCACACAGTTGTGGGACAGTGCCCAGAACAAGTGGTTCACGCGCCTGCGGTAGCATCACCCCTGCACCTCTCAGCTGGGAGATTCAGCAACAGGAGCTGCACTGTGACCTTGTCAGTTTATAGTTCTAAACGTGTGATCTTTTGAGATAGTTTGGGGAGAAAATTTAAAACTTTGTGTGTTAGGATTTATGCTATCTGGAGACAAATGAAAAAGTCAAGGAGGATGAACCAGGTGGAATAGTACATCTGGCATATTTTTAATTCATTATTTTAACAACTTTAATTAATTTCTTATACATAATAACATATCTCCCTTAAGTATAAATTGTGATTTTATTGTCAAGATCCTATATAGTATGTGGATATGTCTTACTCTGAATAATTTGTAAAGATTGAAAATATAAACAAGATAGAGGTAGGAATAATTTTTTTATAGAAAAATTTCTCTTTTCCTAAGGATTCTCTTCTGAGTTTCTTTTAATGAATGAAGTATCCTAATGTAGTCAAAATAGAATTTTACTTTCCAGAAAAATCTACCACACACCCCTTAGAAAGAGAAGCTCCCTGGAATTTTTTTTCGTGGGATGGAGTGAGATGGAGGTTGAGATCAAAGGGCAGAGCCTCTCCCGAATAGTTAGAACTTGCCAGGGAGGAATTAAATTGCCGCCTCTGCGTGCATTTGGACTCAGTGGCTTGATAAATATGGGGGCCTCCCCCGTAGGCTGCGGTCAGTGCTTAGTGTGCATTTGAGTTCGCCCCCTCATGAGTCTGACTCTGAGGTCTGTGGCCCACCCACTGGGCTGGATCTGCAAAACAGGCCACCATTCATAAAACCAGCAAATGGCAGAGTGGAAAGAAAGCAAACTCAGAAATCACCTAGTCTAATGGCCCTGAAGGTATGGTTTTGTTTTAGTTCCTGGCATCAAAGTACTTTTGAAAAAGTCAGAGTTGGTATATATATTCTACCTGAGTTGGAAAAAAAAAAAAAAAGCAAGCAGCCAAACCAGGTGCAGTGTTCCATGGGTAGGACTCACACCCCAGGAGGCCTGTCCTGTCCTCTGGACCTGCCCAGTAGCAGCTTGGCTTCCTGGCCCTGTGACTCACTCACTGGGTGCCTGCTGGCCACATCCCACGTGTCCCACCTAGACACTGGCAGAGTGATATCCACCCCTCCTGGCCTGCTGCAGAGCAAACCTCAGGAAGGTCAGCTGATTGTTGATGCTGAAGCAGGAGTGCTGAGGAAGATGGCCAAACAGATGCAGACACACCCCTCCCGGACCCCCTTCCTCAGCCAACCCCTCGAGTCAACTTGAACCTTTTAGCACCTTTGAGAATCGTGCTTCAGCACAGTGAGCGGGGCATTCTGCAGAGGCCTTAGTCTTATCCACAAGTAGGGAGCAGAACCCATCGAGATGTGTGCATGACAGGCCCTAGGGGAGTTAGGGGGTTTGGCCCTCACAGCCTGACCCTGTTGCTTTAGGGATGTGCATGTACTTCTCTGAGAGAAGTGTCAGAGAGCCTGGGCTGCTGTACCTCGGTGCACTTCCTGGCATTTCTCCATCCCATTCCCTACAGGTGAATATGCCCAGGCACCTCCTTCAGGACCTGCTCCCACTATGCAGGGCTCTGTTCCACCTTCTCTCAATAGTACCTTCCGATAGCGAATATAGTGATCATGTTACAGTGTTCAGTGGCTTGATATAGCACAGTAAGTCATCACTTAACAGCATCAGCAGGTTCTTGGAAACTGCTACTTTAAGCAGAAGGACATAGAACAAAATCAGCAGTACCACAGGCTAATTGCTATAAACAAGAGTTAAGTTCCCAGACGTATTTCTGGTCACAAAAACATCACCAAAATTCTAAATAAAGACTAAAACACTTCTAATATTAAGGATTTGAAATAAATGTGAGCTATCCACCTAAGGAAGATTAATAAAAACAAGATAATTATTTACAGGCTCTCAGGTGGCCAGAGCCTATCGCAGCAGCTCTAGGTTCCAGGCAGGAGCCTGCCCTGGACAGTATGCCATGCTCACACAGGGCACACTCACTCACACTGGGACCACTGGAACAGCCCACTTGTCTGACATGCACAGCTTTGGGATGTGAGAGGAAACCAGAATACCCGGAGAAAACCCATGCAGACGTGGGGAGAGGAGAACATGCCAGCTGCATGCAGGCAGTAGCCCCAGCCAGGAGGTGATTTTTTTTCTCATCAGTATTATCATGAAATGATATTATCTGGGGACCTGTTGTACTCTCCACTGAATGATTGCATTTTAAAAGAAATTTTGAGGGAGAACCCATGTGTCGTGAGCAGGGCAAGGTCAGACATAACCAGGTCCATGAACGTTTGTGTCTTTCCACAAGGTCAGGCTTTTATTGATACTATTTCCATCATAAAATCTATGTGCTCCATGCAGTTTCCAAGAAGGGACTTCTTAGTACTTTCCATTCACTCAGTAATCAGAGCTGTGGTCACACAGGCTCAAGCCACTCCACAGGTCAGTCAGTACTGCAAACCATACCTAGTAGTATACTTAATATATGAATGTTTAGATTAAACATTCCACATCAAACAGAGTAACATTTAACATCAAGAGATAAGGGGAGAGGAAAAGGGGTTAATGAACCAGTCCAAGGACAGTGACATGGACAAAGAGAGGGTCCTGGGCTTATCTGGACGGGCAGCATCATCTTGCATGGAAGAGCCCTTGATTTGGGCAGTCTTTGGCAGCAGATGCTGGGTGCTGATCGTGAGTGACAGCAAGACGGAGTCTGTCAAGATGGCCACCTCGAGTTGTAGAAGTCCTGCTCATTACGGCCCTTGAGCCCTTTGGTGAGGACTGACAGTAAAGGGTTATGCCCTTAATCTGGTTGGGTGTTGTCTCTGTTGATTACGCAAACATCTGGACCGTGTTGGCTGGATGCCTTTTGAAATGTGAAATGGAGTCATTTTCTAAGATAAAAGCACTTATGTCAGAGGTGCTCTGTACACTGTGTAATCCCTGCTGGTAACATTTCTGTCCTTGGGAGATATCTGGGGAGGGAGGAATCCCTGTACCTTCATTACTCCTCTTGGATCACCTCTTTTGCCTGTCAGGCCTGCTGTTAGTTGGCTCCATGTCTCAGGACCTGCATACCCAAGCCCTCACCCCTCTCTCAGCTGCTACGAATGAGGCAAGGAAGCGTTTGATGCCAGCTTACACTGTTCCAGACTAGTTGGTGTTTCCAAAGGGCCTTTGGGAGCCTCAGCCTGTCCCTTGTAATCCTAGTGTCCTGGTGGCGGTGTTTGTGAGCTATTCCACACGTGGTCACCATCACTTCAAGGTAAATTAATGTCATCAGAAAACTGGGGACAGAGGTCAAGGGCAATTACTGTGTTGAGAACCATCCCTTGGAAGTATACAATAATGATGGCAGTTTTCAAAACAGTTTCAGTGTTTTAACCTCTGTGTTGTAGGTAGAATGGATATTATTGTCCTCATCTCAAAGATTAGGATCTTAAGTCTTAGGAAGTGACTTCCTTGGGATAGTGAATCCCAGGATGAGACGAGGCCATCTAGACATTCCAGCCTCCACCTTGTACAGGTCCCTCAGCATCCATCCTCTCTGAGTTTCCGTTGGTTCTATGTTGGCGCAGCTCAGGCCTGTAGGAGTTGTCTTGACTTTCCTGATGCTTGGAGCTGTCCATGACTCATGGGCCACCACAGGGGACGAAACCACAGAGCATAAAGTGAAATCCAGCCATGCCTAGGATGAGTCAGCAGTTAGCTTTCTGACTGACAGCTTTGTCTATGCTCAAAGGCACCAGCTCAGTGTCAGCAGGGCCTGACCACTCGCAGGCAGAACATTGTGTGGGAGTCAGGGGTTCATAAATGTGTTTGCTTCTTGGTCCTTCAGAGGTGGGCTCTTCCTTAAATGAAACAGCGTTGCCTGGTGTGCACTTCCTGGGTTTTCAACCTGGCTCTTCCCTTCTTAGGAAGGTGGCTTTGGGTCAGACCCTGGACCTCTCCTCAGATCTGAGATGAGGAGTACCTTCCTCCAGTCCATGCATGTGGGTGGCAACTGAACTGCTACCATCAACAGTGGTGTCAGCACCCATCGACTGTCCCCTTGCCTGCCCACATGGTCCCACCGTGAGGACCAGTGGGAATGAGGATTCAGCAGCAAGTGGACTATACATATTGACTGGGAGTCGCCTTTGTGTGAAGGCCAAGGGTTCCCTGATGCTACCTAGAAAGGGATAGATGGGCATACAAACTCCAGAAGACACCATCATCCCAGAGAAGAGCAGGTCTTAACTGGAGTGAGCCTCGGGTTCCTGTCTATTTCATATAAGGAGTTTAGGCTTCATGAGTAGCTTGTCTTATTGGTGTAGACCGACCTTGAGAGCTTGTGTTCTTGGAAGTGTTGTTGCGCTCACAGCTGTTGCACCTGTATAGAAGGGCTGTCCTCTGTTGCTGAACCGTTACAGGCCCAAATAGAAAAGCCACAGCAAGCAAGCCTGTTTATGGGTTGGACACTTAATGTCTGCTGATCCTAATGAGGCCATGTTCTGGAATATTGTTTTGTGGAAAGGGAAGGTCAAGAAGATAAAAGCATTTGATTTGCTGCAAATTTCGCCTAACCCATTGAGCTTTTCCCCTTCCAGGCACATTGCGTTGATTATTGTAAATTTACTGAGGTTTTTCTAGTCTTTTCCTAGAATAAAGCCTCATCCATTCACTTTTTCCTCATCTTATCAATTAAATGCAAGTGGGTACTTCTGAGTTATTTTCTGTTGAGAACAGCATCTCTGCTCCCCACCCTTTTTAATACACTCATTAGTTCGGTGGAGAAAAGGGTAGATTTATTCTTGGACTTAGGTCATATCTTTGTCCTGAGTATCTGAGTGGCTCACGTGAAGTATTACAGTGTATTGCTGGGAAGAATTAGCACAAATAAAGCACTCTGGCTTCTGAAAGTTAACTGTGTGCTTCCATGCCTCTCACCCTTTTCAATATCACAGCACACGTAAAAACCCGCCTGGGTTTGTGGAACACCCTAGGGAAATTGACAAGCCTGCTGTGGGCCGAGGTGGCGGCCGTGTCACTCCAGCCACTGAGAGGGCTGATGGGGCCTCTGGGGCTCGTGGCCCATGCCCTTTAACTCGCTATACTGGTGGAGAAATTCTGTGCTAAGTAAGCCTTGTTAGCTAAGGGTTCATTGGATTCCCATTCCCAGCCCATGCCAGTTTAAGGTGTTGGCCGAAATTGAAAAAAGAACTGTTTCAGCTGGTAGTGATAACTGGCACCCAATACAGCCACTGGGCCTGTGCTTCAGTCTTAGAACACTGAGGCGGTCAGGTGAGTACTGCTCCTTTCCCAGTCTCGCTGTGACCGAGTCAGTGGCAGGCCTAGGCAGTGAGCGGTGGAGCGGGAACGGCAGACACATGGGCACAGTGAGAAGCAGGAGCCCAGGTCCTCACGCCCCAGGCTCCCTGCCCTCAGATGCCCAGAAAGTGCACGTTTGTTCTGCAATGGATCAAACATTAGATACGTATACACTGTAAAAGCCCACTAATTCAGAGTTTGTGATAAAAACATTTAATTTTTCCATCCATGGCAAAGCAGTCTGTGAAGTTAATAATTAACACGAACATTTAGAGCAGGCTTTTGTTATTCAAGTATGCACTTCCGTGATTGCATATTTGAAAATAGGCTTTTCTGGATTACAAAAGTAATACGTGTTTATTGTAGTAAAAATAAAAGCATTAAAAATACTTGAAAATGAACATAGAGATGAAAATGAACAGGAGGGATGACTATTTTAAACAGTGTCAGTATGTTTTTCCAGGCCATTAGCTAATAACCTATACTGGGCACTAAGTTGTATTTAGTTTTTCACTAAAACAGATGTTTTTTAGTAAAGTAGATTGGGAGTGTAGGTGCAAGTTCACTCAGTAAGAATGTTTCTGTGTCCCCTTTTCTTAAGATAGAGAGCTTTCTTGTATTTCTCCCTAGCTATTAAATATTCATTGACATCTAAATCTCTATTGAGTGATTAATTTGCACAATATATTATGTGAAAAAGATTAGAAAAGCATATTCATAACATGATCCCATTTTGGAAAATATATATTTAACTGGGAAAAAAATTTATATAAACACACGTTTTTCCTCCTTGTACTGTTTGGCTGGTTTTCTACCAAAATATTAATGCTGGTGGCCTTTCAGTGGCGAGATCTGGGACAGCTTTGACTCTCTTTGGTATAGCCCTGTGTAGTCTCCCGATTGGTCTATAATGAGCACATTATGGAATCAGAACAAAAAAGCCATTTCCATTTTGGAATGGCAAGCAGAACGTTTCCACTCTGCATTGCATGCAGGGCAGGGCACTGGAAATGCAAAGTGGACTCATGGACCACACAGGGGAGCACGCCTGACCTCCTCTTCTCTCTGTTCCAGGAAGGCGTGGAAGTGCGAGTGGCCAGAATCTTCAACACCTTTGGGCCACGCATGCACATGAACGATGGGCGGGTGGTCAGCAACTTCATCCTGCAGGCGCTCCAGGGGGAGCCGCTCACGGTAGGTGCTAGCCTCGGCTCAGGGAGCACCTTGCAACCCAAATCGAAGTCAGCTCACAAAGGATGAGGGATGAGTGCCTCTTGGTTCGGGGAGTGACACTTCTGAAGCTTCCATGTATACCCACTGCCCTCCAGTAAGGGGAAGGCAGGCATGGGAACATAACCCAGATGCATGGCTGCTCCACGAAACTAGAGTCATCTTGCCCTCCATGGCCACTGGGGTCCCTGCCCATGCCTCCAGGTCTGCTTGCCTGTACCAGCCGGCCTGTGAAGACCTTCTCCGACATACTTTTGGCCTGCCAGCTGTAGCCAGGGGTGTGCCTGTACTGGGTGTCCTCGGATGGCCGAGAAGCCTGTACAGGTAGGGTGGGGAGGTGAGCTGCATCTGGTCAGGCTGGGCCGTCACCTTGACAATGCCGGCAGGCCCTCAGTACCATCCTCCACTGGCTACCCTCAACCCAGGGAAACTTCTGGAGCCAGCAGAGGTCCCAGTGATCTGTGGTCGGTGGTCCGAGTGTCTGGCAAATATGTCTGTGCTGACACTGACTGCTTGGTACCCTCAGATACCATCTGGGGTCAGGGTGGGTTTGCTCATTCCACACCTGTCCCCACAGACCTCTGGCCTCCCTGGGGAGGAGCACCCCAGGCCTGCCTCATGACAGGCTCTGCTGGCATCTTTGGTTTTGCTAATCCTCCCTCCCACCCCCAGCTCCCCGGCCACTCCTCTTCATGGTTGTCTGCCCAGGCTGCTTTGCTCTTCTGATCCGTAGCCTCCTAGAGCACTTTCCAGCGTGGTATTTTGTGGGAATCAAGAGTCGATTTGCATCGACTGTTACTCTGTTACTCTGAAAATCCTGTGGGATGGTTTGTTATCAATTGAGTGTATTCCAGGGGGAAGAATTACAGCTCTGTGTATTTCTGTGTAGTACATATGCACCTCCCCATTGATCGGTTGATCACGTTAGCTCACTCTTCTGTCCTATGATCTGCAGGTGACATTATTCCCCTCCTTTTTCAGGCAAGGATGCTGGAGCACAGAGGTTATATGAGTTGCCCAAGCTTAGGTGGCCACACAGTGGTAGCCTGGGTTTTGAAGCCAGAGCCCCCGCACTTCATGAGTATTCTTCATGGTGTGTATGTCTCCTTGTCTGTGTTAGCTGCTCCGCTACCAATGTAGAACCAAAAGCCTAGCCTGTTACACAATGGGATGACTGTCCGAGGGCAACTGCATTGTATAGCTGAGTTTCGCTGAATGCATTCCCGGGGAGAGGTGAGTCCAAACTCAGCTTTAGGCTCCCAACAGCCCATGCCAGCTCTCCCACCTCCCCCTGTCACTAAGTGGTATCTTGGTGCCCCTAAATGGAGGCTCTGTGACTACACATGGCTCTTCTCCTTCCTTCACTGCACAGATCCACCAGCACATCCTAATGGCCGTGCCCTACCTAGGTAGATCCAGACTCCAGTCCCTGGTCTACACTGCTGCCGCCCCACCCCTATTGATTGCTGTAGCCTTGGAGCCACTCTCATTCTCCCTGTCCTGTGTACTCTCAACCCTGCAGCTGGAGGGAGCCTTGTAAAGAGGGGTCAGAAGCTCAAGTGGCTCTGCAACTCCAGCAGAGCACGGGACACGGCCCTGTTGCCTCTGCGCCTTCCCTCAGGCCGGGCTTCCTTGCTCCCTTGTTCCGGCCTGTCCCAGTAGCGTCTTGCTTTTCTTCCAGGCGTTCTTGTTCATTCATCCTCTCCTTAAGGGAACCTTCTTGATGCTTCTCTGCATTATGGCACCAGGCTGGTTACCATAACCATGTTAGTTGTCTTCAGTGCCCTTGTAACCAACTGAAATACGAATTTTCCAGCCCCAATCCCTGTTAGTACAGTGTATGCTCTTCAAAACCAGGGGCTTTGTTTCATTCATGGTTGCATCCCCAGCTCCCAGAAGACCACCAGGTACATGGGCGCAGGAGAGAAATGTTGGGTGGACTAATTATTGGGTTTGTAGTGGCCGCTTTCCTTTATGGTAAGTGAAAGTGGTGAAATTTACTATCATCTCATGTTACCCTCCTGCTGCTACTTGGGGTTCCGAGGAGCTCGTGCCATGACCTGCGAACCTCTTAGTCCACCTGCTAAGTTGAGAATTCCACATCTGGAGGACAGCCTGGTGCCTTTTTAGCAACCGTTTTCAGAAACTCCCTCATGCTGTGAGATGAGAGCTGCTTTGTTTGCAGAGTAAACTGTGAAAGCCTCCAAGAAGCAGCTTGATTTAGTGCCTCCTTGGCCGCAGCCAGGGCTCCCAGTGTCCCCTAGCCGCCCCAAGAATGCATGCATTGTTGGCAGAGGCGATAACTCATGTGTTGTCTTCACACCGAGCAAGCTTTTGTGCCAGAGACAGACAGAAGGGAGAAGATCTCTGGAGCCGTCCATGACTGCAGTTAATCCAGAACGTGGCGGGCTTCAGTCTCTGTAGGCACCTTCTGGTGGCAGGAGGCAGAAGTCCCGAGGGAGGCCTTTCAGAATGTGTTTTGTTTCCTTTGTCACACAGAATTCTATTTCCCAACAAGAATTTGATGAAGTCACTGACTTCATTCTTTCCTGTCCAATTGAGATATCATGCCTTGCTCTTGTCAGATGGCTCTGTGGAGCGGTCTGGGAAGAGACTCGCAGGCCTACCTCAGCCAGCCTGTCTTTAGAAACACTCAGCTTATTGAGGAAGGGAAATAAGGAGGCGTGTCCACCTATTTCCTTTTCTGCTGCATTTCCGACAAGTCACTTCTGAAAACACTCAGCTTGTTGAGGAAGGGAAATAAGGAGGCGTGTCCACCTATTTCCTTTTCTGCTGCATTTCCGACAAGTCACTTCTGAGATGAAGACCTCTTCGAGGGTGGCCAGAAACAGTTCAGTGTCTCATCCTCCCTTTCCAAGCTGGATGGGTGTGATTGCTTACCTTGCAGCCGTGTTTTTGAGCAGATTCCTCATGCCTGTCTTAGCATCTCACTTGCTGCTGCACCAGATGCCTGTGATGAGGACTCAGGGAGTATGTCGCTAGGTTAAGTGCATCATACATCAAAGCTATATTTTAAGTGGAATCATGTAGAAATTCAGCAAATTGTGTGTCTCAGATTAGAAAATAGATGAGTATGGTTCAGGTAGAGCTATTGTCTTATTTTCGAAGAGGCTTTGGCCCACAGTTCAGTTACAGCATGCATATTCACAGGAGGGGTTCATTCTGCTTTCCACCTTACATGATTTATCCCAGGTTTGGATTTGCCCAGGACAGGTCAGATATGGTAGAATTAGGATTTGAATCCAGTTCTATATCATTTTTAAAGCCTTGCTATTCTTCCAAAGGGAAATTTTGGAAAAATCATACTTCTAAGACCAATTCAAAGCTGGTATGATGTTAGCCTTTTTACTGATACTGTGGTATGTTAAGTGATTCTTACATTGGGCCTTCGTTTGTGGTGGAAAGCCATAGCATTTGTTAAACAGTTATTCAATGGTACTAAAGTATGGTGAGGAAGACTTTATTCAGGACCATCATGACAGGAATACGGATCACTGCAGTGGGATTTTTCGGAGGGGGAGAAAGACTGGGATCAACTCCAAATACAGCACAGGCAAGCAGAATTTACAGCCAAGGAGCAGGGAGGAGGTGAGTGGATGGAAAATTATTAAGAGGAAGCATCAGAGGTAAGGAGGATTCTAGCTAAACCAACCTAACAGGATTCTTGCTGACGACAGGCCAGGGTGGTCGGACACACTCTGGGGGATATGGGGGGTGAGGAATGTCAGATGTCGAGGGTGATCAGATATCGAGGGTAAGGGTTTCTTGCTAAACTGACTTAGCAGGGTTCTTGTCAAAACTAGATTTTACAAGGAAGTGCACAAATGGGCCTAGGAGAAGGTACTCGAGCCTGAATGAAGTTTGGCCAAGCAAAGAATCTTTGTTACATCTTAAACACATAAAGCACAGCGGCTGGGGACATTGCCAAGTGATCATGAGAGCTCCTTGCTGCCCCTCACCCCCGGCTGGTCCTCTCCCCTGTTGTTTACTCCTTGATCATCATGCTGCTTTGACCTGCACACAGCCCTTAGTTCCCCAGCCCCCAGTAGCAGCCTTGACTCTTGCACGAATCTCCTTGCATCTTTCCTGTTCTGTGAAATGAAGCCAGAGGGACCGAATCTCACACTGTCTTCTGTTAGAAAAACAATGAGGAGGCTGAGGGAGCTCTGCTGACGTCAACTGTCCACACCAGATCCCTGTGATACTCATGCCCTGGATTTTGCTGCACACCCAATTTGTGCCAAGTCCCTGCAGGCCTTATCTTGAAGTGGGGGAGATAGAAGGCCTCAGACCACGCCGGAAGGGCTGTACACAGGGTCTGCAGTTGCATTCCAGAGCCCAGGGAAGACAGATATTTTGGATGAGGCGTAATTGCATAGCATCTTCTCTCTTGCACACCCACCCCTTTCTTTTACTTTACATTTTCACATTAACGCACACAGTGAATATTTCACACATGAATTACAAATCCTCGTCTTGCAAAGTACTGTGTTAGTGAAATAGGGAGGCTAATTTAAACCAAAGTATAGATGATGGATGTGATATGCTATAAAAACTGAAATCTATCAGGACTCTTAAGGATATGAGGAAGGAAGTGTTCCAGGCTGCCACTGACATTGCATCTTAGCCTAATGCACACACTGGAGCATACAAACTTTCAAGACTCTGTCAGCAAGGCCTGTGGGAGTATGCAGTGGGCGTCCCATGGGATCCACGCCTTTTCAGTGCAGCCCAGGCAGAACAGCCTCCTCTTGTACTAGGGATTATTTCCTTGAGGCCCAGTTGCTTTGTGGACATCAGGTGGGACCTCAGGGTGGGTGCTGCTGAGTGCCTTGTGTCACCATACCTGAAGGGAGCAGAGCTTACCCAGTGACCGTTGTGCCTGCAGATGAACCTTGTGTCGGTGCTGGCTGGGTGGGGAGCTGCCCCTGGCGAGTCACGCAGGGAAATGTGCCCACAGTCGTAACTCTCCTTCCAGTGCGCTTTGAATGAGGCAACGGTGGGAAATACCCAGCAGACTGCAGGTTATTTCGGGAGCCTTTTGGACTTCCCAGGCTGCAGCCCTTTAGGATTAAGTGACATTTAAGCTGCTGAATGTCTCCACCACCAGTCCCTTGTGGTTTGGTTGAGCAGGTGCCTGGCGTGGTTCTTCACATCCTGACCCTGGCAGCCTGGTTAACCCATCCCGGGCTGGGGGCTTACCCAGCATGTGGTGCCCTGGATTGTGTTCCTCCAGGGCTTGGGGTCAGCATGTTTGGGTGGAATGGAAAGCTGCCACTGTGCTCTTCCATGGCTCCTTTCTGAGAGACGGTGTGTGAGTGGATACCGCTGCTCTGATGAGCGAGCCTGGGCTTTAGATCAGACTGAAGACTGGCCTCGGCTGGCTTGTTGAAGGCCACTGCCACTCTGGACAAAGCTGGGCTTTCTGTGAATGTGTCTGGAATGCACTAGCAAACTGGTGAGCCCACCATCACGGTGGCCCTGACTGAGTGTGGTGGGAAGGTGCAAAACAAGTAGCAGAGTTGCATCTGTGCTCTCAGCTTTGAGAGCAGAGCCCCGGATGCAGGCAGAGGCAACGGGCAGGACAGCAGCACAGCCCCAAACCCACCTGTGGAGGAGCCTGTGACGTGGGAGTTGCCTAAATCTGATACTCACTACAGTGAGGTTGGAGAATGGCCTGGTGCCAGCCTGAGAGCCACAGTTTGAAAAAAGAAAAAAAAAATCTACAGGCAGTTCTGAAATTATGAACACAATAGGGCAGGAAAAAGAATCCTGAACTTGGAGTCAAGATAAATTTCACTCTGCTGAGTACAGGTCACTCCAGCGCTTTGACCTTCTATCACTTCATCTCCAAAATAAGGTTGTAAAAAACAAAAAGAGTTACACCTACAGCACTGGTGTAGAGGGGAGTTTCCAGGCTGAGGGAGCTGGCAGTGGATGGACCTCCTGTCCTACCAAATCAGGCCCACTGCTTCCTACCTTCCTCACATGTATCAGAAGTATCAGCCAGGCCAGAGAGTCAGGTTCAGGCAGAACTGTCAAGGAATTCCCCTCTGCTCCTAAGAGTCCCATGCCCATCTTTCCTCAATGTTCCTTTACTGAGATTTGTTGCAGCTGTAGTTTCTATGTTGACAGGAATCCCCATTCCTCGGTATCCCCAGCCTTTTCTCAGTGGAAGGCCTTCCCCCCAAGAACAGAACCTACATAGATAGAACTGATACACCTGTGAAATTGGTATATAAATGCTTATTAAGAAAACAGAGATAGCCTTTGAACCTGCTTTTTAAATAAATAAATGAGGCATTCAGGGGGTTTGATGTGCTTTTTTTTTTTTTTTTTTTTTTTGAGACGGAGTTTCGCTCTTGTTACCCAGGCTGGAGTGCAATGGCGCGATCTCGGCTCACTGCAACCTCCGCCTCCCAGGTTCAAGCAATTCTCCTGCCTCAGCCTCCCTAGTAGCTGGGATTACAGGCGCCTGCCACCACACCCAGCTAATTTTGCATTTTTAGTAGAGACAGGGTTTCTCCATGTTGGTCAGGCTGGTGTCGAACTCCCGACCTCAGGTGATCTGCCCATCTCAGCCTCCCGAGGTGCTGGGATTACAGGCGTGAGCCACCGCGCCCGGCCATGCATGTGCTTTTCTTCTCCACCTGCTCCTTCCCCTTTTCCTTCTTAGAGCTGGAGGGGGGGAGCTCCAGGGAAGCCAGGCTGAATGTCTGGGGCTGAGGGGGCTGGTGCTGTTCACAGAGCTGCTGGCAGGGGCTCTTTTTTGCTGTCAGGTGGGAGGAGGCCCCAGGGTTGTTATAATCAGGCTTGTTCCCAAAGGCAGTCCCTTCCTCCCAGCTGCCTGCTTTCCACCACAGGGAGGTACACAAGCAAACAAAACCCCCGAGGGCACTCGTTCCTGTGATGCCACGCTTAGGAGATCTCCCCAAGCACCTCTGTTGCCGTCTCCGCCTCAGTGAGTGGCGTGATCCATGGCGCTCCTCAGGTCATTCAGCAGATGCTCATCCCATGCTGGTATCGCACCACGCATCGTGCTGGGCTCCAGCAGGGCAAAGGGGGTTCGGACACCAGTCCTTCTGGAGAGTTCACAGTTGGGGGCAGTTGGCAAAGGGCTTTCCCTGGGCAATGAGCCAGAGGAAGCTTCTCCAGGAGATGGCATCAGAGCTTGTCCCTAAAGGATGAGTAGCACTCTGCCAGGTGGAAAGTAGACAAGAGGGTCTTGGCCGGCAGAGCAAAGAACACAAGCCGAGCTATGGAACTGTGGAGCAAATGTGCAGTGGAAACAAAGGGGAATGAGACCCTCCCTCCTGCCACCTTCGCATCACTTTCAGAGTCTCCTGCATGGCTCTCCACCTTGGCCTTATATTAGAATCTCCTGGGGAGCTAGCTGTAACAATACCAGGAGATGCAGGCCTCATCCCAAACAGTCTGTGGACCAGCCTGGGCGGCATCCCCAGCTCTGCTGTTGGGCAGTCAGTGTGAGGAACCCCAGTTAAATGCATGTATTAATGTTTGTGTGTAGATCTGTCACGTAGCTGGACTCTGAGGTCACAGCCCCCAGAGCCTCACATGATGCCTGACACTTCGTAAGACTCCAGCAGAAGCGAATTCCTTCAGGCACTGTCTTTTGAGGGAAAACTTTACACAGCTATACCAGGTGCACACTTTAGGTATTGCTGCCACCGTCTCACTGTCAGGGCATGGTCTCGAAGTAGAGTGCGGGATGTGGCGCTAGATGCTTTGAGTCAGCATCACTGCCCCCTGGGATCAGTTTCGAGGTCGGTCTGTGTCCCCTGGAGTTTCAAGGACACCTACGCAGTACTGGTGTGGTTTTCTCAGGAGGCCTAACTGTCGGTTTCCTTCCAGGTATACGGATCCGGGTCTCAGACAAGGGCGTTCCAGTACGTCAGGTAAGACTGTCCTGCCCTGCCCCAGCCTTAGCAGTGCTTTGGAGCAGGGGTCATGCCGACTTGACAGACAGTTCAGTGTCTTGTATATGTTAACCATTTCCACAATGCTAACACTATATATTGATTAAAAATTTTTAATTTTATGATGGGAAAACTTGCTGTTCTCTGTTTAAAAGTTAAAATTTGCATTCATCTCCATGACTATCGTGACTCATGTGCTAATCTTTTACTGCCACCTAGCGGTATGTGGGTGAAGTTGCCCAGCTCTGAGAGTGACTTGGGTGATTTCAGCGCAGGCGGAGTTAAGAGATG
Source organism: Pongo pygmaeus (assembly GCF_028885625.2). Classification (NCBI taxonomy): domain Eukaryota; kingdom Metazoa; phylum Chordata; class Mammalia; order Primates; family Hominidae; genus Pongo; species Pongo pygmaeus. Next base: position 37,234,199 of record NC_072385.2, on the reverse strand, counting down.
GCCTTATACATCCAGCAGACCTGTGAATGCCAAAATCTGACCCATTGCAAACATGGCTCGCGGGGTGGAGGAGATAGTCCTTGTGGAGGGCACAAGGTAGATAGTGTTCTCATGTTGAATTTCATGCTGAAACTAAATGCAGATAAAAACATATTTTTTTAATAGATTCACGTGGTGATTTTTATTGTTTTCTTGGCAACCCTTATAAATCCACTGTTCTGTTGTTCCATTCCATTGGTGATTAATTTTAGAAGGCAGTATGGATTCTCAGAGTAGTTAGGATAGAAGCAGTTACGTATGCCAAAGTGCATCCACCAGTATGTGGCTATTGTAAATTCTGTGAAAGTTTCTGGTATCCTGAATTGTTGTAAAACCCAGTTCTATATTTTGAACCCACATATTTTCACTCTTCATTGCAAATACCCCCGTATGCCTGTCAATCAGGAAGTGTTATTCCTGCTGTCTTGCGGCCATCCCAGGAGCACTAGGGTGAGATGGTGGCTGTTGTGTTGCAGGTCGGGGCAGCCCCCAAGTCCCACCTCAGCCAAAGCAACCACATAAAATTCTGTCTACCCAGGATGCTTAGGTAAGGGTCCTGGGTAGGAGTCCCTTGGAGACATGGAACTGGTAGTAAAATAAAATTTTAAAAAGAATTCAAAATAACCACTGTAGATTTTTGCTGAAAGTATTTGTGAATTTCCATTTACTCCAAAAGAAAGCTGTGAGTAAACATTTACACAGTCAGTGGTTTTTTCCTCCCCGCCCATTAGTATCTTGCCTCAAGGGGCAAAAAGCCCGGAAGTGTACTATAACCAACTATGTTGCCCAAATAGGCATGCATATTCTAAAAAGCGATTTAACAGGGAAATGGCAGCTGCCCCCGCTTTGGGACCATGTTCATTTCAAAGCACTTAACGTAGGCACTATGTCCCTGGAGGAAACTATCATGGCACACTTCTGTATGGGGACCAAATTGTGGGCCTCCCATGGATTGAGTACCGTCTTTCCGTAGTGACACGTTCTCATCCCATCCTCTTCCACTCACCCAGCTGTGCCCTTTTCTGAGGGAGTCTTGCTGTCCTCGGTTATGTGTGCCTGCCTTGGGCTGCCTCACCAGTGGCCCCCAGGCTTCTCCAGCCCCCACACCACATGGAATAGCAATGAGATGTTGTGCAGTAAAAGGAAATCAGTCAGAACCCATTCTTCTTTCTGCTGTCGTTATCTCAAGGGCATTGTGTGCAAAACTCATTTAAAATAGCCTCAGAGACTTTTCTTTTTGCTAGGGACTAAGATATTTTGAGCTTTCAGTGATGCCTGTGCTATGTGCTGTCCCAGCTCAGGACAAAATGCACCCAGGGTGCCTGGTCCGCTCTGATGGCCTGGTCACTGTTCTGTGCCTGCTTTGATGGTCGTGGCTCAAGCTCCTAGCTGCCATCACATGCATCATCCTCTCCCACACCACTTGACTACTTGAAAAGAGGGCATGAGCAGTTTCCCTAGACACATGGTTGTTAACCCTTTTAGAAAACCTAATTTCATAACACTTCAGTAGTATTTATTTACTCCCCACTCTGGTGATCCTCTCTGGTTTCACGTCAGCAGAGTCTGAGATGATGAGGCTTCAGGGACTTTACCATACTTGGGCAAGGGTTTCCTGACTTAAACTTTTTAGTTATTGAGGACTCAGCTGAGTTCATTAACTGACCAAAGTTTTGATGTTTTTCACAAGCAATTTTTTAGGAACTGAGCGTCTTTTAGTAATTCACGATGTCTGGGTCCATAGTTATTGTACTAAATTAACCATTCCCCAAACCCATGATTGCCTCGAAACAACAGTGCAGGGAGTCTGAGGTCTAGGTGGCCATCCGCATCGGCATTTTGGCATGACTGTGTTTAATATTCTCATGGCCGGTTTTGTCCTCATTTACATAACAAAGGCATGCTATATTTTTTAAAAGTCACTTTGTCAAAATGACACTTGTAAAGAGCTTCAGGTTAAAGGAGTGTGATCTATGCAATTTGACCTTAAAAGTTGCCAGTTTGTCATGTAAAAGGCCCATGGCTCTCCCGTCTGCCCCACTGAGGATGACTACCTGAGAGTCAGCCTTCTTCCCACTCAAATAAACCCCACCCCCCAGTTTCAATATTAAATCATACTGTGGATGCAATGGAATGGCAGCTTTTAATGTCTTTTTATAAACGTGCACAGATGTATGTCATGAGTGCACTATTGTGATGTAACAATACTGCCATAGTGATGAAGTGACTTTTTGCTAGTTTCTATAGAAGAGAAATCATCCAAGGTCAGCAGGGATTTGCATTTGTGCTTGATCCTTGAGAATAGAACATTTTAAGCATGTTCGTATGAAATACGCATTTGTCGTAAAGGAAAATGCAGAAATATCTGATTTACTAAATACCTAATAGTTTTTTTCAATTGAAAGCAAAACCTATCTGCGGTTTTCTTTTGGAAGTTTATCCTGACCCAGAGTGACCTGCTCCTCACTGGTAACAATGGAGGAGGAGAAGGAGAAGGGTCAGAGCTTTAAAAGTCTGCTAAGAATTGTAGCTCATGGAAAATTGGCGTAGAAAAAGTGCTTGTACTTAGCAGTGAGGTGTCATTTTTACGAAGTAACTTTTTTTTAACAGAGCCACACTTTAAAGCTTCTGAAAATAAGAACCAAACCTTGGTAAGCGAAAGTTTGCTTACTTATCTTCACCTTCATGGCCCAGTTAATCACAATCCATTTGAAACATCCAAATATCCCTGACCGTTTCATACGAGGTGTTTTGGGGGGTGGCGACTTCAAGGTTGGGGGAGTAGGGAGTGACGTTTCTGTTTATTTCAACCCTCAGTATTGTTTGGCTTTATCTGTGATTTGCCAGTATGGGGATCACATACTGGAGTTCGTTCGTTTCCGTGGATCTTGTTTTTAAAAGTAATCATGTGCTTTCGTACAGGTCAACTACTGGGTTCACATTAAACATGAATTTTCTTTGGAAACTTATGTAAACTCCATCTTTTTTGAGTGTACGCCTGTTTTAACTTATGCTTAGTTTTTAATTGTTAAAGGACTTCAGAAATGCAGTGGCAAACTCAGCCCCATCGCTCAGCTTCCATCCTATTTAACCATCTCCACCACACGCAAAAAAAGCAAATCCCAGACGTCAAATATATCATTTCATCCATAAATACTTTTGCATTATAAACACCATCTTAGTTTGTAGGATTTATTTTGACATTCAATTTTCCATTTGGGTTTTTGTTTTCTCCTGGGGTTGGTAATTTTTCTTCTGGGAGGGCTTCTACGTGGTGCGTGGCACTAGCACATTCCAGCAGGCAGAGCCTCACCCGCCTCCCCTTTTTTTCCAGTGATCTAGTGAATGGCCTCGTGGCTCTCATGAACAGCAACGTCAGCAGCCCGGTCAACCTGGTGAGTGCTCCTCTCCCTCCACTCTGCAGGACAGCTCAGACTTTCGTTCATTTGTGAAACCGTGAGCAGCACCAGGCTTTGCTTCGTTTGCCATCAGCACACTTAAGACATTTGTGTTTGTTGCTTGCTAAATACTAGAGGAAAAAGAAACACACACAACGTAAGAGTATACAAAGAAGTAAAATATCTGCAAGGCATGGGTGAGTCATGTAATCAGTCCCTCCACCTTCTAAAGGGCCCGGGTCTAAAATTGTGTGAAGCCTTCTGGTGGTAGTAGGTGGACATGTGTATGCATCTCGTTCTCTATTTAACAGGCAGGTCATCATTATAAGACCTGATTGCGTTTTTAGAAGATGGAGGTGGTTCAGAGAGAAAGTTTTCCAGTTGCTGATGATGTCTGTCATTTAGCTGGACAGACCACCTTCATGGCTTCTTGCCTTCCCTGCATGCCTGCCCACAGCCCCAGAACCTCCCTGTTGGAGGGATCATCCAGCCTTGAGCAGTTTCAGTGCTGGTGAACTTGCTTCTGCTCAGAGAAATTCACCCTGTCTTTGGACAGTTCTGGCCGGCAGAAGGCTCTTCCTTATATTGGACCGGAAATCTCACTTTCTGCACACCTATCCACTGACCTCACTTTTCCACCTGGGGGCCATTCATGGCTAGTGTGATGCCTCTACATTGTGGTAACTCTCCAAGGATTTGAAGGACATGGTCCTACCCCCCAAGCCTCCTCCTCCTTGGTGCATCAGCCAAGGTCATGATAGGACTTCTTACCCTTTCTATCACTGAGTGATTTTCTGAGCAGTTTTATTCCATCTCATTTAAAATGCAAGGTTTCCAATGTGGACTGTCCAGCATTCAAGATGTTCTGCTTGTGTTGATAGCAGTGGACGCAAGAACCTCTTAGCTCACTAGAGACCTCCCCCTTAACCCTACCTTGGGGTCATTTCAGGTGCTTCTCCCAAATTACCTCTCCTGGTTCCTACACAACACTCTAAAGTTTGGGGAACTCTAAAATGCTGGCCATGTGACCTATTTCTTGCAAACCATGTCACCTTTGCTTATGCATGTCTTTGTAACCAGCCATCTCAAATACATTGCAGACCATGCATTTTTCCCCGAGGTGCAAGGGAATTCTCATCATGTAGGAAAGAATGTGCCCTGGAGTGCTGACTCCATTCTGGGGCTGTTGCTGATTCATGGGTACAGTGTGCCGCTTTTGAAAAAACATTCACTTAAAACAGACCAGAACGTGCCTCACACTGTAAGCCTCATTTTGCTTGCAGCGTTTGCCTATGTACACTGGAGAGGCCCAAGCTGCCCCTGCTCTGCATTTTTGCTGCAGGTTCTTTAGCAGGGGTGTTGTCAGTGACTTCCCTGGGCAGCCAGGCTCTTCTCTGTAGATACCATGTTCCTCCTTCCCTCTTTGTGGAGGGCCTTTGCACAGGGACAATTCCTAAAATTGGAATCGTGTATCTGCCAGGAGAAAGGCAGAATCACTTTCTTGCAAATTTCTGTCACTCCACTTTGCTAGTCAATCCCCTCTGTGCTCCAGTGAGGCCCAGGGTCTCTCCCTCCACATTTACCATCTAGCTTCAGGCTAACCGAGGACCTGGGCATGAAGAGGCTTTAGGATATAGAATTATCAGACTTTATGGTGGTCTTTTATGATGGGGGCATTGGTGGCAGAGTAAGAGTAACAGGTGCTCTGATGTGTGATGGGAGGGAGAAAAAGAGCAAGTGGTTTTCCTTAAAGCCCCCACAAGTATTCTCTCTTCATGAAATGCATGGAGTTTGTCCTCTGGCTTGCCGGGGACACTCGCCTGTGAGCGTACTCATTTCTGCCTTAGCTTTTGGGTGTGAGATTACAAGTCCTTCATCACTGATGTGGTTAACACAGCTCACCCAGAGGGGAATAGATGGTGTTAGGAGAGCTAATTTCGTAAACCCAAGCTTTTATAAAAGTGACATTGAAGTTATGTTAGATATGGAAATTGTCTAATACTCAGTGAGTGAATGTGTGCCTTCATCAGAGACTCTTGACCTATCCAAAGCCCAGCCTTGTACACAGCAGCCTAGAGGCTGAAGGTATAGATGGTGCAGTTTAGCACTGCCAGGTGAGTAACTGTCATCTTGGAAGCGGAGTACCCTCTGGCACACGGAGCTCTGCTGAAGCAGTGCAGGGAGGTCAGACTCGGCCAGTAGACGTCTCTGCAGACACGCCTGTGGTCTGGGTGGTGGATTGCTGCTGTTGTCATGACGCTTATAACTGGAAACCATTTCTTCCTTAGGGGAACCCAGAAGAACACACAATCCTAGAATTTGCTCAGTTAATTAAAAACCTTGTTGGTAAGTAGGATAAGTCATTTCCTGAGTAAAATCGGCTGTGCCTGCCCTATCTGTTAATAACACCTTGACTAGAAAGTGGGTAATTAATACAAGCTAATTGAATTGGATCAAAGTAGAACTTTTTATCAGGAACACTTAAGTGTTTTCTAATTTTTAAGGAATAGAAAGATAAAGGAGGGCAGGATTGGTTTCTCCTCAGTTTTGCATGGAGTGGGAGGGAGGAGGAGATTTGCTTCCAGTGTTTGAGGCACGATTGTATTAGATCATCCTACATGGGTGACAACTATTGGATTTCCGAACTGGTCATGTCAAGCATAGAATTTCAGACAGCAAGAGACAGCAACCACCAGCTGCGTGCTTCAGGCAGGTTTGAAATTCTGTTTGCAGTTCTGGTCATCCTGGCCGCCACCCACTGGGGGCAATGTAGCATTGGGAGCACCCCATCAAGGTGGGCTCTTAGGCCATGAGAAGGTCAGGTCTTCCAGATGAGCCCTGGATTGCAGACATAGAGTGGATGAACCCTTGGCCTCATCCTCAGACTTCCTGGAGCTCTGAGGAGTCAGACTCTTGGAGGGTGTCTGTTGTCTGGAGTTGATCCTGAAATTTGAGTGAAGTCACAACCAGACTAGACTGGCAGGTAGGCCAAGGAGGAGTATGCCACAGTGTGTCCTGAGGTGACCATTCAGACCCCACTTGGCTGGGTTAATTCCTCCAGCCTGCCCTTCCTGGTATCAGGCTGCCATTCACTGGCATTGGTCTAATCAACACGGATGGCTGGAATCCTCTCGTTGCTGGTGGCAGTAGAGGCAGCAGGCTTCCTCAGACATAGCCTGCATCTCTGTGGCTCCCACAGCTGCTCTGATGCACTTCCCAGCTTTTCCATCCTGAATCTGTGTGTTCCTCCCACATGAGGAAGGGGCAGGCTCAGATCACAGCTCTGTGCCATCCACTCCTTCACACCCTCACTGCACAGAGTGAGGTCCGTGGGCCAGCGCAGCAGCAGCATCATCGGGTGCATATTAGAAATTCAGACTCTCATGCCCTAGCCCAGGCCCTCAGATCAGGATCTGCCTGTTGACAGGCTCTTCAGGTGATATGTGCGTGCTGACGCTTGAGAAACTATTTGAAACCTAAGGCTGGGGGGAGGGGCATGCAGCTTCCCTGCTGTGCTTCTGTGTATAGCTTTGTGACACACCATCCTGAACCACCCGTGGTGGTGATTCGCTGCAGAGTCTGTGATGTGGCCTCCATGACAGGGAGGCAGGGAAAGCCTCCACAGGCTTTCTTTTGCAGGTCTGGCCCACAGTCACCGGTGGGGCTGTATACTCCCGGCCAGTGGGGCCTGGGTCCAGCAAGGATGTGGAACAGGCCAGCCTTTGCCGTCCTCCGAGAGGTCCCTCCAGCTGGGTGGCTGCACATCTTGGGTCTCGGGGCTGTCTAGGCTCCAAGCACCCAGGTGTGGCCCATTTGGGGCATCCACCTCAGGGATGGCCCCACACCACGTTTGTGGTCTCACACCGGGGTCATGCTCGGTGGGCACATCTGCACTTGTTACCTGGTGTGGGTGGTCTGCCTTGGAGCAGCCCTCTTGTACTGGGCGGTAACTCAGACCTGTTGAGACAGAATAACGTGCCCCCCACCAAGCTCTTGCCGGGCGCCTGCACACAGTCAGCTTGGCTAAGGCAGTTGCAGAAGCGCTCCCTGGACTTCCACGCAGAACAGTCCCTCGGGAGCTCCGGGGCTTCTCGAGAATTGCATTTCCACCGCCTGCACCCTGTTCACACCGCATATGGGGTTTGACTTTGATGTGGATGGTAAAGCTGTACTTACCCATGCTTTGTGATTCTCTCCTACCTTTTTTTTCTTTAAACATCTCAGGTAGCGGAAGTGAAATTCAGTTTCTCTCCGAAGCCCAGGATGACCCACAGAAAAGAAAACCAGACATCAAAAAAGCGAAGCTGATGCTGGGGTGGGAGCCCGTGGTAAGTGCAGGGAGTTAATGCTGCCTTGTGGGGAGGGGCCTCCCATGTCCTGTGTCTGCTGTCCTGTAGGCACTGACCCTTGTCAGGCAGCCCCCGGAGGAGCCAGGTGGGCTTGGCATCCAGGCAGATAGAGGGTTTTCTCCAAGTGGTAAACAGCCGTTCCTGTATCAGGAGTCTCAGAGAACATTACCTGGGAAGCGGCTGGAAGCCCCTGCTCTGGGCTCTGTTTTCGTAAAATCTCTCATGCACACACACATTCTTACACTCTCTCATACACATACACTGCCATACAAACACGTGTACACACACATATACCGTCTCCCACCCACACACACTGTCATATATACACTGTCATACGAACACACTTAATACAAGTATACTCACACACACTCATTTTCACACATACATATACATTCACACTATCATACACATTCTCACATACACTCACATACGCACACTCATCCATACTCACACACATTCACACATACACTCCCGCTCCCACATACGTACACTCCCACACACACACACACACACACACACACACACACACCCCTGACTGTGAACGCTGTGCCAAGGGCGCTGGCAGCACACACTCAGAGCCCTGCGTAGCCCCAGTTGCCTGCCTATCAGTGTGCGGGGCCAGGTCAGGGGCAAGTGGTCCCCATCAGCCCCGCAGTGGAGCCCCTGGTTGGAAGCGTGCGAGACTGAACGGTGTGGAGGAAGGGGAACTGCATGCCTTCCTGTCGTCTTCAGTGTGTGTACTGAAGGGGGCAGGGTGGGGGCGGCTGCCGCCTCACTGGGGCTGAGCCTGAACCCCGCCTGCTTCTGCTCTGCCACCTGCTGTGCCCTTCCTGCCTTGGGTGACTGCAGGTTTCTCCCCGCCAGAGAACGCTCGCCCTCAGGGCTGCCTGTGTCCTTCAGAGACCACCTGTGTAGGGAGGTTGGCTGGATTGGCCACATCTATAGAAGCAAGTCCACCTCATTTACTGTCACCTCTGCCTGGCTGCTCCCTCTTTGCCCACCCTCACGTGCTCCACTGAAACTCGGGCTCCCCTCGGGCAGAGGCATGTAGCCCTGTGTCCAGCAGGAGCCCGGCACCTGTCAGACCTGACACACACTGGGTGCTCAACAAATGTAGGAGCATCTTGGCATGGCCCGTGGGTTGTGGCGCAGTCAGAGAGTCAGGGACGCAGTTGAGAGCTCAGTTTACCTTTTTAAAATGTGCAGTCAGAGCTGAGTGAGTAGAATCCTAGAATATTGAACTTCAAAGGGACATGAGAGTTCCAGCCTGATCCTTATTTCATTCTGTGATGTACAAGTCTACGTGATCTGCTAAAAACCACAGAAATTTGTTGAGTGAAATAAAAATACAATTACACCCAGACTTCACAAATCAAATAATCCCAAACTGTGCAAAACAGGTTATAGCAGCCTAGGTTTCTTGTTTTTTGAAGCTTTATAAGGGGCCATTGGTCCCTTTGTAAGGAGAGCCTATATTTTTAAACAAAATATTTTTTGAAGATTTAAATATACATTCACTATGTATTAACTATTGCTTTTTATGTGAGGTTTGTGTATGCTCAGTATCTTTTATCTTTCTGGAATTTAGACCTATAATATTCTAACATTCTTGGAATGTGAGCCATCTACCACTGGTTTCTCTTCTAGTAGTAGTTTTAATTTACAATAAATTTTTGAGGGATATGATCCAAAGAAACTTATAGGCACTATCCATTTTAATTGTCCCAAGTGTGTGTGTTTAACAGCTTGTTGAGATATAATTGGCAAACTGCACACTGCCCATATTTAGAAGATACAATTTGATAAGTTTTCATCTATTTTGACACCTGTGAAACCATCACTACAGTCAAACTGACAGACCTTCTCCCCCAGCAGTGCCCCAGCACCCCTTGGCAGTGCCTCCCTTCACCTTTTCTCTTTCTGCTCTTAATCAGCAGTTGATCTGGCTGGTTTCCTGTTGGCTGCAAAGCAGCTGCAGATGAAGGTTGCTTTCTGTGGTGTGGGCTGCCGTGGTGGCCCACGTGGTGGGTCCCCTCTCAGACTCAGCCTCTTAGTATGGTGGGGGTGCAAGTGGGCCATGATCCGCTGGGCAGTGCAAAGGGTTGATGTCACGTGGGAGAATCAGGCATGTTGATCAGATGCAGATCACCTTCCCAAAGCATCTTCCCGCCACTCCAAGGTGGATTTCTTCTGAAAGAATGGGGCACAGGGGCATTATCTGAAAAACAATCTTGCCAGCCGATTCAAACTGGAGTAGACATTATACCAGCAAGCAGTAGTTGGGGTCTTTTGTGAGGTGAAGCTCACTTTATGTCAGTACGAGTGACACTTGTTAGCTCCCCAGTACATTCTGAAAGTGGCCCTGAAGGACCTCTGGCTTCTGTCGGTGGGCCGTGATGCTGGATGCTGGATGCTGGATGCTGTCACAACCAAAGTGTGGTTCCGTGAGTGTTCCTCTGAAGGAGGCCTGACTGGCTGCAAGGTGGCATTTCCTTCCTGCAATGCCCTTCTGTCAATGTGACCTTGTCTCCCTTTCTTGCTTTCCCTTTAAACAGGTCCCGCTGGAGGAAGGTTTAAACAAAGCAATTCACTACTTCCGTAAAGAACTCGAGTACCAGGCAAATAATCAGTACATCCCCAAACCAAAGCCTGCCAGAATAAAGAAAGGACGGACTCGCCACAACTGAACTCCTCACTTTTAGGACACAAGACTACCATTGTACACTTGATGGGATGTATTTTTGGCTTTTTTTGTTGTTTAAAGAAAGACTTTAACAGGTGTCATGAAGAACAAACTGGAATTTCATTCTGAAGCTTGCTTTAATGAAATGGATGTGCCTAAAAGCTCCCCTCAAAAAACTGCAGATTTTGCCTTGCACTTTTTGAATCTCTCTTTTTATGTAAAATAGCGTAGATGCATCTCTGCGTATTTTCAAGTTTTTTTATCTTGCTGTGAGAGCATATGTTGTGACTGTCATTGACAGTTTTATTTACTGGTTTCTTTGTGAAGCTGAAAAGGAACATTAAGCGGGACGAAAAATGCCGATTTTATTTATAAAAGTGGGTACTTAATAAATGAGTGGTTATACTATGCATAAAGAAAAATCCTAGCAGTATTGTCAGGTGGTGGTGCACCGGCATTGATTTTAGGGCAGATAAAAGAAATCTGTGTGAGAGCTTTATGTTTCTCTTTTAATTCAGAGTTTTTCCAAGGTCTACTTTTGAGTTGCAAACTTGACTTTGAAATATTCCTGTTGGTCATGATCAAGGATATTTGAAATCACTACTGTGTTTTGCTGCGTATCTGGGGCGGGGGCAGGTGGGGGGGGACAAAGTTAACATATTCTTGGTTAACCATGGTTAAATATGCTATTTTAATAAAATATTGAAACTCACCAGTCATGGACTTCCAGTTTTAAAGGTTGTCTTTCTGCTTCGGCATGGCACTTGTTGGAGTGCTAAGGAAGATATTGGAGAATTTAGTTAAAAAGAAAATTCTGAAAACATTCAGGTTTGTGTACTATATAATTTGATATGTAGCTATTGAAAACATTTATATTCTGCTTGGGCGGAGTGTATGCATATAATATTCACTGCCATGTGAAGTTTTCAGATCTTAGCCAGGGTTAGAATCAGTTTTGTGCCCTTCCTTGGCAACACAGACCAGATGGAGAAAAAAAAAAAGGTGCAAATTGTCCCCTCTGGAGAGATCTGTGAACTAGGCTTATTGAGTGAAAACTCTGAGAGCTTTTGTTTTCAATAAGAACCCTTTCAAGGTTTAGTGTTAGCATTTTGTTTTTCCTCTTAATAAATGGAAGAACAATGCGATAAGTTAAAGCTCCACATTTTCCAAGTAGATTGGCTCCGCGTGACAACAACACAAACCTGAGCGGGCACTGAGAGGATAAAGATTTCTACGTATCAGAAACATTTAAAAATGAGAGATCCTAAGATACCTAACCAGTGTAAGCTAGACTTGCCTGTCCTTTACAACCACCTTGGGATTCTTCTTAATTGGACATATTTTTGGAATCTCAGTCTTGGGCAGGGCAGAGGACGATGTGGTTTTGTTTCTTTGTCATGCTAAATTCTCCAGAAGATTGTGGAACTAGGGTCAGTGCTAGATTGGATGTGGTGTGAGAGAGAAAGAGGAATCAAAGATGGTTTCTTATTTATAATTTTAATTATTTTGACCAGAAGTAAGTGATATACCATTTACCGAGAAGGGATTAACAGAGCTGGGAAGCTCATTTGGGAACTACTAATGGTAACCAAGACATTGAAGAAGGAGTGTAGACAGGGAAAGCTGAGAATTTGCGGGGACTAAGCTCTGCAGTGCAATTTGGGAGAACATAAAGGCCCCAGGGTCCAGAATTCTCTTACCTAGTTACTTGCTAGTTAGTATCTGGAATTCTTCAGTGGGATTCATTCTTTGGTTTTCTTGCCTGTGATATTCATAAAATATTTTCAGGGAAGGGGAGGAGGAAGGGAAAGAGGAGTTCTAATTCATCCTAAAGAAAGAAGTAATGCCTCAAGGATGTAGTGTAAGGTTAATTTCCATGAATGTCCTGGGAAGAATGGGAGGTGGAGTTGAGGGGCTTGGAAAGGGATGAATGGGTAGACAGAGCATGGTTACTGTGGTCTGAATGTTTGTGTCCCCCTGTAATGCATGAGTTAAAACCTAATCCCCAGTGCAATAGCATTAAGAGGTGGGGTGCTTAAGAAGATTAGGCCATGAGGGCAGAGTCCTTTAGTGCCTACAAAAGGGGCCCAAGGGAGCTTTTTTGCATCTTCTGCCATGTTTTAAGGACACAGCAAGAAGGTGCCATCTATGAGGAACAGCCCCTCACCAGACACTAAATCTGCCGGCACCTAGATCCTGGACTTCCCAGCTTCCAAAACTACCGGCAGTAAATTTCTATTGTTTATAAATTACCCAAATCTGAAGTATTTTGTTCTAGTACCCTGAATCAACTAACACAGTGATGCTCCTGCATCTCAGGATTGGCTCCCGATTGAGGCATCACTGCTATTGCTTACAGGGACAACACTGGTACAGCTGCTCTTATTAACTTCAGTGACAGTCATAGTGGGCTTAAGCAAGGTGCAAATTAGAGTGAACACACTGGATTTCCACTACACCCTCTTAGATACTGAGCCCAGCCCACTGGCCCAGGTGGATTCTTGTGACTCTTGCGGCATTGCCTCTGCTCCATCCCTGATGGCATCTCTGATCACAACTCTGGTGCTGCATGGGCCACCATTCTGGTTCGTGGTTCTTAGTTATGTGTGAGTTTGACTTTGTCCTCAATCTAAAAGGTGTATTGAGTGAAATGCTGGTCTGGTGATAATTGTGAGCTACAGTTTGGTCTCTTACGACTGGGAAATCTAGAAAATCCTCAGCAGTTTGCTAGGGCAGAAGAGTTGTGAGTTTTAATGTTTCAGTTCATCTGTTTAAAGTGGTTTGTTGACTTTATCCATATATTCTCAGTGGTTGGTTGTTACCTTTGATAGGGAGTTGAAAGGTTATATTACCCAGAGAACTGATGCCATAGTATCTGGGGTGTGATGCACTGAGCTTCAGAGACAGCAGCAAGACTTGGTTCTAATCACCATGATTAACCCGCATGTTTTCTCTGTATTAAAAAGCCCTTATTGTGTCCTGCTTGTACCTTGGCCACTTTGGAGAACAAGAGTCACTTTTATCTACAACTGTGTTGTGGGAAGGAAAAAAGTAAAGATATTATTATCAAAAACTTCAATGTTTTTAAAAAGTCTTGCTATTTTGGTGCTGCTGAATTTTAAGTTTCTGTATTTTATATACATTTTACTTGAAGTAAAACTAATGTGATGTGGTACAGAATTCCAGGATGTAAGAGTCAATGTAGGTGGCTCTACCATGTACTAATGAGGGGAGGTTAGTTTTTAAAGAAATGAAGATAAAGGAAAATGCAAGAAAGAGACTCTACCATTTTTAGAAAATGGAGTAGACATACTTTCCCTCATCTTCCTACTAAGTACAATTTAAAATTGTGGACATTATATGTAAAACAAGCATAATATGCTGAAAGTAGATAGAAAAAGGTAGACCAGCCGGGGACCTCAGGACCTGAGGAAGAATGCAGTGGTGATATGGGCTAAACCGTGTTGCCTTAAAATTTATGTTGAAGTCTTAACCCACAGGACCTCAGAATGTAACTATAGAGATTAGGCCTCTGAAGGTGATTACGTTAGAATAAGGTCTTTAGGATGAGCCCTAATCCAGTCTGAATGGTGTCCTTGTAAGAAGAGAAAATTTAGACACCAGAGATATGCATGCATAGAGAGAAGGCCATGTGAGAACACAGCAAGAAAGCAGCCGTCTCAGCCCACTAGAGAGGCCTTCGGAGAAACCAAACCTGTCTACACCTATTGATCTTGGACTTCTAGCATCCAGAACTGTGAGAAAAAGGAAATTCTGTTGTTTAAGCCACCCAGTCTCTGGTATTTTGTTACAGCTCTCTTAGCAAACTAATACAAGTAGTGAGTTCCCTGGGTTTTCTTTTTGCCTCCTATATGCCAGCCTTGGAGCTGGATAAGTTATTAACCAAAGAGTGCCAACAGACACAGTCAAAAACCCCAACAGAAGCCTATTCACTGCTGCCAGCATACCAGGGAAAGGGCAACCTAGTAAAAAGGAAAACTTTTAAACAGAAATGGCTCTACTGTAGCCAAACACCACATGAAAAACACTACAGCCCCTCCCCATCCCTTCCAGCAAAGACCAAGTGGGGCCTGGAGCTCCACCCTCACCTAACTTTAAGAAGATGTCTCAACCTGCCCCCACCCCCACTCTTTGCTCTGGTGCTGTCAGCAAAGGCCTGTAGGGGCTTGGGACTAGAAGGCCTGAGCTGAGATTTGCATCTCCACTGGGTAGTAATGACCCCAACCCCATGGCATCAACTGCCTAGTGGAGAGTCAGGGCTTTCAGCACTTTCAATAATCAGCAATAATAAGGCAACCTCAGTGAAGGCCACATGGGGAGCAGTAACAAGCTCCCCACCCCTGACAGCCTGAATGTTACCAGTGGAGGCCTGGAGGGAAACCTGGGTTTCCACCTGCTACCTGGCAGTAAAAAGGCAGGTTCCCCACTTCACTCCCTGGAGCAGTCAGAGTAGGCCTGCTAAAATTCAAGATTTAAATCAGACCCAGAGTCTTAAAGCACTCAGAACTGATGAGGTTTAAATCAAAAATTATTCACCACACCAGGAACCAAGAAGATCTCAACGTAAATTAGAAAAGATAACAGATACCAGCACCAAGATCACACAGACATTAGAATTATCAGACAAATTAAGTTTTAAAACAGCCATTGTAAAAATGCTTCAATTAGCAATTATAAACATGGTTGAAACATGAATAGAAAATTTCAGCAAAGAAGATACGAAGAACTAAATGGAAATTTTAGAACTGAAAAAGTAACAGATAAAAAGCTCTGTGGATAAGTTCAACAGCAGAGTGGAAAGAACAGAAGATAGAACAATCAAAATTACCCAGTCTAAATAACAAATAGAAAACTGACAAAAATGAACAGAGCCTTGGAGATATGTGGAACAAAGCATCTGTCATGTCATTGGGGTCGTAGAAAGAAGAAAGAGGATGGAGTTGAAGAAAATTTAAGGAAGAAGGGCTGACAATTTCCCAAATTTGACCAAAAAAAAAAAAAAAATCAAAATGCTGGGAAACCACCAAAGAAGATAAACCCAAAGAAATACGTGCCAAGATTTATCATGGTTAAACTGAAAATTAAAGACAAAGACATGGTCCCTGAGGCTGCCAGAGCAGAATGACACCTTACCCCTAGGGGCAAAGCAATTAGAGTGGTAGCAGGTTTCTCACTGGAAACCACTGAGGCCAGAAATAAGTGACACAAGTGCTGAAAGAAAACTGTTAATTCAGAATTCTATATCCAGCAAAAATGTCCTTCAAGAATGAAGTGGAAATCAAGACATTCTCAGATGAAGGAAAATTATGAGAAATGTAAATGAGCAGACCTCTAACGACAGTTAACAGGAAACAAAGGAATCTTGTGGCATCAAGCAGGAAGAAAGAACATAGAATGAAAATATCAATAAATGCAATAGGCTTTCCTTTTCCTTGTAAGTTTTCTAAGTTATGTTTGAAGTTTGAAGCAAAAATTGTAACATTCTCATGTGACTGTCTATGTACAGGAAATAGTCAACTATATTATACATATCAGAAGGTAAAGGGAGGTAACATTTCTACCCTTCACCCAAATGGGCAAAAGTTGACACTAGTAGATTTTTGGTAAGTTTTATGTGATACCTAGAGCAACCAGCAAAAAAAAGCTATACAAAGAAATGTACTCAAATGCACAAATAAAATAGAATGCTAAAAAAAAAAAAAAAGTACAACCTGCAGGAAGGCAGGGAAGAGAAAATGAAAATATAAAACAAAGTAAAACGGCAGATTTAAACTTTAACGTAACAATAATTGCATTAAATGTAAATGGTCTCAGCACCAATTAAGAGATTGGCAGAGTATATTTTTAAATGGCCCAACTATATGCTGTGTCTATGAGAAACTTCAGTGAAAACAATATATGTAGGTTGAAAGTAAAAAGAAAAAAATATACTATGCAAAAATCAGAGGAAAGCAGGAGTGACTACATTAATATTAAGTAAGATAAATTTCTGAGCAAAAAGAAAAAAAATTGCCAAGGTCAGAGAGGAACATGACATTATAATAAAAGGATCAGTCCAACCAAAAGACCCAGCAATCATCAAGGCGCGTGCAACAAGTAACACAGCTGCAAAATATGTGAGGCAAAAACTGGTAGCCCTTAGAAGAGAAATACATAACCCAAAATTATAGTTGGAGAGTTAAGCACCATTCTCAACAATTTATAGGGTAACTAGACAGGAAATCAGCAAGGATATTGAACTCAATATCCACCAACAGGATCTAATTTGCATTTATAGGACACTTCACAGAACAGTACCAGAATACACATTCTTTTCAAGTGCCCACTGAACATATACCAAGGTAGACTATATCCTGGTCATAAAACAAACTTCAACACATTTAAAAGAACTGGAATAAAACTGAGGGACCACAATGGGGTCAAACTAGAAATCAGTGACAGAAAACAGGAAAATCTCCTAACACTTGGAAACAGTGCAACACACTTCTGAATAAGCCATGAGCCAAAGAGGGAGTCTCAATAATAATAATTGTTGAAAATATATTGAACTGAATAAAAATGTCAAAATTTGTGAGATGCAGCTAAACTTGTGCTGAGAAAAAAATTTGTAGCACTAAAATTCTAATATCAGTAGAGGAAAAGAAATCTCAATAATTTGAGCTTCTACTTCAAGAAATTTAAATGAAGAGCCAAGTAAGCCCAAAGCAAGCAGAAGGAAGGAAATAAGTACAGAAATCAGTATTGAAAACAAAAAGCAATAGAGAATATCAGTGAAACAAATTACTGGCTCCTTAAATAATAAAAGCCACAAACCTCTAATAAGACTGACAAAACAGAAAACACCATTAATGGGAGTGAAACAAGGGATGTCACTTAATAGACATTGAAAGGATAACTACGGAATACTAGCTACAACTCTACGTACATAAATTTGAAAACTCAGATGAAATGGGCAAATTCCTAGGAAACGTATCCTAGGAAATTCTCAGTATGAAATTTGTAATTTGAATAGCTTATTTAATGATTTAATTCATAGTTTAAAATCTGAAGGAAAAAAAAACTCCAGGCCCTGAAAGATTGACTGGAGAATTCTGCCAAACATTTAAAGAATTCACACCAATCCTATACAATCTCTCCCAGAAACTAGAAGAGAAAGGAACATTACCCAGCTCTTTGTATAAAGCCAATATTACCCTGATACTAAAACCAAAGAGCACAAGAGAATACAAACCAGTATTCCAAATTCGTACAGATGCAAAAAGTTTTAATAAAATGTTAGCAAATTGAATACAGGAGTATATAAAAAGAATTATTACCAAGTGGGGGCTATTCCAGGGATGCAAGGACTAGCTCAATATTTGAAAATCTTTATATAATCCATCATTTTAATAGGCTAAAGAAAAAAAGTCTCATGATCATAGCAAATAATGCTGAAAAATCACATTAAATAGTTCACCTGTATTATGGTCTCTGCTTTATGCCTGTTGGCTATCTGACAAAGCTTGAATCTGAAAGATTAGGTTTAAATAAAGGGAGGAAAACTTAAAAGGCATTGAAAAGGACTAAGGAATCGGTAATAATCACTAAAAATGGAATTTTGTTCATTAAGTGTTAAATAAAAGCTTGTCATTGAAAATGAAAATATATATGGGTAAAGGTGATAACTATTTTCCCCCTTTGAAAGGTGGTAGGTTGCAGTGATGTAATATGCAAATGTGAGGCAGAAATGGTGATATGGTGTTTCTTCACTACTTCCCAGAACAACTGTGTCTGAGCATGCTGGGCAGCTGGAGAGGTCACCCTGGACAGTTAACCACGCTCTTTATTCCCAAATTCATGATCAAATGGCAGGAGGCAAAATCCATCTGTTGTCAGTGCAGGAAGGACCCACTCAATGGGGTTCCTCTCTGCATTTGGGCTTCTTCGGTAATAGATGCTTACCATGTCCCAGTTTATTTTCACAAAATTTGTTTCTCAGCAAAGAGAGAAAGGAAACTCGAAATCAAAAAAGAGTAAGGTGAGAGAACCCAATTTAAAAACAACAGAAGCAGCAGCAAAGTGCCAAATCACATCAAAGGCACAACACATCATTTGCAGTAGAGTCTGACTCACACCTTCTTCATAGATGCTACATCTGCTGCTTGCGCGGGCTTCTTCTTGGTTCCATTTTAACCCTGATGGAGGTGCAATGACATAGTATTGTGCTTTTCTCTCTCCAGGTCATCTTATGTTAGGTGTGTTAGGCACAGGCAGAAAAAAAATGTACCTCACTGGAAAGACACAACTCTATAAATCCCAATTCCCAAGTGTACTTACCTGTTTCCCTGTTTGCTGCAGTAACCTGACAGGAGAAGCAGGGTAGATCAGGAAACTACTAGAAAAGCATCGACCTGGTTTATAGGCAAGTCAGCTGCCTTCCCGGAGCCTTCGTTTACTTGTCTGTAGCCTGAGGGGGGCAGTGGATCGTACTGTGTCTAGCCTTGCCACCACTCCTTATGTTTGTACACTACTAGTTTTATTTTAGTGAAAGTTTCAGAAGAATCGGGGACTAGATCTCTTCCTAAAGGCTCAGCAGGGATGGAGCAGTGAGTTGCTGTTGTACTTGAAAATCACCATTGGGTATCCCATGGCTTCAGACTTTAAGAAACTTTTATCTTCAAACGCAGGAATTTCTATAAACAGTTTTTACAACTGTTCACTCGCCCTGCTGGAAGCACTTAGCTTTGTGAAGCTCCCATTCCATTATCAGAATTCTGAGCAAAAATTGGCTTCACTGAGCAGCCACTCATGGGGCCTGGTTGTGCCCTTGGGGCTCTCCAAGAACAAGACAAAGACTTTCCTCTTGACAGCCCTTCAGATGTTTGAAGACGAGCAGTCAGGCCAGTCCTTGGACTCTGCTCTTCTAGGCTTGACGTCCCCAGCATGGGTTCCCCGGGACTCAGTCTTCTCTTTAAAAAGATGGCGGTAGGGATAGCAATGCCTGTTCACACGCCGTCTTTCTGTCTTTAATCTGTGGCTCTTGGTCAGTATATTACAGTAGGGGTTTTTGTCCTCTTGAAGAATCAGCTTTATATAAAATGTCTGGTTTACAAAATCCTGGTGAGTAATTCTGATCCACGGAAGAAGACAGTGCTGCTTGTTAAAAATGGGCCCTTAGGGGAGCGGGTGATACGATTTGAAAAGCTCACGGCCAAGGGTCTCTGGCCAAGCTTAAACGAACTACTGCCGGGCACTGTGGCTCACACCTGTGATCCCAGTACTTTGGAGGTTGAGGCAGGAGGATCGCTTGAGACCAGGAGTTCAAGACCAGCCTGGTCAACAGAGCAAGATCCTGTCTCTACAAAAAAATAAATTATCTGGGCATGATGGCACACACCTGTAGTCTCAGATGCTCAGGAGGCTGAGGTGGGAGCATGGCTTGAGCCCAGGAGTTCAAGCCAGCAGTGAACCGTGATCGCACCACTGCACTTCAGCCTGTGTGACAGAATGAGAACCTGTCTCCAAAACAACAACAACAACAACAACAACAAAAAACAAGCTTCACACCTGACAGTATTGAAATCTCACCTGTAGTCACAGTGCACTCCTGTTCACAGGCAGCTAGCTGCAAGGGCAGTGGTTGAGTGGGAGAAAATGTTAGTTTGCTGTTGCCAAGCCAAGTATAGGCTCAAGAAACTCCAGGCCCAAGAGGCATACTTTGGAGGGAGGAGGTGAGACCCTGCTGTGGTGGGGCATAAATAAGCTAACGGGTGGTAGGGACAAGGGAAAGGAATAATGTGGTGTGGGAAAGATGTCCACATCTGAGTCGTAATCCCTGCTCTGTCCCTAACTCATCTTGTATCTCAGGAGCTGACTGGCATTCAACCTCTCTGGCCATCATCTTCTTCATATGTAAAAATGAGACTAGATCCTTCCTTTGTGTAGTCAGGATCCATTCGACACGTATTAAAGCTCACTTACTCTGACAGGCTCTATACTAGGCTCTGAAAGTTTTATAGTGAGCAGAAACAGGTGTGAGCTTTTCCTGGGGTTCACAGTCTAGCAGAGTTGGCTGAAGTGCAGAGCAAGGGAGATTGAAAACAGGAATATTAAGAGGTAGGGAGGGGGCCAGGTCTCATAAAACACATCAAGGGTTTTCATCTTTATCCTAAGAATAACTGGAAACTTTCACTCTGGATATATTACAAGAACTGGAATGGAAATCCCTTTAAATAAGGGGTCTCATGAACTTGAATGGGAAAAAAAAAATGAACCTTTTTGTTTCTACTAACCCCTAACTCAAATTTAGCCTTTTCTTCAATTATAAATGTAGACAACAAACTGTGATGGAAATAGCTCTTAGCTGGGATTCTGCCACATATAGAAATCAGATATATTATCACATTATAGTTGTTACAATTGTCTCAAAATGTCATTTGCTTTCACTACTTTGAAATTGCAATAGCTGTAGACCTACCAGTAAGTCTTGTTACTTACAGCATGAAGAAACACATTTCTGTCTCGTAAATTTGTCTTTTAAAAGGTTGGAAACTTTTTCAATATAATTGATTTCCTTTGTAATCCTGTGTACTTGGTTTTATGCATTTACAAATGTTATTCTTAAAGATTTCCAGAGACAAAAAAGGTAAAGAATGTTTGGTTTGAAATAAATGACCAAATAGGAGTTCTGTCTCCAGCAGTATGACAGATTAATGTGAATAAACCCCTCAATGGGAGCAAATGAAATGCTGGATGTGATTTTATATACACTTTCCTTAGATGATAAAGAATCTGCAGAGTCCCAAAAGGAAGGGAAAACCAGCTATTGCATGAAAATGTCTGCAGAATCATGTAGAGCTTGATAATCTTTGAGAGCTGCAAAGGGCTCAGGACAGGAGATAAAGTTTAGGTCAGATTACCCTGCATCAGATTGAGCTCCCAAAAGGCTCTACCTTGGTGTACGGGCCAATGAGAAATAAATCCATCACACAAAAGGGGGAAGTGAGGATGCTTTCTTTCAAATTTCAGTTTGGTGGGAGTGGACTGAGAACAGTAAGTACAAGGTGTCTCTATTTGGTCTGTAAATCCACAAGCACAGAATTTAAGGTGGTCCCAGTTTGGTAGACTCCATTGCACCCCAAGCCACTAGCAAAAGAAAATGCAAGTGCTGTCTGGAGGACTTCAACTTAACTCAGCTTTCAAGTGTGTCTTAAAAACAACATTCCAAAAGAATGAGCAGCTCATGGTTAGAAATTACATAAAATCAAGGAGACAGTCACTATGAGTGAGAAACCATAGATGGTAGGCAGAAAGACATTCACAAAGACCCCAGATACTGGAAATGACAAAAATATAAAAGTGTTTTATACATTTAAAGAAAGAAAAGAGAAACTTGAAAATCTAAACAGGGAACAAGAGATATAACCAAGCATATTTGAATAAGAAAGGAAAAATATAATTGAAATTTACATACTTGAATAAAACATTCCAGAAAGAACTACTAGAATAAGGGAGAGACACCATTCAAAGAAAAAAATGGAGGAGAATTTTCCAAATTGTTTGAAAGACACCAATCCTCAGATTAAGCCCAACAAACTTCAAACATATTAATATTTATAGGCATAGATGTGGCTATAGATAACAAAGAAGAAAAGTAGGTATTAAAACAATTTAAGAGGACAATATCACCTATAGAGGAATGGACATTAGATGAATAATGAAATTCTTAACATCAGCAATGGAAACCAGAGACAGTAAAATAAATTCAAGGTATTGATTAAATAACCAAGAATTTTATGCCAAGTAAAACAAGGGGGAAAGTGCCAAACAAATTTGAGAGTTTACCACCAAATGGCCCTTACTAAATAGATTCTGAAGGGTATGATTCAAACCGAAGGAAAATGATCTCAGATGCATGGGCTGAGTTTTAAGGAGAAACAGTAGAGCTAAGGTAATTATGTGACAATCTAAACAAACCACTGATTATGAAACAAAGATAAATTGCAGGGAAAATAAAGCAGACTAGATTTAAAATGTCAAGTTGCAGTCACATGTAAGTTGGAAGGGGGAATGCAAGGCCCATGTATTGTCCAGGAGAACACTATGGCTATTGAGTCCCTTTAACTTATTAATATGTATGAAATAAGGCAAACACCAATAGAATAGATCAGTGTATACCTTCAGTGGAAGTAGAGAAAAAAGAGTCCAAATGAAGGAAGAGAGGGGAAAGGAACAAGTAAAATGGAGCAGATCAAATGTTCAAAATGTGATGTTAAAAATAAAACCAAATCACTAATCACAATAAGCATAAGTGGACTAAATTCTCCAGTTAACATTTTGTTATATTTTAGAAACAAAACAAAATTCAGCTATGTGCTTATTACAAGAGAAACACCTAAAGCACAGAAAGATTAAAAGTCAAACAGT
Source organism: Pongo pygmaeus (assembly GCF_028885625.2). Lineage (NCBI taxonomy): Eukaryota > Metazoa > Chordata > Mammalia > Primates > Hominidae > Pongo > Pongo pygmaeus. Next base: position 37,211,304 of record NC_072385.2, on the reverse strand, counting down.
GGAAAAGATAGATCAGGAAAATATTAACCCAAAACAGGCAAGTATAGTAATATTAATATCAAAGGAGAATTCAGGCAAAAAGTATTACTCAAAATAAGGAAATTTCTTACATAATGATAATTCCACTTACTGGGAAAAGGTACTGATTCTAAATTTATGTATGTATGTATATGGATAGTGTATAGCCTCATGATATACAAGGCCAGACTCACAAAATTAAAAGGAAAAGTTTTTAAATCCATTATCATAGTAGAAGATTTTAACACACGTAGATCAAACAGACAAAAACAATCAGTAAGAAAGTAGAAAATGTGAACAGTACAACTATGGAGCTTGAATTAATAGGCTTTTACTGCATCTGACATTTGGAAAAGACACACTTCATTCAAGCACACATGGAACAGATGCTGGGATTGACACACCCCAAACATAAGGCTAGACCAATACACTTCAAAGGATTGAGATCCGCCTGACCACATTTCTTACTGCAATGCAATTAAGTTGGAAAACAAAGCATGTAAGATAATTAGAAAAGTCCACTCACTTGGAAATTTAGTAACACATCAATGTATGGGTCAAAGGAGAAATTGTAATTGAAATTAAAAGATTTCACCACGTAGTTTTTTACATCAGACACATGGGATACAATACTTGGAAGGAAACATAGAGCATTAAGTGCTTGCCTTAAAAAAAAAAAAATGAGAAGGCGCAAAATAGAGCTAAGATCTAATTGAATCAAAGACCCACAGAAGAAGAAAGAAGGAAATTAAAAGGACAGAAACTAATGAAATAAAGAAACACACAAAAGAAGAGATCAACAAAATAAAACACAAAAACTATGTATTTGAAAAGGCATGATTCATTTTTTTAAAAACACACAAATGGAATGAAAAAAAGAACATAACTGCAGATGCTACAGAGAAATGCAAGAGGGAATAAGAACTGCTCTCAACACACTTCAGATCTTTAATATAGTGGATGACTTCCTAGAAAGACAGAACTTAGCAAAACCAACTCAGAGAGAAACATAAAATCAGAATCATCCTTTACCTGTAAGAGAAATACAACCAACAGTCAAAATTTTTCCCATAAAGAAACCAAGTCGAAATGGCTCAATCTGAATGCTACTAAACATTCAGGAAACAACAATTTCATTCTCACCATTCTTACACAGACAATAGAAAACAAAACACTCTCAATTCATTTTATGAGGCCAACATAACCTTGATACCCGAACTGCAAGAACACAACCAGGCAGAGAACTACAGGCCAATTCAATTTCACTTTATGAACACGGATGCAAAAATTCTGAAGAAATATTACCAAACCAGATCCAGCAATGAAAAATAAAAGATGATACATCATGATCAAGTTGGGTTTATTCCAGCAACTTGACTACTATTAGAATTGTTATTAATAAAATTCACCTTAGTAACAGATTTAAAGGAAAACTTAGTAAAGAAAAAAATAGAATTAAACATCCATATAACATATGACATTTAAAAAGGCTTAGCATATTTTTAGAAGGAAATTTTTTTAACTTGAAAAAGGACACTACAAAAAAAAATCTAGCAAGTATAATTAAGGAGGAACATAGAAAGCAGTCCCTTTAAGATAAGGAATGAAGCAAAGATGTCCTCCATCACCCCTTTCACTCCTCTTTAAGATTGCGTTGGGATTTGAGCCAGCTCAGTATAGTCAAGAAAAATAAACAAAAGTGTTAAGTTAAATGGTACGCTGCTGTAGAAAACAGCATGGAGGGTTCCTCAAAATTTTTTTTTTTTTTTTGAGATGGAGTCTTGTTCTGTTGCCCAGGCTGGGGTGAAGTGGCACAATGTTGGCTCACTGGAACCTCTGCCTCCTGGGTTCAAGTGATTCTCCTGCTTCAGCCTCCCTGGTAGCTGGGATTACAGGCGCCCACCATCATGCCCAACTAATTTTTGTATTTCAGTCCACTTCAGCCTCCCAAAGTGCTGGGATTACGGGCATGAGCCACTGTGCCTGGCCTGGTTCCTCAAAAAAATTAAACATAGAATGAATATATGATCCGGCGATTCCAAAGAGAATTGAAAGGAGGGACACAAAAAGATAGTTGCACACCCGCGTTCATAGCAGCATTATTCACAAGAGCTAAGAGATAGAAGCAGCCCGAGTATCCACCGATGTGTGAATGGATAAGCAAAACTGGTCTATCCATACAATGGAATATTATTCTGCCTTAAAAAGGAAGGAAATTCTGACACATGCTGCAACATGGATGAACCTTGAGGTCATTAAGCTAAGTGAAATAAGCCAGACACAAAAAGACAAATACTGTATTACACTACTTATATGAAGTCCCTAGAGTGGACATTCATAGAGACAGAAAGTAGAATGGGGGTTGCCAGGGATTGGGGGTGGTAATGGGGAGTTAGTGTTTAAAGGATACAGTATCAGTTTGGGAAGATGAAAAAGTTCCAGAGAGGGACGGATGGTAGTGATGGTTGCACAACAATGTGAATATAAGCCACTGAATTGTATACCCGAAAATGCTTAAAAGGGTAACTTTCATGTATATTTTACTACAATTTTAATTTGTATGGATCCCCAAGAAGAAAAGAATGACCTTTGTTTATGATTGTCCGTAACACCGCTGCTCTGAATCCAGTGCTTCCTACTGGGCCTAGGGTTATTGATTACATAGGGTTTGTGAATGGGGGTGTGTTTCAGAGGCTATCTGCAAAATTGCACGCAATTTTTCTGAGGAAAAGAGCAAAAAAGCTTTCATCAGACTGTCAGAGGGGTCTGTGACATACAAAAGTCTAAGATCCATTCTGAGTTGCATCCCTCATGCTGTTAATCTCCTCCCCCACCTCACCCCCTGCAGTTCTGCATAGTGGGACCAGACCCCTTCCTATCAGCAAAGGCTCAGATTCTTCACTCACCTCCCCCGTCTTCTTATCCTCCCTCTCCTCACCCAAATACCACCTTTTCTTTCATTCAGTCAGGTTGTTTACAATGCAAAGAATATTCTTAAATATGTCTTAAATTCATGGAACAAGGTTTTATTTTTTAGATAACAGTGGCTCTGAAATCAACCAAATTTCAGGTTTTTTCTGTTGCCCTTCATTTCCTGGATGGTAACATTAAACGGGTCCAGCTGTAGCTTGGAACCAGAAGGGTCCTCTGTCAAATGATTCAAATCCTCCACGTTCTGTAACCACAGATTATTTTCAACTAGCTTTTCTTGCTGATTGTATGCCTTGCATTTCACGTAGACTGTGTTCTAACAAACTGAAGACCTCTCACTCAGTCCTGTGGTCTGCCTGGGTGGTGGTGAGGAATCTCACGGTGATAACAGAGAGGTGCCTCTCAGATGCAACTTCAAAACATCAAGGGAACGAGAAATGTCACCAGCTTAATTTGCACCCAAATGAATTCTGAGACTTTTCTTTGTAACAAAATGCTTTATTTCTATTTTTAAATGAGATGCATTGTCAGGCATTCCCATGAAATATCAAAAGGCATTTACATGTGTTGTTTCAACTCTTCTTTTTTGATCACACAAAGTAGGTAGAAAAGATGTGCTGAAATAGAACAAATCAGAAACCAAGTAGTGTAAGGCATTAGGAGATACATGAAGAGAATCGCTATTTGCTTCTTGTACAGCGTGTGGCAAGTCATGGTTAGTAGTCATCATAGTTGACGCTGGCTCCATGCCTAAAGCTGTAGGGGCTCCGGGGACCAATTGCAGAGTCTTCATCATAGTGACGTTGGTAGTAATCACCATAGTATTCATGTCCATTTCGATCTCTGTTAAGCCAATAGGTGATGTCATCTTCAAATTTCTGGAGGAAAAGAGATAGAATGATAGAGAATGGATTTAAGGGCACGCAGTCCCCTAAGACCTAATCTTACCTATGGCTTTTCTCCATGGTGGTTTTTCTTCAATGATTAACAACGCTTAGTAACTCCCTGTTATTGTATTCTTGTGCTCAGAGGCCAAAGCAGTCAGCAGTATTCACTCTGATAAAAGCTATCTTTTCCCAAAGGAGTGCAGGCCCATACCTTTGCAAACTTTTGTAAAATATTTGCTAAGTGTACTCCAGACTTAAATGTTTTTCTCTCTCTTGGTAAATCAAATGGACAGCTGCCCAAATACCGTAACAACTTGGCCTGACCCTCAGGCCACATCTCACTGTGGCAAACACTGTCTTATCTTCCTACCCCATTCCTGTGCCTGGCCCTTTATATTGCATGTAGTAGATGCTTAATAAATGTTGCCTGAGTTAGATCAACCACTGCATTGGCCTATTATAGTGCCAGGGCAGAGAACTGGGGGTACATTTGATGGTGACTCTTATACCTGTGTTGTTGGTTAGAGTGTACACAGATGCATTTATTTATTCTGCAAATGCTTTGAGATGGGCACTGTGTGTCATACCCTGTGCTGGGCACTGGAGGGCTGCCAAAAACAGTCTCTGCCTTCAAGAAGCCTACTGTTCCTGAGTGACAGATATGAGATGAGACAGTTGCAGATAATAAAAGGGAAAGAGAAGCTAAAGCTAAGTAAGTAGTATAGAATGATGCTCAGGCTTTGGTTTGGGCAACTGATCTTGGCTATTAATACATTTTTTTTAAAGGAGAGATTAATGTTTCTTTGGTGGTGGTGAAGGTGCGAGATTAATTTAGACTAGGACTCACGTGTGTTGATGCTCAGGACATGGCAAGAGATTTAGTGTGAGAGCAAAAAGGCAGGGAGATGACAGATGGGCTGGGTGAATGGGTCATGCCATTGGGGTGCAGGGCCAGTTTTTCTCCAAGCATGGCCCATGCACCCCTATATCCAAATCACAAATGCAGGTTCTCAGGCACCAGCCACTCCATGCCTCCTGCATGAAACTTTCTGATGTTTGGGACTCAGCAACCTGTTATTATTTTAACAAGACTGCCAATGAACATTAATTAATATTGAGAACTTTGTTAGGCTGGAATCCCCAGCCTAGCCCGTGTCTGTGGTCTCTGGGGCTCAGTGGTCATCCACTCTTGGTGGGCAGTGGGCCAGCTAGTGCTGGGCTAAAGAGCATGATTCCAATTTCTCACTGCCATTCTCTATACCTGAGGTCTGAATCATCTGAGCCCACCTCAGCCTCTGCCTTGGGAAGGAGGACACCGACTTCTTTGGCTCCATCTCTAGTTTTGCTTCTCCCATAATACAACATTTTTGGCCATGGTGAAACAATCTTGCTGCTTGGGTTTTCTCATTTTATTTTTTTCATTTATTTATTTTTTAAGAGGGAGTTTCACTCTTTCACCCAGGCTGGAGTGAAGTGGCATGATTTCGGCTCACTGCAACCTCCGCCCCCCACCAGGTTCAAGCGATTCTCCTGCCTCAGCCTCCCTAGTAGCTGGGATTATAGCCATCTGCCACCATGCCTGGCTAATTTTTTTTTGTATTTTTAGTAGAGACGGGGTTTTGCCATGTTGGCCAGGCTGGTCTCCAACTCCTGACCTCAGGTGATCCACCCATCTCAGCCTCCCAAAGTGCTAGGATTACAGGCATGAGCCCCTGTGCCTGGCCTCTCATTTTACAAGTTTGCTTGCAGTTTAGCTTAAATATGTATTTTCAACAATTTTTTAAAATGTTTGATGAATACAGAAATAATATAGATTAAGATTTTCAAATCTGTATGTAAGAGAAGAACATAGAAAGAGAAGATCATATTCCTTTGCCAGAGACCACTAGTGACACTTGGATGTAGTCATTGTACTCTTTTGAATGCATATTAAGTTACTGTAATCTTATTTGATCCTCATCTTTATTCTGGTTTTGTCACCTGACATTATTTGAGCAGTTTCTGCATGTTAAACTCTCTCTCTTTTTTTTTTCTTTTTTGAGATGGAGTCTCATTCTGTCACCCAGGCTGGAGTGCAGTGGTGTGATCACAGCTCACAGCAACCTCCACCTCCCGGGTTCAAGGGATTCTTCTGTCTCAGCCCCCTGAGTAGCTGAGACTACAGGCGTGTGCCATATACCTGGCTAATTTTTTGTATCTTTAGTAGAGACGGGATTTTGCCCTGTTGGCCAGACTGGTCTTGAACTCCTGACCTCAGGTGATCCACCTGCCTTGGCCTCCCAAAGTGCTGGGATTACAGGCATGAGCCACCATGCCCGTCCCTGCATGTTAAATTCCTAATGCCCATTTTAATGATGGTCATCAAAGAAATGCAAATTACTGAAAGAAGATATAGCATTTTCATCTATCAAGTAAGCAAACATATATTTTTAATTTTCAGTGAGAACACCAGATGCTGCTGAAGATTCCAGAAAACTGTTGCTCTTACATGTGACTCACAGGAATGTGCAATTTGACAATACTCAGAAATACTTAAATGTGATTCCACCCTTGCCCCAGGAACCTCACTGGGAAGAATGTGGTCTAAGTAAAAGGCAAACTGTACAGAGATGCAAATAATAGCACCTGCCTTTTGGGTTGTTGTGAATGTGAAGTAAGTTCATACCTCTAAGTACTTAGAATCATGCTTGGCTCAGAGTTTGGCTATACATGTTTACCTATTTGCACAGAAAAAGAAAAAAAAGCAAAAAGACACTTAGAGAACAAGTAATATGTCCAATGGTTGGAAATGTGAAGGAAATTTTGGTATAGCCACATGATTTCATTTTATGTAGCCATTAAAAATGATATGTCTAAGGGGTTTAGTTTTTTCTTCACCTACTGCAGTATTGTGTATACACCGTCTAAATGAATCATGTGCCTGTTTTGAAAAACACATGCAACTGCCCAGTTGGAGGTCCTGCCCGTGAAAAGCCCATCTGCTCCCTGGTGGGGCAGCACAGGCCATGGGTCCTCCCTCTACGTCTTACACAGGGAGCTCAGCCTCCTCAGTCACCATGGACGGATGCCCATGTAGCCACATCTATGACTTCCATAGGCTGCCGTCTCACCTCCACACGCACCCCAGGTGGGAGCCTAAGATTATAAACTCTTTGTCTTTCATTCAATGAATATGTCCACCAATGCCATCTAGGTGCATGAACTGTAAACCATCTTTTCCTATAAGCGCATTGACAAATTTTCCCCAAAACCTCTACAAAGACCCATCCTCCCTTTACAGGTCCTTTTTCATCTCTTTTCATTATCATCATAGACCCTGGCATCCCTGTTGTTTCTGACAGCCTTCAAGTTAAAAGTTAAAAGGTTTTGGGGGATTGTGAGTTATTTTAAGGATACCCTGGCAAAACTGTTCAGCCAAGTTAAAAGTGTTCCCAAGAAAGTCAGATTCTCAATGAATCTAGGTCTCCGCTGTTTTGGTTCATGACTGCCGTGGGTTCTGCCTCCTGAATGTACCCTGGTGGAAACTTCCAGCCATCGCCCTTACACCATAGGTAACATGATCCAGTGCCTGATAGCACTTGGCATATGATGGGACTCTTACTTTAGGAATGAACAGCAAAGCTGAATTTTCTGCTTCCTATTTCCCTGAGCCAGGCCTCCTCCCCGCCACCCTGCCCTGTGGAAGCCAGGCCTGCGGCCGGAGGCAACACCTACCGCTTCGTCAAAACCCATGTAGAGAAACTGCTGGTACCACTGCTGCACCTCGGGCCGAGTACGGTCCCACAACTGCCGCTTCTGGCGCTTCAGGCTGCCAAGGAATTCTTTGGCTTTGTTCTCATCAACGGCCACTTTAGTCTTAGTTGGAACAGGTGCTGAAATCATCAATTCCCCATCCCCAAAGCACAAAGAATGATTTCCTTCCTCACTTGCAGTGAATCCCTGTTACACATCCCATCCCCCACCACCATGTGTAGGAGGGTTTTGACTCTCAACTTCATTCTTACTTGCATATGACAATGTGACACAGCCTCGTAGATTCTGTCACCATGCTTCCTGTTAGTAAGTGCTATTTGGTACAGCCCTATAAAGGGGCATGGACTCAACTTCAACCTCTAGGTCCTCAGGGTAGAAATGAAATTCAGCTCATTCCCTGCAGCCCACTCACGCCCGGGACCCAGGCCTTTCCCAGGGGCAAGTGGCCCACCCCTCAGGCTCCGCATTCAGGAAACAGACTGGATATCTAGGGCCACACAGGTATACGGGCATGTCCATTGCGTATGCCAACACAAGAGGGTTGTGCTTGGCTCAGGAGATTATGTAAGAAAAAGGAACTGGAATGATGAGCCCCGGGTGAGCAGGGACCAGACCCTGCCCAACAGTAGAGCTGATTCTCACACCAGGCTGCTGGGACACAGAATCCCCTTAAGCCAGTGCCTCTCTGTGCCTCACAGTCTGACCATTGATGCAGGATACTGACCCGCACCCTCACACTGCTGCTGCTAACGTCTTTCCATCACAGTCTCAATTGTTGAAATGGAACCACTTCTGCAGGATGTGCTCGAGGAAGCCACTGTGCCATTAGGCGTTTTTCTCCTGCTGTCACGTTTTCAGCCTCTGTCCCCTTATCTATAAAAGTGGATGGACGGTCCCTCTCGATGACGTTAGGAAAAATGCACAGGATCATGGAAATGCAGGCCTGGTGCATTCGTTGGTCGTATGGATAAATATCAGCAAGGTTTTTTGTTTGTTTGTTTACAATCCCTTCAGGGATTGTAACAGTGTTTTGTACACAGTAGGTGCTCAATATGTGTTTCTTGATTTGAACTGAATCAAGGCTGCGGGATGCTCACCTAGGAGTTGTGACTGCCTCAGCAGCTTGCTCACCTATGACAAACTGGCTCTGTGAGGGCGTTGTTCATCCCTGGGCATCCGTGAGGTGAGGCTCTGGCCACCACGCAGCACAGGGAGGGGACCCTCTGAGCCACCTCAGAGATTCGGGGTGGGCCAGGGCTTCTTGGGTGGCTGGAAACCCAGGAAAAGATGCTGGGACCGCCCCCAAGCTTGTTCTCCAGCCACCTGTGGGAGGGCCCCTGAGCAGCAACTGGGGAGTGTGGGAAGAACGACTGAGGACCCCACTTCAGGGAGGACGTTCAGCCTGCTAGAATCCCCCATAAACTAGGAGGGAAAGAATAACTGACTAAATGGTCACATCAGAAGTGTGGTCACACTTTTTCATTTCTAAGGGATTCTTAATTTTACAGATAGAGATGAAAGTTGGGAGAGGGAAAATGACATTCACGAGACCCCACAATTGATCCACCTGATCTGATTACAGCAGGTCCAGAACCTGTGTGTTGTGACCCCCAGACTGTTCAATTTCTATGACATTTTGCTGCTGTCACATTTGTCTTAGATGCATTATTCAAAACAGAGGCTAATAACAAGAAAGGCTTTCCTGTGTGAAACCCTTCCCCAAGAGCTCCTTGGATACACGGACTACCGCAACATTGCTGTTCCACGCCTGCCCCACTAACTGAGGATTATGTGCTCCAAAGATAGTCTCTAAAGTGTTCCATGGTCCTAAAATAAATAGCATGCAATTAACACTGTACTACTGTTTCTTTTATTTTTGTGTCCACACTGACAGGTTTCAGAAAAATAACCTTCAGACATTTACTGGCAATAATATTTATCTAATAAAATACCACACCACATACCCACAGCATAAGCCCTTCATATCTGCTAACCTTTTAAGGAGTAAACACTTTTGATTTTCCAAATACAAGACGCCAGTGAGCACAATCCATATTGCCATTTCATTTCCATCCAGTTAAGAATGCATCCCTTATCCATTTGGGGTATATTTACCTTCTCGTTTTTGAAGCATCAGCTTGAGTTTATTTCCACTTATGCCACCTAAAGGAATGAAAATTGAAATCAATATCAGAGTTACACTGCTCCCTTCAATTTATCAAGGGCAAAAATCAGAGTGGGAGAAAACAACTGTGGGCCCTTGCCTTGATTTGGCAACTTGGTAACATCACAGTATTTCAAGTTTGCTGTATTCCTTGTCCCGCAGGATAAACAATTCACGCTACCCATGGCTAATACTGGTGATAATGACCACAGCCGACCAAGGGTATTACGATTTGAGCTAGTCAGAGTGATGCTGTTCTTTTAGCCCTGTGTCTTACTATGAGGCGCAGCCATCTGTCAAGCGCATCTTCCTGCAAACTTTCGCTTCATGGTGTAATACGTTGAATAGTGAATAGTGTCCTCCCGAAACTCCTATCCACCAGAAACCCCTGAATGTGAGCTTATTTGGAAATGGGGTCTTTTCAGATATAATCCATTAAGGATCTTAAGATTTTTCTTTTTTAAAAAATTTTCTTTTCTTTCTTTCTTTTTTTTTTAACAGCCTTACCCATCACTGAGAGGGTCTCAAGATGTTATCATATGGGATTTAGACGGATAGAAATCCAGTGACTGGTGTTTTTATAAGAAGAAGAGAGGATCCAGAGAGGTCACCCATGTGAAGACAGAGGCAGGCAGAAATGGGAGTCAGGCTCCCACACACTGGGGAACTTGCCTTCGCTCTCTAAAAGTGCAGCCCAGTTTTGTAGCTTGCCCAGATCACCCTAAAATCAACCATGATTTGTACCACTTGCTGTTATTCGTATTCACTTTTAAAAGTGTTTCTGATCAGCTCAATCATTTTTAATAGAAAATACCTTGTCTGGCCTGATAGAACACATGCCTCCACCCAGCGAACTGGCTTGCAGACCTATAGAAGTCTCTGACCCTTAACTGTTGCATGCAGACATGCTGACATCGTAAGTAGTGAGTAGAGCATCTTCGGGTGTAAGGAACTGGAGTCAGGCCCCAGGATGGAGGTAATGGTGACCACTTTCTCAGCAGAGTTCTTAGCCTCTCCATCCATGCACAGGCTCCAGGGGGTCTAGAAAGGCATGTAAAATTGCACTTGCATCTGCAAAGGCACAGTTTTCTGGGAATAGGAAACATAGCTTTTGCCAGACTCTTAAAAGTGTCTGTGACCCAAATAAAATTAAGAACCCCTGCTTTGTTTGTGAATTATACATCAGTAAAGCTGGGGGAAAAAATAAATGTTTTAAAAGAGAACCTCTGCATAAAGAATTTACTATGGAGTTGGGGAGAAAAATATATCCATAGCCAAGAGTCACAAGCTGGCTGCCCTACCTGAGGATGCATTTTATTAGCATACCCAGTGTTTACAAATTTTGAATTTGAATGCCTCTCAGCCCAAGTCACTTAGCACACCCATGGTCTGTAAGCAGCCACCTAACCTAATAGCCTCCTGTAGCATTTGGATTAAAGTGCTACCTAGCTGCCTTCAGAGTCATTGGGCCATCCAGGGAGCCTGCTGGCCTGCCCTCTGGGATGGGACAGGAAACCTGCTAGAACTTATTAAGTCTATTTCCTGCTAAGTGCCTCCCTCGTAATTCACGGGTAGGGTGGCCACACTTTCTGGCTGTCCAGGGACAGCCCTGGTATATACCTGTTGTCCTTGTAAATTAATGATAGTGCCTCCTTTTGCTCTCAAAAGTGTTTCAGCTTGGATGATAAATTACATGGCCACCCAATTTTTTGAGGTTTAATGGCATGGAAATGGCTTCATAAGATCTCTAGGGACCACACTGAAGGGCCAGGGAAGAGAGGTGGTGGTTTCCCTCACACCTTCCCTGTGAGACCTGGGAGTCTGCTGGGTGGCGAGCTAAGATATCAGCGTAGTGCACAGCAGCCTGTGGGAGAGCTGCAGTGGTTTTTGTTGTCTGTGCTCTAGTCGGTCTACAGTGATATAGCTGTTTAAAAAGCAATTGCAATCTTAGGCTGTTTAATAAAGGATACTTAAAAAAAGAAAGTAACTGTCCTGTCGCTGTTCCATCACAGCTCTGAACAGACCTCCCCTCTACTATTTAGTTCAGTTCACATCATCTCACTTGAAGAAGGTCATAGAAAAACTGGAGTTGTGGTCAAAGGAGAGTGTCCAGAGAGGACTAGTGCCCAAACATGTGTTATATGAGAAGAAATTAAAGGAATTTAGGTGTTTAACCTAGAGAAATAAAACCTGTGGGGCTGGGTGTGGTGGCTCACACCTGTAACCCCAGCACTTTGGGAGGCCAAGGCAGGCACATTGCCTGAGGTCAGGAGTTCGAGACCGGCCTGGTCAACTTGGCGAAACCCCATCTCTACTAAAAATACAAAAAATTAGCCTAGTGTGGTGGTGCATGCCTGTAGTCCCAGCTACTCGGGAGGCTGAGGCAGGAGAATCACTTGAACCTGGGAGATGGAAGTTGTAGTGAACCAAGATAGTGTCACTGCACTCCATCCTGGGTGACAGAGTGAGACTCCATCTCAGAAAAAGAAAGAAAGAGAGAGAGAAAGGAAGAAGGGAAGAAAGAAAGAGAAAGAAAGAAGGAAAGAAAGAAAGAAAGAAAAGAAAGAAAGGGGAAAGAAAGAAAAAAGAAAGAAAGAAGAAAGAAAGAAAAGAAAGAAGGAAAGAAAGAAGAAAGAAAGAAAAGAAAATAAAGAGAAAGAAAGAGGAAAGAAAAAAAGAAAGAGAAAGAAGAAAGAAAGAAAAGAAAGAAGGAAAGAAAGAAGAAAGAAAGAAAAGAAAATAAAGAGAAAGAAAGAGGAAAGAAAAAAAGAAAGAGAAAGAAGAAAGAAAGAAAAGAAAGAAGGAAAGAAAGAAGAAAGAAAGAAAAGAAAAGAAAAAAGAAAGAAAGAAAGAAAGAAGGAAGGAAGGAAACAAACAAACTTGTGGGAGGACAGCAAAGGCTTTGAGGGGCCACTGGGCCATAGGTTAGGGCATGAAGTAAGGTTTCTAACACCCAGACAGACAGCCACCCAAGATGGGACAAATGGCCTTGGGGGGTTTGAGATTAAGAGTTGCTGGAGGTGTCTGAGCATAAATAAAGATGAGCACTTGAGCAGGCTACTGTAGAGGGGATTTTCTAATTAGATGGGGGTGGGACTACTGTTAAACACTCTACTTCCCTTCCAAACTTAAATTCAATGAAGAAATCTATGAAAATATTTGCCAAGGGAGACAGATATGTTCCTTGGCACTAATAATAGCATTCATTAATGTCTTAACATTTGTCAGTCTCTAACAGCTCACAGGGTAGTGCATACAGAATTAAGTATGGCCCCTCCATCTGTTTGCCTTCTGTAAAAGTGCTTAACAATTAATGAATGAAATGTGGTCTGATGTTGAAAGAGACATTGGGTGTAGGCATTTGCGATGAGGCTGCAATTTCTTGCAGCAAGTGTATGTCACTATTACTCCAGAAACGAGAGCCTCACCAAACCTTAGCTATAGACCGAAAAGCACAAATAAGTCCCAAATTATGAATTATGAATGTTGCTACTGTGCCAGGTACTACACACTGAACTCCATATCAGTACATATAATTGGACACTACACTAAATTTGTTTGAGGAAAAGAATAAGGAACAATAGAATAGCTGTGATTTTTTTCTGTATTACGGATTTTTCACCCAATATCATCAGTTGTTCATTCGAGGCTGCAATAATAAGCACTCCTGAATTTATCCAATCCAGCTGCCTAGTATTAGCTCTCCCAGCAAATTCAGAGCTGCAAAATGCTCCTTTGAAGGTGCTTAATATTAATAAATTGATCAAGAAGGGGCCACGGTTGTTTTCTTTATTAAGTGTTTGAGTGAAGAAGGGTGTGGTAGTTCAAGCCTATAATCCTAGCACTTTGGGAAGCCAAGGCAGAAGCATCACTTGAGCCCAGGAGTTCAAGAGCAGCCTGGGCTACATAGTGAGACTCATCTCTACTAAAAATTAAAAGCAAAAAAAAAAAAAAAAAAAAATTGCCAGGCATGGTGTCACACACCTGTAGTCCCAGCTACTTGGGAGGCTGAGGTGGGAGGATTGCTTGAGCCCGGGAGATCCAGGCTGCAGTGAGCTATGATCACACCACTGCACTCTGCCTGGGCAACAAAGTGAGACCCCGCCTCAAAAAAAAAAAAAAAAAAAAAGTTTGGAGGTGGCATAAAGAGTCACCTTTGGGATTACATAAAGATTTTCATTGTAGGCTGGGCATGGTGGTTCACATTTGTAATCCTAGCACTTTGGGAGGCCAAGGTTGGCGGATCACCTGAGGTCGGCAGTTCGAGACCAGCCTGACCAACATGGAGAAACCCCATCTCTACTAAAAATACAAACAAAACAAAACAAAACAAAAAACACCTTAGCTGGGCGTGGTGGCACATGCCCGTAATTCCAGCTACTCGGGAGGCTGAGGTAGGAGAATTGCTTGAACCCGGGAGGCGGAGGTTGCGGTGAGCCAAGATCATGCCATTGCACTCCAGCCTGGGCAACAAGAGCAAAACTCCATCTCAAAACCATATATATATATATTTTAATTGTATAAGAACTTTCACATCCCAGCTCGGTGATGATATTTTAACTGACTTCTATCACTGAGTTATTGGTATAAACTAAATAAAATACAAGTCCTGAAAATAAATGGCTTGTAGCCAGTGCTCACTCGACTTACTCATATATGCTTTTTTCTTCTTCTTCTTTTATTTATTTATTTATTTATTTATTTATTTATTTATTTATTTTGCGACGAAGTTTCGCTCGTGTCACCCAGGCTGGAGTGCAATGGCACGATCTCAGCTCACCGCAATCTCCGCCTCCCAGATGCAAGCGATTCTCCTGCCTCAGCCTCCTGAGTAGCTGGGATTACAGGTATGTGCCACCACGTCTGGCATTTTTAGTAGAGACGGAGTTTCTCCATGTTGGTCAGGCTGGTCTCGAACTCCCGACCTCAGGTGATCTGCCCTCCCCACCCTCGGCCTCCTAAAGTGCTGGGATTACAGGTATGAGCCACCGAGGCCGGCCCAGATGTGCCTCTTAAAATGGCAAGAACAAAGAGTGGGAGGCAGGTAAACCATACAATGGGAAATGACTGACTAGCTTCCCCTGTGATTCTAATGTGGAACAGTAATCCTCCCCACCTGAACAGACCCCACGACCTCTCCTGCTGTTCTAGCAACCCCGGGGCTCCATCCCAGGGCTCCTACTGAATGTCCCCTGCCTCCTCTCACCTGGAGTTCAGTTTTCATACCTGTTTTGAATGAGCAAAATACAGAAACTGAGCAATCGAGTGAGCCTCCCTTTCACATTAGGCAGTGCCCAGCTCCTTTGCAGTGGGACAGCGCCAGTCTCAGGCTCTTGGGCAAGTCACTTCATACACCAGTAACTCTGAGGTCACAATCCCTGCCTCCCCAAGGTGTAAGCTTCAAAGGCAGTCATGTGTCCTTGAGGCCACTTGTGAACCATAAAGGTTCCTCCTACCCAGTGAAGGTGGTAACTCAGGACAAACGATGGCTTCAGATTATGGTTCCTAAAGTGGGGCCTGTGGAGCCCAGCGTTCAGATATCGGAGCACCCATCATTCTGGGTGTGCGTGTGAATGCACGTTTTACAGAGAGCGAGCGGGGAATTTTAGAGTTTTCAACCGATTCGCTGGGAGCTCCACGAAGCAGAAAAGATTAAGCATTACTCCTTTAAGAGCCTTTCCCCTCTCTGGGGTGTGAGGCCTGAGTCCAGCTTTGCAAATTGCAACTTGACCCAGCTGGGAAGCGCAAGTCAACTCGGTTGCTAAGCGACTGCCTGGAAGGGAATCGCGGTGATGGTGCCATTTGCTTCCTCTGGGTTACCAGCTGCGTAAAGCCCCCGCAACCCCTTTGCCCCTTACGTTAAGCCCCGAAACACTTCTTGCCCACCCTTCGGACGCCTGGACCTCCTTGCCCAAGATTGCCCGGGAGATCTGAGACCCTCCCCTTGACCCCGGTACTCTCTCCACCCGCACAAGCTCACCCCTTCGCACTCGTGCGAGTGCAAAACCCCAGACCCGGTCCTCTACCACCCGCTTGGCCCGGCCTAGGCTAAGGATAGGTCCCTACGCCGCCACCCCATCACCGATCGCTCTCCCCGGGCACCCTGGAAGCGCCACACGGGGCCAACCCCTGGTGCCGCTATCAATCAGCCTGGCATCGCCCCGCTCTGGTGCCGCTATCAATCAGCCTGGCATCGCCCCGCTCACCTGGGCCCCAGCACAGGAGCAGGAGCAGCGCCAGCCCGGTCAGGGCCAGGACAGCAGGCCGAGCGGGGGAGGCGGCCATGGCGGCGGGGCGCGAGCAGGAGGGCGAGGGGCGCACTTCGAGCAGCTGCGCGAGAGAACTGGACGCGGGAAAGGAGTGCCAGCGGGCAGGCGCGGCCGCGGGTTATCCCTGCGTCGCTGCCGGGGCGGGACCCAGCGGGTGGGCTCCGCGCCAAAGGGCTGAAGGCCAAGCGGTTGCGCCTAGCCCACGGGCGAGCACCGCCGAGGTCCTCTCTCCCGTCCCGGCCCCAAGGGGAACGCAGCCCCTGGGCTCCAAGGCCAAGGATGCTCGGCCACGGAGAACAGCCGGCGGCGGGGCGCCGCGTGGCCAGCGCTGCCGGCAGCGAAAGCGGTTAGGACAAGCTGGGTTCCGGAGACCCAGGGAAGGGCAGAAGGCATCGGGAGAAGGGACGAGGCCCCCTGGCCACTCAGAGGGAGGACTTGACGCATCCCAGCGCTGGGGTGTCTCCTTGGCTTCCCCACTTTCTCCTCCCGCCCCAGCCACGCCACTGTTCCCCTTACTCCTCGTCCCTTCCTTCCCTATCTCCCTCCCTCCGTGCTTGGGGGCCTTGCTTCTGCCTGGTTTGTAAAGTGGGCTTTGGAATTTCCTTAGTTCAGAGCTGCTCTTAAGGATGCCTCAGGCGGGGCTGTTTTTTGAGATATTTTGAAAGACTCCACAGTCTGGGTTCAGAGCTGCAGTCCAGGAAATCGTCTCACCCAAACTTCTCCAACAGAAAAGCCTTTGAGAAACCAGGAACCTGGTGCCCTGCACCTGTGAGCAAAACCACTGCTTCCCTTTGCCCGCTCTGTAATCCGGGCACACTTCAGCGAGCGATGTTAAGGTGAGACCCAAAGGAAACGCAGAACTGCATCCCAGTAACTGGCCTGTTCAAATGTAGAGGACACGTGAAAGGCGGCGTAGTGAACAAAAACTAGAACAACTTTATCCCAACGGGACTCTGAGCGGGTCACCTAATTATTCTCTCCAGGCCTGGGCTACAAAAGGATGGTGATGTGAGATTACCTTTCCTGTCTTCCCATCTCAGATCTGCCCTGAACTGAGCTGATTACCTCTTTCCTTCACCAAGGTTCTCACTTATTTTTCCCCCCCTGAGACGGAGTTTCACTCTTGTTGCCCAGGCTGGAGTGCAGTGATGGAATCTCACTCACTGCAACCTCCGCCTCCCGGGTTCAAGCGATTCTCCTGCCTCAGCCTCCTGAGTAGCTGAGATTACAGGCATGCGCCACGAGGCCCGGCTAATTATGTATTTTTAGTAGAGAAGGGATTTTACCATGTTGACAAGGCTGGTCATGAACTCCTGAACTCAGGTGATTCACCCGCATCGGCCTCCCAAAGTGTTAGGATTACAGGTGTGAGCCACCGCACCGGCCAGTATTTTTATACCCTCCAGTGGTAAGCGCTTACTGTCTCTCCATATAATTAGCTCTCCACGCAATGCAGTTGAGTTTCTCCAGCAGGAAGGAGAAAGAAGTCTTCTAACATTGAGCTAGGAAAGACAGATGGTGGCCCACCAAAGAAAAAAGTGCGAAGTGGATCTGAGTTAAATAATGATACTGCCCAGGGTGTCAGAGAGAATCAGAAGGATAATGTTACACATCTAGCTATCTTGGGGAAGTGCTTCTAAACCCTTGAGGAAACCGTAGAATAGGGGATAGGAGTTTTAAAAGTAACTAGGCATGTATTTACTTTTGCCTGAGGACAAGAAATTTATCATTACAAAGAAAAATCAAAGCACATAAAAAGCCAATGTTCTGTTTGGATTGGTTTAGAACATACATTAAACATAATGGCTGGAATCTCTTATTTATCCTGTGGAGATCATCCCCCTTACCCCAAATTGCTACCAATATCTGCTTCTAATATGACATTCAAATTCTCTTCACTTAAGGGGGGTCATGGTGGCTCACGCCTCTAATCCTAGCACTTTGGGAGGCTGAGGAGGGCAGATCACTTGAGGTCAAGAGTTCGAGACCAGCCTGGCCAACATGGTGAAACCCCCCTCTCTACAAAAATACAAAAATTAGCCAGGCATGGTGGTGCATGCCTGTAGTCCCAGCTACTTGGGAGGCTGAGGCAGGAGAATCACTTGAACCAAGGAGGAGGTGGTTGCAGTGAGCCGAGATTGCGCCACTGCACTCCAGCCTGGGCGACAAAGCGAGACACTATCTCAAAAAAAGTAAATTATCTTCACTTAATCGGGATATGATCAGAGAGTGTTCTGTAGCAGGGAGCCTCTCACTCTGCCTTCAGAGGGGCCGCTAAACTCATGTGTTCAGCCTGGAGATGCTATGTCAGTTCTTATGCTGATATCTAAGTTCCTTTTCATCTATTTGTTCAAAGATATTTACTTATTGTCTTAGTCCATTTGGGCTGCTAAACAAAATCCCGTAAGCTGGGTAGCTTATAAACAACAGAAATAGATTTTGCACAGTTCTGGAGGCTGGAAATCCAAGACTAAGGCCCCAGCAGATTTGGTGTCTGGTCAGGCCCTGCTTCCTGCTTCCTAGATGGCACCTTCTTGCTGTGTCCTCATATGGTAGAAGGGGTGAGGGAGCTCTCTGGGGCTCTTTTATGAGGTCACAAATCCCACTCATGAGGGATCCATCCTCAGTACCTGATCATCTCCCAAAGGCCCCACCTCATAACACCTCACTTCAGGAATTAGGATTTAATGTATGAATTTAGGGGAAACACAAAAATTCAGTTTGTAGCACCTATAAAATGCTAACTACATGTGAGACCCTATTAAAGGTCCTTTTCTTACTAGTCACTTAAATTCGTCATCCCTTTCATGTACAAGACCCTCCTTTCTCCCGCTGCTAAGTCTGGTCTGATTTTTCATTCCAGTGTTTCTCAAACTTAGTCTGAAAATCCCAAGGGGCTTGTTAGTGCAGATTTCTGGGTGACATCCCCTGGAATGCTGTAGGTCTTGGGTGGGGCTCAGGTGTCTCCATTTTGTTTTTATTGGCTCCTAGAGGATGCTGATGTCAGTAGTCCTCAGACTGCACTTTGAGTAACTCAGCTCATTCAGCTCTCCACCAAAACGCACCTGCTTCCTAAAGTCTCTACCTGGCCCCACTCAGTTTAATAATGCAGTTTCTCTCCCTTGATATACCATACCAAATGAACCCCAGGGCCTTCATTTCTGCCATGTGACAGTAGCTAAGGACGCGGGCTTTGGGTTCCAGTTCTTTCTGCATTATGCACAAACTGTGTAATTAGATCACCTGTCCTCTCTAGGCCAGAGGTAATATGGGGGCAATATTATCTATCACACTGGGGTAAGAGATCACATGCACAGAGCCTGGTGTACAGTAAGCACTCAACAAATATTAGAAATTATTTTCAGACCAAACTCCCTCTGGCCTCTGAGCTCCCCACCCAGTGCTCTTACACCTCTCTGATCCTCCCTTCCTTTGGCCAAGAGCTCTCATTGTGGATGATTCCAATACACTCCACATATCATTGTGACACATTGTCAGACTGACCTTCTCAAGCACAGTCCTGACATGGCTTTCCCTTCCTCCACGTGCCTCAGGGGCCTCAGTGGTCTTCCCTCTGTGGCTTCCAATTCACAGATACCTGGCAATAGCGGATAGAGGACTGTAGAAGTGCCATCACCCTGCGAGCGTGCCGTGAGCTGAATGCACACAGGGGAAAGGGGGCAGGGTCTAAGACAGAGCTGCATTTGATTATGAGAGGCCTCAGAGAGACCAACCACAGCAAGGCCGGGTCCATCTTGACTCTGCCTCCAAGGAGCCAGCAGTAAGAGAGATTCGACAGCCGAGTGGGCTTCATTTTAACATTGCTAAATATTTCAGGTGTGAAAATGGTATTGTATTTGCAATTTTAAAGCCCTGTCTATTAGAACTATATACTGTATTTTTATGAGTAAAATGATACAAAGTATGGGATTTCACTTAAAATAGTTCAGGAAAAAGATTGGCAAACAGAGATCATTCTTTTGCCAGGAAACCACTTACGCAGTCCTTGACTCCCAATTATTATATGTTTGGGAGCTATGGTCTGAATATTTCTGTCCTCCCAAATTTCATCTGTTTAAATCCTAGCCCCCAAAGTAATGGTATTAGAGGGGGGGTCTTTAGGAGGTGATAGGGTCATGAGGGCAGAGCCTTCATGAATGGGATTAGTATCCTTTAAAAAGGGTCCTCTAGTGAACTCCCTCTTTCCTTCCAACATGTGAGAGCACAGTGAGAAGGTGCCATCTATGAATCTATGAGCCAGGAAGTGAGCCCCCACCGGACACCAAATCTGCTGGTGCCTCCATCTTGGACTTCCAGTCTCCATAATTGTGGGAAATCCATTTCTGTTGTTTATAAGTCACCTGGTCATGGTATTTTGTTATAGCAGCCCAAACAGACTGAGACAACAGGAGATTATTATGCTATTCTCTGTTTGTACATCTTTATACATTTTCATAATAAAAACTTAAAATATAGACTCTTAGTGGCACTTCATTAACTATACATATGTAAGAATACATAACATACACAGAGACCTTCAGACTCTCTATTTAGCCCTTAAGCATGTACAACAGTGATTTTTTTCTTATGCTTCCTATAGTTTTCCTCATCTCCCCAAAACTCAAAATTCGTTCATCGATTCTCTGTATCTTCACAGGTTCATGGCTTTACCTACAACATTCCTAGTCTCTGGGATGCCTTTGGGCCCTTATCTCTGCTACTCAAAACCCTACTGTTCCAGTTACCAATCAATGCTTCAAAACTGATCCCAGATTTAAAGGCTTAGAGAACAACCACCATTTTATTATGCTCACAGTCCTGGACATCAGGAATTTAAGAAGGGCTCAAGTGAGCGGTTCTTCTGCTTCATGTGGTATTCACAGAGATCATCAATGATACTCGGCTGGCAGATGGGCTGGACTTGAGAGTCCCAGACAGCTCCACTCACCTGTGTGGCACCTTGGGATGGATGACTGGAAGGCTTGACTCAGCTGAGATTGTCAACTGAAGTGCCTACGTGTGGCCTCTCCAGCATGATGGCTTAGGATCCCAGAGAGAGTAGTCCAAGATCAGATATTCCAAAAGACAAGAAGAGGAAGCTGCCAGTATTTTTAGGTCTTGGCCTGGTAACTGACACAAATCAATGCCATTGTATTATATTGATCAAAGCAGTTCACAAAACCTACAGACATTCAGGAGGAGGGGTATAGATTCTGTTTCTCAAGAGGAGGATGTCAAAGGATTTGTGCACATCTCTCATCTGCCACATTTACCCACCTTTCAAGACCAAGCTCTGATATTACCTCCTTCAGGGGCTTTCCCTGCTTCTCCTTTTGGGCCAGGACCACATTTTCTTTCTTTCTTTTTTTCAAAAGAATGTGTGGTCCTGGCCCAAAAACCTTCTGCTCCCCTGAATGTTTTCCTATCTTACATGTATTTGGTGCCTTATTTCTCTTTTCTCCCTTGGATTTTAATGTTTTGGCTCCTCAATTTGTTTGTTCTCTTTTTTGAATTACCTCATAGAACCAAATACCCTGTATTTGGTTGATGAGGGAATAAATGTCAGCTAAAAGTGGATCTATGATTACACAGATCATGTATAAATGAGATCATTTCATATGACCCTGCTTTTGTTTTCTTAAGTTTGATATTAGAAAAGTATGTGGTACATACAACAACAGCTCACAGCAGCAGCCAGGAACAGTGACACAGAAGGCCCACTACAGAGGAAGAACCCTGCCCAAGGCCAGCCCGAAAACTGCCTAAACAACGGACTGGCAACCACAGGGTTAACATTCATGCTCAGTGGTGGGTCCTCAAAACTCCTTTCCTGTTTATTAAGCAAATTTCCATGTTGGAATTTTAATAACTTGTGCCATTTGCCATTTGAAATAACTAACTGAAGCCAAAGTCAGGGAAAGGGGGAACATTTCCTTTCAGTCTAAAAAAAATATTGAGAAGCACAAAGTTCTTATTATGTAAGGCTCTAGTTCACAGAAGGGTTCTGTGAGTGGGATTGACAAAGAGGTGCCCAGGACCCCACGGGTAGACGTGGCCCCTGAGTGATGGGGCCCAGGACCTCATGGGGAGGGGTGGCCCATGAGTGATTATGAACACAAATTACCAGCCAGGCGACTTGGACACAGCCAAAGAAGTTGTGATATAAATGGCCATCGCATCTGTAAGGGTCCTCTGGTCAAATGAGATGACATTATTCAAACAAATTAACACATTGAATGAGGCCAGTTTCTAGTCTCTTTCAAACTTTAATTTTCAGCATTTTAACTAAAAAGGTACTGAAAATCTGAGGAGAATAGGAAGACTTTATCCAGCCTGCCATGGTTGAAGCATAGATTGCCTCATTAAGACACTCCCCACATACATTTCCTGATTTCCTTTTCCTCATGGGGTAGAGGCCCACAGTGGACTCCTTCATCTAAAACCCAGAGCAGCACTCAACCAACTGGACACAAATCATATAGGTTCACAGCGGGAGCTTGTAGCTCCATGGGTGGTGAGCATCAGCCTTCGGGCACCCGAGGCCAATAGCCAGATACCTGCTCTCAAAGGTGGGTCCCATGATTCATCAGCCTGCAGTCTAGTTAGCCAGGAACTGGGCAAGATCAGCCTGCAACCTGGCACCAGGGGAGCAGGCAGAGAAAAAAAGACCCCATAGGGGTCACCTAAGTGATTTCTTGCCTATTGAATGACCAAACCAGTCCCTTCATCTTTGACAGGTATCTTCAATCCCCCAAGTAGTGGGAAAGGGTTCTTGTAGACACACTGCTCCTGACGGTCTTGGAGAATCATTGCTGGGGCCCTTCTCAGCTCTATGCAGGGCCAAGTCATTAGAGCCAGTTCTCCAACTAAGTGCAGACTACAACCACAACAAGCCACAGAGCCACCCCCAGATAGTTTTCATTTTTCATTCTTTTAAAAAATGTTCTTTTTGTATGTTGTTTTGTTACATATTTAGTTTTGTTTATGTTGTTTATTTACATATTTATGTCTATTGCACACAGGATTTTAAGGCTGCCAATGTAAATGCAACTTTATATGCAAGTGTGACCATGTAGTGATCCTGTGGTTTTGGTGAACATGCAGTTGAAACCAGCTCCCCTCAAGCGCACGTCAGCATTAGAGTTCCAGTCCTTCTGTTAAGGCATTATATCACCAAGACACTTTGTTTAAATGAAAGTTTGATAAGATAGTAACAGTAAAACAGCCACCAGTCATTGCGGAAAGGAGAAAGCAGCAAAGGTAACCGTATCTATATTAAGCATTTTATCCAAAAATTGTCTAGGCACCCATGAGGTACGATGGCTGCTCCCGCTCAGGTAAAGCCTCTGGTATAAATGGTACTTTACGATTTCCAGATTGACCTCCCCGGGTCCTGCAGAGTGGGCAGGAATAGAGCTTCCATTTACAGATAAGGAACCTGAGGGCGGGGGGATGCTATTGCCAGTCAGCAGTTTGCACCAGCGTCTAGGTTTTCTTACTTTCAGTCCCGGGCTCTTACCCTCTGCTCCAGCCACCCAGTCTGCATCTTTAGGGCTTCCAGAGGACAAGCTGTGCTGGGTGCTGTGCTTGGGAGAGTGTGAGGACGAATCTCAGCCCTCAGGAGGCTGTCTGTCTAGTTGGGCAACAGCACACAAACTCTAATGTGACAAGCAGTGGTGACTGTAGTTCCATTTTGCAAGCTGTTTGAAAGCTGTCTCAGAACTGGTATTTATTATTATTATTATTATACTTTAAGCTCTGGGATACATGTGCAGAACGTGCAGATTTTTTACATAGGTATACACATGGCACGGTGGTTTGCTGCACCCATCAACCCATCATCTACATTAGGTATCTCTCCTAATGCTATCCCTCCCCTAGCCCCATACCTGCTGACAGGCCCCAGTGTGTGATGTTCCCCTCCCTGTGTCTGTGTGTTCTCATTGCAGAACTGGTATTTTAAGGACCAAAATCAATCAAGGTTCGTATGATTGGAAACAAGAATGACAAAGATTCATAAAAGTGATTGACAAGTTACAAAATACCTTACACAGAGAGTTCATTATCTCAAACTCATGGTTCTGGGGTGAGGTCATTCCTCTACCAAAATGTGCCTCTTTGGCTTGAGATTCTGCTCCAGGATTTCTTTCCCCTTTGGTGGTCATAAAGCCATTTGTATCATATTAGCATATTAGTTTGAAATAATTGAGGTATTTCCTGTGTGAGATTTAGTCTTTGCTCTGTTTCCCCCTGAGTGTGTTGCAGGGCAGGTATTTTTAAGTCATTTTTCATACTGCATTAGTTAGAGCCTCTGGCTTTGGGAATACAGTCCTGAGTCATTGTTTACCACCTGACTGCTGTGTTTCATCCTCTGAGAGTTGCCTGGTGGTGCAGGAAGGGGTGGAGTAGCCTTGGTTGCTGGAGAGGCGCCAGGTGCACTGGTTGAGGTGTTTGTCACAGAGGTGCCTCTCACAGAGCCCTTCCATTAGTCTTGTCTCACTTTAAGGGTCCGAGGAATGGGGAAGCTCCTGCCTCGAGGCAGGAATGACAGGTGCCAAGGCACAGCCACAGGTCGTCCCCCCTGCAGCCATTGTGGGTGGGTGCCGTCATCCTTCTTCCTTCCATCTGATGGACCCTGGGTACCAGTCTCTGGAAACACAGTCCAGGGACCCCAGCCCTAAAGAGAGAATTGATCGGGGCCCCACTTCCCATCATGCAGTCTGCTGAGCTACTTAAGTATGACTTTTCCTAACTTTCTCAAGCTTGAAAACTGCGTCTAATCACATCCACATTTTCTAGTGACTTTATTGAGGTATAATTAAGTACGATAAATCGCTCATATTTAAATTCTTTCATTCAACAAGTTTTGACAAATGTCTGCAGTTGCATAACTACCACAAAAGCATGGCTCTCCCATCACCCCAAAATGTTCCTCCCTTCCCTTTGTAGTGATTCCCTTCTCCATCCCCTCAGGCTCTGGCAACTGCTGTCTTACTTTCTCTACCAACTGTAGTTTTGCCTTTTCCAGAATTTCATATGGATGGAACTATAAGAATGAAGTCTTTCATATCTGGCTTCTCTCACTTAGAACAGTGTTTTCAAATTCGCGTTGCAGTATCAGGAGGGTTTCCTTTATTGAGGAGTTTTATTGATGATTCCATTGTATTGATACAGAAGGGCTGGGCTCCTGGCTAAACTCCACCCTTAAGCCTGGAACCGCGGCCCTAAGTGAAAACAGTGCCCAAATGTTGCCTTTTTGGCCTGCCCCACACCTAACCTTTGCCCATGAAAGACTTCAGCTGGCAGAGCAACACAAGCGGCTGAGTGTCGTGGATCGAGCGGCTGAGCCGCAAGCAGAGAAGCAACTTAACCGTCGACACTAAGGATAGACGAGGCTAACTTCAGACGATGCGGCTTCCGAGAGGAGCCCGATCAGGCATCAGGGAAAGACCTTCCCATCCCCTTTCCAGCCTCCCTTTCCGCTGACAGCCACCCATGGGTCAATAAAGTCTTCCGCATTTATCATCTTTCAAAGAGATCGTGCGACTCGATTCTTCCTGGATGCCAGACAAGAACCTGGATGCCAAGAGGGCAGGGGCTGCCACACTGACCGTCCACTGAGCTGGTTGGCACTTGGCTGTCCCCGGATAGCAGAGCTGAAAGAGCATTGGTTGTCACACGCCTGGATGCTGCTGCGGAGCCTTCACAGAGCCTGCTCCCGCTGGAGAGGAGAGACCCGCCCGGCCCGTTGCAGAGTTCATTTGCTCCGGTTCCTGCACTCAGCGGGCTGGGTGAAATGAGACACTCCAGTTTCCGCCGTGAAGGGAGTCAAGGGAACTATCCCGTCCCCTCATAGGCCATTTATTGATGTATCTACTCACCAATTTGTGAATATGTGTGCTGTGTCCGTTTTAGGGGGCCATTACAAATAAAGCTGTTATAAACATTTGTATCTGTGTCTTTGTGTGGGCACATTTTCTTGTCTCTTTGGTAGGTCCGTGGGAGGACGATGGCTGAGCAATGTGGTAGTTTGTGTTTATCTACATTATTTAACCTCCATCGAGATAATGAGGATGTGCAAGGCCACCAACTCATTGCCCAAGTGTGCATTGAGCAACTTGTGCCAGGCAAGGCATGAGGAACTCGAAGCCAATTCAAGGGGCTGACAGTTGGCGGGGAGGCCATTTCACAGAAAAGAGTGCCAGCTCCTGAGGAGACAGAGAATGAGTGGAACGGGTTCTTAGAACCCATGTCATTCAGGCTTCTCAGAGCAACAGCCAACCCTCCCCCGCATGTGCCATCCTGACATCAGGGACTCACCACGCCACAGGAAGCCATCCCCACTGTGGCACTGCTCTGTGACTGTAAGGAAGCTCTTCCTCAGCGTTGGCTGATGTCACTCTCAGCTGACAGTGCTGTCTGGAGTAAGCCTAACCCTCTCCACCCAGCCTGTGACCCTCAGAGCCCCTTCTTAGCTTTGACTGAGTCCAGGAAAGACCAGCTGCACGGTCCTCCAGCTGAGCGGCCCAACTCACAGAAATTGTGAGAAATCATGAGTTGCTGTTGTCAAGCCACTGGTTTGGGTGGTTCGTTATGCAGCTGTAAGTAGCCCAACAGCAGTCTTTTCTAATCTGAGCGCCACCACAAGGCTAGGCAGTGCCTGGGCTCAGGGGCCCCCTCAGGGGATCTGTGAGGCAGAGTCCTGAGAGGCAGACACACAGAGGGCCAGCAGGGAAGAGAGGCAGGGGTGAGTCTGAGAAGACCCTGGTGAGAAAGGAAGGTACTAAGCAGCAGGGCAAGAAAACAGCAGGAGGGAAAAGTGTTTGCTGAATGAATTAAGGCCTCGGGCTTGTGTGGGCCATATGGATGGGAATGCACCAAGAACAGGGTGGCCACACTGAGGGAAGCCTCAGTTGTGACTTGCAGCTGAGTGCAGAAACCTATGCTTTGGTACTGATGGCAGTATTTTTAAAATACGTGAAACCGGACAACACAGGTTAACAGGCACCTTTAGCTTCCAGGATAGGGAAAATTTTGCCATAAGGTTATCATCTTACCTTTACAGTAATCTCAGTGTATTTTAAAACTTTTTTGTGATAATGTGTAGTTTAATGTAATGTCATGAGGACTTCAAACCAAAGGAACTCAATAAAACTCCAGGAGCCGCGCAGCAAGTCAAACCTCAAACACATTCCAGCCTCCTACAGGATGCCCAGTCCTCTGGGCATGCTGGTGGCTGCAGACTCCTGGCAAAGTCACAATGGTCGGCGGCTAAGAGAGATGTCATCAGGCCCCTGCCTGCCTGAGGTACGCTGGTCCCTCTGCATGGTGAACTCCATGCCGTGACGTTATGGTGGTGCTTTGTTGAGTCCGGCTTTATTCCAGCATTGAACTGCTTCTTTCTATTTCTACTAAGAACACTGCATCTGTAGCCGTTGCTTTTGATTTCCTGCCTCAATATTGCTGGAGTATTTTCCCCCAAAATTTAATTTAGTATGCATTTATAGTGTGTTTATGTGTTTGAAGCACTGTTAGGGAATCCAAGATGAATAAGACATGCCCCCTGCCCTCAACAAATGCATAATCTATTTTAATTATGCATCTTGTTATGTCTTTGCTTCAGACTGTGACGTGCAACCACATAACCAAACCCACTAAATTCTGTCTTTCCATGGTTGTATAATGGAAAGTTATAGGTAGGTTAGGACATTGCTTGCTGTTTTTTGGTTTTAAACCATTAAATGACAACCATGTCAGAATGATATTGGTTAAAAGACCATAGAAAACCTGTGGCCAACCACAATTGGATTAACAGCCCGGAGTGAGTTAAGTGCCTATCTTGCCCCGTGCATCGCAGGGCTGTTTTTTCTGCCTTGCATATGCCCACTGGTGTTCCCCTTCCTATCTGCTCCCTTCTCTTCCAATCTGTACTTCTCCCTCCTGGGTGACCTTCTCTTCAGCCTCCGTGGAGCCGTCCAGGAGTGCACAGCTGATCCAAGTCCCTTCCCGGGGACACTCAGACCCATGCCAGTGACAGCATTGCTCAATGTAGCTGAAGTTGTGCAAGGAAAGTCCAGGGCCTGTTGGTGGAATCTTGTGGAGAACGCAGTCTGCAGGAAGGGAAAGGATGAAGTCACAGAGGAAGCAGACAGATGAGAATGGGCATCCTAGGGACCTGGTTGGGCTCTGTTTGTGACTTTCTTGATCCTGTGTGAGATATCCCATAATCTTCCCAATGAATTAAATTAGTTGCTTGCTTAAATCAGTTGCTCAAATTCAATTTTAGTCCTTAAATTAGGACTTTGTCACTTAAGACACAAAGTGGCCTGATGCTCCAGAATTTCCACAGAGCCGAGCTACACATCATTCAACACCTAGCTGGAAACAGTATAAAAATAATAGGGGCCATCCCACAGAGCTTTCTCTGTTACAGTTCACATTTTTGTACTTGGGCCAAACCCACTTTGCATTTCCTGTCTTACACCCACAGAGACTGGCATCTGGGAGGGTTCAGATACTTCAAATAGCATATGGACAGCAATGCTGGAACCTGACTGGGAGAAGTAAGAGCATTCATTTCCATTAATAAGAAGCAACACGCCTCCTCATTAAATGGCCAGGGCCTCTGGATAATCTTAACATTAAGGCATTTTTGTCCACATCAAGTGGCTCTCCTTCTACCAACTGTCCTCCCACTGCTTACCATGCCTAGACCTGCATTGTCAAACTCAAGATCAGACTTGGATGCAAACAGAAGTCCTGTCTCCTTTAAGAGCTTACATCAAAGCAGCTCCTGTTGATTATACCAAGCATTTTGGTTCCCTATATTTGTTGCTTTTTATATGGAGCAAGTCATATTTTACACAGCATGAAAAAGGGCCATAAGCATTTAGATACTCCGTGAGAATAGAAGAAAATTCCACAGGATAAATGCTTCTTTACAAGCCCAAGTACCTCAATTAGTCACTCCTCCCTCTGTATTGAGAAACTTAAAATAAATATCTTTGGGAGAATTTTAGAGAGGAAGACATTGGCTAGAATTTGCTCAGCTTAAAAGAATCAGCTTCAGTTTCATGAAAGTCTAACATCTAAATCAATTGAATGTTTAGTTGGCCCGAGATTAATTGTCAAACATCTCGATGAAAAGGACTGATTAAATACAACTGACTATGAATTTGAGTGAAATCAATCATTTATGTAAAGCTTTGGTACAAATTGTTTTTCCAGATCAGCTTTTGTTTTTCATCAAAATTCCTGATGATGGCAAAAATGCAGAGCCCAGAGTAGACTTTAGTCATTCATACCATGTTGCTGCATATCCAATGATTATCACTGCCAACAAAACAAGGCCTTTCAATTTCCCCACAGACATCACACATGCAAATAGTTGGGAGATTATTTAACCATCAATTATTAAAGTTATCCAAGCTATGCTGTGCAGACAAGTCCCTCACTCCAGCTCCGTGTCTCTAGAAAAGGGTGAATTTAAAGCTTGTTCATTGATATAATCAACTTCCATATCAAACAAGAATGGCAAAATCTATAGAGTCTCTAGGACTATGATATTGAACCTTCAGATGTACTATTAGAGTTGCCACTTTCATTCATAGAGGGTGTCTTTTGGTAAACTCAGTGGGTTCAGAGGTTCTCTGAATTGGGTACTAAGCTGAAAGGGGCAGAGATGGAGATGGGAACAGAGAAGCTCCCATGAAGGGTAATCCCAGAATGATTCCTTTTGCTTCTTCATTCCTGTGCCTGAAATGCCAACAGGAAGCCCTTTTCATTGGGTTTCTCCTCCACTGAGGAGCTAGGTGTGCTGGGGCCCACTATCAGTCATTATCCTTAAGATCAGTCCAGTTTTCTGAGGGTGAGGCTGCAGCTGGAAATAACTGGCATAGAGAATGGCTCAGCTTTGCTGAGGAGGAGATGAGAAAGGCTGGAAAGAAAGGACATTGCCAGGCTCTGTTACAAGCTGTGTTGGGAGGCCTGACCTTCTGTGTGCAACTGGGGAGCTGGATTCTGATAACAGGGGAATGGAGAAAAAAGAAGATTGTCAGAGGAAGAAAGCTGAGATGAGTGCGGGGGAGGGCAACCTGCTTTCTCTTCTCTCTGGGACCAGCCCTGGTGAGATGCAGCTGAAGCACAAGAAGACGCGGATGAAGATCAATGAATAAATAAACACCAGGACAGGTGCGGTGCCTCACGCCTACAATCCCAGCACCTTAGGAGGCTGAGGCAGGAGGATCACTTGAGGCCAGGACATGGAGACCAGCCTAAGCAACATAGCAAGACTCAGTCTCTACAAAATTTTTTTTAATTAGCTGGGCATGGTGGTGCATGCCTGTAGCCCCATCTACTCAAGAGGCTGAGGCTGCAGTGAGCTATGATTACACCACTGCCCTCCAGTCTGAGTGACAGAGGGAGAAACTCCCTCTAAAATAAATATATTAATTAATTTTGAAAAACAAGTAAGTAAATACAGCCAACCCCAACCCTCATCAGCTTTAAACTAGAGAAATTGGAATGGAACAAGGTTGTATTGGGAGCCAAAAAGCAAAATCAAAAAATCCAACCAGCCAAACAAGGAAAAAAACCCAAAACGAAAACCCAAAGCAGAAACCCAATGGAAGGAAAATGTGGGACATAAATTTAAACAGTAAATAAGCACGAGGTGGCAAGAGGCAGGTCATCCAAGCTTCAGTTATGAAATGAACCAGAATTGGATGGCAAACACGCTGACATCCCCTCCATGGGCACAGGTCCCAGCGTGGTGAGAGCGGGGTGGCCAACTTCAGCCAGAATCTTGTTATTGTGCGGATTTCTTTTCTTTCTCCCTTCCCTTCCCTTCCCTTCCTTTCCCTTCCCTTCCCTTTCTTTCTTTTTTTGACAGAGTCTTGCTCTGTCACCCAGGTTGGAGTGCAATGGTGTGCTGCAACCTCCACCTCCTGGGTTCAAGCAATTTTCCTGCCTCAGCCTCCCAAGTAGCTGAGACTACAGGCATGCACTGCCATGCCTGGCTAATTATTGTATTTTTAGTAGAGACGGGGTTGCGCCATGTTGGCCAGGCTGGTCTCAAACTCCTGACCTCAAGTGATCTGCCTGCCTCTGCCTCCCAAAGTGCTGGTATTACAGGCACGAGCCACCGTACCCAACCCATTATTGTGCAGATTTTGTGTAGAAAATGTACTGCACTGGTACACAATCAAAATTCCATTATAATCACACACACACACACACACACATACACAGAACAACAGCAACAAAACCTTAATGAGAAAACTTTATGTGATGGAAATTAAAACTATAGTGTTGGGAAGTAGCTCTAACTATAATGTAGAGATGCTCATCCCATAGTATGTTAAAGATTTTAACAAAATTCTAACAGTCAAAGAAATTATTTTGCACATTTATGTGTTTATACATCACAACTAATTCACGATATTTAATGCTCCATGGAGCCTGGCATTGTGCTTTGCATGGGGTAGGATGTCAACCATTTGTCTGTCCTTAGGAATCAGACCATGGAGCTGCAGACACTGCTCAAGCTATGGCACTTATGTGAGATATATATATATATATATATGGCACTTATGTGAGATATATATATATATGGCACTTATGTGAGAGAGAGAGAGATATATATATATATATAAAATTTTTTTTTTTTTTTTTGAGATGGAATCCCTCGTTGTCGCCCACGCTGGACTACAGTGGCACGGTCTCAGCTCACTGAAACCTCTGCCTCCCGGATTCAAGTGATTCTCCTGCCTTGGCCTCCTGAGTAGCTGAGATTACAGGTATGCGCCTGGCTAATTTTTGTATTTTTTTTTTTTAGTAGAGATGGGGTTTCACCATGTTGGTCAGGCTGGTCTTGAACTCCTGACCTCATGATCCACACTCCCACCCCCCAGCCTCCCAAAATGCTGGGATTACAGGCTTATTTGAGATATTACAGGTACCTCTGCTTCCAGGCATGATGAAGTAACCTCTACCAGACAAGCTCTTCTGTCATAAAGAACTAGGAAACTGGACATAACATGGGAGATAATTGTTTCTGGACATTGGACAACGACCAGCGTGGGACTGCTCCCTGACAGAAAGGAAATACATGAGGGAGCCCCACATCCTTCTCGTTTCCTGCTTGGAGCCATTTGTCAGACTGTGGGCCAGGGAGAGGAACCCAAAAAGAGGGCAGCAATCTCACTGACATGAGGAGACAGAGCTTGGAGTTCGGTGAGAATGAAGTAGTTAGGATTTCCAGAACCAAGGACTGGAGAAGAGGGAGCTACAGAATGAAAGAGTTCAAGAGTGCTGCATAGGGCCCGCTTGAGTCTGTTGCTGAATACTAAGAATGTACATGGAAGGTGAGCCTCCGTGGGGCTGTGGGGAGAGCTACCAGGGAGCTATAAGCTGAAAAACACCCCAACTTTGCACAAGGCTTAGAGACATCTGCTCCGATCAGCCAAAATGGAGAGAGATCACTGCATATTTGGAACAGGCAACAGTGACCCAGATTGGTCAGGGCAGTTGGTAGAACTAAACTAAACTGGCATAAAGGCCACTCTGGACCCACAATAACAATCCTTAAAAAACAAGACTTTGTTTTGAGGATTCTTTTATCGAACTGATCTGCAAGTAAATTAACTGGTTGCCAAAGCAGAACTCAATGCTCCTCAAAGGAAAATGAAAAAACCCAGACACTCACAACACACACAAACAAAAAGGGAGATAATTCTTTCCCAGCAGGTAAAGATACTATAAGAAATATTAAAAGAAGTTCTTTCGGCTTCTTAAAAAAATGATTGTAGAGGGAAACTCAGATCATGAAAAAGGAATGGAAAGCATCAGATATGGTAGATATGTGGGTAAAGACTTTATTTTCTTTCTTTAAAGAATTTTCTCACAAGAAAATGTTCAGTTTAACACAAAAATAACAATATCATGGGGCTTATATGTAGAAATAAAATGTTTGACAACCATAGTGCAAACAGTGGGAGGGGAAATGAAAGTGTATTGTGGAAAGATTCTCACATCCTTGTGAAGTGGTGAATAGAGTCAACACCATTCCAATCAAAACGCTATAAGACTTTTATGTAGAGATTGACAGTATAATTCTAAACCTGATAATATAATGCAACTAATCCAGAATAACCAAAAATAATTAAAAAGAAGGTGGGCCGGGCGTGGTGGCTCGTGCCTGTAATTCCAGTACTTTGCAAGGCCGAGTGGGGTGGACCACTTGAAGTCAGGAGTTCGAGACCCGCCTGGCCAACGTGAAACCCTGTCTCTACTAAAAATACAAAAACTAGCTGGGCGTGGTGGCACGTGCCTGTGGTCCCAGCTACTCGGGAGGGTAAGGCCCGAGAATCACTTGAACCTGGTATGCAGTGAGGTGAGATAGCGTCACTGCACTCTAGCCTGGGCAACAGAGTGAGACTCTGTCTCAAAAAAAAAAAAAAAAAAAAGGAAGAAGAAGGAAGTTGGAACTCTTAGCTGAGTTCAGGATGCATTACAAAGCTATGTAAGCAAGACAGCGTGGTACTGCTGTAAGAATAGACATGTAGATCAGTGGAACAGAATGAGTGTCCAGAAATAAACCAACATATAGATGCAGATTTTCAACAAAGGTGCCAAGATAATTTAGTGGGGGAAAGAATCATTTTTTCAACAAACGGCTTTACAAAAACTAGTTATTCAGATGGGAAAACAATCAGCACAAAAGTTTTCTCGAATTGGATAAGAGTCTTAAATTAAAAAGAAAAATATTAAATTTTTTAGAAAAAAAGTAGAAGAAAATCTTCAGGACTTTTGGGCAGAGAAAATATTGCTTAGGCGACAAAAAGCATTAACCATAAGAGAAAAAATAATGACATACTGAATTCCATTAAAATAAAAATGTCTATTCCTCAGAAGATATTAAGATATCGAAAAGGCTCCAAGATTAGGAGCAAAGGATATTGGATTAATGGCAGCACTGGCTGCAAGAGAAAAGTACAAACACAGAAGGTGGAAGCCACACCAATGGTCTAAATGGGTAGAAGCCAGGAGGAGGCCCCAGGAGTGTCTCCGGGGTTCCACAGCCAGAACTGCCAAGGTGGTCCACTCCAGCATCACACACCCTGACATGAGCTAGGCTTTGGCAAAGAGTGTTTGTTACCACATTCAGCAGTGCCTGGGTCAGAGAGACGGGGCTGCATCTGGTGTCTGACATAGACTGCAAGGAATGGGTCACCCTAGCCCAGTGACCTGGCCTGGCTATCTTCTGCTCTTCCTGAAAACAGTGTGTGCCATAAACCCCAGCAGATTCCTCTCCCTCCCCTCCATGCTGGGCACAGAGTGGGTGACCAATCTAGCAGGGACTTCCAAGGGTAAAGTTGAGCCTTAGAATCAAGAATCATAAACAACTTGAAAGCGACTGTCACCATGAGAGACAACAAACTTAACAGAAAATCTCACACCTAGGGAAACTGAGTTAATAGAACACATAGAACAGTGCTTTAAAATAAATACAATTTATATCCTCAGAGTAATAAAGGAAGGTTTCAAACAAGAACTAATTAGATATATTGGAAATAAACTGCTAAGCAGTAAATTCATGTGCTAGAGGGTCAGGCTAAGGAGATATGGGGGGAGGGGAATCACTGTGGTTATTATCATTATTACTATTATTATTATGATTATTATTATTTGAGACACGGTCTCGCTCTGTCCCTGAGGCTGGAGTGCAGTGGTGCAATCATGGCTCACTGCAGCCGTGACATCCTGGGCTGAAGCAATCCTCCCACCTCAGCCCCTAGTAGCTGGGACTAGATGTGCGCACCACTATACCTGGCTAATTTTTGTACTTTTTGTAGAGACTGGGTTTTATCATTTGGCTCAGGCTGGTCTCGAACTCCTGAGCTCAAGCGATCCACCAGTGTCAGCCTGCCAAAATGCTGAGATTATAGGAGTGAGCCACCATGCCCGGTTCCGATTATGTTTTGAATTGCCTGGACAGGAAGCAATGAGATTAACTGGGAGTCACTGTAATATTCCAGGTGAGAGGTGACGAAAGTTTGGCTAGGGTAGTGTTGGCAGGGATGGAGAGATGTGAACAGAGCTCAAAAGACACTTAGGAGGTAGAATGGACAAGACTTGGTGACTGGTTGTAGAAAATAAGACAGAGGGTGGAGTGAGATGGTCTCTAGGTTTCTGGTTTAGCATCTGGGTGGATGATGCCACATTCATACAGCAGGAGGTGACGGGAGTGGAGCTAGATGTGATGGCTCATTGAATTTGCAGGGCTAGTGACACCCAAGAGGAGCCGCCAATGGGCAGTTGGATATCTACTGGTAGGCCTGGAGCTCGGGAGAAAGAGTTGGCCAGAGGTGATCTGAGGAGATCTCTGACTCCAGATGTGGAGATGTTCACCCCGGGAGATGATATGAGGATGTTCACCCTGGGAGACGGTGGCAAGTCTTGTGTCTAGAAGAGAACTTAGAAAAACACTGACATTTACGGAAACCTAGAAATAGGATGAAGATGAAGAGGGCTTGGTTCTAGTCCTGGTAAGGATGAATCATTAAGTTACTAACTCTTCAGTATGAAAGTGTTTATCCCTCTTTCTTTTCCTGAGAGGAAAAAGCATGAACACCTTAATTACTAAAATGGAGAGATTCATGAAGGAGTAGAGTGAGGAGGACCCCAGAGACAGATTCCAACCACACTATCCTCTGGCCAGAACCAGCAATTGTAATTCAACACTGTGCCAAGAAGACACCGCATTGTCAAATGGGCTGACTCCCAGGTAAGCCACACTCCTCATTTATTGGCACTTTTGGCATTCACACCCGCTAAGTTGCATTGGTAAAATGAGTTGGCAAGGTTAGGGATGGCTTCATTACACATATCTGAGCTCCTAAGAGGGGGTGTGGCGTGTGATGGCACTAAGCTTTAGCTTGTTTGGTGTAGGCAAAATACCCAATCGTAGATCATGTGTTTGAAGGCATAACCTAAAGTACATGGCAGGGTATAAACATTAGTTATTGCTATTATGATACTTTATGTAAAGCAGAGATACCAACAATTTGTTTGATTAAATGAAGGGTCAGCTTAATCTGGCTGCATAATTCATTGGGTCATCAGTGAGACAGAGGGAGGGAGAAGGCATGAGAGAGGGGGAATGAAAAGAACTGAGGGTCTTCTAAGTGCCCACCCTGTCCCAGGCATGCAAAACCGTATTCTCTAGTTTACTTTCTACAGTCATTATGTGAAGCGGGCTCCATTATTTCTGTTTGATCCAGGAAGGGCTGGAGGCCCAGAGCCCCACAGTAGGGGATGCATAAAAATGACCGCTAGGCCTTCCAACACCAAGCCTGCATTTTTCCACTGTTGCATAAGGAATTTTGCTTTCAGATAGTTCCGCTTGAACTTTAAAATACTTTTGAAGCTACTCTGAATTACATTAAACCTTTTTAATACCTTCCTGAAGCCTGGAAGGAAATTGTACCAGGGAAGCACAGTGGAGATGGCGGGAGACTAATAAGTTATTATGAGGCGAGCATCACTGTCCGCAACAATAATCAATCTATTACAATCTCTGTGAAGTCCCAGGAGACTTCCCTCCCTCAGGCAAAGGCAGCCTCCCAAAAGGTCACATTGCAATCGCTGGTGAGGAAAATGTCAGGCTGCTGCTAACACTGCGCTAAATCATTTTTGCAGTTTTTGCACGGAGAATGCCCAAGACTGCCAGAGAGCCAATGTGTGCCTCTCAAATAGTCACACAACTATCTTTAGTAGATTGTACAGAACACTGGCCAGAGCTGCATTTGTTCTTGAAGACTCATTTGACAGCAAATGATATGTGAGTCTACCTAGGGTTTCTAGGAAATCAGTTAAAATCAAGATAGAGCACAAATTGCAAAAAGTCATTAAATGGGTGCCTCTGTAATCTCCTCAGATGATAAATAGGAATAAGAGATTTCATGGTATAGGCTGGATTCTCTTTATATTCCCCTTTCCTATTTATTTGTGATTATTGTTGCCACAATCGACTTTCATCTCCTCGTTTCCGCTTCACTTGATTTTTATACAATAGGGTTTGTCCTGACTGCCAGCTCTTCTCACTCTTCCTTTTCACTCTCGCATGACAACCTGTGATTTTACGTATTAATGCTTTTTAAAGTGCCCGATATTCACGAATCTGCCCTCTATCTCTGTATCCAAGGGCCAGGCTGTTTTCAGGTCAGTATCTTGGATCAAGCTTTGATGGCTTGGCCTCAGCATAGGAGATTCAGTGGCTGCTACAATCTCAGGAATCATAAAAGTTAAAAAAAAAAACCAACAAAAAAAGAATGCATAAAGTCACCCTTGCAGCACATCAGGGATGGAAGTTTTAGAAGGTAAAAAGGCAGTCTCTCAGCGTAAAGAAGGCAGGACTGAATGTCAAATAATAGAGCACTTCTATTTCAGCTGCCTCCAGCTGGCTGTCTCTGTGTGGACATGTGTCACAGGCCTTGCTCTCAACGGGCAGAGAGAGCCCTTGTCCTCCGCCTCCCCAGCTCTGTCTCCCCTACTCCTAGGACAGTTTATGTTTCTCCTCTTACCAAACGTATCTTCTTTTTAAAGTGCTCTCACTTCCATATGAGAACTAACTCCCTAAACATCCATCCCAAGGAGTCTATCAATGGTCAAGGCTGACACCAGAGCCTGTGTCTTTGTGAGTTTATGATCATTTAAAGTTTGCTAATTCAAAGATTAGATTAGTTTGGTTTTTTGTTGTTGTTGTTGTTGTTTTGAGACAAAGTCTCACACTGTTGCCCAGGCTGGATCGCAGTGGCCCGATCTCCGCTCGCTGCAATCTCTACCTCCTGGGTTCAAGCGATTCTCCTGCCTCAGCCTCCCAAGTAGCTAGAACTATGGCATGCACCACCACGCCCTGCTAATTTTGGTATTTTTAGTAGAGATGGGGTTTTACTATGTTGGCCTGACTGGTCTCGAACTCCTGACCTCGTGATCCACCCGCCTCAGCCTCCCAAAATGCCGGGATTACAGGCATGAGTTACCACACCCAGCCAGATTAGATTAGTTTTTTAAGCCTATAATTTAAGAAAAAAAAATCAGAATTTCAGAGAAACCGATAAGTAACATCCCTTTCCTTGTCTGGGTATGAGACGACACGGGAGACAGACACAGGAGACAGACATACAGAGATCAAAATATCATCCTCATTACAAATAAATGCAAAGTTGGAGAAGAGGGGTTGGGGGCAACCAGTGGGTTGTTAATCCTGAAACCCTGGGTGGGGTTCACCTACCTGTCATGGGCTTCATTGGCAAGTACAGGCCTGCCTCATGTGAGTCTGGAGAAGTCTTCCCTTTCCCAGGAGAAGCGAGGGTAAAGACAAGACATCAGGGAGGGCAAAGGAGGAGGTCACAAGTGTATCATTGCAGGAAACGGAGAGGGTGCTCACAAATGCACGTGGAAGTATACCAAGAA
Organism: Pongo pygmaeus; assembly: GCF_028885625.2. Classification (NCBI taxonomy): domain Eukaryota; kingdom Metazoa; phylum Chordata; class Mammalia; order Primates; family Hominidae; genus Pongo; species Pongo pygmaeus. The sequence continues at coordinate 37,172,806 of NC_072385.2, read as the reverse complement.
GTAACAAAACACAGAACTGCATAGCTAAATCTGGTTAACATTACTGCAGGGGCTCTCAACTCTTCTCAGGCCAGGTTTATAAAAACATCAGCTATCTGAAAAATACCCTTAACCTTGGAAGAAATAAAAAAGGCGCTTGGAACAGTGAAACCCTGAAATGAGTACAAACATGGGCAAGTGGATGATGAAGGGTTCACTGACCAAGTTAGAGGAGAGAGGCCGAAGGAGCTGGGCAGCTTTCTCTAAGAACGGGAAGGCCAGATGGCTGCCTTCCAATAGGTGAAGATGCCTGGAAGACATCACTGTGCCCAATTTCTGTGGCTAGAAGTGGGACTACTAGGGGATGGTTACAAGGACACAGACTTCAGGTCAATGAATAAAATGGGATCACTGGAAAAAGAATAAACTTCCTATTCCAGAAAAAGATTGCGCTGACACTAGGTGACCACTGTCAGGAATGCTGCAGAAGGTTCTACTGAGCCATGTGGTTGGACTAGAGTAGTCATTCTCAAACTTTTTGGTTTTGGGACCTCTTTACACTCTTAATTATCGAGAAGCCCAAAGAGCCTTTTATCAATCTATACTTACAATATTCAAAATGAAAATTGATTTTTTTTTGAGACAGAGCCTTACTCTGTCACCCAGGCTGGAGTGCAGGGGCCTGATCTCGGCTCATTGCAACCTCTGCCTCCCGGGTTCAAGCAATTCTCATGCCTCAGTCTCCTGAATAGCTGGGATTACAGCCGTGCACCACCATGCCCGGCTGAGTTTTGTATTTTTAGTAGAGACAGAGTTTCACCATGTTGGCCAGGCTGGTCTTAAACTCCTGGCCTTATGTGATCTGCCCACCTTGGCCTCCCAAAGTGCTGGGATTACAGGTGCGAGCCACCGCGCCTGGCCCAAAACTGAGATACTATTAAAGTATTTGTGAATTCATTTAAAGCAATAAAGTATCTTGAATATCTGGTTCAACAGAAGCCAAGTGGATTCTCATCTCTCCTTCCGCATTCCATCTGTTGTTTCTGCTGAAGTGCATGAAAAAATCCATCCATACTAGCTATGTAGTTGGTATAGGGAAGAGTATTTTAGATACTCCTTTCCAGATACTTGTGGATATTCTTTGATACTACACCAAAGCTTAAAAGTGGTAATTTCTTAAATGTTAGTTGGAATGAGAAATTTCAAATTGTATCAATAACTTTTCATATGTCACATTAAATCCATAAATCCACCTCACCCTTTGAATAGATCTTTTACCATTCATGACTTGGTAACATCATGAATGGTAACATCTTATTATTATAAGAATAATATAACATCTTATTATTATAAGCAACATCTTATTATTATAAGAATAGCTCAGTTTTGCAGATCCCCAAATGTCTGTGCATCTCTGTGGGGGGCTGTAGATCTTTCTTTGAGGGCTGCTGTCAAAGAGCCCTCATGGGGCTCCAGGAGTTTACTCTGCAGGAGAGGCAGAGCTAATGTTAGGTTTATTGCAAGGAAGAGAGACGCACTCAAACTCAAACTAGCTCAAGCAAAATGGAAGTTAGCTGAAGTTTACTCCAGGCAAGCTCTTAGAATTCACCTATTTGTCATGGAACTGAACTCTGAAGATTGAAGCTACTCCCTCACCTTGAATGAAATCACATGGCCTCTCTTCTCTGCCCACATCTACTTCATTCTTCTGCATCTCTCCTGGCAAAGTGGTGGCTTCTCTGTTCCACCGTAGCTCTGGTGTAAAGGTGGCTTTGATTTATCCAATTCTAGGAGACCTCAGGTCAAGCAACCATCTTCTCTCAGTATCTCATATTCTTGATTCCAAACTCTTGAGACAGAAAATCTGATTAGCTCAACCTGATTTATGATGAGTCATGGGTCAACCCATGGTCCCAGTACACTGGGTTACCAGGTACAAACATGGCCCCCAACAGACAGGTCAAGATGTATCCCCTCTATGAGGCCTTTGAATTGTGTGTAAAATAAAGTAAAAGCTTAAAATGTAGGAAGACAGAGAAAGCAATAAAAAGTGACATGTTATAGCAGAAATAGGAGAGAGGAAAAACCCAGTAGTGTTCAGCATGGCAATCTTGTGTTAATTAATATTTAGTGGTAGCAATAATAGATGGTGTTTATTGAGAGCCTATTTTGTGGCAGGCATTAAACTTGGAAGACATTTTCCTCATTAAAAGTGAAAAATAACCCATCTCGTAGGCTCTATTTTTATCCCTAATTTAGCATAGCAGTTAAGAGTCTGGGCTTTGGAGCCAAACCATTGGAGTCTGTGTAGTTGGATGTCTTTGGGTAAGTTCTTCAACTTTTCATTGGCTCATTTCTTTCACTCTTTTTGTCAGAGTCAAATAGCCTCTGATGAAAAGAAAGTGGAGTGTGAGTGGTGGGGCTGAGGGCAGACAGTCTAGATTTCTTACCTGACTCTCAAATGCAGACTGTAATGATCAGAGGAGGGCGAGAGGGAAGCCTGTGCTTGTTATGGATATGGTACGTTAGAGTAGATCAGAGCTCTGGCCAAGGCTCTTGGGTTCAAATCCCAGCCCTGCCATTTTCTAGCAGCTGACCTTGGGCAAGTTTCTTAAAAACTGTTGGCCAGGTGCCATGGCTCCTGCCTGTAATCCCAACACTTTGGGTGGCTGAGGCGGGCGGATTGCCTGAGCTCAGGAGTCATGACCAGCCTGGGCAACATGGTGAAACCCCGTCTCTATGAAAAAAATACAAAAAATTAGCCAGGCATGGTAGCGTGCCCCTGTAGTTCTAGCTACTTGGGAGGCTGAGGCAGGAGAATTGGTTGAACCCAGGAGGTGGAGGTTGCAATGAGCCGAGATCACGCCACTGCACTCCAGCCTGGGTGACAGAGCAAGACTCTGTCTCAAAAAAAAAAACAGAAAACAAAAAACCAAAAAAACAACTGTTTCCTTATCCACGAAATGAGGGAAATTGGCCTTCCTCATGGAGTTGCTGGGAGAGCACATGAAGTGACAGATGTGACATCAATTTCACAACTATGTCTGCTGCTAATGAGGGTGACCTGTGATCAGAGCTTTCTATGATCAAAGCAAGTCTGGTGCACACGCCACAGCTATGCTCATCCAGTCTCAAAGTGCACTGGAATATGACACACATCCTTCTCTGTTACACTTTTCTTCCCCAGGTACAGGAGCCTTGATGTTCTAAGACCCATTTCAAATGTCAATTGAAGAGCACAGAGGCTGTAAAATACCATGTTATTAAACAGAAATGCTGCCTAAATATGAACTTTTCTGTTTCCCTTTTAATAGACAATTTCTAATGCTGTTCCCCTTGGTGCTCCTCAGAAAGAAACCAGAGCTGGGCACAGGGCCATCCACAAGCAAACAATCTCCAAGATGTGCCATGAAGCAGTCTTGCCCTTGCTCCCACCCGAAGAAGCTGTTTTTGCCTTTCTTGCTCTCTCTTTTTTTTTTTTTGAGATGGAGTCTTGCTCTGTTGCCTAGGCTGGAGTGCGGTGGTGTGATCTCGGTTCACTGCAACCTCTGCCTCCCAGGTTCAAGCAATTCTCCTGCCTCAGCCTCCCGAGCAGCTGGGATGACAGGTGTGTGCCACTACACACAGCTAATTTTTGTATTTTTAGTGGAAATGGGGTTTCACCATATTGGCCAGGCTGGTCTCAAACTCCTGACCTCGTGATCCACCCACCTCAGCCTCCCAAAGTGCTGGGATTACAGGCATGAGCCACTGCACCTGGCCCTTTCTTGTTCTTAAGATAGCTCTCTGACCACCTAGATCTTGTTAGACTCTTAACTGGCCAAGTTCCCACAATCAGGTAAAAAGCCCCCCATCTGCAAGGTGGGTGAGTCCAGGTGACTCAACCAACACCTCTAACAGTCTGTTGTGGCAAATGGATTTTGTCCTCTGCTTTGCAGAATGTGGCCAACTCTGCCAGTGTTTGAGACACACGTCCCCTTAGGAAGCCCATATGTTACCACTTTACCTTTGAGATCAGTTTGCTTGCTGGTTTCTGTCCCAGTGCCTGGACTGCAAAAAAAGACCACGTCTGACCAACGACAAAGTTGCCCTCTATCCAACTCCTTGGATAGATTCAAGTCTCTTTGAATCAGGACAAGCAATGACTGGCGGGTGGGGAGACGTGTTTGAAACCCTTAGGCTCAACAGGCTTGAACGGCGAAGTCTTCTGAATGGCAGTTTTCATCCAGCATTATGCTTCTGTGCCAACTCCTTTTCTAAATGTCTCCAAAAGCATTCAAGGACCCTGGCTAAGGAGAGAGGTGGCTGCAATGTCAGAGAGCCTGGTTCCCTAGGGACAGTGATGGTAAGCAGATGTCCTGGCAATTTCTGAGCAGCAGTGATTTAATTCCTGCCAACTGAGGGAGTGATGAACAACAGGTTAGTGAGGGAAGCACTGGAGTAATTCCTTGCAGGTGTCCAGCAGAGAGTGAGTCGTTATTCTCAGCAAAGGAAATGGACTCTGGGGATGTGCTGAAACAGCAGAGGGGCGTAGCTTGAGAAAACAGGAGACACGGCCTCAGATTCTGGGTTTGAGTCCCAAATTGCCTATCTGCTAGCAATGGACAGTGGCCAAAACTGCTGCCTCATCTGTGAAATGGGTACACTATTACTACTACTTCCTCGCTTATTTAACAGGATTGTGGAGAGAAAGTGAGTTATAGGAAAACATGTTGGACAAACTCATATATGATTTCTGATTTCTCCCATGGCCTCTTGCTCCTTTTGCTGTGTGTGTGAGAGAGTATGCATGTGTGTGGATGTATGTGTGTGTGTGTGTGAGAGAGAGAGAGAGAGTTTCCTGTGGCTGCTAACAAATTACCACAAACTTGGTAGCATAAAACATCTCTTTACACAGTTCTGGAGGTCATGACTTCGAAGTCAGTTTCCTGAGCACAGATCAAGGTGTGGGTGCAGCCGTGCTCCCCCAGGGGGCTGTCTGGGAGAGCCTGCTCCATGGCCTCTTGGTCCATAGTTCAGCCTCCCTCCTGTAACCCAGCAGTGGAGCATCCTGCGTCAGTGGTGATATCGTCGCCTTCTGTGTCAGACCTCCCTCTGCCTCCCTGTTATAAGGACCCTTGTGATTGCATTTAGGGGCCCTCAAATAATCCAAGCTCCTCTCCCGATCTCAAGATCCTGAATCACGTCTGCAGTCTCTTTTGCCATATAACGGCACATTCACAGGATCCAGGGATTAGAACATGCACCTCTGGGAACCATTATTTAGCTGACCCTGCTATGCAGGAGGGGAGGGGAGGAGCCAACGTGGAGATTAGAAGGGGACAGGCTCCCGTGTTCATGAGGAAGTGCACGGAGGCCCTTCCAGCTTTTTCATATTTCCAAGCAAATCCAACTGCTGCTGATTCAAAGTCCCTCTATGTATATGTGGGGGCAGGCCGGATGGCAGTGGGGCTGACAGGCAGACACTCAGATCTGAACCTTACATCAATGCTTCTCAAAGTGGAGTCACTGGACCCACAGCCTCGGCATCACCTGGGAACTTGTTAGAAATGCCAAATTTTGGATGCTACCCCAGACCTCCTGGATCAGAGACCTGAGGTGGTTTTAAAAGGCCTCCAGGGGATTCTGATGCTGGCCCTTCATAGCTCAAGTTTGAGCAAGGGACCTTAGAGGAAAACATAAGGCCTGGGATTGGATCCTGGAGCAGGGGTTCTCAGCGCTGGCTGCAGATTCTAACCACTGGGGGGGGGCCTTTGAAAAGTAGTGCATAAATCAGAGCCTCTGGGGATGGGGCCCAGGCAAGGAAAGCTTTTTTTTTTTTAAAGTTCCCAGGTGATTCTTACCTGCAATCAGTTTTTATTGCTGCTCACAGTGCACAACAGACACCCCACTCTTTGGACTTGGGGGGAAGAACTGGGACTCATAAAATCAGTGTTTCTGAAACTTAGGACAGCATCAGAATCACCTGGAGAGTCTAAGACACAGATTCCGAGGCCCACCCTCAAGTCACTCATGTAGTCTGAGGTAGGGCCTGAGACTTGGCATTTCTAACACATTTCAGGGTGACGTTGATACTTTCGGTCCAGGAGCCACACTTGGAGGAATGTTGCATTCATGCATGAATTTTTTATTATTATTATACTTTAAGTTCTGGGATACATTGTGCAGAACGTGCAGGTTTGTTACATAGGTATACACACGTGCCATGGTGGTTTGCTGCATCCATCAACCCGTTATCTACATTAGGTATTCCTCTTATCCCTCCCCTAGCCCCCACCCCCCAACAGGCCCTGGTGTGTGATGTTCCCCTCCCTGTGTCCATGCGTTCTCACTGTTCAACTCCCACTTGTGAGTGAGAACATCATGTATGATTTTAATACCAATAGCCAACTCAGAATACCTTTCCTAGAGCAAGTTAAAACCACAGAGTCTAAAAGCCTTAGAAATTACTTGATTTGCTTGTTTCCCCTGATTTTGTTTTTTAGGGCAAATGCCATTGGAACTTAGCTGTTGATATTATGGTGTTCATGACTTATAGATGCAAGAAACCTTGTAGAGATGGAGTTTGAGAGGGTAGTGAAGGGAGAAGGTCATTGAAAATAGGTGGGCTGGGGAAAGAAAACCAGAAATGACCCTAGACTGCTTCACAACTTTGCCAGTGTCTGACCATGGTTTCAGAGGGTAGGGGAAGAGGGAGAGAAGTAGTAGCAGTGATTCAGCATGATGCTCTTGATTTAGTGACTAACCCTCCAATGTTCTGAGATAGCACTCAACTTTTCATTATTAAGATAATTTTCAGTTTGAGTCAACAATTTAAATCAGCATCTCTCCAGACGTCACCTGGTGGTCCTCTCTGCCCCTTGACAGGTAGGTCCCATTGCCTTGAAATCCTCCATCCCAGGACTAGGGTTGAGTTGACCTACTGAGGATTCCTGCTAATTCCCAAAAAACTTCAATCCTTGTAGGTCTTTATTAAATAAAATGGCTTAAAAGCTTTGACTTCTTAGATTCCTCTTTCTTCACCCCAATGCAAAACTCAGCCTCTTCATCAGTTTTCTATTAAAATTTTAAAAATTCACACCCACCAAGAGTTTGATTGATTAAGGAGGCTTTGCTGAAGAAGGAAGCTTTCTCACATCTCATCACAATTTTCCTATCACTCTCCGCTTGACTTCCTGGGCCTTCCCTCTCCCACTTCTTATTTGCATTCCTCTCATGAGCAAAACTTATCCTTGTACAAAACATATCCTTCGTTTTATCTCATATCTAGGGGATGAGCATTCACCTTTTGCAGTAGGGAGCATGGAAGCTCAGCCTGGATTCCAGAAGCACTCATCAAACACATCTTCCAAATTCATTGTTAGATTTTTGACACAATTCAGAGTCACAATTCTGGTGGACAAAATTTTTCTTTACCTTGGCATAAATGTTAGCTATATTTATCCATTCCACTTTAAATAAACTTTATATTTTAAAATCGTTTTAGATGTACAGGAAGTTGCAAAGCAAACACAGAGAGTTTTTACAGCCCCACACTCAGTTTATCCTATTGTTAATATCTTACATTCCTATAGCACATTTGTCACAATTAATGAACTAACACTGACGCGTAGTTATTATTAATTAAGTCCAGGCTTTACTCAGATTCCCTTCATTTTTGTTTTGTTTTGTTTTGTTTTTTAGACGGAGTCTCGCTCTTTTGCCCAGCCTGGAGTGCAATAGTGCGATCTTGGCTCATTACAACCTTCGCCTCCTGGGTTCAAGCAGTTTTCCTGCCTCAGCCTCCTGAGTAGCTGGGATTACAGGTGCCTGCCACCATGCCCAGCTAATTTTTGTATTTTTAGTAGAGATGGGGTTTCACCGTGTTGGCCAGGCTAGTCTCGAACTCCTGACCTCAAGTGATCTGCCAGCCTCAGCCTCCCAAAGTGCTGGGATTATAAGCGTGAACCACTGTGCCCAGCACCCGCTTCATTTTTATATAATGTCTGTCTTCTTTCCCAGGATCCCATCCAGGATATATTATATTAAGTCATCACGTCTCCTTTGGCTCCTCTTGGCTCTGATAATTTCTTAGACTTTGCTTGTCTTTGGTGACCTCTCCAGTTTTAAGGAGTGCTGGTCAGGTATTTTGCAGAAGGTCCTTCAATTTACTTTTGTCTGACATGTTTCTTATGATTAGACTGGGGTTAGGATTTTGGGAGGAAGATCTCAGAAGTAAAATGCCATTCTCACTGCATCACATCAAGAGTCCATACATCAGCATGACTTGTCACTGTTGATGCTAGTCTTCATGACCTGGCTGAGGCAGTCTCCGTCTCAACCCTGACATTTTCCACACTGTACTCATCAGAAGGAAGTCACTAGGCTCAGCGTACAGTTACTTGTGGGAAGTTATGTCCCACCTCTTTGAGAAGCAAGTATCTACATAAATTATTTGAAATTCTGAATAGGAGTTTTGTCTATTCTACCCTGTGTATTTAGCTATTCAATCCCTTATTTATCTAACTACAAACACACTGTTGTTATTTTATACTTTGGGTTATAATCCAAATTACATTATTTACTTTGTTGCTCAAATTGTTCTGGGTTTGGCCATTGGGAGCCCTTTCTGTTGGCTCCTGTGTTCTTTTGATGTAATCCCAGGCTTTTGTGGTTTTTTTTATTTGTTTTGTTTGTTTGTTTTGAGATGGGGTCTTGCTCTGTCACACACTCCAGGCTGGAGTGCAATGGTGCAATCTCAGCTCACTGCAACCTCTGCCTCCCAGGTTCAGGCGATTCTCCCACCTCAGCCTCCCAAGTAGCTGTGATTACAGTCATCCGCCACCATACCTGGCTAATTTTTTGTATTTTTAGTAGAGACAGGGTTTCACCATGTTGGTCAGGCTGGTCTTGAACTCCTGACCTCAAGAGATCCACCTGCCGTGGCCTCCCAAGTGCTGGGATTACAGGCCTGAGCCACCACGCCCGGCCACATGCTTTTGTTTTCCGAAGTCCTTCTTATCTTCTGTGATTATAAGAGGTTCCAGGTTCATCTCCAGGTGCATTTCCCACCACAGCCTTAAACTCAGCCATTTCTCCAAGGAGCTCTGGTTCCTTTAATGGCATTAGAAACCAAAATCAGGGTGATGAGTGTGCTTGTTGTTACCAGGGTTCATTGATTCTAGGCCCTTTCAGCAGACAGAGTTTGGAAATATATGAGGGTGTGTCTACCTGTGTGTGTACACATATCCAGAATTATTTCCATAATTATCCATCTGTATCTACATTAAGCTAAACATGAGTCTAGACTAATGTCTCACACAGAGAACCACATGGTTCTTTCTAGGCATTCCCTTGGCTTTCTGTAACCATTTACTCCAATAGAGAGAAACCTGCCTCCCACCATCCATCATCTTTTACTAATAGTCTTAATCCAAGTATACATGTAGAGAAGTATCAAAATTGTTAACCCAAAGCACATAAGAAACAACTTTATCAGCTGGAGTATAGTACTTCTCTATTGTTTCTTTTGTCTTTAGTCCTGCAGGCTCCACTCATTTCCAAGTTACTTAGATCAGCACCTTTTCTCCTGCCTCCTTCAGTGAGGTTATGCCACATTGTAATACAGTTAGATTCTTTTGTCACAGGCTGGATTCCATCCTGGGATTACCAGTCTCCTAATTGATAAATCCATAGTGTCATGTCTCCACAACTACAATGCCTTATGAAATAATTTCATGGCTATACAACAATTCTGGGTAATTTCCCTATTCCTCCCCTCTTCTTCCCCAATTCCCTGATGAACATGAATCTGTTTTCTATCTTTATAATTCATCCCTTACTAGAATATCATAAAATGAAATCATACAGTATGCAGTTTTTTCATGCTGCCTTCTTTCACTTAGCAATATGCGTTCAAGATTCATCCACATTGTTGCTTGGACTGAGGGCCCATTCCTTTTTAATTGTTAAATAGTATTCCATTGTATGGATATACCATAGATTGTTTATTCATCCACCTGTTAAAGGACATCTCAGTTGCTTCCATGTTTTGGCAATCATCGATAAAGCTGCTGTAAACATTTTAGTGCAAGTTGTTGTGGGGACATAAGTTTTCACATCAGTCGGGTAAATACTTTGGAGTGCAACTGCTGCATTGTATAGTGAGAGTATGCTTAGCTTTGTAGAAACCGTCAGACTGTCTTCCAAAGTGGCTGTACCATTTCTCTTTCCCACCAGCAGTGAATGAGACTTCCTGTTGCTCCATATCCTCACCAGAAATTGCCATTGTCAGCTTTTGGGATTTTTGCCATTCTAATAGGTGTATACTTGTGTCCCATTGTTGTTCATTCCACTTTTAAAAATCCACATTGGAGCACGGCCAACTTGGAAATAATTTTTCACTGGCCCTGGATTTGATGTGTTTTTTTTTGTTGTTTTTTTGTTTTTTCTTTGAGATACAGTTTCACTCTTGTCGCCCAGGCTGGAGTGCAGTGGCACACGTTCTCAGCTCACTGTAACCTCCACCTCCCAGGCTCAAGCAATTCTCCTGCCTCAGTCTCCTTAGTAGCTGGCATTATAGGCACCCGCCACAATGCCTGGCTATTTTTTTTGTATTTTTAGTAGAGATGGGGTTTCACCATGTTGGCCAGGCTGGTCTCGAACTCCTGACCTCAGGTGATCCACCCGCCTCCGCCTCCCAAAGTGCTGGGATTACAGGCATGAGCCACCGTGCTTAGCTGACATTTTTTTTTAAAGATAAGATTTTACGTGACCTTTGCAGCGACATGGATGCAGCTGGAGGCCCTTATCCTAAGTGAATTAGCACAGGAACAGAAAATCAAACACCACATGTTCTCACTTATAAGTGGGAGCTAAACTTTGGGTACTCATGGACAAAACGATGGCAACAATAGAAACTGGGGAGGAAACTGAGGCAGCAAGGGTTGAAAAACTATTGGGTACTATGCTCAGTACCTGGATGGTGGGATCAATTATACCCTAAGCCTAAGCATCACACATGTATACCCATATAACAAACCTGCATATATGCCCCCTGAATCTAAAATAAAAGTCTAAATTACGGCCGGGTGTGGTGACTCACACCTATAATCCCAGCACTTTGGTAGGCTGAGATGGGCAGATCACTTGAGGTCAGGAATTTGAAACCAGCCTGGCCAACATGGTGAAACCCCGTCTCTACTAAAATACACACAAAAAATTAGCCGGGCATGGTGGCTGATGCCTGAAATCCCAGCTACTCAGGAGGCTGAGGCAGGAGAGTCACTTGAACCTAGAGGCGGAGGTTGCAGTGAGCCAGCCGAGATTGTGCCACTGCACTCCAGCCGGGGCGACAGAGTGAGACTCTGTCTCAAAAAAAAAAAAAGTCTAAATTATTTTTTTTAAAGATATTTTTTCAAGGCCAAAAGTCTTAATGGAAACAGCAGCAACTGATTCCTCAGTGTACCTGAATCCATGGACTTTGTTAGTATGTAAACAGAAGTGTCCAGTTGCTTAAGGCCTGTAAAGAAATAATAAAGTGAACAGAGAATGGGGGAGAATACAAGATCAGCTTTCATCAGAGCAAAAAAAATTTTTTAATACTTCATTGAAATAATTAGGCCAAGCATGGTGACTCACACCTGTAGTCCCAGCACTTTGGGAGACTGAGGCCAGTGGATTGCTTGAGCCCAGGAGTTTCAGACCACCCTGGACAACATGGTGAAACCGTGTCTCTACAAAAAAAAATACAAAAATTAGCAGGGCGTGCTGGCACATACCTGTCATCCTAGCTACTTAGGAGGCTCAGGCAGGAGTATTGCTTGAGCCCAGGAGACAGAGGTTACAGTGAGCTGAGATCATGCCATTGCACTGTAGCCTGGGTGACAGAGTGAGACCCTATCTCAAAAAAATAATTATCACAGTTAAGAGAAATGCAGGTAAAGAGGCAAAAACCTGTTACTGATGGGATGCATTGGGAGATGGTGTGGAATTCCCACTGGGTACAGCACCATTTGTTTATGAACAAAGATTCAAAGGTAAAAGTCCACCCTCCATCTCTCATGAACTATTTCACGATTACAATGTTCCCTGTAGTGTGATGCAAGTTTTCAACACCCTGATGCTGAGAGCAGCTGGCTGGGGGTGGAGTGGGAGGGGAAGACGAGTGGGGACTGGAAGGGACAGCCCCCGCCAATCCCACACTCATCTCACTGAGTAAAGACAAGCCCCTAAGCCACGGGGGGCCTCTGCTTGGCTAGTTGCTCCGCCAGCCCATTAATACTCGACTACTTAGTACAGGGGCCAGGAAGGGGACAGTGCAACCCCAGGCCTGGACAGCGCCACCCCAGGCCTGGACAGCACAATGCCAGATAGTGCTTCTGCTGTGCTGTGCCTGATTCACAGGCCTGATGGCTTCTCCAGGAGTCCCATCCTGATGGCACGGGCTAGTCTATTTCAGGCAAGTTCTTCCTGTTTTCCAGCAGTCCCTGACTGACTTGGCTCCCCTCCCTCCTTCCTTACATTCCAGGCACAGATCTGTTTACACAACTGTACTTGATCTGAGACAACAGTAGATGCCAGAAAAGGAAGCTCAAGCTCCCGCATCTCCCCAGCACCCCTGCCTTCTTCCTCACCCACCCTCCCCTTCCCGCTGTTTCCCCTCTCCCCTTCCTCCTTGCCTTACTCACTGTTCCTAAAATCTTTGGATCAGCCACAGAATCACATTCTGCAGCTTGAATCAAGATCTCCGGTCTCAGAGGAGACACCGCTGCACCCTCTGCTGACCTAGAAAATCTCCCCATCCTTCCTGTACATGGCATGTCTATTTTTAAAAGCCAGGAATAATTTTCTATTCCAGAATTTTCAATTGCAGTTTTTAAAATCTACCTAAAATGACACAGATGGATCTCAAAGTATCATGTTATATATGAAAGACACCAGACGTTCAAAAGTACATTGTATGATTCTATTTTATATGAAGTTCAAGAACAGGCAAAACGAAGCCATGGTGATGGAGGTCAGAACCGTGGTTAAACCTGGAGCGTGGGGTATTGGCTGGAAGAAACGCAAAGACACATTCTGGATGTGGGAAATGTTTCATATCTTGATCAGGGTTGTGGTTACATGAGGGGTGTGTGTGTGTGTGTGTGCGTGCGCCTGAAAAGTCATCAAGCTGTACACTACATTGTGCACTTTTTATAAATTATATCTCAAAAAAGTACAGGAAAAAAGTTTCCCTGAAGTGAATGGACTAAACTGTGAACACTGAGTGCAAAATAATAGATAGAAATCCCCCAGAGCCCTTCATTGAACAGAAGCCCAGAGAGGCTAAATGGCTTGCCTGCAGACACACAGCCAGTTAGGGCCAGACTCTGATAAGAGGCAACAGAATATGCTGCCTAGTTCCCTATGGCTGGGATAATTTCTTCTATCTAGGTAGTTTTCTTATTTTCAAAGGGAAGTTTTAAGGCATTTTCTTATTGGAAAGGGGTTGATCAGATTACAGCACCTGGACCATCTATTGCATGAGATGTAGGTCAGAGTATGCTAAACACCTCATTCTACAATCTGTGGATGTCCACACCCTGCCCAAGATTTTTGCTAGGAAAATTGGAGTGGTGGGGTGTGTCAGGATTTACTCCTTCTCCTGTTCATATACTATAAGGTCCCAAATCTCTGTTCTTCTCAGACTAACAAAAAAAAAAAAAAAAAAAAAAAAAAAAAAAAATACAGCTTCTTCTTTGATTTCCACATGGAGTCACAGAGCAGATATTTATCATGCATTTTAATCCAGCCTTCCTAGATTTGAAACCTTGAACACTTGAACAGCTGGGAGTCTCTGTGGAGCTAGTTTGCTGTACCAGCCTCTCTTGCCTCCAGGGCTCAGGCAAGTCTCCCAGGAGAACAGAGAGATGAACTCACCAGAGACCCTGAATCGGGAGTAGTGACACTGGTGGAGGTGGTGGCAGCTACACACAGGTTTCAGAGAGAGCAGTGGTGGGCCTTAGGCAAGGTGGCCTATTTCCTGCCATAAAGGTTATCTCATCAGCTGGCTCTGGAGGTCTTGGAGAAGTAACTCGGCTGGTTAACCCTAAGGGGAGGTGAGGTACGGAAGGCGTGGGTGTTGGTGGGAGACCAGGCAGCCACAGAAGTGGTCTTGGAGGCCTGCCTCCAAGGAGATGGTGGTGCATACTGGGGCATCTATGCTAGAAATGACCACAGTGTGGGCTCCACCGGGCCCATTCTGGGGTGATCTGGGCATGACCCTTTACCATAAAGTCTCCAGCCCAGTTCTCTGGTCCCCAGGAGTTCTTCGATCCAGCTAATATCCTTTATCAAATGCATTTGCTCCTCAACTAGCCAGAATAGGTTTCTGTTGTTTTCAACTTGGAACCTGGCAGGATGGTGGTAATTTTGTATGTAATAAACCCTGCTGGAGATTTGGAGGAAACAGGATTGCTTATATCACACCAATGCAGACAAACAAGTTTCCATCGAACCTGAGATGTCCATGTCCTCAAACCCCTTTGGAAGCTCCACCAGATACTTCTCCCCCATCATGCACCCTCACCCTGCCCTGAAAAAGCCTCAGGCTCACAAGATCAGGCCAGCTGCTTTCACTATTTCCTCCCTTTCAGAAGCAAAGCAAAATTTCTCTCATTTTCTCCAGCCAGAGCGCCGGGGCCACCTCTGTGGCTGCCTGGTCTCCCACCAACACCCATGCCCTCTGTACCTCACCTTCCCTTAGCAGTTAACCAGGGGAGTTGGTTCTCCAAGAAGGCTGGAGCAAGCTAGTGAGATAATAACTTTTATGGCAGGAAATAGGTGACAGAGGTGTGAGCGGAGGTGTGGCCATATGGTGCCATGCCTTCTCTCCTCTCGTGTGGCAAGCCTAGAGACCAAGTGACGATGGAGACACAAAAGATAGTGGGAGCCAAGGTCCAAGTCACTAAGGAGAGCCATGCCTCCTCTTTCGACCAGGACAGACAAGGAAAAAACCTTTCACTGTGTTGTTGGAGAAATTCAGACATTGAAGGTGGCCATGTTTAGCCTTCCTGGGTAGTACACTAAATAAAGAAACGCTAGTCACATCTAGTGACCCATGGGGCATACACCTTGGTTGCTGAAACACTGAAAACATATTTTATTTTTTAAAAAATGTTTATTTATTTACTTTTGTTTTAATAAGATTCAGGAGTACAAGTACAGTTTTGTTACACGAATATATTGCGTGATGCTGAGGTTTGAACTTCTAGTGTACTCATCACCCAAAGAGCGAACACTGTATGCGACAGGTAATTTTTTAATTCTCACCCCCCTGACCCTCCCCACTTTTGGAGTCTCCAGTGCCTATTATTCCACTCTGTGTATCCACGTGTACCACTGTTTAGTTCCCACTTAAAAGTGAGAACATGCAGTATTTGATTTTCTGTCTCTGAGTTATTTCACTTAGGGTAATGGCCTTTGGCTCCATCCATGTTGCTGTAAAAGACATGATTTCATTCTTTTTATGGTTACAAAGTATTCCATGGTGTATATATACCACATTTTCTTTTTCTTTTTCTTTTTTTTTTTTTTTGTGAGATGGAATCTTGTTCTGTCGCCTAGGCTAGAGTGCAATGGTAAGGTCTCAGCTCACTACAACCTCTGTCTCCTGGGTTCAAGTGATTTTCCTGTCTCAGCCTCCTGAGTAGCTGGGACTACAGGCACATGCCACCACACCCAGCTAATTTTTGTATTTTTAGTAGAGACAGGGTTTCACTATGTTGGCCAGGCTGGTCTTGAACTCCTGACCTCAGTTGATCCGCCCACCTCGGCCTCCCAAAGTGCTGGGATTACAGGCGTGAGCCACCGTGCATGGCCTATACCACATTTTCTTTATGCGGTCATCCATTGTCAGACACTTAGGTTGGTTCCATGGTTTGCTGTTGTGACTACTACTGCGATAATGTATGATTGCAGGTGTCTTTTTGATATGACGATTTCTTTTCCTTTAAGCAGATACCTAGTAGTGGGGTTGCTGGGTTGAATGGTAGTTCTATTTTTAGTTCTTTGGGGAATCTCCATACTGTGAAAACCATATTTTCTCATATAAAATCAGGGTCCCCATGGCCAGGTACAAGAAGTATCCTGGTGGCATGGGAGATCAGATTGCGGCAGCTCTGAAGGATGCTCCTTCGAGGCCCAGCAGCCACGTGCCTCTTCCATTTCCCATGGCCTCTGCCCTTTGGAAGGTCTCTGTGTCAGTCACCTCCAACTTAGTTAACTTTTAAAAATGTGTTGTGAGTCCTTAGGTCTTGCATTCCATCCTTATCTCTCTTCAGGGAATTAAAGTACTTGGCTTTGGGGATTATGGGTTTCAGAAAGGAATTGAGGGGAGGTCCTTTGAGGAATACAACATCTTTTCTGCCTCGACAACACTCAAATGACCCGTGTATGGTAAGCTGACTGTGGCTGTGAACCCATCACTATGTACACAGTAATGAGACTGGTTCCTAAACCAACTATTTTTGTGGAACTTGGGAGTTCATTTCGCCCAGCCTCTCTTCCTTCTAGGATGGGATTCCCCTCCCAGTGTGCTGATAGTCACAATTCGAGGCCAAGTCAGGTCATCTTGCAATGCTGAGGACCTTTCCACACCCAGGGTGACCTCTCCCATGGCTGGACAATGAGAATTTGGAAATTTCTCCTAGTTTTATCACCAAGCCCAACCCTCTTTAATTCGTTGACTTAGTTCTACTATCATAAAACATTAGAGCCCCTCCTGTAGCCCACTTAACCACATCCTTCTGTGTCCTAATTGCCTTTCTCTTTCTATTTCATGTCTTTTTCCAACCTTTCTTTTCTCTTTACTTTGATTTTATTTTCTAGATGCTGGGATTTCATTTTGTCTTGTTGGGTCATATGAATCTTTGTAGGTTGCTGTTGGTCCTTTTTGAAATAAAACAGGTTAAAGGAAAAGAAAAAGAAAGGATATTCTTTCTTTTTCATGTATTCCCCCATGAGATACACAGAATAAGTCAAAGCTTTTTTTTTTCACATCAACCCGTCAAATATTTGAAGGCAGCTGGCCAATATCCCATGGGCCTCCTGTCCTAAAGACACACATTATGAATGGCTTCAGTTCTTCCAAAGATTAGAAGGTTTCCAGATTCTTCTCCATCGCAGGTTGGCCTCCTCTAGGGCTTCCCTGGTTAGCTAACAAGCTCCATTAAAATTCCTGGTGGGACTGAGGCCTGCTGAGACCTCGTGTGAGGAGACGTGGGCAGTCCTGGTATTTCCTGCTTGCCTGACCCTGTGCGTCTGATACCAGGCTTCAGAGTGGGGAAGCTTCACCACCACCTGCTGCTGCAACGTACTTGAGCCCTTGCAGAAACTTGTGTCCGTAGCTCTTTTTCTGACTACACAGGAATATTTCCTTTATTATCTTAAAGCAGTTTCTCAAACATTTAAAACCGATAGTTCCCTTTTCACATACCTAAAATTCTTTTGCCTCCTTTTAATGTTATTTTAAGTTTCCAAGAGGTATTTTTTTTTCAAATATAAAGGTATAATATTGCACATTTTCCTATGCATCCTCCCTCCACCTGCAGGGTGTAGCCTCTTCTGAGAAGCACTAAAGTCACATCTTCGTCTTTCTGACCAAATGTGCCATCGTCCTGCTGGATCACCCGCCTTCACCAGGACTCTAAAGAGCATTTGGTTGGTTCCAAAAATAAAAACATTCCCAAGGACGAATATTTGTTAGTACTGGGAATTGCCCCCGAAAATATGAGGCAGAGTCTAAACTCAATGTCCCGAAAGGAGTGGACTGGAATAAATGCTCAGGCTCTCAGAGCACCTAACTGAAGGGTACTACGCTCACTTATCAGGAAAAAAAAAAAAGAAAAGTCAACCACGTTATTACTTTCTAGTCACATTTTTATTCAGGCCCATACATGAGATCTGCTCCAGGGCAGAATTTTGCAAGGAAAAAGAGGTGACACCTCTGTGAACAAGAAAATGCTTTTCCCTGGTGCCTACGGGGACATATGCTCAATATTTCTAATTTCTGAAATTCAAAGCAGTGAATAGTGGTTCATCACAAAGTTAAAGGCAGGATTTAAAATCTGGTATAGATCTCATTTTTAGCCAGAGGAGGTTGAGAAAGAAAGAAAACAAGAAAGGAAGAGAGAGGGAAGCAGAGAGAAAGACAGACAAAGAGGCAGAGAGGGATAGCAAATGGGGAGAGAGAGAGACAGAGAGGAGAAAGAGATGAAGACATAGAAGGGGAGAGAGAGAAGGAGAAAGAGACAGAGAGGAGAGACAGAGACAGACAGACAGAGACAGAGAGGGAGAGAGACAGAGAACATAATTGAAAAAGTAAGAAAGATCTCTCCCACCACACTGTCTGTACTAACACCCCAAACTCAGCCCACATCCCAGAAAAAGACAGAGAATAAGGAAAGGGAAGGATACATATAGAAATAGAGCGTCAGGTCAGAAGAGCTTAGTGAAGGACTCTTATGAGCTAAATTAGGGTTCCATGAGCCAACCTTCATCATAGGTCCCTCTTGACTCCACACACTCAGCCAAGCCACCCGCTAGATTCTCCTGGGGCCCCTGATTTCACAGGCCCCAAGGCCCTGCCTGAGGGACAGAACAGCCCAGGGTGGTGAATGAGGCAATCGAAACCAGGGAACTCCTTGAGCTGCTGGTGAAGGCAGAGGGCAGGAGGGAGAACATCCCCTCACACACTTCTTACATCTACCTTTTACCTTGCAGAAAAATGTCAAAAGTCTTATTTATTGTAGCCAGGAATGCAAGGCAGGTTTCAAATTTTGGAAAGGAAAGAGCAACCTCATGTTCATTTAAAATCATAATTTAAGTCATAATTCTCCCCCCTCCCCCTTCTAATCCCCAACTTTGGGCTAGCTGAAGCTGGTTTTACGGCATTCCATTCCAAGTTTGCATTCACAGATTTGCAACTTGAGTGAGCTGAGCTGGGTAAAAGAATAGCCCAGCTTCAGATGAGGACACCTGTGGGTGCTGCCTTGTCCTCATTCCTCAAGGGAAAGAGAGTGCAACAAGGATGCTTGCGGCTGCTCAGATGCTGGCTCATGCACAAAGCATCTTCCAGCCCTGACGATAGTGCCATTTTTCTTCCAAGACCAATTGCTAAGTCCTGCAGGATTCCAGGCTTCATCAGAGATATTAAGAGTGAGCAAAAACCTTTCTGACACCAGTTCCCAGGTCTAAGGAAAACACTCAAAATTCCTCTGGGAGGTTTCCTGGCTCCTCCGATGTGGTTGCAAGAAACAAACCAATAGTAGTTAGCCAATGTGATAGCAGAAATCCACGGCAGGCAGAATAATGGTCCCAAAGATGTCCACATCCTAATCTCTAGAACCTGTAACTATATTAGGTTACATGTCAAAGGGCTATCAAGGTTGCAGATGGAATTAAGACAGCTAATCAGCTGACTGTCTTGGATATGCAGGTGGGCCCAATATGGTTGCAACAGTCTTTATAAGTGGAAAAGGGAGGCAGAAGAGAGGGAACCAGGGAAATGCAGCATGAAGAGGACTCAGCCTGACTTTGCTGGCTCTGAAGGTGGAGGAAGGGGCCGCAGCCGAGGAATGCAGGTGGCCTCTAGAAGCTGGAAAAGGCGAGGAAACGGATCATCACCTGGAAGGAAGATAGCACTGCCAACACCGTGATTCTAGACCAGTGATTGCAGGAAGATTAAATCATAAACCAGTGAAATCTGGGGGGTGAGATCGGCTCAGAGCATAAGAGGTAAAGGACAGGAATGACTAACCCTTTTTATGTAGTTTTGACTTTGTTTTTTCTTTTGAGACAAGGTCTTGCTCTGTCTCCCAGGCTGGGGTGCAGTGGTACACTCACAGCTCACTGCAGCCTCAGTCTCCTGGGCTCAAGCAATCCATTCCTCACACCTCAGCCTCCTGAGTAGCTGGGACTACAGGTGTGCACCACCATGCCGGGCTAATTTTTGTATTTTTTGTAGAGATGGGGTTGTGCCGTGTTGCCAGCGCTGGTCTCAAACCCCTGAGTTCAAGCAATCTTCCTGCCATGGCCTCCTGAAATGCTGGGATTACAGGCATGAGCTACTGTGCCTGGCCAGTTTTGACTTTTGAATTATGTGTTTTACATATTCAAAAATAAAATTAAATCAAAAAGTTTTTTAGAAGCACTCTAAACTTGGATAAACACAACACAATGATCATACTATCTACCAAACTGGTTACGTAAGTGCACAGAAAAAAAGAATTAAGTAACTTAAAAGCTGAGCTCCAAGCATACACATTTAGTTGGACTTATTCTAAGGGTAAAAAGACCGGCAAAGAAATCTTGATCTTAGGAGTTTTGTTGTCAGTACTGGTATCGATATTGTGATTCTGGAATATTTTGAGTTATGTCCTAGAATAAAGCAATGAGTAAGGAAGAAGAGAGATACAAATATGGTGTGGAGGATATTGAGGAAGAACTCGGCAATGTATTTGTGTTGAATTGTCTTTGAATTGAAGGTATCAGTATAAATCCATGATTCCAAAGATATATTCCTTAGTTCTCTCCACTGAAAGGGAGACACATTGAGGCCCTCATAGCAATGAGCATATGTAGGCCCCAGATCTTGGTTTCTTTCACCTGGATCTGAGTATCACTCTCTATCAAAAGGAACCAGGATTCCTTGGTAAATAGCTAATTTGGGTGTTGAGCAGGAAAAATATAAGGTGAGCCTGGAAGTACTCAAAGACCATGGTGACCGCTAAAATGTGGCCCAGCTAGGAACCAAACCCAGGTCTTCAAATGTCAAACCCAGCAATTATTTCTACTTCACTGCCCTGTATTTCCCACCGTGAAATCTGCGCCCTACTTTACACAATCTATATTTTGGTATCACTTTTAAATATTAGAATTTTGTTACAGCCATCGAAGTGGTATCTTTCTCATTTTATTTTCTTCTCCTTTAATAGAAATAAAACTTTTGAAAAGCCGATCACCAGCCTACCCGAGCATCCAGGATTAGGGTCTGTACTTCTTTTATGTTCTTGAGCAGCATTCCCCATCCTTTTTGGCACCAGGGGCCAGTTTCATGGAAGATAATTTTTCCACGGACAGGGATTAGGGGGAGTATAGGGGTGGGGAAGGGTGGTTTCGGGATGAAACTGTTCCACTTCAGATCATCAGGTATTAGATTCTCATAAGGAGCATGCAACCTAAATCTCTCATATGTGCAGTTCACAATAGGGTTCGTGCTCCTTTGAGAACTAATGTCGAGCTGATCTGACAGGAGGCATGGCTCGGGCAGTAATGCTCGCTCACTCACCTGCCACTCACTTCTTGCTGTGCAGCCCAGTTCCTAACAGGCCACACATTGGTACCAGTCTGTAGCCTGGGGGTTGGGGATCCCTGTTCTTGAGCTCCAAAGCATGCCTGCTAAACCCTGCTCTTAACATCCAGACCCAGCCTAGGGTAAAGAGACAACTCAAGGAGACGGATCCTTCTGCAGTGTGGCCTCCTGGTTGAGGGTGGTTATTTTTTCTCTGCATTAGTTACCCTCGTTCTTTTTCTGGAGAAGGAGCAAATGGAAAAAAGGGGAAAGAGAATGAGACTTTTTTTTTTTAATAAATTGAATATTGGCCCTGGCTAACAAAGATTTTGGCAGCACAGATTGAAATGCATTCCTGAAACAAACTGGAAGATCTCCTTAATATGCATCAAGTGCACCAAATTCAAAAGCTATTACCTCCTACGTTTTCCTTCCATCCACAGGAGGCCCCGCCCTCCGTAAAACAAACAGTTGTCAGGGGGCCGATTCCCCAGTATGGTCACTGTGCAGTGCTTCAACATTTGTTATCACCACACCATTAATTTCCACACACATCTGCTTGAGGATTTCTTCCTGCCCCCGATGGCATGTTCATCTCCATCTAATTCACATTTTATTGCCCTTGTCTTGCCCCTAGCAAGCGTTATCAAGTGCTGTAAGCATTCCAGAGCTGTGCCAGGTGGCCGGGAGGCCCTCAGCCCCATTCCCTGTGGTTTGAGGCTGCGCTTACAGCTTTAATTTCCAGTCAGCTGTAATTCAGGACCACAAATGGCCAAATTGAAACGGCTCACTCACTTCCAAAAAGCATCTCACCAGTAGCTCCTCATTACAGAGCCAAGTGCAAACAACACTGCCTTGCTTGGAAGAGAAGTGAGGGCTCTTTCTCTCTGCTTATTTCGGATACCCTGGGTCACTGAACAACTAAATCTACACTGGAGGATGGCTGCTCCCATTTCCCAGGGGGCCTGGCAGAGGTCCCAAAAGGCAATTTCCCAGGCATGCCTCGCGTGGAGGCCCTGAGAAACTTTGGCTGAAATCAAGCCCTGCCTGGGCTGCTGCAATATTTTCCAGCCAGTGCATCTCAAATGTGAGAAGTGCACAGATCGTCTTGAAGGGAAAAAACTACACAAATTAAGAATATAACTCAATGGACCCTCTTTAAACAGCACTGCAAAAAAAAAAAAAAAAAAACAAACCCTAAAATCTCATTCCATGCAAATGCCCTTTAATTGCATTAGCACTGCAAGAGTTCTGTCTGTATAACTGGTATAATTTAGAATGTGCCTGCAGCCCTGGTGCAGTTTGGTAATGAACCTATGCCTTATTTTTAGAATTGTTCTGCAAGGAGTTATAAAAGGATTCACACTCATACCTTCTCATTGCACCAGGCAGACCCACCTCCTCTCGATTCTAACAATATCTCACCTAAAACCTGCTGCCCAGCATTTCTTTTGACCCTCACAACCATCCCTGAGCCTGGCAGGACTCCTCTAGAGTTTTCAGGAGAGGTGACAGAAGTCACTGGCACAGGGTCACAGGAGTAATAGCCACAAGGTTGGAGTTTATGCATTGCTGTTTTGGCAGGGCAAAAAGAATCCAACAGCAGTAATATCTTATGGTTCAGCCTAATGGAAGCTGGCTCAGAGCCTGGGATTTCTGACTCCCCATGGAATGTTTTGCTGTTAAGCTGAGATACTTCTAAAACAAAGTTAGGTTTGTTAAGCAACTCATGGGACATCTTTGTAATGAATTACTAGGTACCCATTAACATTGCGTTTTAAAAGGATGTGGGAAATAAGTTTCTTTCTTTATATTTTTAGAAAAAAACAGAACTAGGATTATAGAATTTTTACTTCTTTAATTTTTTTATTCAAATACGTTCTATCAAATGGAAGTATAAGGTAGATTGAGAGAAATCTAGCTTCACCCTTGCTCTCTCCACCTTCTCCTTCCTCTTAAAGATAAGGATGCTATTCATTATATAATCAATCCTTCTGTTTTATTTATATATATATATTCATATCCCCTCTTTCTTAGACAAATGGCAGCGTATTATATTTACTTTTCTATATTTTCTTTTTTCTTTTTTTGAGATAGAGTCTCATTCATTCTTTTTTGCCCAGGATAGAGGGGTGTAGTGGTGCAATCTCAGCTCACTGCACTTTCTGCCCCCAGGCTTAAGCTATTTTCCTGCCTCAGCCTCTGGAGTAGCTGGAATTACAGGCGTGTGCCACCACACTTGGCTAATTTTTGTATTTTTAGTAGAGACAGGGTTTTGCCATGTTGGCCAGGCTGGTCTTGAATGCCTGACCTCAAGCGATCCACCTTCCTCAGCCTCCCAAAATGCTGGGATTACAGGCATGAGCCACTGTACCTGGCCTTTATTTACTTTTCTCTACTTGCTTCTTTCAATTGACAATATATCCTGGAGAACCCAGCATAGTAGGATCTAGAGATCTTCCTACTTTGTTTTGAAAGCTGCACACAACTCTGCCAGTCTCCGATTGGTGGACATTTGGGGCCATCACAAATAATGTTGCTGTGAATACTCCTTTGCATATGTCTTTTGGGGGGTCTTGCCAAATTTTTTTTTTTTTTTTTTTTTTTTTGAGACAGAGTCTTGCTTTGTTGCCCAGGCTGGAGTGCAGTGGCATGATCTCGGCTCACTGCAAGCTCCGCCTCCCAGATTCACGCCATTCTTTTGCCTCAGCCTCTCGAGTAGCTGGGACTACAGGCACCTGCCACCATGCCCAGCTAATTTTTTGTATTTTTAGTAGAGACGGGGTTTCACCGTGTTAGCCAGGATGGCCTCGATCTCCTGACCTCATGATCCGTCCACCTCAGTCTCCCAAAGTGCTGGGATTACAGGCATGAGCCACTGTGTCCAGAGTCTTGCCAATATTTAAATAGGTTCCTGGAAAGAACATTGCAAAAACAAAAGGTGAATGAATAGAGAATTTTATTAACCACTGTCAAAGCCTCATTTCACTTTCATAAACTCCTGTTTCTCCAAGCCCACCCTCACTGTGTACTACTCAACTTTGTGATTTGATTAATCTGATAGTAAGACTTGGTAACTCAGGATAGTTTTTATTTGCATTTCTCCCCTCTGGCCCACTTTTCTATAGGATTGTTGGTCTTCTCTATTTTCAGAAGTTTTTTCTTTATCAGTGCTATTGATCCTTTCAGGTGTGAGTTGCTGATATTTACTGCCAGTTTGCCATTTGTCTTTTTTCTTTGCTTGAGGTGTTTCTTGTCATACAGATTTTCTCTTTTAAAAATTGTATATTATCAAATATATAAATATTTTTCTATATTGCTTCTAGATTTTGAGTCATAGGTCAAAAGATCTCCCCTCTCCCAGGTTATGGAAGATAAGTTAACTTCGAAGGGAGTGAGACACAGACAGGAGGAGTGCCAGAGCCAGACGGTGGGAGGAAGAACGTGGTGACTCCAGGGACACAGGAAGTGGGCTCCACAGGAAGTGGGCTAAATAACAAGATGCCCAGCCTGGAGAGAGGCTCGTGGGTGAGCCAGGGCATGTGGTCAGGTGTCAAACGAAGTCCTATAGGGACCCTGAAGGGGCTGAGATGACACTAAAGACGGCCCCCAAGGAAAACACACACTCATTCGTAGGGAGCAGAGACAGCCCCAGATTACACCAGAGCGACCTCATGGCTGCTTCCACCTCTCCCCAGAACAGAAAGTGGAAGAACAAAGCCCACTCCCCACTCCTTGCCCTGAGTTCTGGAGACACAGGTCAGACCTGTGATAGGGGAGGAGAGTTTTGAATCAGATATGAGATTGAGGTGCTACCTTGAAGTTAACTAAATTTTTGTAATAGGAAGTGACCCTCAAGTTATAGAATCTGCCCAAGGTGTTATGAATGGAGGCATGACCCAGCTGGAGAAAGAGGTTTGATGTCACATAACTCAGGGCAGTGATTAGAAAGCTCAAAGTCATTTTATAATTGTGTTCTGGTTACACACACTTCATCTTATTTAATTCATAAAATAAGGTAGATATTACTGTCAAAATTTTATAGGGGAGAAACTGAGACTCAAAGAGTTAAGTGGCTTTCCCAAGTTCCTCTCCTCATGAAGGTGTAACTAGAATTACTAACCAATTGTCTTTGATTCCAAAGCCCATGCTGATGTCACCTCACAGTGTCTTCCCAACATGTGGCCTCAGCTGGCATATTGAACCTGGTCTGCAGGACAAATTTTACTTCCAATGGTCCTCTGTTGAATAATTATGGTTAAATTCAAGAACATTAAAAGTTAGCTGGGTGTGGTGACATGCACCTGTAATCCCAGCAACTCAGGAGGCAGGAGAATCGCTTGAACCTGAGAGATGGAGGTTGTAGTGAGCCGAGATCGCACCATTGCACTCCAGCCTGGGCAACAAGAGTGAAACTCTGTCTCTAAAAAAAAAAAAAAGAACATTATCATCTCAAATGGATTATTGGAAAAGAGATACCGTATACCCAACAGTAACTCTCCCCAAATATAGAAGAGGCTTATGCCAGAGATCTGAAAAATCAAAGTGTGGTATTTCTTTTCTGCTTTTAAAGAATAAAGCAAATATAAAAGTAATTTCCTTGTAGCTCCACAAGACAAAACCTTGTTTTGGAAAGGTCTGCCCCAGAGTTTATCTATTTGGAAAAATAGGTAGCTAATGCCTGTGGCAAGTACTACATGGGCAGGTACATATCTTCACATCTGGAAACATAATTAGATTAGTCTCTTAATGTGTGACCACCAGATATAGTTCCCAGAGCTAAAACGATTACACCCTGGAATGCATGCCTTAAACCCAAAAGGCCACATCTTCAACTGAGCCAAAAAAGGCACCACCTCAGAGGAGACGGAAAAACACAGAACATAAATATCTGAGTGTACAGATGTTCTTCACCTGATGATGATAGGTCTATGTCTCTCCCAATAAGCCTATTGTAAGTGGAAAATATCATTAAGTTGAAAAAGCACTTCATACACCTATCCTTCTGAACATCATAGCTCAGCCTAGCCTACCCTCAACATGCTCAGAACATGTACGTTAGCCTACAGCTGGGCAAACTCAGCTAACACAAAGCCTGTTTCATAGTAAAGTGTTGAATATCTCATGTAAGAGTATTGTGCCACATATCACTGGCCCAGGACAAGATCAAAATTCAAAATCCAAATGAAGTATGGTTTCTACTAAGTCCATATTGCTTTTGCACCATTGGAATGTGGAACCATTGTTAAGTCAGGATCATTTGTAATTCAACCAGTTTCTTCCAAGCACTCTATGTTGGTGCAGACATTCTGCAAATAGCCCAATATCTCAGTCAGCAAGTACCTTTTTTGTGCCTGTGGGTATTGAGCTTGGTGCTAAGTACTGACAGGGACCAAAAGAGACAATGATACAGTAAATTACATTAGGGACTTTAAAGCAACTTATGATATAATGACAACACAGAAGTTAGGGATGAAACCCTTACATGTGAAATAGAGACAAGCTAGTCAGAGTGAGGGAGCGTATGCTGGAAGTGGATTCCCTTAAAGTAAGGACACAGCCTTTTCTCCTTCCTGCTGGTTCAGGTATGTATGTGATGGTAAGAGCTGAGTTAACTATCTTGGACCCAGAGAGAACTCTATTTTGAGCATGGCAGGGCCACCCAACCAGCCCTGGGCCACTTACCTCCTCACAAATATGCGAAAGAGAAATATACTTCTAACTTGTTTAACACACTGCATTTTGGGGAGTCCTTATTCCAGCCAGCTAAACTATCCTAATTAATACAGGTGATCAATGGGGGAAAGGAAGAGGGATTCATTAGTAACAAAAAAGGCCTTGTTTGGAAAAGATTAGTGTCTAGTGCAAGTAGTAGAATTGTGAGCAAATAAGAACATTTGAAATATGCTATAATAGAACCATGATTTGTGTGTGGTGACCCATTTTAGCCATTTGGCATTTGTTTCTCTACTTGAGAAGCCTAGATATAAACCAAGGTCCTGTCACACGCATCCATGTGAAAAGACCACCAAACAGGCTTTGTGTGAGCAACAAGGCTGTTTATTTCACCTGGGTGCAGGCGGGCTGAGCCTGAAAAGAGAGTCAGCAAAGGGAGATAGGGATGGGGCCGTCTTATAAGATTTGGGTAGGTAAAGGAAAATTACAGTCAAAGGGGGTTGCTCTCTGGTGGGCAGGGGTGGTGGTCACAAGGTGCTCAGTGGGGGAGCTTTTGAGCCAGGATGAGCCAGGAGAAGGAATTTCACAAAGTAGGGCCATCAGTTAAGGCACAGACCAGCAATTTTCACTTCTTTTGGGGTGGAATGTTATCAGTTAAGGCAGGAACAGGCCATTTTCACTTCTTCACTTGCTTCGGGTCATCTGAACATGTACGTGCAGGTCACAGGGGATACGATGGCTTAGCTTGGGCTCAGAGTCCTGACATTCCTGCCTTCTTATATTAATAAGAAAAATAATATAAAATAGTATTGAAGTGTTGGGGCAGCAAAAATTTTTAGGGGTGTGGCATGGAGAGATAATGGGTGATGTTTTTCCGGGCTGCTTTGAGTGGGATTAGGGGTGGCATGGGAACCTAGAGTGGGAGAGGTCAAGTTGAAGGAGGATTTTGTGGTAAGGGGTGATATTGTGGGGTTGTTAGAAGGAGCATTTGTCTTACAGAATCATTGGTGATGACCTGGATACAGTTTTTGATGAATTGAGAAACTAAATGGAAGATACAAGGTCTGAATAAAAGAAGGAGAAAAATAAAGGACTAAGAATTGGGAGGACCCAGGACATACAATTAGAGAGTGCCCAAAGGGGTTCAGCGTAATTACTTGCTTGGTTGGCAAGTTTTTGGGCTCTTTTCTTGAGTATTTTTATGTTGTCATACACCAGGCCGGAATGATTTAGGCAAAAACAACACTCTTCATGTAAAAAATGTACAGAGTGCTCCTTTTTCAGCAGTGAGTTAGTCAAGGCATCGGCGATTTTGGAGGACAACTGCAGCTAAAGAGTCAACTTGGGCCTGGAAGACTGATAAAGTTTGTGATATGTCTGTGATGCTAGCAGAGAAGTCATTAGAGAGGCTACAGAAGGTCGTGACAGAGGTTGAAATGCCTGCTATTGCAGTACCAAGAGCAATAGTGGAGGCAGAAAGTCCTAAACCAACAAGCAAGGGAATTAGTGGAATAACTCTTTTTTGTTGTGTCGGTGTCATGAGGGAAACAGGAAGCTCTTCGGTCCCATTTGCAAATTGAATTTTGGGAGTAAGGAAAACTAGTGTGCATGTGCCTGTCCAATTAGCAGGTAGACACATGTAGGTAGAGGATCCACAGAGGAAGAAGAGACCTTGTGTGAGGCAAAACTGGAAATGCAAAGTAAAAAGATGAGAAGGAGTGCTGAAAGGGGTGTCTTGTACCCAGACTCCTAGGGATCCAGCTAGGGCAGCAGCCATGAGAGGTTGTAATGGGGACTGATGGGGTAACTTCATAGAGGGGGAGGTTCAATTTTCATGGTGTATGAGAAAATGTTGAGTGTCTATGAGCAACCTTTCACTGCTATTTTCGGAGCTGGGTATAAGTAAAAAAGAAGAAGGCCTGGGAGGAGAGTCTGATGAGCAAGGGGAAGTAGCCAAGAATGGAATGAAATACAGGGTAAGTGTCTTCCTAAGCAATAATTACTGCTAATGTTTTTAAGTTTGCCAGTATTGATAGAGGGCTTATCTGTAATATGGAGCTGGAAGGCTCCAATTGTTTCAGTGATGTGTGTAGTTGGGCTTTGGAGATGAAGAGTGAAGGAACATCGAGAAGGTGAAAGGTTACCCAGGGGAATTCCAGTGGGTCTTTGCTGAGAGATACATAAAGGAGCAGCCACAGGAATAGTAGTTTGTGTTGTGAGGGGTCCAAATATGGGAGGAATAGAGTTGATATAAGGAGAAAGGTTTTTTAAGTAAGTGTGGAGGAGGGTGGCAGCTTGCTGATGTGAAATGTCTGGGGAGGTCTTGCTGGACCTGTCTAGAAAGTAAATGAGTTCTTCAGGAGGGTAAAGGTGAGGGCTGTTAAAGGAAGTTCAGAGGTGTAGGGAGACAAGAGATGTTGCCCAGTCTGTATGTAAGGTGGGGACAGCTGTGCTGGAAGAAAGGGAAATGCAAAGCCAGCAATTGTTCACTAAGGAGGGATTAGAAATGGCTAGGAGAGTGTGGGTAAGGTTGATAGTGTGGTGGAGATACCTGGGGAGAGGTAGAGGGTAGCATAAGAATGGGAATGAGAATAAGAGTGAGTATAAAAGTAAACAGAACTTCATCAGGGTGAAAGTATTGGAAGGTCCCCTGCCAGCAAAGATCATCTATCCACTCTAAGAGGGAGTTAAGAGTGGTGGTTTGGGGATAGCATCAAGAGATATCAGCTGTGATGGCTTGGAGAAACAGTGTAAACTGGCAGTGTAAACAAGAGTAGGGCATTTATAAGTAGTTGAGAATGGTGAATAGGAGTATGACTAGACAGAAGATAGTAGAGATGACTAATTTTGGGGGCTCAGTCCAAGTAGTGGGGGTGACTTCATAAAGCCCTGTTGCAAAAAGTAGGGTAAAGATGAACAGACCTAATAAAATGAAGG
The DNA here is from genome assembly GCF_028885625.2 of Pongo pygmaeus. Lineage (NCBI taxonomy): Eukaryota > Metazoa > Chordata > Mammalia > Primates > Hominidae > Pongo > Pongo pygmaeus. The sequence goes on along the minus strand of NC_072385.2, from coordinate 37,142,901 downwards.
GATATGTTAGGCTCATAAGGGTTATTATTGTTCTTCAGAAATGCGAGTGAGTTTAAGGGAAGTAGGGGAGAGTACCTGTGACTTCCAGGAAGAAGAGGAGGGATTAGGCTGGCTGTCCAATGGACACAGCTTCATTCTGGAATGGTGAACCCAGTGAGGAGGATCCTACAGGTGGACAGCAGTTGCGGTACTACAGATGACTAAGTAGGGTCTGGTCCATTGAGGTTGTAGAGTTTGAGGGGTCAGATTCTTAACAAGAACTGATCATCCAGCTAGGGTGTCTTCATGTGGCTGAGAATCTGGAGTAGGCAAGAGAAGATTAGCAGCCTGGTGAATTTCTTGTCTAGCCTGCTGGAGGACTGGAAGATAGTCACCTAAAGGGCTGGTGTCTGGGATGAGGTTGGAGCTGAGCAAGAACGTGCATCCATATAAAAGTTCAAATGGACGGTACCCTGTAACATCTTGAGGACAAGAGTTAAAAGTACTGTCCAGTCCTTTTTAAGTTGGAGGCTGAGCTTGGTGAGGTGTGTCTTTAAAAGCTCATTAGTCCATTCTACCTTTCCTGAAGATTGAGGATGATAAGGGATATGAAGGCTCCACTGAATACCAAGAGCCTGAGAAACTGCTTGGGTGATTTGACTAGTAAAGGCTGGTCCATTATCAGACTGTATAGAGGTGGGAAGGCCAAACTGAGGAATTATGTCTGACAGAAGGGAAGAAATGACCGCGGTGGCCTTCTCAGACCCTGTGAGAAAGGCCTTTACCCATCTAGTGAAAGTGTCTACCCAGACCAAGAGGTATTTCAGTTTTCTGACTCGAGGCATGTGAGTAAAGTCAATTTGCCCATCCTGGGCAGGGACAAATCCCCTAGCTTGATGTGTAGGGAGGGGAGGGGCCTGAACAATCCCTGAGGGGTGGTAGAATAGCAGATGGAACATTAAGAAGTGATTTCCTTGAGGATAGATTTCCATGATGGAAAGGAAATGAGAGGTTCTAAGAGACAGGCTAGCAGCTTGTAATCTACATGGAAGAGGTTATGAAATGATGACAGAATAGAATGGGCCTGTGAGGCTGGAAGGAGATATTTTCCTTGGTCTAAGAACCATTTGCCTTGTATGGGAAGAGATTGATATGTGGAAGTATCAGTGGGAGAGTAGGTGGGAGTGGCTGATGAGAGGGAGAAAAACTGGCCATGAGGGACAGAAGTTGGAATGCTAGTTGCTTCTTTAGCCACCTTATCAGCGTAAGCATTGCCTAGAGCAATGGGATCTGATGCCTTTTGATGGCCCCTGCAGTGAATGACTCCAGCTTCCCTTGGAAGTAAAGCAGCCTTGAGAAGAGTTTTTATTAAAGAGGCATTAATGATAGAGGACACTTGTGTAGTGAGGAAACCTCTTTCTGCCCATATAACAGCATGGTGGTGCAGGATATGGAAGGCATATTTAGAGTCAGTATAAATATTGACATGTAGTCCCTTTGCAAGAGTGAAGGCCCAAGTTAAGGCAATGAGTTTGGCTTGCTGAGAGGTACTGCAGGGGGGCAGACTGGTAGCCTCAATGATAGATATGGAAGATACTATAGCATAGCCTGCCTTTGCTGGTGAGTGGTGATTAGGCCTGGTAGAACTGCCATTAATAAACCAAATGTGATCAGGATGAGGAACAGGAAAGAAGGAAATACAGGGAAATGGGGTGAATGTCAGGTGGATCAGAGAGATACAGTCATGGGGGTTAGGTGTGGTATCCAGAATAATATGGGAGGCCGGATTGAAATCCAGGCCAGGAACAATGGTAATTGTGGGAGACTCAACAAAGAGTGAGTATAGCTGAAGGAGCCGGGGAGCAGAAAGTATATGCATCAGATGTGAGGAAGAAAATCGATTTTGGAACTTAGGAGAGCTGTAGAGAGTGAGTTGAGCATAGTTTGTGATTTTGAGGGCCTCTAAAAGTGTTAGGGTGGCAGCAGCTGCTGCACAGAGACATGATGGCCAGCCTAAAACAGTAAGGGTCAAGTTGTTTGGACAAAAAGGCTACAGGATGCAGTCCCAGTCCTTGTGTAAGAATTCTGACTGCACAGCCCTATGCTTTGGCTGTGTGTAATGAAAAGGGTTGGGATGAGTCAGGGAGAGCTAGGGTGGGGGCAGTCTCTAAAGCTGTCTTCAAGGAATGGAAAGAGTGGGGAAAGGATTTAGGATCTGTGGGGTGAGCTAGGGTTCCTTTTGTGAGTTTATATGATGGTTTTTTTAGGATGGCAAAACCAGGTATCCAAAGGCAAAAGTATCCAACCATGCCTAGGAAGGAAAGGAGTTGTTGTTTTGTAGAAGGTGTTGGGGTTTGAGAGATCAGTTGGACACGATCGGCCGGAAGAGCACGTGTATTTTTATGAAGAATTATGCCGAGGTAGGTAATGGATGGAGAAGAAATTTAAGCTTTGGCAGGGGATACCCAATATCCTTTGGAGAATAAATGTTGAGGGAGCAGGAGCGTGTCTTTTTGAGAAGATTCAAAGGAGGGGCTACAAAGTAGAAGGTCATAATATATTGAACAAGGTGAGAAGCAGAGGGGTGGAAAGAAAGTAAATCATGAGAAAGAGCTTGGCTGAAGTAATGAGGGCTGTCCCTGAAACCTTGCGGCAGCACAGCCCATGTAAGCTGCTGGGACTGATGGGTGTCAGGGTTGGTCCAGGTAAAAGCAAAGAGAGGCTGGGATGAGGGGTGCAGGGGAATAGTGAAAAAAGCATATTTAAGATCAAGAACAGAATAGTGTCTTGTGGAGGAAGGTATTGAGGACAAAAGAGTGTACAGGTTGGGCACTACAGGGTGGATAGGCAAAACAATTTGGTTGATAAGGCACAGATCCTGAACTAAACTGTAAGACTTATCTGGTTTTTGGACAGGTAAAATGGGGAAACTCTAAGGAGAGTTTATAGGTTTTAGAAGCCCATGCTGTAGCAGGTGAGTGATAACAGTATTTAATCCTTTTAAAGTGTGCTGCAGGATGGGATATTGACATTGAGTGGGGTAAGGGTGATTAGGTTTTAAGGGGATAGTAATGGGCATGTGATCAGTTGCCAGGGAGGGAGTAGAGGTGTCCCATATTTGTGGGTTAAGTTGGGGAGATATGAGAGGAAGATGTAAACGAGGCTTTGGGTTGGGAAGAAGGGTGGCAATGAGATGTGGCTGTAGTCCAGGAATAGTCAGGGAAGCAGATAATTTGGTTAAAATGTCTCTACCTAATAAGGGAACTGGGCAGGTGGGTATAAGTAAAAAGCAGTGCATAAAAGAATGTTGTCCAAGTTGGCACATTGTGGGGGATTTTTAAGAGGTTTTGAAGCTTGGCCATCAATACCCACAATAGTTATGGGGGCAAGGGAAACAGGCCCTTTAAAAGAAGATAATGTGGAGTTGGTAGCCCCCGTATCTATTAAACATGGGATGGACTTACCCTCCACTCTAAGAATTAACTGAAGCTTGGTGTCCGTGATGGTCCAGGGGGCTTCTGAGGCAATTGGGCAGTGTCAGTCTTCAGCTGCTAAGCCAAGGAGATCTGGGAAGGAGTCAGCCAAGAAACATTCGGTTTGGGCTCCAGGGACTTTAGGAGCAGCAGTGATGCAAGTTGGACAGTCTGACCTCAAGTGGGGGGCCATACAGACAGGACACAGCTTAGGAGGAATCCTGGGCTGCGGGCATTCTGAGGCTCAGTGGCCAGGCTTTTGGCATTTGAAGCACAATCCACAAGGAGGTTTTGAAGGAGCCCCTGGAAGCTGTGGCTTGGATGTTCTGAAGTTTTTATATGTTGGAGATGTGGTTGTGGGTTGTTTTACAGTGGAGGCAAGTAGCTGTAACTCAGAGATGCGTTGTCATTTGGCTGCCTCTTCTCTATTATTGTAAACCTTGAAGGCAAGGTTAATTAAGTCCTGTTGTGGGCTTTGAGGGCCAGAATCTAACTTTTGGAGTTTTTTCCTAATGTCAGGAGTGGATTGGGTGATAAAATGCATATTAAGAATAAGGCGGCCTTCTGGCCCCGCTGGGTCTAGGGCAGTAAAGTGTCTAAGGGTTTCTGCTAAGCAGGCCATGAGCTGGGCTGGGTTTTCAACTTTACCTTGGGTAGTTTCTTTAAGCTTGTCATAATTAACAGCTTTGTAAGCTGCCTTTTTAAGCCCTTCAACTAGGCAGGAAATCATGTAATCTTGCCTAGCTATACCTGGGGAATCTGCCTGATAGTTCCATTGGGGATCCTCTTGGGGAACTGCTGTAATGCCTTCTTGGAGGTCTGGCTCATGGAGCCAGCCGCTGTCAGCATGAGATTGGGCTAGAGAAAAAACTCTTTCCCGTTAATCTGGGGAGAGAGTAGAAGTCAGGATGACATGTAAGTCATTCCAGGTTAAACTGTAAGACAGAGTTAGATATTGGAATTCCTGTATATATTTAGTGGGGTCTGATGAGAAAGAGCCTAAACACTGACTGATCTGAGAGAGGTCTGATAGAGAAAAAGGCACATGTACCCTGACTATGCCTTCAGGTCCAGCCACCTCTCTAAGAGGAAATTATTCAGCAGGTGGGGAAGAGCTAGTCACGGAACCAAACTGTAAGCCAGACCAGGTGTGAGGAGGGGAGGTGATAGAAGGATTATAGGGTGGAGGAGCAGAGGCTGAGGAAGAATTGGGACCTAGTTCAGCCTGGCAATGAGCAGCCTGGGGAGGAGGGGAGAGGTCAGATGGGTCTGTAGAAAAGGAAGTTTGGAAATACTCAGCAATACTTTGGGTTGGGACTGAGGGGACAAGTGGGAGGGAAAGAAGGAGGATTTGGGAGGAATTGCATTGGGAACAGAGACTAGGGAGGGAACAAAGAGTGAAAAATGCCTGGATGTAAGGTACCTCAGACCATTTGCCCACTTTTCAACAAAAATTATCTAGGTCTTGTAGGATGGAGAAATTGAAAGTGCTGTTTTCTGGTCATTTAGAGCCATTGTCAAATTTGTATTGGGGCCAAACGGTGTTGCAGAAGAAAATAAGGCATTTAGGTTTTAGGTCAGGGTCAGTTGAAGAGGTTTTAGGTCTTTAAGAACACAGGCTAAGGGAGAAGAGGGAGGAATAGAGGGTGGAAGGTTGCCCATAGTGAAGGAGGTAAGTTTAAAGAGAAAGGTAGAGACACGGAGAAGGGGGTGGGTGAGCAGCCAAAGCAGGCGTCCCCGCAATTGACTTACCACCAAGGTAATGTGGGTGAATGATCAAGGCAGGCATCCCCACGGTGGTCAGACACCAGGGGAAGGCTGTCTTCCCGAGTCCATGACCAGCGTGGAGTTTTGGGTCCATGGATAAAATGTGCTTCCTTTGTCTCAACTAGAGAGGACAAAGAACTGGAATTGGAAGGACAGGGAGATTGAAGGGTAGCAAGAGAAGCTGGAGAAGACAGTGAAAAGACCATTTACCTGATTTGAAATTGGTGAGATGTTCCTTGGGCTGGTTGGTCTGCAGACCCGAGGTTGTAGGTGGGTTTCTTCATGGAGTGAGGGCAAGGACAGGGGACTGGTCTCCCAAAGGAGTCCTCCTGTCCCAGGTCTTTGGCACCAATTGTCACGTGTATCCGTGTGAAGAGACCACCAAACAGGCTTTGTGTGAGCAACAAGGCTGTTTATTTCACCTGGGTGCAGGCGGGCTGAGTCTGAAAAGAGAGTCAGTGAAGGGAGATGGGGTGGGGCCATCTTATAAGATTTGGGTAGATAGAGGAAAATTACAGTCAAAGGGGTTTGCTCTCTGGCGGACAGGGTTGGGTGTCACAAGGTGCTCAGTGGGGGAGCTTTTGAGCCAGGATGAGCCAGGAGAAGGAATTTCACAAGGTAATTATCATCAGTTAAGGCAGGGACCAGCCATTTTCACTTCTTTTGGGGTGGAATGTCATCAGTTAAGGCAAGAACAGGTCATTTTCACTTGTTTTGTGATTCTTCATTTGCTTCAGACCATCTGGACATATATGTGCAGGTCACAGGGGATACGATGGCTTAACTTGGGCTCAGAGGCCTGACAGGTCCCACATGGCCTGGTCTCATCTGAGCATTAGATTTAAAGAAACACTTTGGGCCTGGCATATATTAAAAGTAATTTCAGCCTTCCCTTGCCTCCTCATAAAAAATATTTTAAATGACCCAACTTATTCTGCACAACAACAATTTTATAAATTTTCTTTCTTCTCCAGTTTTCCTGCCCCCGAATCTGCTCCAGGGTTTCTCACTCCCTAAGTCTTTCACTGTAATGTCCTGTGACTGGCTCTCTCAGAAACCAGGCCTAGTGGGTTCTCCTTCCTCCTCCTTCTGTGTTTCATAGTCCTGTGGTTGGTACTGAGACTTCCTCTTCTCTAATCAAACTGTGTCAAGCAGTTTGGATGGTAAAAAGCTCTGGAAGAGCCAACAGGATAATTTCTTATAGGCAAGATTCTCTACTTCTTTACACTAGCTTTTGAGAATCTGTAGATAGTTTTGCAGAGGAGACTCTTAAGGCATTTATACTCTAAAGGGAAGTCGACTCGTACAGAAGCCTTTTCAAGGTTAACAATTAAAACAATTAAAATCGTGATCATGTATTGGAAAAGAGATCACTCATGGAGGACATGGACTTGTGTTCATGAGAACTGAGTGAGCAGAGCTTACTCCTGGGACTGCAATGGTCGAAGTTACAGCACAGACACTCTTGGCCTAAGTGGTTCTGTTTACTCTAAGTCTGTCCTACTTGATAGTTGGTCACTGTTGGATACCTCTGCCTTGACCCAATAGCCTAGTCATTAGCCAAATGACCCAGTGCATTTAACACTCTGATTGACCAGAATCAAACATTGTCTCTTTAGTGACATTGAAAATGGCCTCGCTAATCCATGCTTCCATGTTCATTGCAGTATTATTCACAACGGTCAAGAATGGAAACAACCTAAGAGTCCATTGATAGGTGTATGAGTAAAGAAATTGTGATTAGATATATAATCATACCATATATATATATATATATGTATATATATATACACCATATATATATAGAAACACACACACACACACAATGGAATACAAAGGAGATCCTGCCATTTGTTGCAACATGGATGAATCTGCAGGACCTCATGCTAAGTGAAACAAGCCAGGCATAGGAAGAAAAACACTGCATGATCTCGCTTATATGTAGAATGTGTAAAAGTTGAAAGCACAGAAGCAGAGAGTAGAAGGGTATTACCAGGAGCCAGGGGGTGAGGGGAAATGGGGAGATATTGGTCACAGGGTGCAAACTTGCAGTTACGAATGATTTTAGAGACCTAATGTACAGCATGGTAACCATAGTTAACAATCATATATTGAATACCAGAAATATGCTAAGAGAATAGATCTCAAGTATTCTTGTTGCCAGAAAGGGACACACATCTAGACCCCAAGAGAGGGTTCTTGGGCCTCACACTTGAAAGAATTCAGGGTGAGTCCATAAAGTGACAGCAAGTTTATTAAGAAAGTAAAGGAATAAAAGAAAAGCTACTCTGGCCAGGCACAGTGGTCCATGCCCAGCACTTTGGAAGGCGGAGGTGAGTGGATCACATAAGGCCAGGAATTTGAGACCAGTCTGGCCAATATGGCAAAACTCTATCTCTACTAAAAATACAAAAATTAGTCAGGTGTGGTGCAGGTGCCTGTAATCCCAGCTACTCAGGAGGCTGAGGCAGGAGAATCACTTCAACCTGAGAGGCAGAGGCTGCAGTGAGCCGAGATCACACCACTGCACTCCAGCCTGGATGACAGACCAATGCTCTGTCTCAGAAAAAAAAAAAAAGAAGAAGAATGGATATTCCATAGGCAGAGCAGCAGCACGGGCTGCTCACCTGAGTATACTTATAGTTATTTCTTGATTACATACCAAATAGGGGGTGGATTATTCATGAGTTTTCTGGGAAAGAGGTGGGAAATTCCCAGAACTGAGAGTTCCTCCCCTTTTTAGACCATATAGGGTAATTTCTGGACATTGCCATGACATTTGTAAACTGTCATGGCACTGGTGGGAGTGTCTTTTAATATGCTAATAAATTATAATCAGAGTATAATGAGCAGTGAGGACAGCCAGCGGTCACTTTCATCACCATCTTGGTTTTGGTGGGTTTTGGCCAGCTTATTTACTGCTTGCTGTTCTATCAGCAAGGTCTTTGTGATCTGTATCTTGTGCCAACCTCCTGTCTCATCCTGTGACTAAGAACACCTGTCCTCCTGGAAATGCAGCCCAGTAGGTCTCAGCCTTATTTTATCCAGCCCCTACTCAAGGTAGAGTTGCTCTAGTTCAAACACCACTGACATTCTCACCACACACACAAAAGTAACTATGTGAGATTATGCACATTCATTGTGGTAATCATTTCACAATGTACACATACATCCATTTTTATGGAGATTATTGACAATTTTTATTTGTCAGTTACCTCCATAAAGCTGAAAAAAATAATAAAATAATAAATTTTTAAAAAAGAAAAAGAAATGGCCTGCTTAGAGAGCTTCTTATCCTAAGACTACCATTTTCCTTTATTTAAAACATAACAGTGTAATGCAAAGGTGTTCACAACAAATGGTCAAATGAAAAAGCAGATGACAAAACAGGGTACACTTTGGGATTTAATTATTATAAGACAAACCACACACATAGACACACACCCCAACACACTGAAGAAAGAAAAGACTGGAACTAAAATACTATGGTTTTCTCTGGGTGGTAGGATTATAAACAATTTTTAATTATTTCTTTTTATATACATTCCCCAATTTTTGTGCAATGAAATCTTTCTTCTCCTAATTAATGGTACCATTCCATGATATTATTTCAGTTAGATCAACTTTTGTTCATTTTGCTTTGAAAGAGGAAAAGCATTGAGGATGAACAGATGGGTCTCCATGGAAGCCAGTATGCCACACTTTGCAGGGGATGTTGGAGGAGGGAGAAGCCACCCCAGAAATGTTCAGTAAGGATTTGGGGAACATGTACAAATATTTGATTTAGGGTCTACAATGAACACTTCTACCATTGCCTTGTGGGTTCTTTAGCTAGGCTTATAGTCATTTTCTCATATGAAATCTTTTAAAAGAAAAATTACATTAAGATAATCGTAAAGATTTCAAGTCATCATCTGTGTGGGCTGTTTATTTTCTCATCTGAAGTGATAATTGCCTCTTTGTGACATCATAATTGCTTGCTGGAGAACTGATTATCATGTCACCAACAGAAGATTAAGCCTTCAGGTAAGGGGAAGTTGCAGGAGCAGATGAGCCCCCAGGAAACCAGGATTCAATTTTCATGCAAATGTCAAAATTAATAAAGGCAAAGGGAGGAAAGGTTGGCCATTTGACTTTCATAGCAAGTCTGTTACTCTCACCAAATGGGTTCACAGTATTTTCTATGAGCTGCAAGTGTGCCTTTAATTTTCTCCAACCTAACCCCTACATACTGTCTGCTGATTAATTCCACGATAGAACACACACACGTCACACTTCTTTCTTGCTGGGTGGGCCAAGGACAGACTGGTACTAGATGCGGGTGGGGGACGGGCAAGCAGTGTGAAACAAGCTTGAGGAAGTCATGAATCTTTGACTCACATTTACTGTTTAAACATAAAATACAGCCAGCTATATTTAATTAAACTGTTGCCTTTCCTAGACAGAAAGAGAGCTTAAAGTGTTTCCCTGCTGAAAGCAATTTTACTAATTTTATTTATTTATTTTTTTTGTATTATGAAGTACACCACCTATTTTCTCCCTCCTTGGTGTTTATTTATTGATAAAATCATTGCATAGAAGGTAAAACCTCAAATAATGAAAGACCCAAGGGGTAGGCTATAGGTTATAATTAACAAAATATGCTGGTTAACAGAAGATTAAAATGGAAAGACTCTTGTTTTTATCTTCATCTTGAAAATAAAACCATTTACAAATGCAAGTTCTGGATAGATGGGCTGAGTTAATTGACATTTCTTTTTGCATCTGTCCTTTAGATTAGGCCTAAGGTATTGTTTTCCACTTAAAAGGTCAGACCTTAACAACTGCAGGAAAGGCCTGTGGATTGCGACTATTACCTCACCATGGAAGGAGCGGGATCAAATGACACTGGCGTATGCAAGCTTTCATTTTTGAGATCATAGGTTTCCTGTTAATCATATTTTCTTTCCTCAATCCTTTGAGCTGCTTCAGAAGGTAATTTCACTGTTGCCCTTTCTATAACCCCTAACTCAAAATAGGCTAGATTCATGATGTGGTAACACAAAACTCCAAATCTCAATGGCTTAGCACTAAAAGCTTATTTCTTGCTCCCTCAAAGCCCTTTATCCTCCACAGGCAGCTGTTGACTATGTGAGTCTTTGGGATCCAGACTTTTGTCAAAGCCATAGCTCTGCCATCTTTATATGATGAGGCCACCACCCTTCACACCAAACAGAAGGCAAGAGATTGAAGAACTGCACATGGGCTCCCCACTGCCATGGCTGGAAAGTGATCCACTTATTCCTCCTGCTCATGTTGTAGGACTTTTCCTTAGTTCAGCTAAAGATGGGGTCCTTGTTACATGACCATGAAAAATTAGGCTCATGGACAATTTGAAGCGTGAGAAAAATGGGATTTATTGGGCAAAAAGGGAAACAGGAACTCTCAGCTGAGTGAGAGTCCTGCTAGTACATGTTTCCTGCCTGGCAGATTGAATTCCAGATTCCACCCAGGAAGAGGAGGGGCCAGGCTCCTCCCCACTGCAAATGGCAGAACTTCTGTGGCTCCACCCCAGTGCACATTACCAGTGTGCAGGCTGGTTGGAGTTATCCCAGGAACTCCTTTACACTTGGCTGTCTCATTCACATATCTTTGGCCAGATGTAGTCATGTGGTCCCAGCCAGCTACAAAGGACTGGTAAGTGTAATTTTACATGTTCCCTTCAAGGAAGAATATAAAACAGACTTGGTGAACATATAGCATTGTCTCTTCTCTATCAGTCTTTTTAAACACTAAGTGAAAAGAAGTAAATGCCTTTTTATTGAGAGATGTGGGAGCTTATGAATGGATCACTCTATGAAACAAAGGGCAAGGTGTGGTCTTCAGACAACTGTCTAAAGTCATATGTATGCACCCCAGATCTATATAACCTGTACCTCTGGAGTGTGAGCCCAGGAATCTGCATCTTACTAACCTCTCCATGTAAGTCTTCTGCATTAAACTTTGAGAAATAAATCAGATGCTCCTGGAAAAAAAAAAAAGTAGGGGCAGAGTTCCACTGCCACAGAGGTTCCAAAACACTGAATTCTGTGTTGCCCACTTGGTTATTCACAACATGCTTTGATATGTAAAAGACTCTGACCAAGAGCCTTTAGAGGGTCTTCCAATCATGGCAGCATGAAGAGGTCAGCAATCCTTGTCTGTAAGAATGCATATAATACTGCACAGGATTGTCTGAAATAACACCCTTAGGGTACTAAAAGTCAAACAAAGATGGACAATGAGTAAAGACTCATTCTTTTTTCTTTTTTTTTTTTTTTTTTTGAGACAGAGTCTCACTCTGTCACCCAGGCTAGAGGGCAATGGCACAGCCTCGGCTCACTGCAACCTCTGCCTCCCGGGTTCAAGCAATTCTCCTGCCTCAGCCTCCTGAGTAGTTGGGATTACAGGCACATGCCCATGCCCAGCTAATTTTCTGTATTTTAATAGAAATGGGATTTCACCCATGCTGGCCAGGCTGGTCTCAAAATCCTGACCTCAGATGATCCACCCACCTTGCCCTCCCAAAGTGCTGGGATTACAGGGATGAGCCACCCCACCAGGCTTGAAGACACATTCTTAATAAAAGTGCTAGAGCTTGTGTAAGAGTCTGTGGCCTTGTTGCCTGGGGCTGCTTCCCTACCCCCTTGTCCATAGCTTTGTTAGCAAAAGTGGTAGTTTGACCATTGTTGTGATGGTTGCAAAAATCAGCAGCTTTATTGCCAGAATAAATATTCATTTTGGGGGCTGGAGTTGGGGTGAAAACTCCTTATGACTTTGTTGGCAAAGAGTGAAGAACTTGATTGAGAAAGAAGGTGACAAAGATTCTCTCCTTCACCAAACTTTAGTCAGCTCCTTTGTGCCTCATTTAACCCTCATTGTTGGGCCTTCGCTTCATGCCTACACAGCTCAATTTTAGTGAGAAGCCTACCAAGTCATTTAAGCAAGAATTTCCCACCTCAATATCTGATCACTGTCAATATCTGATCAAATTCCTCATCCTGAGGCAGGAGAATAGGTCTGGAGGCAAGGAACCTAAGGCTGTTTCATTCTAACTTCCTAGAACTAAATTGAAAGGAAAATCCCTAGCTTTCCAAATGAAGTAACAAAAGGACCAGAGGCTACTCCCTTTGACCTTTTCTGAGAGGCAGATGGGAAATTGACTGTCCGCCACAAATCAGACTGATTGTGGGTGGAGTTTTGGTTTGCAATTTTGTAACTTCACCCTAGCCTCTGATTGGTTGCTTTTTGCAACCAATCAGATGTTTGCAGAGGATTGTGACCTTTGTAACTTCACTTCAGCCTCTGGTTGGCTGCTTTCTGCAACTGGTTAGACTGATTGCAGGCCACCACTTCACTTACATGTGGTGAGCATGAAGTGGCCAATGGGAAACTTCTAGGGGGTGTTTGGACACAAGAAGATACTGTATGCAGGCCCTTGAACCACTGCTAGGGTCTGCTCCCACACTGTGGAGTGTACTTTCATTTTCAATAAATGCCTGCTTTTGTTCTTTTGTTGCTTCATTCTTTCTTTGTTTTGCTGGGAGTTTTGTCCAATTCTTTGTTAAAAATGCCAAGAACCTGGACAAGTTTCAGTCATGACCCTCTACCAGTGACAATCCCATGTCATCTCTTAAGTGATGCCTGATCCCTCTGGCCTGCTATATTAATCTGTTCTCACACTGCCAATAAAGACGTACCTAAAACTGGGTAATTTATAAAGGAAAGCAGTTTAATTGACTCACAGTGCCACATGGCTTGGGAGGTCTCACAATTATGGTGGAAGTGAAAGAGGAGCAAAGGCACATCTTTCATGGTGGTAGGCAAAAGAGCATGTGCAGGGGAACTCCCCTTTATAAAACCATCAGACCTTGTGAGACTTATTCACTATCATGAGAACAACATGGGAAAGACCTTCCCTCATGATTCAATTACTTCCCACTGGGTCCCTCTCACAACACATGGGAATTGTGAGAGCTACAATTCAAGATGAGATTTGGGTGGGGACACAGCCAAACTATATCATTCCGCCCCTGCCCCCTCCCAAATTTCATGTCCTCACATTTTAAAACCAATCATGCCTTCCCAACAGTCTCCCAAAGTCTTAACTCATTTCAGCATTAACTCAAAAGTCCACAATCCAAAGTATCATCCGAGACAAGGCTAGTCCATTCCACCTATGAGCCTGTAGAATCAAAAAACAAGTTAGTTACTTCCTAGATATAATGAGGGTAAATAGACCCATTCCAAATGGGAGAAAGTGGCCAAAATGAAGAGGCTAAAGGATCTATGCAAGTCTGAAATCCAGCAAGACAGCCAGATCTTAAAGCTCTGAAATGATCTCCTTTGACTTCATGTCTCACATCCCAGTCATGCTGATGTAAGAGGTGGGCTCCCTTGGCCTCAGGCAGCTCTGCCCCTGTAGCTTTGCATGGTATAGCCTCCCTCCAGGCTGCTTTCACTGGCTGGTGTTGACTGTCTGCGGCTTTTCTAGGTGCATGGTACAAGCTGTTGGTGAATCTACCATTCTGGGGTCTGGAGAATGGTGGCACTCTTCTCACAGCTCCACTAGTTAGTTCCCCAGTAGGGACTCTGTGTGGGGACTTCAACCCCACATTTCCCTTCTGCACTGCCCTAGCAGAGGTTCTCCATGAGGGCCCCGCCCCTGCAGCAAAATTCTGCCTGGACATCCAGGCATTTCCATACATCCTCTGAAATATAGGCAGAGGTTCCAAAACCTCAATTCTTGATTTCTGTGCACCCACAGGATTAATATATGTGTAAACTGCCAAGGCTTGGGGCTTGTACCCAATGAAGCCATGGCCTGAGCTGTACCTTGGTCCCTTATAGTCATGGCTAGAGCAGCTGAGACATAGAGGACCAAGTCCCTAGGTGGCACACAGCAGGGGGGCCTGGGCCTGGCCCATGAAACCATTTTTTCCCGCTAGTCCTATAGATCTGTGATGGGAGGGCTGCCACAAAGATATCTGACATTCCCTGGAGACATTTTCCCCATTGTCTTTTGATTAATATTTGTCTCTTTGCTACTTATGGAAACTTCTGTGGCAGGCTGGAATTTCTCCGCAGAAAATAAGATTTTCTTTTCTATTGCATTGTCAGGCTGCAAATTTTCCAATTATGTTCTGCTTCCTCTTGAACACTTTGTTCCTTAGAATTTTTTTTCTGCAAGATACCCTAAATCATCTCTCTCAAGTTCAAAGTTCCACAAATCTATAGGGCAGGGGTAAAATACCTCCAGTCTCTTTGTTAAAGCACAGCAATATCACTACTAGCATTTTGGGAAAAACCATTCAACAAGTCTCTAGGAAGTTCCAAATTTTCCCACATATTCCTGTCTTCTTCTGAGCGCTCCAAACTGCTCCAAGCTCTGTCTGTTATCTGGTTCCAAAATCTCTTCCACATTTTCGGGTATCTTTACAGCAGCACCCCACTCTACCACTACCAACTTACTGTATTAATCTGTTCTCACACTGCTAATAAAGACATACCCAAGACTGAGTATTTTATGAAAAAAGGTTAATTGACTCACAGTTCCACATGGCTGGGAAGGTCACACAATCATGGTGGAAGTGAAGGAGGAGCAAAGGCACATCTTACTATGGCAACAGGCAAGAGAGTGTGTGCAGGGGAACAGCCCTTTATAAAACCATCAGATCTTGTGAGACTTATTCAGCATTGTGAGAACAGCACAGGAAAAATCCACCCCCATGATTTAATTTCCTCCCACCCCATCCCTCCCACAACAGGTGGGAATTATGGGAGCAGCAAATCAAGATGAGATTTGGGTTGGGACACAGCCAAACCATGTCACCTACCTTTAGCAAGAATACTTTTAGGTTAGTTTAGTAAGAATTTTCACTACCCTTGATGTCGCCTATTAGTAATTTTTTCACAAACCATATCCCTACAACCTCCTCCTTGGCTATAAATTCTCAATTGTCTTTGCTGTATTTGCAATTGAGCATACCATATACTGAGGCCTCTTTTCCCCTTTTGCAATAGTTCCTGAATAGAATCTGTTTTACTGCTTTGGTTAGTGTCCAGCTCTTGTTTCTTTTACAAAGGAAAGCCTGCAGTTTCACTAGCCTGAGACTGGGGACCTGATTAAAGCAAGCAATGAGACAACTAGCAATTTAACAAGAAAGTATTAGAAATAAGACAGCTACAGAAGAACTAAGATAAGCCCTTCACATGGTCCTGGGCAACTGGAAAACTATTCAGCATGGAGGAGAGACTCAAGAGACCTTGACAAAAAGTGAAAGCCTAGGGACACTTAAAACTATGAGGCATTCTTCATCCTACACACAGATAAATCAGCAGAGGGTGTAAGCCTTACAGACTCGAAGTGTTTGAGCACCATCTAAAACACTGGCTGACTGTAGAGTTATGCAGATATGGGGCAGCCTTTAGGTAAGGCCAAAAATTATAAAGAAGCATAAAAACATTAGTAGATTCATATCTGGCACACCATAGGGGAGACAGACTTCAGAGTTTAAATCCAGGCAATGATGAACAACAACAACCTTAAGAAAAATAAAACAAAATCTACAGTTGCTACAATATATTATACAAAATGTCCAATTTTAGTTTAAAAATTACTAGACTGAAAAAAAAGCCCAAAAATGTGTGACTCATACTCAGGAAGAAAAAGTAGTCAAAATGCACTGAATCTGGATGAGCATAGAGTTTGGATATAATAGACAAAGGTTTCAAAATATCTGTTATAAATATGTTCAAAGAATTAAAGGAAAATATCACAATGACTCAATAAAGAATCTTAATAGTGAACTAGAAACTATAAACAAATTAAAAGCTAGTTTTAAAGTTGAAAACAATAACAAAAATGAAGAAAAAACACTTAGATGGACTCAACTGCAAATTGCAGATAACAGAATAATAAATGAATAAATTTAAAGATTGATGAATATTAACTACACAGTCTGAAGAACAGAGAGCAAAAACATTGAAGAAGAAGAAACACAGCCTTAGATATCTGTAGGAAGACATCAAGTATACTAGGAGAAAAGAGAGAGGAAGCAGAAAAGTATTTGGAAAAATAGTTACTAAAAACTTCACAATTTGACAATAAACATTATAGGTTCAAGATGCTCAACAATCTTTAGATAGAAAAAACATAGATAGAGATCCCCAGCTAGACAGATAGTCATATAGTTGTAAGCAAAAGAAAATGAGAAATTGTTGAAAGCAGCAAAAGAAAAGGACTCCTCACATATAGTGGACCATTAATAAGATTAAAAATGGTTTTCTCATCAGAAACAATGAAGGCCAGAAGGCCACGAAATTGCATATCCAACATGCTAAAATTCAGCTGTCAACGAAGTATTCTACATCCAGTGTGATTCTTCTTCAAACATAAACATGAAAGTGAGGTGTTCCCAGATGAACAAAAACTGAAATAACTCTTGCTGGTAGACCTGTTCTTTAAGAAATATGAGTGGAAGTTCTTCATAATAAAATAAATTAGATCCATAGGAATGCATGAAGAACACAAGAAATGGTAAATATACGGCCAAATATAAGACTTTATTTTTTGATTTCTTTGATAATTGTAAGATTATTTAAAGCAACAACTCTAACATTTTATTGCTGAGTTTACAACATACGTAAATCAATCTTTATGCTGATTACAGTACAAAAAATAAACAGAGAAAATTGAGTTACACTGGAGGAAAGTTGGTATATATTATTGAAATTAAATCAGTAGTAACCTGAAGAAGATTGTAATACATTGAAGATGCAGTTGTAATTCTAAGAACAATGACTGTAAAGAAATACAGAACCAAAAACATAGCTAAAAATAAAATAATTAAAATGGAACACCTACGAATATTTGTTTAACACAAAAGAAGACAATAGAAAGAAACAGATGCTCTGTACTACCTTTACAACTTTTCTGTAAATTTCAAACTATTCTAACACACACAAAAGTTTATTTTAAAAGAGGAGCAGAGAAACAAAACTGACATGAGATATATGGAGAGTAAAACAAAATAATAAGGGTAAATCCTATCTCATCATTAAAATATTTACTGCAAATAGACTAACCACTCTTATCAAAAGACAAAGATTGTCAGAATGAATAAACAATGAAGATCCAATGATATGCTGTATTCAAGAGGCACATTTTATATTTAAATACAGAATAGAAAAAGGTATACCATGGAAACAGTCATCATCAGAGAGCTGAAATGGCTATATTAATATCAGACAAAATTGAGTTCAAGAAAAGGCATATTTTAGAGGCAAAAAGGAACATTTCATAATCATAAAAGAGTCAAGGCATCAAGAAGAAATAACAATGACCAATGTGTATGCACTTGACAACAGAGTTCAAAATTATGTGAAACAAAATCTAAATAATTGAAAAAAGAATCAATTCAACAGTTACAGATGGAGATTTTAATACTCCTCTCTCAATAATTGATATAACAGTTAAACAGAGAAATAAGTAAGTAAATAACAACACTATAAACCAAATTGACCAACTGGCACATTATACTGCTCCACTGATCAGAAGAGTATACACATTCTTCTCAAATGCACATGGGATTAACGAGGAGTTGGCAGATTTTTTCAGTAAAGGGCCAGATAGTAAATATTACAGGCTCTGCAGGCCATGTATGGTCTCTATCACATATTCTTCTTTGTGTTTTTTGTTTGTTTGTTTTTTAACAACTCTTTAAAAATGTAAAAAAAAAAAAACAAAAAAAAAAAAACAAAAAAAAACCATTTTTAACTCCCAGCCTATACTAAAATAGACTGCAAGCCAGATTTGGCTCATGGATCATAGTTAGCTAACCCCTGAGCTAAACTGAACAAGAAAAGAAAGAAGACACAAATTGACCAAATCAAGAGTGATAGAGGAAACATCACTACAGACTCTATTGTAATTAAAAGGATTAGAAGAGGTTAGTATGAACAACTTGATGTTAACATATTAGACCATTTTTATGAAATAGAAAAAATTCCTAGAAAGACACAAATCTTACAAAATCTTTTTAAATTATTAGATTTCTTCTATGATTTGAATTAGAAATTTAAAATCTTCTGCAAAAAAAGCCCAGGTCCAGATGGCTTCACTAGTGAATTCTACTAAACTTTTAAGGAAGAAATAATACCAATCTTACATAAACTCTCTCAGAAAATAGAGAAGGAGGGAATGTTTCCTGGCACATTTTAAGATGCCTGTATTATCTCATACTAAAGCCAGACAAAGATATGACAAGAAAAGACAACTACATATTCAGTTCCTCATGAATATAGATGCAAAATTATTTTTAAAATTTAGTAAACTGAATCCAGCAGCATGTTAAAAAGATTATATACAGCTGTTAAGTGGATTTTATCCCAGAAATGCAAGATTGGTTTAACATTTGAAAATCACTTAATGTAATGCATCACATTAATTAAAAAAAAAAGAAAAGAAAATGTGTGATCAAAATAGATGCAGAAAAATCCTCTAACAAAATTTAGTGCTCATTCATGATAAAAACTCCCACCAAACCAGCAGTAGAAGAGACTCTTTTTAACCTAATAAAGAACATCTTCAAAAGGCCACAACTAACAACAAACTTAATAGTGAAAGACAGACTTAATCTCTAAGTTGGGAAAAGGCAAGAATGTCCACCACTATGTCTATTGAACATTGTACTGAAAATTTAAGCCATGGCAATTAAGCAAGAAAAAGAAATAAAAGGTATCCAGATCAGAAAGGAAGAAGTGAAACTATCACTATTTTCAGATGACTTTATCTTGCATATAGACATTTTTAAGGAAATGACTAACAAATTATTAGAGCTAATAAGCAACTTCAGCAAGACTGCCAGATATAAGATCAATCTATAAAAATTAATTGTGTTTGTATGCACTAGCAATTAACAATTTCAAAATAAAATTAAGAAAGCAATTTTATTTACAACAAAAAGAATAAAATACTTAAGAATAAATTTTAAAAAAAGGGTATTCATACACTGAAAACTATGAAACAGTGTTGAAAGAAATTAAAGAAGACCTAAATAAACAGGACACCACATGTTCATGGATTGGAAGATTTACTATTGTTGAGACGGCAATACTCCCCCAAATTTATCTACAGATTATATGCAATCTCTATCAAAATCTCAGTTGTCGGCGAGGTGCGATGGTTCACTCCTGTTATCCCAGCACTTTAGGAGGCTGAGGTGGGTGGATCACCTGAGGTTAGGAGTTTGAGACCAGCCTGGCTAATATGGTGAAATCCTGTCTTTACTAAATATACAAAAAATTAGCCAGACATGGTGGTGGGTGCCTGTAATCCCAGCTACTTGGAAGGCTGAGGCAGGAGAATCACTTGAATCTGGGAGGTGGAGGTTGCAGTGAGCCAAGATTGCACCATTGCACTCCAGCCTGGGCAATAAGAGCGAAACTCCATCTCAAAAAAAAAAAAAAATCTCAGTTGTTTTTTTTGCAGAAATTGGTAAGCTGGTTCTAAAATTCATGTGGAAATTCAGGGACCCTGTATAACCAACAGAATTTTGAAAAAGAAGAAAAATGTTGGAAGACTCATGACAACTCTAAAACCTATCACAAAACTATCATAATCAATACTGTATAGGTACTAACAGAAACATAGATCAATGGAATAGAATGTGGAATCTGGAAATAAACCTGCACATTTATGGTTGATTGATTTTCAACATGTATGCTAAGACAATTCAATAAAGAAAGCATAATATTTTCAACAAATGGTAGAGGGACAACTGGATATCCACATACCAACAAATGAAGTTGGTCCCCTTCTTCACTTCATACACAAAAATAGACTCAAAATAAATTATAAATCTAAATGCAAAAGTTAAAACTACAAAACTCTTAGAAGAAAATATAAGAGCAAATCTTCATGACCTTGTGCTAGGCAAAGCCTTCTTAGATGTGATACCAAAAAGATGAGTGACAAAAGAAAAACTAGATAATATGGACTTTCCCAAAATTTAAAATTTTTTTGCTCCAATGAATACCATCAAGAAAGTGAAAGGACGATACACAGAATAGGAGAAAAAATAGATGTATAACAGAAAAAAATAGATAAAAGAAAAATAACTAACTTTTTTAAAGGGCAAAGAATTTGAATAGACATTTCTCCAGAAAAGATACACAAATGGCTGATAAACACAAGAAAAGATGTTGAACATCATTAGCCATCACAGACCTACAAATCTAAATACATGTAAATACTACTTCATACCTGCTACAATGGCTATGGTCAAAAAGACAGATGTAACCAGTGTTGGCAAGGATGTGGAGAAATCGTAGCACTCATACACTGTTGATGGGAATATAAAATAGTACAACTACTCCAGAAAACAGCCTAGAAGTTAAACATAAAATCACCACATGACCCCCAGCAAGTCCACTATACAAATTGTTCCCATTCCCCAAATATACCCAAAAGAAATGAAAACATATGTCCTCACAGAAACTCATACATGAATATTTCTAGAAGCATTAAGCATAGCAAAGAGTGGAAACAACCCAAATGTTCATCAACTGATGAATGGTTGAGTAAAGTGAGACACCTCTACACAATGGAATATTATTCAGTAATAAAAAGAAGCATGTGATGACACATGCTACAACATGAGTGAAATTTAAAAACATCATGCTGAGTGAAAGAAACCAGTTACAAAACACCATATAGGGTATTGTTTCATTTATATTGAATTTCAGCATAGGCAAATTCATAGAGACAGAAAGCAGATTAGTGGTTGCCTAGGGCTGGGGAAAGAAGGGGTAGAGGGTGGGATCAGAGGGAGGTAGGGGCAACTGAGGTGAAATGGGAAGTGATTGCTCAACATTTATTTATTTATTTGAGATGGGGTCTCACTCTTTCACCCAGGCTGGAGTTCAGTGGTGTGATCTTGGCTCACTGCAGCCTCTGCCTCCCAAGCTCAAGTGATCCTCCCACCTCAACCTCCTCAGTAGCTGGGACTGGCCTTGGCCTCCCAAAGTTCTGGTATTACACCGTGCCTGGTGGGGATTGATTAATAATGGTGTGCAAATTCTTTGGGGGGTGATGAAAATATTTTAAAATTGTGATTATAGTTGCACAACTCTATACATATATTAAAATTCATTTGCCCGGGCACAGTAGCTTATGCCTATAATCCCAGCATTTTCAGAGGCCGAGGTGCGCAGATCACCTGAGGTCAGGAGTTTGAGACCAGCCTGGTGAACATGGTGAAACCCTGTCTCTATCAAAAATATGAAAATTAGCTAGGTATGGTGGTTGGCACCTGTAATCCCAGCTACTTGGGAGGCTGAGGCAGGAGAATTGCTTGAGCCCAGGAGATGGGGATTTCAGTGAGCTGAGATCACACCACCGCACTCCAGCCTGGGTGACAGAATGAGACTCTGTCTCAAAATCAATCAATCAATCAATCAATCAATCAATATTCATTGAATTATTAAAAAGAAAAGCCAAAGTGAATATATAGGTATACTATGGATTTTATACTCTAATTGGTCTTAGAGTGTCTAAATACTGATCCTCTGGTGTGTCCATGCACTGCGCTAGGCAGTGGGAATATAAAAACAAGCTTATTGCTTACAGAGTGCAGAGCAGTACATGGTACATATCATGAACTCAACTGTTAGTACAACATTGACAAGTCTAAAAATAGAGAATCTTAAAAATAACACAGAACAAATTCCACATATTTTTTCTTGTGCTCTATTCTGCCTCTTTCTGTATACTGATTTTGAAGCCACTTCAGAATCCTTCAGGCTTCTAAGGGTATCTGTATGAACTGCTAGTTAACCAGTGTTTCTGGTACTAGGATGCCACATACCAGTGGTAACCTGTAATAAGCTAGATTTCTCTGACCAGGTGTCGAGGATTAGCTTTAAGCCCACAGGAAGTATTTTGGCTTCATGATGCTGGGTTGTTTTATGTATTTTCCAGATTGCATTGGCTATAAATTTCCATTAGTGCGTAGCAGGTTCCTATTCTTCTCTGCAAGCTGCTGATATATTGCTAAAGCTGGTGCCAGCCTGCTCTGCAACTCCCCAAGCCACATTGGAGGCACAGCTGCCCACAGACACAGCATAGCACCAAGTGCCCCAGCAGGCTGGTGGCCACAACTGGGTTCAAACCATTAGATTTGTCTCCACCAGCCACTCTTCCCATGTTAACCCCTAATAACTAGAAGATGATTCCTTCTGCTACCCTTCCCACCTTATCTCCAGGAGCCTGGGATAAGGCTTCAATAAAAACTCCTGCACATGTATCTCTCATAAGCTCCTTAGAGAAAGGTGTCTCTGTGCTGCCCAGGCACAGAACTGTCTGTAAGATGTGTAACTGCCAGTGTAATGTTTGGTACAGCTAACCACTCTTAGCCAGAGACTCACAAACTGGGACTTTCAAAAACAAAATAGTTTTTTTTTTCCTGCCATCTATAGAAGAAAGCAGACTATGATAACAAAAAAATTGTGCCAGGAATTTTTTTTTAAAGATTTTGTAAAAAACTGTCCAGGATAGTTATAGGCAGAAGTGATATTTACATGCATGGCTTAATTTGTAGAGGAGTGGTCAGCTTGCCACACTCTTATGAAAGTTCACCTCTAGAGATTTATTTTTCAGCTCAACACTTTCCCAATGTGAAAATGTAAATACAATAAATTACATGGCGTTTACTACTGTTGAAGCGGTGTCATTTGTCTGGGGTAATATCTGAGGTTTGTTGTCTCACACCAAGGAAAACAAGGATGCTGACAAACAAGAAGTGAGGTTAAAAGCAAAGGTTTTAATAGTTGAAAGAAAGAGAAAAGATCTCTCTCCTGAAGAGAGAGAGGGGCTCCCACGAGGGTCTTCCAGTACTGCGGTGAAATGCACGGGGTTTCACAGACAAGCTTCAGGAGGCGGTGTCTGATTTGCATAGGGCCCAAAAGATTGGTTGGACCAGGTGTTCTATTTATATAGCGTTCAAAGAAGCTGGCTGCCCTAACCTAATCTTTCATTATGCAGATAACTTCTTTACCTGGCCAGTGCCATGTTGCCTGCTTTTTTACTGTACACGTGGTGACAAAGAAAAGGGAAGATCCAGCCTCTATGTTGAACATACCTGGCTTCCAGGTAGCCTTTTCCTATTGGCACAGCTGCCGGCATTCACTGGTGCAAGCTTCCAGCTTGCTTATCTATGTCTGCAGCTCGATTTTACAGGCTGCCCTTTGTCAGAAAAGAAATTTTTGAGGAGTGCTCTTTGTTAAAAGGGAAACCTTAGTGAGGACTCTCTTACCCTCACCAACTGCCTAAATAATTTCTTTTTAGCTGCTGTATCACTGTAATATGAAGGAGTTAACTGGTCTTCTCCTGTGACAGCTCATTACTTGTGAGAACTTGTTCTGAAAGAGGATACAAGGGCACCAGCCCACAAGTTTCTGATGAGGACACTAGTGGGTGGCACCCACTGCCTTGTGATGGTATTGGTGCAGAGTAGCTGGGGTGGGACCCGAGGGGTGGGTGGCCAGTATGAGGTCACAAGGTGCCTCTTAGGAGAGAGAGCAAACATGAGACAAAAACAAGAAAGAGAGTGCTGAAAGGAAGGAGGGGATACACCTACCTCCAAATACACCCAGAGATGCCCAGGGCCCCTGAAGCATGCCTTCTCCAACAGAAGGTGCCATTTCCAAGCTGTCTAGTATGGCAGCCAAGGCTATGGATGAGGGACCTAACCCTAGCTCACCACCATCCTTGTCACTCTGAGCCGTCACCTCTTGAAACTCCTAGAGATTCCTTGAGCTCTGCCTGAAGCTCCCTCCATATTCTCAACCCTGTCTCCCAGCTTGTTCCTACTTCCATTTCAGAAATTCATCCCTGACTCCTCCCTCAGATTGTGACATGACTCCCATGTCCACAGCACTGGCTTCTCACTCAGGACCTCAGCCACCCTGCCTGCTGTGTGCTCCCCTAGTGACCCCTTTCTGGCAACATTAGACCCCGAGGGCCTGGTATTATTGTTATTCACCTTTCCCTTCCCAGTGCCTAGCATAGAAGAGACCCTAACAAGTAATAATGAGAAAAATGGTTTGCGAACAAAGGAGTTGAATATCTTACTGTATCATACCTACAAAAATATAGTGGCAAATCAGTCTTTATTGCTCTGAGTAAATACGCCACTAAATTTGGGAAAATATGTATTATTTTCCAAGGGCTTTGCCACAGATGCACTCCTTTGGTGTGAATAGCTAGGGTGTTGCACGCTGGGTGTAAGAAGCACACTAACCTCCATGATGCTTGATTGGCCCAAGAAGAAGTATAGACATGAGTTTCAGATTCAGTGGGAATTTATGGCTGGCCAAAATCTGGGGAACATGCAAGCAGTTGGTGGAAACAAAATGATGAAATGTGTTTCACATTTGTGAACTGACAGGCTGGGAAAGGTGAAAGGAGATTGCCCTGAGGAGCGAGCCAGTATCTGGGACAGGATGCATGGGCATGCCTAAGTCCTGCCACAACCTCAGCATGGCTGGTAAACTCACCTCTTCCCTTGTAACTGTCATTCTCAGTGATGGGGAGATGGCAGGCGGGGTGCAGAGGGTAAGGTCAAAGACTGGGGAAGGCTGAGCCATGAGCTGCAGGAAGGCAGGATTGAAAATCTCCTCACCTGACAGATGAAGGGCAAGGAGCAGGGTGATTGCACTTTCTGCTCCAAAGGACCTTGGAAATGAGACAGTCCTGCTCTCCCACCATCTCCTGGAGAGTTCAAAGCCTCCACACACACGAGTTCTCAATTCTCAAGGCACTCTAGCAAGGCAAAATATCTTTCCCACCTGTAGTTCCATTGACAAATTATTTACAAAGCTAAAAAGCCTTTTTTGCTGGTCCTTTGAAGACGTTCCTTTTGTTCCTTGCCATGTTACTAAAAAGCAAAAACAAACTCAAATTGCAGAAATAACTCTACAGTGTACCATGTGGGTCAGATAATGTTTGTTAATTCAGTCATCTGGACCCTTTCCATGTAAAATTCTTCTTGGCTAACATGTATGGATGAATTATGGGGTTGAGATTTCACCTGGCAATGCCATAAATCACACAAAAAAACTGGAGACAGTGAGGCTGAATTTCTCCTATGTCTTTCCCGTGAGAGAGGGCAGGGGATCAGTCAACTTGGAAGCATGTGACATCGAGAAGGCCAGGCCACTCCATTGCCTGGGCTCCCCTTGACTATAGGAGACATCCCTGGATCTTGGACCAGTCTTTTCCATAGAAGTCCCCCTGTCCAGTCAAGTCCAGGAAGATCAAACCAAATCCTGAAAGACTAGGTCACTAATAGTAACGATGAAGACTTTCCAAATCTCCAAGGATAACAGACTATCAGAGATCATGACTAATTGACAATTTTATTTTTTTGAGATGGAGTCTCACTTTGTTGCCCAGGTTGGAGTGCAGTGGCACAATCTTGGCTCACTGCAACCTCTGCTTCCCAGGTTGAAGTGATTTTCATACCCCAGCCTCCCAAGTATCAGGGATTATAAGCATGTGCCACCATGCCCAGCTTATTTTTGTATTTTTAGTAGAGATGGCATTTCACCACATTGGCCAGGCTAGTCTTGAACTCCTCAAGTGATCCCTGCCTACCTTGGCCTCCCAAAGTGCTGGGATTAAAGGCATAAGTCACCAGCACCCGGCTAATTGATGATTTTTTTTGTGATTTTTAAACTTTATTTAACTTGATAACCTCTCTTGAATATTTTAAAATTTAAATGGCTTACATAATAAACAAGCAAATAAGTAAGCAGCAAATAAACTAGAAAAAAAATCATTTGGCTTAGGGATTCCAATACTATAAAATTTTAATTAAGCACAAATTAATTTACTGAAACTCCAAATTAGCTAGTATTTTCTATCCACCAGTATGCGTTTTATAATCACATGTTATTAATGTCAGCTTGTCCACATCCTTATTTACAATGCTACTCTGTCTGGATTTCTGTAGCCCTGCATTGGGATACCTTTGATTGACTGGTTAAATTCACTACTAGCATGTTGTTCTTTCAAACATTGCATTTGAAAAATAACATATACATGCACTGCCCCAAGAGAGGTACAATGGAGGCAGCTGAGTTTCGAAGACGTGCAATACTGTAATGCAATTCTGATACTGACCAACCGCAGCTAGAACACACTGCACAGGTCTAAGGAAACAGTGCCCAGAAAGACTCACCTCACTTTGGACACTAGCCACAAGTTCTATGGTTCCCATACTTCTGATCAACTGGCCACAACTCCAGGAAGTTCTCCTGACCCCCTCAAGTGTGATGATTCACTAGAAAAACTCACAGAACTCAGGAAAGCATGGTACTTAGGATCAATTATAGTTTATTATAAAGGACACAAATTAGGACCACCATAAGATGAGCTCTGAGAGGATCCCAAACGTGAAGCTTCCATGTCCTTCACCCATGAATTAAAGGTGCACTACCCTCCTGGCACATCAATGTGTTCAGGAAACTCTACAGGGCTTCAGTGTCCAGAGTTTTTACTGTGGTTTTATTAAGTAGACATGACTGACTGATGTTGGGGTGGCAAGACCCAACACCAGGCCATGGGGGCAATGAAGTCCAGCAGAGTCAAAGGAATGAGAACAGACAAGTTTAGAGTGCATAAAGTGGGACCAGGGGGCCAATGCTAGTATGGAGGCTGCGAAGGCCCTGAGCTCTGGGAGCCCACGCTATTTATTGGTGATCAAAGAAGCAAGTGGTGAGGATGTAGGGGCTGAAAGGAAGCAGTGCATCAAGCACATGAGCTATAGCTGTGACAGTTTAGCATTTCCTTTGAAGTATATGGAACATATTCTGCCACTTGAGATAATGGGGAACATGTTCTTCTAGTTTAAGATACAATCGCTTTATGAGCTTGGGAGTGCTAGAAGCAAGAAGCCAGCAAGTCTAGACACGTTCCAGAGGCCACGAGGGGTTTTATACCCTGAGCCCTGGATTCCATCCAAGCCACAAAGGGTTTTATGCCCTGGGCTTAGACTGTGGCATGGCAGGATAGACTACCACCCTTTAACACAGAGCTTGGTGTTCCAAAGGCCATGAGGGGCTTTAGACCCTGGACCGCAGACATGTTCCAAGACTCTTTACATCATGTCAGACATGCAAGCCCTGCCTCAGCTTCTCCCAACATGCCCCACCTTTTTTTTTTCATAAAACCACCACAGCTATCATTGCTTGTTCTCAACAGCAGCTTTCTCTCCAGAGGCAGCTTCTGCATCTGCAGACTAAAAGGAGACAGCACAAGAACATAATTATTAGGATAGAATTTTCAAACGTAGAGCTTCCAATGGCCTTAATCCATTTCATAGGATTGATTGCAGACAGTCCATCGGCTGCCTTGTTCAAGATGTCAGTTCCAGGGTGCAGGACTAAGTGAGACTGAGAAGCTTCAAAAACTTGCTCTTTTAGCTTCACAATATTGAGGGTGAGGTTTTTCATCTCTGCTCTCCAGATGGCATTTAATCTTTTCCCATCAGTGTTCTGTTTCATTATAACTATGGAGAGTAATACAAAAGTCAGATATATTCCAATCACATTGCATGTGGATTCTACTTTCTAAATTCATAATACAATCTCCCATCCAAATCACCGTCTGATGGAGATCATTAATTTGGCTAACTATTTTTGATCTATTTGAGTCTGAGAATTCCATAGTTTTGTGGAATTCTTTTGCCACTTATTGCCAAATTCAGCAGTTTGCACAGATGAGTGTAGAGCCACACCAGCTATTGCAGCAGTAGTAGTAACAGCAATGAGGCCAATTATAGCAAATATAAGAGCAACTATAAATCTTTCAGAATGGGATAAGAGTTTTTTAAGGATCTTAGTTACAATATGAATAGACGGTGATGCCTTCCATGGTCTATTTAGGGACACAGGGATCCAAACTCCTTCCCTGGCTCTAATTAATAAAATAGTTTGATTGTTATCAAAGGTTGAGTTAATGCAGGTAAACAAGTTGCATTTGGAGCATGTAATAAGGTGTGTATTTATATCAAGAGTAACATTTCCTATTGCTAGCATAAAAGGTGGCTGAACACAACTTTGAATCCAAAAGGTCCTGTTGGAAAGAAAAGAAAGAACATATTTACTTTTACCTCCCTCCCCACTAATTATATTTGCCCTCCCAAATTTTGATTGAACTTTGAGCTATAGTTAATTTCCATAATTCTGAATGTTCTTGTCCTATGGCAGGAGATAGCATTTTTGGACTAGGGGCGACAATGCCAGCAGGACTCCATATGATAGGGGAATCAACTTCTGTCCGAACATACTGTGTATGATTCCATTGCCAACGATTCCACTGGTTTATTACATTTGTTCAACAGAGGGCCTTCTGGTGCAATTTTCTTTAAAAATCCCCTTTGGGGACCAATCAATGATGATTCCATAGGAATTAATTTGTAGCACCTCAGCTTTACTTGCCATACAATCTTCCCAAGTTCAAGTGTCCACACCTTCAAACCAAACTCTGTTTTGCCCATATTCAAGCTTATTCAGATGGAACTGCAGAATTTTAGGATTGGAATGATTATATTTTAAACTATGCCCTGAAATCATGTGCAGAATGGCCTGTGATTTATTTTTTCCAGGAACTATTGCCAACCAGGCTTGTGTGTTAATTTGTAAGCATCCAACAGCAGGTCCCAGGCACATTGGAGGATATTTACATCCTATGGATATATTCATTTTCATCCCTTCCTCATTAGGATGCATTGGCCCTCGGTTATCTATGGGCTCAGGCATCCAGGTTGATCCAACTGTTGTTGGTGTACACCTCAATAACAGGATCCATCCAACTCACAGACCTAATTAAAGGAGGAAATGGGACATATGCCCAGTAAGTGAAATCTGAGTTGCTCCTAAAATAGGGAAGCTTACCACCATGGTGAGTACCACCAGCATGGCCACCATCCGGTTACTAGCTGTTTATGTTCTGTGCTTTCAAGTTGTCCTCAGCCATCTGCGCCAACTTCTTGATTTGTCCTCATGTTGGAGGATTTGCCTGACGAGTATTCTCAGTCTTCTCCTTCATCTCTGAGATGTTTATTCATGCCATCACTCGTATTGGGGGTTCTGGCTCTTCCCAGAGTCCTCTCTTCCTGCTGTGGCTCATGATAGATCTTCAGATGTTTGGTGGGCACTCCATTGTTGCAATAAATCTCTACCCCATAAATTGACAGGAATAGGTGTGATAATAGGTTGAATTGTCCCTTCCTGGCCGTCTGGCCCTTGACATGGTAAAATCAAGGAACTTTGGCAGTTCCTACACCAACAATACCCATGGAAGTCTTTTGTTTAGGCAAGTGTCAGGGCCATTGATTTAAAGCAATAATTGAGACATCAGCTCCAGTATCTACTAGTCCTTCAAAGTCCTTCCCCTGAATAGTTACTGTACAAATAGGTTTTTTGTCAGACACTTGATTAACCCAATATACAGCCTTTCCTGCTGGATAAGTACTACCAAAGCCTTCTGTTCTTTTCACTGTGCTGCTTCCTAGTTTTGTGTAAGGTAACAGCAACAACTGAGCAATTCTTTCTCCTGGGGAGGCACACCATAGAGTTGAGGAACTAATAACTAGTTGAATGTCTCCAATATAATCAGAATCAATTATTCCTGTATGTACAGTGACACCTTTCAAATTTAGACTAGACCTCCCAAGTGATAGACCAACTGTTCTTGAGTGTAAGGGTCCCCTAACTCCTATAGAGACCTTTTTTGGTGGCTCTCCAGGAAGCAGGGAGATGGGAATTGTGCTGCAAAGGTCTATGGCAGCACTGCCTGCTGTGGCAGGGGACAATTGTATGTTTGTAAGGGCACTAGCTGTGCCAGATATGTCTCAGTTTGTTGAGGGGCCCGAGATGGGCCCCTTTTCCTGTTTCCAGAAAAAGGTTGTCCATCCCTGTAACATTTATCCTTTCCCATGACCGTAAGCACACAGAGCACAGCTGAACAATGGCAACATCCTCTATTACTGCTTGATTTTCTAATCTGCTCCAATTAGGGTCGACTCCCATTAACTGTTCAAAGGAAACAGGCACAGGTGGCTGCACTTGTGTGTTTTCCCTTGCCTGATTTTGAGCTTTGTCAGCCCACCAGGTTTTAAACTGTAAATACTGAGATGGAGTGAAAACAGATTTTGTTAAAGTATTCCAATCATATGGTATTAACCTATTATCAAGAGCCACATTTTTTAACAAAGTTTGCACAAAAGGAGAGTTTGGCCCATATTGACTAATGGCCTGCTTGAATTCCTTTAACAACTTAAGTGAAAAGGTGGCCCAATTAGCTATATTCTGTCCTCCTTGCTGGGTTATAGTAACTGGAAATTGCCATACTTCAAGGTTTCCATCGGCTCTAGCCTTTTGAATAGAGTTTTGTGTAGCACTGCCAATTGCTCCACGTTTCAATGTTGCAACTACAGGATTGGTAAGTTTTGCAGCTAATTCATCTTCTCACCCATTAAGGGGAGAGGGAGGAAGTGGTCATTCACTTATTTCAGCGGGTGGAGTAAAACATACTTTTTACTAGCAGGCTAGTAAAACATACTTTTTCCATTTCCCTTTCTTTTCTTTAATTTCCTCCAGTTTCTGTTCTTCACATTTAGAATCTGAAGTTAGTTTTTTACACTCATCCTCCCCTTCCTCATGTGAATCTGCCTCATCATCTGTTTCAAATGGCTCAAGAGCTGCCTTTATTAATGCCCACATTGACCACATGGAAACTGGAATTTTTGCCCCCTCTTTATATGCCTTTTAAAAATCTCTTCCAATTCTATCCCATTCATCCAACTCTATGGTCCCTTGTTCCAGGAACCATGCGCAAAACTGCTTTACTGTACTAAAAAGTGATAACAAACTCTGAGTACTAACTTTCACTCCCCCTCTTCATAATAAATGTCTTAAGAAATTCAAATAAACAGTAATATTTGCTTTCATTCAGTCCCATTGTTACCCTGGTTCTTCCGAGCGCTCAGCTTTCCTGCTGAGCTTCTTTCAGTTGTCCTCAGATGTCCTTTAATGATGTGTCCTCTGCTTTCACATGCTCTAGCATTCCTTCACTGGGGTCTTCATTGCCCCACATCGGGTGCCAGGAATGTTGGGGTGGCTGGATCCAACACCAGGCCATGGGGATGACGAAGTCCAGCGGACTCAAAGGAATGAGAAAAGACAAGTTTAGAGTGCATAAAGTGGTACCAGGGGGCCAACACTAGTATGGAGGCTGTGAAGGCTCCAAGCTCTGGGAGCCCACTATATTTATTAGTGATCAAAGAAGCAAGTGGTGAGGATGTGGGGGTTGAAAGGAAGCAGTGCATCAAGCACATGAGCTGTAGCTGTGATGATTTAGCATTTCCTTTGAAGCATATGGAACATGTTCTACCACTTGAGATAATGGGGAACATGTTCTAGTTTAAGATACCATCATTTTATGAGCCTGGGAGTGCTAGAAGCAAGAAGCTAGCAAGTCTAGACACATTCCAGAGGCCACGACAGGTTTTATACCCTGAGCCCTGGATTCCATCCAAGCCACAAAGGGTTTTATGCCCTGGGCTTAGATTGTGGTGCAGCAGGAC
Organism: Pongo pygmaeus; assembly: GCF_028885625.2. Classification (NCBI taxonomy): domain Eukaryota; kingdom Metazoa; phylum Chordata; class Mammalia; order Primates; family Hominidae; genus Pongo; species Pongo pygmaeus. Next base: position 37,111,013 of record NC_072385.2, on the reverse strand, counting down.
AGATTTCCACCCTTTAGCACAGAGCCTGGTGTTCCAAAAGCCACAAGGGGTTTTAGACCCTGGACCCCAGAGATGTTCCAAGACTCTTTTACATTATGTCAGACATGGAAGCCCTGCCTCAGCTTTTCTCCCAACAGACTGATTCACTGGTTGTGTGGATGAACTCCATATCCAGCCTCTGTCCCTTCCCTGCAGGTCATGTTTATATCACATGGTACAAAACCCAACCCTGTAATCACATGGTTGGTCTTCTAGCATGACCAGCACCTACCCTGGGTCATCTCATTAGCATAAACTTAGCAGTGGCCCCAGGGGCTTACCAGGAATGATAAAGACACACCTATTACCTGGGAAATTCTAAGGGTTTAGACACTCCCTCCCAGAAACCCAGGAAAAATATCAAATTATTTATTATACAAGAAAAAGAACTACCTTAGACAGCAAGACACCCAACTTTTAGGTCTTACTTCACTACTCACCAGTTCAGTAGTGAAACCTGAATAAATGCTGAAGTTGATCTGATAAGTGATTACTTCTAGATACGGGTTAGTAAGGAACCAGTCAAAACATCTGAAGCAAACTGAGTTATTTGTTTACCTGATCACACTTCAGGGACTGTTGTGGGTTGGGGGGAGGGGGGAGGGATAACATTGGGAGATATACCTAATGCTAGATGACGAGTTGGTGGGTGCAGTGCACCAGCATGGCACATGTATACATATGTAACTTACCTGCACATTGGGCACATGTACCATAAAACCTAAAGTATAATAATAATAATAATAATAATAATTACAATAAAAGAAAAAAAAAAAGTTTTGTTTTAAAGGTTTAAAGGTTTAAGGTTTAAGCAAGTTTCAAAACCTTAATTGTAAAGAAAATTCTGTGTGTAAACATATTAGCTAAAGTTAAAGGGGCATCATCCAGTTTTTCTGTGAACTGGACATTAAAGTAAAAACACAATGGGTTTTGCTTAAAGCACTAACCTGCTCTTTAACAAAGATTATAAAAGGTTAAAAAGAGTTTATAAAAATCTTACCTTATGGTCCAACATTAAAAATTGAATAAATATGTGTACAAGGTTTTATTAAAACTAAGTTTAACATTAATAACACACTAATATAAAGGTGAAATTCATCTTTTCTGGTATAAAAATCATACAGGAAGCATTGTCAAATATAAAATGGTGTTTGTCTTCTTTGGTCCAAAAACTAATAAAAATAGATGCTAAAGGAAATTTCTCAGTAGAAAGGCACCAAGGGCTGTAAAGTCCACTGCTGATGTCCCCACATTTAAAACAAAATGTTAAAAATTATATACTTGGTTTATCTTCCACTTTCCTTTCCCTCAAAACTAAAAGTCTTTTAGCACATGTACCACCCCTAGAATTTCTGGTAAACCAGCACCAGCCTGAAGATCACATTCTCATCAAAGGGTGAAAAGAAAGGAAACTGGAGCCAGCCTAGGAAGGACACTACCTTGTGCTGCTAACCACCGAGACTGCTGTTCATACAGCGAAAAAAGGATAGACTCATCACAACTGAGTCAAGAAAGCACCACCCCCTCCAGATTCGTGGGCCATAGTCCCAGGGGAAAACTCTACCAAACTAAAGCTAAAATATTTTAACTCTTTCATCTATTCTATTACTCTTCTTCTTTCCTCACTCTATTGCTGACCATCTAGTTATTAACATAACCAAGTCAATTTCACCTCAAACTATTGCATTTAATGCTTGCCTTGTTACACCATGTGGGAACTTGCCAAGTCAAAGTCAGCTCTCTACTTCAGAAAAGTACCTCTGTCCCTCCTGACTCTCCTCAGACTGGGCATTAGTAAATTAGGACCATTTAATCTGGGGAAATTTTGATAAAGACTCCAGTGTCAATGAGGAGTCTTGCCCCTCAATGTAGAGCTTTTATGCCATAGTTGGTCCAACATTCTGTGGACCACTAAAGAGCAAGGATGGATGGCCTCAAACAGTTTTTGTAATTTCCTAAATTCATACATTCATTTTACTAGAGGATCATAAAAGTTAAAGACTTAAAACAAACTTTGGCAATTAAGACAGGATACCAAGATGCAAATGCCTGGTTGGAATGGATCAAATACTCCATCTACATGTTAAACAAAAGCAATTGTTATGCTTGTGCACATGGCAGGCCAGAGACCCAGATTATCTCCTTTCCACTAAGGTGGTCCTCCAGTCAACCAGGCATGGGCTGCATGGTAGCTCTTTTTCAGGATTCTATAGCCTGGAGTAATAAGTCATGCCAAGTTCTCCCTGCTATATCCCAAAGTCTGGCAACCTGCAGGTCAGCCCCCAAGGGCCATCCAGCCTCTCTCACCCAACACTAAGTTCACTTCGTGTCTCTCATGACAGGGAGGAAACTTAGCGTTCCTTGGAGACCTGAAGAGATGCAGTGAGCTTAAGCATTTTCAAAAGCTTATCAATCAGTCAGCCCTTGTTCATCCCCAAGCAGATGTGTGGTGGTACTATGGTGGACCTTTACTGGGCACTCTGCCGAATAACTAGAGTGGCACTTGTGCTTTAGTCCAATTGGCTATCCCTTTCACCCTGGCATTTCATCAACCAGAGGGAGGAAAAATAAGGCATCATAAAGTGAAAGAAGCCCCTTATGGGTCTTTCGACTCTCAAGTCTATTTAGACGCAACTGGAGTCCCACAGGGAATACCAGATCAATTTAAAACTTGAAATCAAATAGCTGCAGGATTTGAGTCAATATTTTGGTGGGTGACAGTTAATAAAAATGTAGATTAGATAAACTACATCTATTACAACCAACAGCAATGAGTTTTTCATGAGTTAAAAGAAAAACTCATGTCGGCCCCAGCCCTGGAGCTATCTGACCTGACAAAACCCTTTACAGTCTGTGTCAGAAAGAGAAGAAATGGCAGTTGGAGTTTTAACTCCAGACTGTGGGGCCCTGGCCAAGGCCAGTGGTCTATCTCTCAAAACAACTAGATGGAGTTTCCAGAGGCTGGCCCCTATGTCTAAGGGCCCCAGCAGCAATGGCCCTGTTAGCACAAGAAGCAGATAAACTAACCCTTGGGCAAAACATGAATATAAAGGCCCCCCATGCTGTGGTAACTTTGATGAATACCAAAGGACTTCACTGGCTAACAAATTCTAGATTAACCAAGTACCAAAGCTTGCTATGTGAAAATCCCCACATAACCATTGAAGTTTGCAACATTCTAAACCCTGCCACCTTGCTCCCGGTATCAGAGAGCCCAGTTGAACATAACTGTGTAGAGGTATTGGACTCAGTTTATTCTAGTGGGCCCAACCTCTGAGACCATCCTTGAACATCAGCAGACTGGGAGCTGTACGTGGATGGGAGCAGTTTCTCCAACCCTTGCAAAGTGACTCTGAAGAAGACAACAAGCCCTGCTCCAGTCACGCCTGGAAGCTGACTGGTCCACGCATGGCCGAAGCATGAGGAAACTCATCGTGGGACTCATTTTCCTTAAAATTAGGGCTTGTACAGTAAGGACTTCAACTGACCTTCCTCAGACTGAGGACTGTTCCCAGTGTATACAGCAAGTCACTGAGGTAGGACAAAAAGTTGCTACGGTCCTATTATTTTATGAGTATTATAAGTGCACTGGGACTCTAAAAAGAACTTGTTTGTATAATGCTATTCTATACAAGATATGTAGCCCAGGAAATGACCAACCTGATGTGTGTTATGACCCATCTGAGCCTCCCATGACCACAGTTTTTAAAATAAAATTAAAGGCTGAGGACTGGTGCAGCCTCATAAATGATACGAGTAAAGTGTTAAAACAGAAGAAAAAGGGGTGCCCAAACAAGTCACCTTGAAATTTGATGCCTGTGCTGTCATTAATAGCAATAAGTTAGGAAGGGGATGTGACTCTTTTAACTAGGAAAAAGACTACATGACCGAAAATAAGTACATTTGTCATGAGTTAGGACTGTGTAAAAATGAATGTGGATACGCCTCTTGTGTCATTTGGGCCACTTGGATAAAAAATGAAAAGGATCCAGTCCACCTTCAGAAAGGAAAAAATGGCCCTTCCTCTACTAAACAAAAATGTAACCCCTTAGAGCTAGTAATAACCAATCCCCTTGATCCTTGCTGGAAAAAAAGGGAGTGTGTGACCTTAGGAATCAATGGAGCCAGACTGGATCCTCAAGTAAATATCTTGGTTTGAGGAGAAGTCTATAAATGCTCTCCTGAGCTAGTATTTCAAACCTTCTATGAGAACTGAATGTGCCAGTACCAGAAATTCCAGGAAAAACAAATTTGTTTTTGCAATTAGCCGAGCATGTAGCCCAATCTGTCAATGTCACTTCATGTTATGTATGTGCAGAAACTGTAATGGGAGATCAATGGCCATGGGAAGCCCGAGAATTAGTACCTACAGACCAAGTTCCTGATGAATTCCTGGCTCAAAAGAATCACCCTAATAACTTCTGGGTCCTAAAAGCCTCAATCATTAGACAATACTGTATAGCAAGAGTGGGGAAGGACTTCACCCTTCCTGTAGGAAGACTCAGCTGCCTTGGGCAAAAACTGTACAATAGTACTACAAAAACAGCCACCTAGTGGAGTTCCAACCACACTAAGAAAAATCTATTTAGTAAATTCCCAAAGTTGAAAACTGTGTGGACCCACCCAGAGTCCCACCAGGACTGGACAGCCCCCACTGGATTATACTGGATATGTGGGCATAGAGCTTACACCAAATTACCTGACCAGTGGGCCAATTGGCACCATTAAACCATCTTTCTTCCCACTGCCCATAAAGACAGGTGAACTCCTGAGCTTCCCTGTCTATGCTTCCCGTGAAAAGAGAAGCATAGCTATAGGAAATTGGGCAGATGATAAAAGGCCCCCTGAGAGAATCATACAATGTCATAGGCCTGCTACTTGGCCACAAGATGGCTTGTGGGGATACCGGACCCCCATTTACATGCTCAACCAAATCATATGGTTACAAGCTGTCTTAGAAATAATCACTAATAAGACCAGCAGAGCCTTGCGTATTATGGCCCAGCAAGAAACTCAGATGAGAAATGCTATCTATCAAAATAGATTGGCTTTTGACTACTTGCTAGCAGCTAAAGGAGGGGTCTGTCAGAAATTTATCCTTACTAATTGCTGTCTACACATAGATAATCAAGGGCAAAGAGTTGAAGACATAGTTAGAGATATGACAAAATTGGCACATATGCCTGTGCAAGTGTGGCATGGATTTGACCCTGGGGCCACGTTTGGAAAATGGTTCCCAGGGCTAAGAAGATTTAAACCTCTTATAATAAGAGTTATAATAGTAATAGGAAACTGCTTACTGCTCCCTTGTTTGCTACCTGTACTTTTTCAAATGATAAAAAGTTTAATCACTACCTTAGTTCACCAAAATGCTTCAGCACAAGTGTACTATATGAATCACTATCGATCTGTATTGCAAGAAGACATGGGTATTGAAAATAAAAGTGAGAACTCCCACTAATGAGTGAGGTTCTCAAAGGAGGGGAATAAGAGCAGAGACCACCCCTTATATTGTCTTATGCCCAATTTCTGCCTCCAAAGAAAGAAGAAGTAAAAACTAAAAGGCAGAAATGGTATCCACAGGCAGACAGCCTGGCGCCATACCCTGGGCCTGGTTAAAGAGCAACCCCTGACCTAACTGGTTATGTTATCTATAGATTCCAGACATTGTATGGAAAATCATTGTGAAAATCCCTGTCCTGTTCTGTTCCATTCTGATTACCAGTGCATGCAGCCCCCAGTCACGTACCCCCTGCTTGCTCGATCGATCATGACCCTCTCACATGGACTCCCTTAGAGTAGTAAGCCCTTAAGAGGGATAGGAGTTGCTCACTCAGGGAGCTCAGTTTTTGAGATTTGAGTCTTGCCGACGCTCCTGACCAAATAAAGCCCTTCCTTCTTTAACTTGGTGTCTGAGGGGTTTTGTCTGTGGCTCATCCTGCTACAGAGGCAGGAGAATCACTTGAATCCAGGAGGTGGAAGTTGCAATGAGCCAAGATTGTGCCAGTGCACTCTGGCCTGGGCAACAGAGTGAGACTCAGTCTCAAAAAAAAAAAAAAAGAAGTAACATACCATCATTTCTGTTGTCTTCTGGTCACACAGACTGACCCTGACACGTGGGAGGGGTCATCGTAGATACTGGCAACCACAGACCAGGCTTTGGCCACCAGTGATTCATGTTCCTCTGCATGATAGACACACCAGCCCTACCTAGATCTTCCCCCTTGCTCGCCCAGCAAAATCTTATCCCCATCACAGAATCAGCTCAAAGTCCAAAATCTCACTCTCAAAATCAGATCCAAGTGTTGAAGAAGTTCCTCAGGTGTAGTTCCTCAGACATAATTCTCAATCTGAAAACCTGTGACATAAGGAGACAAGATATCTGTCTGTCCTGCACACACCTGACATTGGTGTAACAGGCAGGGAATAACTGTATAAACATTCTTGTTTTGAAAGAGGGAAAATGGGAGCAAAAGGGAGTCATGGTCCATAACAGTCCCTCTGGGCAATGGTGGGAGTCCCTTGCCCAGGACTCAGCCCTACACGGCCCAGAAATAACTCCATAACTCTTAATTCCATTTTCTGGGCTCTTGGACCCACCTCTGAGTCATCTGTTTTTTTCATGACAGGTACTATGTATGGTTTTTTCAGCTTCTTCTGCTTAAAGAAATTAGGGGTCCAAAGTTCTTTCTTCTTTGTGAACTGTCTGTGTCAGTCCAAGCTAGAGGTGTTTCTGGTGATGTAAGTCTCTTAAAAACATTGTGGGTCTCATGTGAATCTCACTGGGGTTTACTCCATTAGACAAAAGTGACACCCACAATCCTCTTCGATGTAAGTCCTTCTCCATTTTGGATTTCTGCTGAGGAACAGCTTCCTTAAGCATCGTAGAAGCTCTCTTGTGTAATGGAGAGGATCTGTGAAGCATACATTTAAAATTTTAGAGGGCCTTTTGTCTGGCTTAATGGTATTCAGAGGCACAATCTTTGATCATTCTGAGGTCTTAACAAAGGATTTTTCAGTCACACACTTGGCTTCATCTCTGAACTATGCTTTTCTGAGAGTTTCCTGTGTTTGATCTTTGCTCAGAAGCCATTTCTTAATTTTAGCATCAATTGACATCTGAAGAGGCTGGAAATCTTCAAAAACAGCAAATTTTGGCTCCTTTCTCTTCAATGTATCTCTCTTCTCTCATATTTTACCATAAGCAATAAGAAGACACCAGGCAATACCTTCAACTCTCTGCCTTGAACAACATCCTTAGCTAGATCCCCTAGTTTATTAAATCATCTCCTAACTCCTGAATTACTGCATGCAGTGGTGTTGCTCAGCTTTCTACCACCACATAACAAGGACCCCATTTTCTCTCACATCCAATCAAATTTTCCTCACTTTCCTTTATGCCTCTACCAGTCACCTCCTCAAATTCAAATGCTACTGACAGCCTGTCCCAAGCAATTTAGGCTTTCATGAATGCTTTCCGTAAGGCCTCCCAGCTACTGCCCACTGCCTGGTTCTAAAGACACTCATGTTTTAGGTATGTGTTGCAGCAGTGCTCTACTTCCACATACCAAAATTATTATTAGTTATCTCTTGCTGAGTAACCTCAACACAGAGTATCTAGAGATAACGACTATTTTTATTACAAAGTTTCTGAGTCAGGAATCTGGGAGTGGCTTTTGTGGGTGGTGCTGGCTCAGGGTCTCTGATAAGATTGCAATCAAGCTATACCTGGAGCTGTAGCATCTGAGTGCTTGACCGGGGCTGGGGATCATGTGCTTGCTGGTAGGAGGCTTCAGTTCCTTGCCACGCAGGCCTCTCTATAGGGCTGAACATGACATGGAGGCTGATGTCCTCCAGAGAGCGTATTCCAAGGGGCAGAGGAGAGTGAGGGCAAGACAGAAACTGAGTGTGTTCTGCAACCTAAACTCAGAAGTGACATGACTTGGTACAGCATGGGAGGTGACACACAAAGACACTATGGAAAGTGGAGATCCTTAGGGGCCAGGTGGCAATCATGCTAATTGCTGACACCTGCTTTACTGCCAACCCCCCATAGCAGGCCCCCAGCAGGTCCTTGAGTCTGCTCAGAGCTTGTCTCAGATAGACCCACTACTAATATCAAGGGGCTGGACTGCTTCCTTCTGTGAATGCTGTACACATAATTTTAATGTAACAATTCACCTTTTAAATATAGCCGTAAGCTATTTTCTCCACTTTACTGCCAGAAGGCAATGCTCTCTGAGGACTTCACATGGCAAGGAGGCCTAGATGGATACCTAATTTTCTCCCATAGCAGCAGCACACTCCCAACTCTGCAGTCTGACTTGTGTGTCTGAATTTAATATGGGATCAACTTATTGTTGGAGAGAGCCATCCTGATAGTGGCACAACTGTGAGCACTTTTTTTTTTTTTTTGAGATGGAATCTCACTCTGTTGCCAGGCTGGAGCATAGTGGCACGATCTTGGCTCACTGCAATCTCCACCTCCTGGGTTCAAGTGATTCTTCCACCTCAGACTCCTGAATAGCTGGGACTACAGGTGAGCACCACCACGCCCAGCTAATTTTTGTATTTTTAGTAGAGATGGGGTTTCACTATGTTGGCCAGGATGGTTTCAATCTCTTGACCCCGTGATCCGCCTGCCTCGGCCTCCCAAAGTGCTGGGGGATTACAGGTGTGAGCCACCGTGCCCAGCCACTGTGTGCACCTTTTACTTTTGAGTACAAAAGTTCTGGCTAGTCCTGCTTCAAAGTGTTGCATCGGAACATGCAACATAAGTCTCCCTGGCTGGGCGTGGTGGTTCATGTCTGTAGTCCCAGCACTTTGGGAGGCCAAGGTGGGCAGATCACCTGAGGTCAGGAGTTTGAGACCAGCCTGGACAACATGGTGAAACCCGGTCTCTACTAAAAATACAAAAAATTAGCCGGGTGTGGTGGCGCGCAATGGTAGTCTCAGTAACTGGAATGGCTGAGACAGGAACATCACTTGAATTCGGGAGAAGGAAGTTGCAGTGAGCCCAGACTGCACCAGCCTGGGTGAAAGAGTGAGACTCCATCTAAAACAAAAACAAAAACAAAAACAAAAAACCATCTTCCCAAGGCACAGGTGCTGAAGAAGCTCTGTTCTTCATTCAGCTCTCCAGAGGGGAACACGAGGGTTCTTTCTGGGGCTTGCCCATGCAAGGAGACCCATCCTAGATTCAACTGCCCCCTCCCTCTGCAGGTCAAACCCTTCAGGCAAGGAGCCAGGGGCTTCTCTGTGGATCTGGGCAGGCCAGAGGTCCCAGGCCTGTATGGGGAGACAGGCCTCTGTTAAGGCAGCCTGTGGGAGTGCACATTCTTTGGGGAAGCCCCACATGAATTGCAGGGAACAAGGAAGCTGGTGCAGCCCATGAAAATATTTGTTTTTAATTTTCTTGATTTTTTAGACCATAGAAGTATTACATGTTTGTTAACATTTTAAGTATTACATATATAAAGCATAAATTCTTACACAAGAGTATAATATTCTAGCATTTTGTTCATGTGTGTATGCATATATATGTTTATATAATTTTGAAATATTCATTTGGCAGATATTTATGTGCACTGCACACTGGGGATATAATAACAAAACAATCAGACATTATAGAGCTTACATACTTATCTGGAGAGAAAAGCAATGAGCCTAATAAATGAAAAACTATGTGAGATATGAGAAGGAACTAAATGTTCTGGGGAAATTAAGCAGGGAGAAGGAGAAGGAAAGGCTGAGTGAGAGAGGATTAGTTTTGAATAGAATGATTATGAAAGGCAGCACTAAGAAGGTAACATTTGAGCAAAGACCTGAAGGAGAAAACCATGTGTATACCCAGGGCAAAAATCATTCCAGGCAGCAGGAACCACAGGTGCAAATGTCTCGGGGCAGAAACACATCTGGTGAGTTCAAGGACCAGTTACAAGGCTGGCATGCCTGGAGCAGAGAAGGCAGAGGGGAAGGAACAGGAAGAGAGAGGCAGAGAGTTGTTGGGTGGCAGGAAAGGGGAGGCATTTGAAGAGTCTTGTATTTTACTCTGAGAGAGATGAAGCACCATTGAGGAATACAGAACAGAGAAACAACATGATCTGACTTCAGCTTTAAAAAGATCACTGTGCCTGCAGGTGACCACAGACTGTAGGAAGGCAAGGCAGAGACCAGTGAATTTAACCTTGTGGTCTCAGGTACAGAGGAGGTGGGAGGTCAGGTTTAACCAGGGTTGGGATTTAGCTGAGTGAGACAAATTGAGAAAGAGACAAAGGGACTGAGGCTAACGCAAGAATGGGAAAATGATTGGCACTACGGCCCATCAGGGCTGGGGAAGAGGGAAGTGAGGCTGGGGAGAGGGAGAAAAGATGGTGGGACCATGGGTTAGAAGGAGTGTCTAAGTGGTAGAAGGTGTGTGTGTGTTGTAAGTTTGAAAGGGATTAAAAAGTTAATGGAATTGGAGAAAGAGAGGAGTGCGTGGGAAAGACAAGCTGGGGTTACTGGAGAATGGAATACCCCAGATCAAGATTCTAAATAGCATCGCAGTTTTTGGTAATGTCATCATCAAGGGTATGACCATGAGCTGAGGTGGGGAGGAGAACTTGATTACGGGAGGAAAGGAGGTCAAAAACTGAAAGGCCAGATTGTAGAAGGATTCCACGCATGGAGAGACTTGGCCAGGAGCTCAAATGCCCAGAAAAAGGGGGCTAATGACTTTAGGGTAGGAATTGATGGCTGCAAAGAAAACTAATCATGAATTCTAGCTGTTCCAGCTTCAAAGACGGAGGATTTTAGGGAGCACTGAGGGAGAATGGTCTGCAAGTGGCGTTGAGGAGCCTGGAGGAACCCCGCCCACTTCCAGACCTGAGGACTCATTTGATACATACTGTTCTACAAGCCATAGGCACAATTAATGCCACAGTTCATTTTTATAGCTGCTTCATTTCCCATTTCATAGGTGTCTCATGATGCATTTCACTGTCTCCTCTTGAAGGTCACTGAGGTTGTTTCAGATTTCCTCTTGTCATTACAAGCAATCCTGAAATTACCATCTTTGTTAATAATTACAGTGCCCATTAAGACCAGGCAAATGGGAAGCAGGAACCTGGGGCCTCCAAATTGCCCACTGCCCACCAACAACTGGGCCGAGAAGGTGCAGCCTGCTCGCAGCCCCGTGTCCTGATGGGGATGTCTTGCAATCCAGTTTAATTTCCCACATCCTCCTTTATCGGGGCTCACTTTCTTTAGAACCCTGCCCAGGGGTTTCTAGAGTGACTGCATGGGTTGTTCCTCTGTGGCATGATGATTTGTGCAGCATGAAGGCCATCTGACAACCTAGGGAACTGAAAATATAGGACATCTGCCAACCTCCTGGTGGACACCTGAGAGGGAGTGGAGAGGACTGATTTCAGTCTCACAAGCACAGCATTTTATGAAGAGAAGGACAAATTCACATGTCAGCATCTTGAGAGAAAACCCCAGACATGGAAAGGAATCCATTTGAGTGGGAGGAGCCGTGGTTGCCAGCTAGGACCTGGGTTCTAGGGCTGCTTCTGCCACAATCTCTCCAGAGAACTTGGGCACACTCCCCACCCTTCTCAGAGCCCAGGTCCCCATTTCTAAGTTGGAAACTGGGATCCAGAGGACAGAGCACCATTGAGAGGGAGCCAGCCGGAGCTGGCTTTCTAGCCAGGTGCCCTGAGTTTCCTCAGTAGAGGGCCTACTGGAAGTTGATTCCTGGGGTGTGAAATGGGAACTTTAGGTACCTCTTTCCCACCCAGGTCCACAAGCCCTTACCCAAAGCCTTAAGCATTTTTGGAATCGAGAACACTGCAGCTCGGGAAGAGTAGCACGCTGCACGTGCAATTTTACATGACACCCTGGTGGAGGGGTGGCTGGGGCAGCACCCATCACCAAACTCATGAATATGCTTCAGGGAAATATCTGCATGTTCACTCCCAGTGGGATCAGTGAAAATGAGAAATAGCCTTATATCAGGTCAGCTCGGGTTTTGCTGTCCAACGAGCCATGGAAAGATTTCTCCTTTTAGGTCCAGTTCTTCCCTCTGGCATAGAAAAGGCAATGGCAGCAGACCTGGAGAGAAGGCATCTCATGTGGAGAGAAGGCATCCACAGAATGTGGGGGCCCTGGGCTCCTGCTCCTCTCAGAGGCAGGGCATGCCATGCCCTGAGCAAGAATGCGAATGTTGTGAAAATGTCACATCTAACACTTGTGCATGTTATCTTCCTCCTGAAGAAAGTACCTGTCCTCAGAATGAGCCCAGAACACCTCAGGGCACCCTGTTCCCCTGCCTGCCCATGGGCTCCCTCCTGGACTTCAGGAGGGGATAGGGTATCCATCTGTCTGTTGCCTCTACTCTGTTCCCATGCAGCAGCCTCCTGCATATCACAGTGACATGACCCTGCTCTCCTCTGAACCCAGGTGCAGCAAAGGGAGCCAGGAAGACCTTGATTCCTCACATGTCCCTTCTGCTCTTGGTCTGAGATGCACCCAGCAAGGCAGTCAGAACTCAGGCTTCGATAACACCTCCTGGCATTTTGCTGTGAAAGGGGCTGCAGCTGAATTGCTTCTTGGTAAACCACAGTGCCTGCCTTTGGATTCCAATACCGGCTCCACCACCTGCAAGGCAGCTTCGATTCCCCTGTCTGTAGCACGGGGGTGATAATAGCCAATACTCAGCATAGTTTCATCAGCTCATGTACACAAAATGAACAGCACAGATCTTGTCATGGTGGCCCCCCTACAAATCAGTGTTAGTTTTCTTTCCCCTTTAAGTCTGAGTCTAAACAAACAGGAACCACATTCAGTTAACACACTTTCACCATTTGTGTAGAAGTCATCTACTTCCTTTCATGCTATTTTTGAATGGTTTTAGAAAACTATAACCATTAGGGCAATGTAAACTTCTAAAGAGATACTTGGAAACTGTTTTGGAACTGATGTATCCCTCAGACACCTTAGTGAGGGAGACTTCCTCCTGGTAGCCTTTTGCATTTATCTTCTCAGCATTTGCCTTAGAAAGCTTTCAGAAGCAGGTGTTATCATTTTTGTACAGGACACTAGCAAGTGAAAAAGAAAACATGGGTACATTCGTTTCCTCTGCTGTCTGTGCACATTGAGTCACCAGCTGAAGGTGGAGGTAAAATGGGCTGCAGAGGGCCTACCTCGCTCTCCCGGGAAGCTCCTGTTGCTCCAGCTCGTTCAAGTCCCCAGCTCAATGGGCTTCTGCATGGTGGGGGCTCTGGCATCCTGACACTGAATGCCGAGCAGAGGTGGCCATCTCTCCAGAAACTTATGTAGAGAAAGGCTCTTGCTGGGGACAGAGGAGAAAAGGGGCGGTTTGGCCACGCAGGGCTCAGGGGTCAGAATGGGACTTCCAACTACATTCCCACCACCCTCATATCCCATCACCCTGGATATGAGTGAACCTCACCTTTTATGTCACTACTTGTTGTTTCTGAGTCTTGGTTTTCTCATCTATAAAATAAAGACAATACTATCTACCCCAGAGGGTTCTCGCAAGTTAGAGAGCATGCTCATGTAGTACCTGGCGTGTAACTGTGTCTGCTGTTATTATGGTGGGTGTTGCTTACAACTAGAAGAGGGGAACCTCCAATTCAGAAGTCCAGAATGTTTATTTGGTAGGATCGATCCAACATAACTGCAGAGGGATTTCCATGTGACTGATATTGAGGGTCACTTTCCAGCTTTCAGCATCAGCAAGATTTCAGGGGTTCCCAAAGTGGTCCTCATGAAGTGAGCTGGAGGCAGTGAAAGAGTAGAGTCACCAACATACTTGTCACAACCTTAATGAAGTCTTCATTAGAGGTGGCATACAATTTGTTCTCAAGTCTGCATGGATTTTTGCATGTGAATGAATATATATACTTGCTAGCCAAATGAAACAATAAACATGGAAATGCTTTGAACAGAACAACACCAGCACATTCATATTCAGGGAAGATATTGTTTTTATGTGCAGACACACCAACCTATGAATAATCAGACTGGTGGTGCACTGTACTAGCAGACAGTTTGTGTCTTCCTGATTCTTTCTAGTTAGGGACACTTCCTTAGTGTCCCTAGCATCCCTATGTGCTGCAAGTGGACATAACTGATCTTCCAAAGCTTGGCCTCCAGTTCTCATCAGCTAGACTTGCTGCGTGTATTTGTCAGAATAGGTGTGATCCTGCTCCAATTATCAATTAATTCCCCGTGTCTCCGTGGGTTAGTACAACAAATGTTTATTTGTCATTCACATCCAGCCTAATGCAGGGCAGGGGCCCCTTCTGTGCACTCTGGGTCCTGAGGCTCCCTCGTGGTCACCAGTGCTTCCCCCGCCTTCCATGGGGGATGCAGCGATCTGGCCCAGCTGTACTAGGCTGGGAAATGGAGGGCTGGCATGGTATTTGGTGAGCCCCCGAATCTCAGAGACCTGGCACTGGCAAAACTAGAGTGTCCTGCCTTTCTTCCAGCAATATCTTCTTGCTAAATGTGCATCCATATGTCCTACATTTCTAGCGAAGATGCAAGAGGGCCTGCTACTCCATCCTCCATGGGCTGGCTGGACTCACGCGGTATTGCCCTGTGGTTCCCACGTGAAAGGCACACCCTGGGGGAGGTGCCAGACTCTCCTCTGGGGCGTGGTGGGAAAGAAGAATTGTATTTCTTTCTATCTCACATTCTCATTTCTGTTTTTGTAGGCTTTACAGTGTACACAAGACATGTGTGCCATAGTTCATTGATAAACTTTCTAAAGAAATATATAAATATAATAGAACTATAGCCTCAGAAATTTTTAATGATAAAAATTGTGTTCAGAATGAAATGGAGATGGCTATTTTAGAGATCAAGGAGGTAACTTCTTGACTGGCTGAAATACCATATTTAGTTCTTTTCAATATTCTGTGATTATTCTCCTCTCATGAGAGAGGTTTACTCAAATGTATGTAGTTTTTGTTTTTTTTTCACGAGGCCCTCAGGTCTTTGGGAATGGCATCACACTTCACACTAATCTCTTAGTGTTATGCTCACCTTTAAATAAAAAAAAAAAATGTTGAAGTATTTATTTTCTCTCCACTATGTTGTAAAATTTTCCACAATGGCAAATGCAAGCCATTTAGTCTTGCAGGGAAGGAGAAGCAAGACTAATGATCTCCACACTGGAGAACTGCCTGTCTTCCTTTTTCTTCTCTTTCTTTTTCATTTGTTGGGCAGTGGGTAGGGGCAGTGGAAGTGAGGAGACAGAGGGCAGTGTCTATACTCTCTGGGCCCCTAAGCAAATCCCATCGCTGTCCAAAAGATGGAGCTGTGGTCCTGTAGCCAGGGTGGAGCCCTGTGGACCCTGCCAGAGATCCTGTTCCTAAAGGGAAGGCCAAAAATCACTTGTTGATCATGCTCGGAGTCCATGTTTAAGGTGTATGATACCTTAAACAGAGAAAAACTATCCTTAAAGGTAGCAGGAAGCCAAAGATGGCAAGAGGACGAATGGCTTCGGCAGCGGACATTTGAATATTACAGTTCTGTCACTTGAGCAGAGGATGGTTCATGGGGTTATCACACTCCCATATTTATGCTAAATAGAATAATTAGACTAAAGATGGTTCTAGAGATAATCACTAACCAAACCACCTCAGCCCTGGAAATGCTCGTGCAACAACAAAACCAAATGCACCTGACAATTTATCAAAACAGACTAGCACTAGACTACTTATTAGCAGAAGAAGGTGGGGTCTGTGGTAAGTTTAATATCTCTAATTGCTGTTTTAACATAGACGATAACGGAAAAAGCAGTTCTAGAAATTACTTCAAACATCAGAAAAGTAGCCCAAGTACCAACCCAAACCTGGAAGGGATGGGACCTGGCAAACCTTCTGGGAGGGTGGTTCTTTAATTTAGGAGGATTTAAAACATGGGTAGGGACAGTAATCTTCATCATTGGGCTCCTCCTGTTTCTCCTATGTTATCCCATTGATAATAAAAGCCATTAAAACTCTTGTTGAAACTACAGTTAACCACCAGACAATCCTGATGATGCTCCTGCTACAATGACACAGTGGATACCAACCCGTTTCTCAAGAATACCCAAAAAATTAAGGTTTTCCTTTTCCAAGGTGCCCACGCCACCCTCTATGTCACATCTGCAGTAGTTATTGAGAAAGTTGCCCCTTTTCCCTTTTTTCTATAACCAAATAGACAGGAATGAAAGATTCTCTCTGGGGCCTGAAAGCTTGAAGGGATGAGTATCTCCTCCCTTCTCAGGCCCAGTCCAAAAGCACAAGTCCATGTGAGTCAGCAGCGTGTGTCAGCAAGATAGCAGAATCAGGAAGAGAGCCAGCTGGAAGACACCTACCCTGGCCGGAAGACACGTACTCCTGAAGATTGAGAAGGAGGCCATCCAGGTACTATGTAGCAATCACGTCAGACTGGGACACTTCCTGTTTACAGAGGACTATAAAACCCCTGTCCCGTCCTCCTTGGTGCTGATGTCATTTTAGGCCTCAGTCCACCTGCACCTAGGGGCTCATTAAACAGCTTGTTGCTACACACACACACACACACACACACACACAAAATCACTTGTTGCTTCTTCTACCTGAACATTTCAGACATGGCTGCCCTGGAGTCAGCCATGACAGGCTGAAATCATGGCAATTTTCAATGCTGGTCTTCAAAAGCTGGTGAAGAGTGAGAGAATGCTTTCATTTTCTCCCCGAACACAGTCTGACAGTATCTTCTGCTTTAACTGAAATACAGGGTCTGAACTTAGCAAAGTCACCCGTGCTGCAGGACACTGCCTGGCTGGTGGGCAGTCGGCCTGTTGTGATGTGTGGCCTGAACTTGACCTTGAAAGTGGGGTAATAATGATCAACCCATCACCCTGCTTGCCTTGAGGCTGCTTCAGATCTAACAAGGAAAGCTTTGGAAATCCGTGGAGCCCATGGACATAGGAGGGCCCACTGGCTGTCCAGGTGGCCACTTGGGTCTCTCTCCATCAGCAGCCCCCCTTCTTAGCCTGAGCAGACACCCCCAGCTGCCTGGGGATGCCAACTGCCTGTACTACCACCAGTAATCTCTCCTGCCTCTATTCACACATTAAATGCACTTTTTCAAAGCCTATTCAGTCTCTGGTAACTGCAACATTTGATAAGTATTTGAATGAGGACTTTAGAAACCAGGAAACCAGGTTCCAATTTAATTTAAAACTTTTTACTTTCAATTAATTATAATTTCTCTAAAATTGAAATTTCTAGCAAGACTCAGGGGAGGCCAGGTAGACCTATTTAAGCATAGGAAGTCACTTGGACACCCTTAAAACCAGTGGTTTGCAACCTTAGCTACATATTAGAACAACCTGGGAAGCTTTCAAAACTCCTGATGCCACAGTGGGGCACCCCCGGCCAGGGCTACAGTATGAGTTTCCAGGGCTCCTTCATCTGTAAAAATATATTGAGACATTTTATGACTGCTTTGGTATAAAGACAAATATGTTAATTTTGCATATTAAAACCTCTTCTTTGACATAAAAGTCTGTTTTCTTCATTTGATTTCAAGTGAAATGTAAACCTTTTGTGTGTTCTAGGCACTGTGCCTAGTGGGTAAGTCAACCTAGCAGAGGAGTTTATGGGGTGAACCCAGCCTTCAGCATTTTCTTAAGCTCCCCCAGGCCATCCTATTGCAAAGTCAAAGTAGATAACCATTTTCAACCATCTAGGACAGAAGGCCTATTTGGCTGGACTGGTCCTGGTGATCCAAAATAGCCTGGAGAGTTCTGGTTCCTTTAGTTCTAATGGACCGTGTCCAGCCAAGGTTGGCCTGATCTTGGCCCTGCCTGCCCCAGGCCCTGAAATTCTGGTGAAATCAAACATCCTTGACTCCCACCTTTGGGATTCTGACCTGTACCTGCTGCCAATGAACCCTCCATCTCAGAGCTGGAAAAACAGAAGGACCTTGTAGACCTTGTAGAAATGTAATTTCTAGTTGCAGAAGCAGCCTTGTTACTGTAGCACCTGGTTCAAGGTCATGGAAATGGCCAAAGCTAGAACTGGGCCCAAGCCCTATCTCCACATCTCATGCTAAGCAATCCCTCAGGAATGAAACTCATCGCCCAAATGGGCAAAAGCAGTATGCTCTCTTGAGGGTGTAACTTGCTTGGGCCTTCTCTCTGTCCAAGAGCAGGCCCAGTGGTGAAACCACAAGGGGCCAGTTGCTCTCTGGTTGGCATTAGCTATAGCTTGTCTGAGAATAGGGTGAATAAGAACCAAAGTGGAAGCCTCCAAGGCAACACCAGAAGGCTGCTTATTACACCATGTTGATGCCAGGCTCAGTGGGAGGAGGAGATGAATGTTAGTGATGGCCACAAGAGAGCTGCAGATGTTCTGAAAGATGGGGCACAGCTGCTTTAACTGCCTTCACACCCATGGAATCCCTTCCCTCCTCTCCACTTTCCCTCTCTCCCTGCTTCCTTCTTTCCCTCCTTCTTTCCTTTCTTCCTTCTCTGCATCAACGAACACCTGTTGAGAACCTATTTCTAAATGTGTGAGAGACTGCAGGAGGTGTCTAACAAGGAAGAAACATGTCAAGCCTTCAGGGTCTATGGGGAGAAAGCCCAGCACGTAGGTAAATTACAGAACATCAGCAGCAGGTCAGATATATGGGAGCATAGGGCACGGGGCACAGGGCAGGGGGCATGTCATGGCCCTGTGGCTTGCTGAAGCCAGGGTCTCATAGGTAGTGCCATTTGAGCTGATTTTTGAAGAAGGCTCTTTGGTTGTCATGGAGATGAGGCTGGCAGGTGAGCATGCACAAGATGTGGAATTGAAAGGGAATTTGAGTGTTCTCCAGTGCTGTTAACTCAAGTGCTTCCCATTAGGAGTCGAGGCATTAATGAAATGCAACCACCTCAGTCATTTTCTTGGTATCCTTTCTGCAAATACAGCTAAGAGCTAGAGCTGGGCATCTAGCTAAAGGACCTTTTTTTTTTTTTTGGCTTCCGTGTATGCCCCCTGAAAGCAATTACACTGTTGTCAAAAAACCCTGCATTTTCACAGGTTCCTCAGAGCAATTCAGTGAAGAAACGGGACGGGGGCACAGAGCAAGTGAAGAAATGGCTTGCAGGGAGCAGAGCTGGAAAGTTGATGGGCGCTGCATGTTTTCCTTAGGGGTTCCTCAGCCACCTCAAGCCTGTCTGCATAGCAGCCACAGTCCTTTCAGAACTCATCACTGTCTTCTAGTTATTTTAGTATCTTCTCAAAGCTATGCCTAATGAAGTACAGCACAGATCAAGGGCCTTAAAATGGTTTTTATTTTGCATTACTGTTTTTTTGTTTTGTTTTTTGTTTGTTTGTTTGTTTTTTGAGATGGAGTCTAGCTCTGTTGCCCAGGCTGGAGTGCAGTGGCGCGATCTCGGCTCACTGCAAGCTCCACCTCCTGGGTTCACGCCATTCTCCTGCCTCAGCCTCCCAAGTAGCTGGGACTACAGGGGCCTGCCACCACGCCCAGTAAATTTTTTGTATTTTTAGTCGAAACAGGGTTTCACCGTGTTAGCCAGGATGGTCTCGATCTCCTGATCTCGTGATTCATCCACCTCAGCCTCCCAAAGTACTAGGATTACAGGCATGAGCCACCGTGCGTGGCCTGCATTACAATTTTTGACCATGCATAACAGGAGGTTGAAGAGAAATATATCAAAACTTTAACAGGGTTTGTGCTTGAGTGATGGGCTTTTTTTTCCTTCTCTCTCTCATATTTTTTAACCTTTTATTTTAAAATAATCACAGACTCACTGTAATTTGGAAAAATAATACAGAAAACCCCATGTACCCTTCTCCCAGATTCTTCCAATGGTTACATCTTTATGGTGTAGACACACAATGGAATAAGATAGTCTAATGAGAAAAAAGGTTCTGCAACTACTCACAACAGTATGAATGAATACATTCAGAAGCATAATATTGTACAGCATCAAACCCAGAAGGTTGACATCAGTGCAATGCTGTTAGCTTGACTATAGACCTTATTCAGATTTCATCAGTTTTTACACACACCTATTTGTGTGTAGGTTTATGCAAATTTATCACATTCAAAAATTCATGTTCTCAGATTTTAATAACTTTTTATAATAAGAATATACTTGTTTTATAATAAAGAAGAAGGCTTTACTTTTCAACTTTTTTTCTGGGAGTCTCTCCAAGAAAAAAGAAATCCTAAATATATAAATTCCTAGACACAAAGTTTTTTATTGCTAAGTTACTTACAATATAAAAAAATTAAATCACCCAAGCATCTCACTAGAAGAAATTAAATATAATTAACCAGAGAACTTCTGCTTAATGGACGATTGGGCAACTATTTGAAATGTTTATGAAAAACGATGTGATAACACAGAAAGATGCTTATGATGAGGTTAAGTGAAAACCAAGCTGCAAAACTGTACAGCAGTGTGACGATGACTATGTAAAAAGAAATCAATGCATGGAGGAAAAACAGGAGGCAAACACTGATATGGTTTGGATTTGTGCCCCCACTCAAATCTCATGTTGAATTGTAATCCCCACATATCAGGGGAGGGTCCTGGTGGGAGGTGATTGGATCATGGGCGCAGATTTCCCCCATGCTATTCTCGTGATAGTAAGTGAGTTCTTATGAGATCTGGATCTGATGGTGTAAAAGTGTGGCACTTCCGCCTTCACTCGCTCTCTCTCTCCTGCTTCGCCATGGTAAGACGTACTTGCTTGCCCTTTGCCTTTCGCCATGATTCTAAGTTTCCTGAGGCCTCCCCAGCCATGTGGAACTGTGAGTCAATTAAACCTCTTTTCTTTATAAATTACCCAGTCTCAGGTAGTTCTTTATAGCAGTGTGAGAATGAACTAATACATACACCAAAACTGTCCTTCTCTCTACCTTTCCTATATTTTCCTAAATTTTGTTATTGAGAAGGGATTTTCAAATTTTAACATTCATCCACTGGTGATCTTAAAAATACAGATTCTGATTCAGTAGGTTTGAGGTTTGAGGCAGGGTCTAAGATTCTGTGTTTCTGAGGAGCTCCCAGATGACATAGAGGCTGCCGTTACATAAGAGACACTACACTTAAACAATGATTATTTTGAAACTGGACCTTTGAGAATAATAATAAAGGGCTTCTTAGGTTGAAAAACCAGCCTCAAATGCCAAAGCATACTCCCCCCCCGCCCAAAAAAAAAACACCAAGAAAATTCAATAATATCACCTCTTTTTACAGACTTCACTTGGATTTTCCAAGTAAAGGACAATGGAAACAGTTTGTCAAGCCCTAGAGAGTGAGATTATTCTTTTGTTCTGAATTATCTACTGAGATGGGAAGAGTTTTCCACCCATTGTTAGGTGTACTCGCCTTCAATTCAAGGCATGACTCTTGTCGACTCTGCTTTTCTTGGGAGACCTTATTTTGTTCCCGTATCATCATAATGCCTAAGAACAGGTATCTACTGAGAACAACCTAGAGGATGAAAAAGCACAGCCCACAGGCACTCCTCAGACAGGTAACCAACCCTCATGTTCAACAACCGCCTCCTTGTTAAGAAAGGTAATGTGAGGAATTGTAGACCCTGTTTATCTCTTGGCAGCCTGAACTGTGAAGCACTTTATTTTTCTTTTAATCTTTCAGCAGGAGCTATTTCTGTTCTGGCTTTGCCAAATAGATTACAAAAAAGTAAAGTTCTATTTTTAAAAAACCAGCCAGTCTCCCTTATGAGCCAATCAAGCAATATATAACGGCTTTCATTTATTTTGTAATTTATAGATCTCAGTGCTTTTCTAGAGATATTATTTGACTTTGATAGCATATTTCTTATTTTTAAAGTAAAACATTTTCCATGTTGAATATACGGATTTTTAAAAATGCAAAAATAAGAAAAATTCTTTTATAACATTACTACTCATAATGGTATACTATAGCCTTTTTTTCCCCAAATAGAATACATGTATGTCTCTTTTTTATGAAGCTGTATCATATTGTCTTGTATAATATCTGCTGTATCTCATTTGATCCTCAGAGTAGCCCTGGGAGGAGGCAGGGCAGGTATTACTAATTCCATGCCATTGGAAAGGATTCATCAATGATAACATTCAGTTGCAGAAACTCCTCTTTCTAAGGCTTGGTCCAGTACCTTTTCCAGAACCATGCACGGTGAAGGCTGATCACAGCCTAAATAGTTCTACAAATATATCTATATAAAAGAGAGTGATAAAGAAGGAGAAAGAATGTTTCCTAGATATTAGTTGCATGAAATGAAATTTATCGAGTGGCCCCATCTTTAAAGAGGTGGCTGCATTAAACCATATTTGGTTCCCATCCAGCCTAGAAAGTGACACTAATCAGAAGTATATTAAAACCAGACAGCTAACAGACAAACTGTGGTGTCTGCCCACAGTGAAATGCGATAGACAACTCACAATATGAACAAATGCTTTCAGAAACATTACACTGGATGAAAGAAGCTTGGCACAAAAGGATACACACTACATGGCTGCATTTACATAAGAGCAGAAACAGGCAAACCGACTCTCTGGGGTCAGAGGTCAGGGGAGTGGTGAACATAACAGACCAGGGGTTGTGGTGACTGAAGGGCCCAGGCAGGACTCTGGAAGCACTGGTAACAGTTTGTCACTTGATCTGGATGAACACCAGTGTGTTCCGTTTTGGAAATCCTTTCAGCTATACTTATCCTAAGTTTTCAAAAGCCTCTTGGTTTCCAGTAGGTTGTACCTGCCTTTGCAGCTCTCACAGAATCCGCCCATTTGTTGTTTCTAGGATCAGGCATCACTTGCCTTCCATTTTTATTATTTCAGGCCTCACACATGCAAATCTAACTGGCCAGGACTGACCCAGAAGGAGGGAGAGCTCTGGTCCATGGGTCTCCCCTCCCCACCTGGCAGGCTTTGGTCAACAGCGCTCAGAATGAAAGGAAGGCGGTGGTGCTGGCTTTCAATTCTCCTCCAAATGCAATGGACCCGGGTCTGCCTATCCTCTATTAGCTTTTGCTCGTTGGAGAGGGATAACACATCGCTAAGAAAAAGACTTGTTCTGAGAGTGAGGACTGCCCCCGGATTTTGTAACCTGTTGCAACCACCTGAAAGCAGCTCTGGGGAAGAAGTCATTGAAGAGTCTCTCCAAGTGAGGGCTTTGTCTTAGATCACCTGCTGTTTTTCAACAATGAGGAAGACTAAAATAGTCCCAGCGTTTCTATTAAAATGCTCTGTTCTCACTGCTGACAGTAGGTGTAGCAGAACCAAACAAACCTAGGACTCAGTTCAGTTCTGCCCCGAAACCAGGTAGGTGAGCAGGGGCAAGTCAGTGACCTCCCAGCCTCAGTTTCCACAACTCTAGAATGGAGATAAGTAACCCTACTTTGGGTGACTCAAGGAGATAGTGTATATTGAAAGGGACTGGTATAAAGGTTGGCACATAGTGAGCTATTCATAAACTCCTCTCAGAAATAATATTCCAGCCGGGTGTGTTGGCTCACCCCTGTAATCCTAGCACTTTGGGAGGCCAAGGAAGAAGGTCGCTTGAGCTCAGGAATTCGAGACCAGCCTGGGCAACATAATGAGACCTTGTCTCTACAAATAATAATAATAATAATAATAATAATAATAATAATAATAATTAGCTTGGCATGGTGGCATGCACCTGTAGTCCCAGCTACTTCAGAGGCTGAGGTGGGAGGATTGTTCGAACCCAGCAGGTCGAGGCTGCAGTGAGCCATGATTGTGCCACTGCACTCCAGCCTGGGAGACAGAGTGAGATCCTATCCCAAAAAAAAAAAAAAAAAAAAAGTAATATTCCCCTGGTCTTTCATTCATTCGGCAAACACGGATGTGCACCCGCTAGGCACTGGGGACGCAGGAGATGCACCAGGAGGAGGTACACGAGGCCCTGCCTCCTAGAGCTTACACGCTGCAGGGCGGAAGGCAGCAAATAGGGAGGCAGACACATGAACATACTATACTCGAATGCGACGAGTGGTTGTGAAGGAAATAAATAAGGTTGTAAGATGAAGAGAATGGTGGAGTTCCATCCACTTGACACAGTGGGTTGGGGAGGTGTCTCTGAGAAGTCAGGGTGATCTGAGGCCCTGGGATTAGGGACAAACTAATCCCATGAAGAATGGGGACTGGGGTGCAGAGGAAATGCAGGGGCAACCTCCGGGAATAGGAGAGGGCTTGGCACTGTGGGGTACAGCAAGGAGGTCAGTGTGGCTGGAGGGTGGTGGAGAGGATGGGAGATGGTGGGGCTAGAGGATCAGGCAGAATCCGCACCCTGGGGCAGGGCCTCTGGAGGCCATCGTGAGGAGTTTGGGAGTTTGGCGCTGAGCAGGAAGGAAGGCTATGCTGGCTCTCAGCCGGTGTGATGTAATACGACTGGCATTTCAGGCCCCTTGATTTGGATACTGTATGGAGAAGAGACAGCAGAAGAGCAAATGGAGGGGCATGAATGAGGTGGTTGCTATTATCCTGGGAGGAGAGGCGGTGACTTAGTCTAAGGAGGATGGAGGTCAAGGAGATGGAGGGACGTGGACAGACTGGAGAGAGGTTCTGAGGTAGGAGAGACAGGAGATGAGGAAAGGAGAAAGAAAAGAGGGCTCCCAGATCATGGAGGCACCCAGGAGGATGAGAGCTGCTGCCTCAAATGGAAAAGAGCAGCAGGTTTGGGTGGTGGCAGGGGACAAAGGTGGACTCAGGCAGGAGGTAGGAATTTGAGCTGGGATCTCAGTGGAGGGAGTGGAAACAGAAACTTGGGACTTCTCCACATAGACCCCTTTAAAGCCTAGGATATTGGGTGAGCTCCCTTAGAGGAACAAGGCCTGACTCCAGCCACGAGTGTCTCCAGCATTTAAAGCCATGCCAAGGAGAGGCCAGCACAGGAAACTAAGAAATAGCAACCAATGCAGGAGAAAGATGGGATGCGTGCTGTCTTAGGAGCCCAGGGGGAGGGCTTCCAAAAGAGCAAGGGGCGGGGGCCCTGCATGAAGCCAGGAGTCTGAGGAGAATGGAGCAATGTTCTCAAGTTATAGCGTGGGGTTGAAGGTGAACTTGACATGGGTTTCAGTGGATGGAGGGTGTGGAACCCCAACTGAGGCTGTGGAGGAATGAATTGGGTGAGGCAGGGTGTTAAAGGTGGCACTCCCCGTCTTGCCTGGGGATGTGTGTGGGGTTCCTAACCCCTCCAGGAGGCTGGCAGCTTTTGCTGCCAGTCCCCTATGTTCCCACCTGTAGTCAGAGGAGCAGCTCAAGGGCACAGGACATACCCTGGACCCTAGGGGGAGAAGCTCTGAGCTGCTGAGGCCGCACAGCCACCATTCACATTCTGAACATGCCCTCTTGCTGGGAGTGGTGGTAGCAGGAACACTGATTCCCACAAAACTCTAAATAGCGGATGTGGGATGAGTACGGAATGCTAGCCTTTCTCTGTTTTATAGCCAAAGGAAAATTTTCTGGAAGCCATAACCTCTTTGGGTGGATCTGAAAGGAGGGAGGATGTGGCTTAAGTTGTTTGGTGCAAAGTTTTCCAGGTGTTGTGAAAGACGTATTTATTGGGGCTGGGAGTGAAAACAAGGAAGAAAGGGTAGAGCTGTAGTGTGACGGGAAATATTTATAAATGGAGATTTTTTTTCTCTTATTAGGTGGAAAGTGAAGTAAATGAACTCTGGGGTGGTGTCTTCCAACTGTCACTTCCAACTCTCCTGTGTTTGTAGACTCTGTGTTCCTAAACAAGGGAAAATACAGCCACAACCTCCAACGGACAAGTGCTTATTCATTCCCTTAATTTATCTTTATTGAGGATGTTCAGTGTACAGTGTAGGAAAAATTGAATGTGAATAAAGGAAGCTGAAGATGTTTAAAGATATAGTTGAGAAACCTAAAGCCTAATGAATTGTTTTAGAAGAGGAATTTAAACAAAATAGGACTACTCAGGAGGCTGAGGCAGGAGGGTCACTTGAGCCCAAGAGTTCAAGGCTGCAGTGAGCTATGATTATGCTGCTGCCCTGGGCAATGGGGCAAGACCCTGTATCCAGAAGAAGAAGAAGGAGAAGGAGAAGGAATATAAATAGATAAAAGGCAGACAAGCTCTATTTATAGGATTCCATACATAATCAAGAACCCTGAGCAACTGTGGCCTCAGCACAATAGATATTGATTTCTCTTACACATAGAAGAAATCAAGCAGGGGATGAGGTAGCCAGCTGTGTTGGTGGCTCTATGAATTTGCCAGGGACCTGCCCTGTCACACTCAACCTAGACCCCATCCTCATGGTCCAGAACAGAGCTGGAGCTTGAGCTGCTTTGGCTGAGCTCTTCAGAGAGAATGGCATGAGGGCTTTACTGTAAGGGGATCACAGGCATTGCTCATGTGTCTTCTAAGCTAGAACATTCATCCACGGCCATGAGTAGCTGCAAGGAAGGCTGGGCATGTCTGTGGGTTGGGCAGCAATATGGGTGTTATTATTTTGAGAGAAGGGGAGAAAGTCTGGCACAGAGTCTGATCTACAAAAATCAGAATATGCAAAACAGATGTAAAATTGGTGATGATTTACTTCACAAGTGATGTCTTATCTTACCTCCATTAGCACAAGCCACAGTCCTTGACTCAGCATTTTAGCCCCTCTGTCTAAGTGCCTCAATCTGTCTCTCCAAACTTATCTCCCTGTTCACATCCCAAACAGCCCTGGACTTCTGCTAAGCTGGTGATCCCTTAGTTCTGGGTCTCTGCTTGCTTTGTACTGGCTTGAGTTTCAATTCATACACAAAGGACTGGATGAAACCACTGTGTGAATCTAAGTGGGCAAAAAAAGAGCAGTCTTCAGGAGGGAAGCACATATGCACGCACATGTGCTGTAAGTGACTAGTGGAGTCCACTGCACACAAGATCAGAGATGGGTTGGAAAGCTGGTGGACAAGAAACACGGAAGTGGGGACCTGGCACATAGCTGTTGCAACACTCCAGTGGAAAGATAGGTTCTCAGGGGCTTGCCCCATCCTGGAGAAGAGGTGGCTCCCAGAGATAGCCTCACATGCCAGCAGGGTAACTGATCTTGTCATTACCCCCATTTCCAAGCTCACCTCCTTATGTTCAAAGAGAGATACATTTCTTTGACCAGGGAAGGCTTGTCTGTTTGCAAACACTTGAAAGGAACATCTGTCTCTCTTGTGGGGCTCTTACAGGTTCCAAATGTCCCTCATAGGGTTTCATTACCTCAACCCTCTAGATTATATTGAAAAGGGGAGGCATATACATGTGTGCTTGCAGTTGAAGGAAGGAACCCAGGCTTAACTTTCTACAGATTCTCAAAGATGTCTGTGCCCCGAAAGATTAAGAAGAAGGAATTAATTTGTGTTCCAGGGCTGGCTGAGCCTTGCAGCATGATAGTAATCCTGGGGAACTGAAGATCCACACCTTTGAAAAGAGAGCTAGAGAAAGAGACCCCATGGCCACAGGTCCCAGCAGGCTTGCTCAGTGACCCCACCACATGGAATGCCAGAGACCAGGCTAGATTCCAGATGTAGTGCAGGGCAGCCAGGCATGTAGCCGTGCCACCCTCACTGGCACACATTGTCAACCAGGAGGCAGATGCATAGGTCTCTGAATGGATGCGTGAGGGTGACTTTTGAACACTTTCATTCTGCACTTAGCTGAGCTAAGCTCTGGGCTCTTAGCACTGAACTGGAGGTGGAGGAGTAAAACAAGGACTTAGCAAAATGTTTCTTAAATGGTCATTTAAAAACTCTCCTAACTTGTTGCCGTTAAATTGGACCTTACTATTTATGTGAGACCTGGATTTTAGTACTTTGCTTTTTGTAAGCCATTAACCATGTAAAATGATCCAGAGTCAATTTAGAGTTGAATAAGAGCTAATATTACAACCCCCATTTAATATTTTGGTTACACAGAAAGTTTTATTTTTAATAAAACAGGAGATGTAGTGGGAAGGAAAGCCAGGGGCCTGCATGCAATTACATTAAATACACTCTGACTTTTAATAACACCATATTCACATGACTTGGGCAACAGCATTGAATGCTGTATTTTCATGCCACACATGTAACCCAGGACTTTATTAAAATATGTCATGTCTAATCGTATAATATGAAAAGCCATTCTCATGTCAATGGACTTCCTTCAAATTTCCACAGTTCAATAAAGGGCCCAAGAGCTACACTGAACAAATCATGGGAATTAGAAATAGAAAAGATCTGTTTACCTATAGGACATGATTTTAGATTCCTGTCTTATTCACGCAGTCATTCACTAAACATTTATTGAACACTTATATTTAGAAACATCATCCCAAACTTGGAAATAAGAAGTAACTGACAGCATGTCCTTCCATTGTCGTGCCATGACCTGCCAGGATTTTCAAATCTCTGGAGAACAAATCTGTGTTTGACATTGTTGCTTACTGATTAGAGCCCAGTCTCTGTGATGTTACCCGTAGATTTCTGTCCATTAGAGAAGCTGTGGTTTCATTGCTCGGTAGAACATTAACCAATGTTCTATATAACCTAGCAATCATATTCTAACACTCTGTTCCCAAAAACTTTCCAGAAATACCCAATTCTTAAAAATGCTTTCTGAACAGGCATTACTATTATATGTGTTCCCTTGTTCGTAATGAAATCTCTCTTTGACACATGTATTCTAGATTGGTGTTTTAGTCTACTTGTGCTGCTATAACAGAATACCACAGAAAGGTAGGTACTTTATAAAGAACAAAATTTTATTTCTACTCTTTCTGGGGTCTAGGAAGTCCAAGATTAAAGCATTGGCATCTGGTGTGGGCCTTCTTGCTCTGTTCTCACATGGCAGAAGTGGACGGGCAAGAGAGAACAAATGCCATGTGCTTATGTGGCAGAAGAGCAGAAGAGCAAGCCAGCCAAACACAGCTGGAGCCCCTTTTATAAGGGCCTTAATCCCACTTATGGGGAAAAAGCTGCCATGGTCTAATCATCTCTTAAAGACCTCACCTTTTAATACGATCACATTGGCAACACCTGGATTTTAGAGGGGACACATTTAAACTGCAGCAATTGAGATGACATCACATTTTTGAGTTTTCGAAAGTTATACTCTGTGCTGTGAAAAGTTTACAGATATATAAATGACAACTCCCTGCCCTCAAAGTCTGTCCACAACAGCTGAATATTAGAAAGTGATCAGTGCCACAGGGAAGGATGGAGGAAGTAGGAAGCAGAACAGAAGCTTGACTGGCAGCTGGAAGCTTAGGGAAATCTTTATGAAAGAAAGGGAATGCTTTGGCCAGCCCAGGCAGTGAGGAGAGGCACTGGGCTATGACATCCCTGTCCTTTGGGGAAGTTTAATGTCATCCCTCTTCCTGTTATGTCTTCATCTTTCTTTTTCCTTTCTTTCAATCCCAGATCTTCCTTTTCCTTGCTCATCTTTGCCCTTCCTCAGCTGCTCCATTCCTCTTTCCTCCGGATCCCATCCTTCTTGCCACTTACTTCAGAAGATAAGTATTTGGAAGAATTAGGCTGGGACCTCTCTGCAGAGAGGGAGCTGAGCAGGGAGCCCATGTCATTCTCAGGGGCCTCCTGTGCTGTGGGTGGAAGGGAGCTTGTTTTAGAAGAAAAAGCTCCAGAGGATCAGAGGATGAAAAAAGAGCCAGGGAGTCAGGCAATCTACATTTATTTAAAATGGTTTCATGGAGTTGGTCATTCTCTTTAATAGGCAATTTAAAACAATATCAATATTTATGGGCATTTATGCAGCAGGTGCTGAGGCAGCCAGCACCTTCCCGAGGCAGCCAGGATTATAAAGACTGGTCTGATCCTTTGGATGAGGAGAGCACATTGCTCCCTGGAGCTGAAATCACTCTTCCAGGGCCCTGGGGGGCCATTTGGAGTTCAGGAAGTGGAGCAAAACTCAATGGTCCCTAAGAACCCTGCCAGGTTAGTGCAGCTCCCTGAAGCAAGCTGCTCCTTTTCATCCTTCCCATCTATTAAAGCTCATTCTCTCTGATTAAGCCGGGGGGCCTCAGCACAGCACAGGGACCGCAGATCATTCTCCTAAAGATGAGCAAATGGCTCCAGGATAGGACAGGGCAGAAACAAAGTCCCCACCTCCAAGTCTAAGCTGAACCTTAGCCTTGGAGTGCAATAAACACTCAACGACAGGGAGAAACAAACTCTAGGGTTGCCCTCCGGGTGACGCTTGGGCCAAGATCACTTAGGAAGCACCGTTTCATCCCCAGGCCTCATGGGTGTTTCAGAGACTGCTTTGCTTAGGCAGTTACAGGCTATCTGGCCAGTGGCCCCAAACAAATGTTCTGCGATTTGCATCTTTAGCAGTGGACAATAAGAGATTTATGATATTCAGCAGAAGAGTGATCATCCCCTATGCAAAGCTTCTCACAAGCGTGGTCTCTGAAAACCCCTTCCTTGATGAAAGGGATCTTTTTCAATGTTCTCCTCTTCTGTCTCCTCCTCTGGGCATGTAAATAAGACATCTCAGGCAGGATTCAGAAACACAAAAGCAATCACACAGCAACTCCATGCTTGAGGAGCTTGCCGTCCAGCTGTGGAACCAGGCTCAGGAGACGGCGGTGCTTAGCTGGGCAAAGGACATTGCAGCCTCCAGGTGGTGAGGATCTATGGCCCAGGCTTTGGGAGCAGCTCATTGAAAAGGGTAAACTGTGGCAATCAGGAAGCAACTTCCAAAGAACCGATGTTCCTTGCCTAAGTGTCTCACACGCCATGAGGAGGACTGAAGATCATAGCTTTCCTTTCTTAAAATCTGTAGCAGACAGTGTTGCTTCCCTCCCCTCCCCATCCCTTACCACCTCAAAGCACCCCAAGGCAGCACCTGCATTCTTTTACCTGAGAAAGTGGGTTTCTCCTTGCAGCTTACACAGAGGCATGGAGTGGGACAGCCTCCAACCCATGCCGAATGGTGGAGTCGTATAGGAAATACCCCAGCATCCTCACCCCAGGGCAAGAGGACTCAGAGGTGTGTGTTCCACTCCAGCTTCCTGAGCTCCAAGAGGGACTAAGCTCCTAGTGTCCAGGGTAGTAACCGGCCTCACTTCCTTCCTGTCAGACTTCCCTCCTCTCTCTCCCATTCCCACCCCCATCAGGGTTTTCTCCACCTTCATAGTAAACTTGCACTCCCATTCTTGTATCTGGGTCTGCTTCTGGGGCAGCACAAAACGAAGACATCCCTACTTTTCCTTATTTTCCTTATTTCTCTCTTCTTCAGATTCGCATCCCTTACTCTAGAAAGTCTCTGAGGAAATCTTCTCCCCCGGCCCCAGGGAAAGTCATACTCCCCCCACACAGGCAGGCAAGAGCAAAAGAAGGCAGGGAATATTTACCTTTCCATTCCTTTGGTCTGCTCATTTAAAATATAGCGCTAACCAAAGTCTGGGATTATGTAAAGAAACCAACAAAGGGAGGTGAATTGTGAGTGGAGTTTTGACAAATAACAATAATAATAAATATCTAGTCAGGACCTATATCTTAGTCTGTTCAGGATGCCATAACTAAATACTATACATTGGGTGGCTTATCAACAAGAGGAATGGGATTGTGGAGGCTGGAAGTTCAAGATCAAGGTGCCAGCAGATGGGGTGTCTGCTGAGGGTGCTCTTCCTGGTTCATAGATGGCATCTCCTTTAGTCCTCACTGGTGGAAGGGAAGAACTCTGGTCACTTTGGCCTCTTATAAGAGCACTGACTGTACCCATGAGGGCCAACTTTCATGACCAAGTCCCCTTCCAAAAGCCCCACTCCCTAAAAACATCACCTTGTGGGTTAGGTTTCAGCGTATGGATTTAGGGAGACATAACATTCAGACCATAGTAACCTAGTAACCTGCCTGATCAGGCCTCCCCTGGTGGCAGCAGGAGACCCAGTGGTTGAATCTGGAGTTCTGCTCCCCTCACCCAACTCCCGCACTGCCTCCGTGGAAGGGAGAGAGGAGGAAAGGAGCTCTGGGCAGGAGAAGGGGTGAGAAAGGCAGGAGGAAGGGAGCCGGCCGTGAAGCTACCAGGGCTGGTAAAGGCACGACTGATGACTGTCATGCTTGGGAAAGAGGAGGGACCCATCTTAGGCTCAAGAAGGAAAGCCCTGGGGTCGTCTAGGCTCTGTCCCTTGGGGGAAGCAATGTCCATCATGCACTTGTGCAAAACACCAGCACCAGCACCAGGATGCTCCTCGTTGTCATCAGAAAATGAAGACAGAGTCTCAGCGTCCTGGCTGCCATTCTTAATCTGCAGCACCCCGCACTTATCCCAGCAGAGTGTCATTGTGGTGATGTTCAGACAAGGGAATTCTGCCCTGGTGCCTGGCGTCCAAGCTTCTTAGCTTCTTTGTCTATTGGTCAGATCAGTTTGTCACTCTTCCCCATACTCCCTGTTTCTTTCTCTTTTCCTTCCTCCCTTCCTTTTCCTTCCCTCTTTCTGGTGCTTTTTCTTCTCTTTTTCCATTTCTTTCTTTTCTTACTTTTTGTGAATATTTTCAGCTGCCTACTCTTAGCCAGGTACGGTGCCCAGACAACAGCACAGGGGCATCCAGCAGGCGTCTGCTGGGCAATTGGGGAGGAACTTGGTGATTTCCTGTGGCAAAGGCCAGTTCCTCAGCTGGTGGCACGCAGATCTCTCTCAGGGGAGGAGGCTGGGGAGCTGCTGGCCAAGGGTAGAAGCTTGCATGAGCCTGATTGGTTAATGAGAATTCCACTTCATTTGTTTCTGTGGGTGATGGACCGGTCAGGAGCAGTGGGACCCAGGGATCCTCCCTGTGGGAGGAGATCAAGTCAAAAGGCACCCAGTTAACCAGAGAAAAGGAATTTGGATATTCTTAGCATATTAGATATACAAAAGAATTTAGATATTCCTAAAGGGACATTTCCTTCCAACCAGGATATATATCATTTTAAGGCTCATCTAGTTTAGAAAACCAGAAACAAACATTAAGAAGTCTCCCTCTCCCTACTCATTAAATTTTGCTTCTCTTTCAAGGAGATTCCAGGCAGATCTATTGAGCTCCCTGGTCCTTCCCCACAGGGCTGGTAGATGCTAAGCGAGCCCATGGCAGTCTCCTGGTCCTTAACTCCCCTACCTCATTCCCACCTTGGTCTTATCACCCCATGTAGTCCATGCATGCTAAATGCTACAATATACAACCTCCCAGGTGCAGTGGCCTAATACAATCAAATGTTATTTCTCAGACCAGTGCAGGTTGGTGGCAATGGGAATGGAGACTTGGGGATACGTGGGCAGGGGGAGGGAACTGCTCCACGCAGTCTGCTACCATCTATGGCTTCCCCTCTTCTAGAGCAATGGAATCCTTCACTGGGTCTTACCTACGTATGTCTAGAAATTCTAGATAGCAATAAGAACCAGAATTCTAATCTCATTTCCTGGGGAAAGCTCACTGCACGACACACACGTGAACTCCTGGGATGATGCCTCCTTTATCACAACCAGTGATTTGTGACATGGACTGTCAGATTCTACTAGTGAATTCATATTTTTATCTGGTCAAAAAGCTTTTACTAAACAAACTCTACTTTCCCATGGAAAAAATGATTGTACTTTCTCTCTTGAAAACACATTTTGTTAAACTTCCTTTTTATAGAAAGACTAGAAGCTCTACTGTATCCAAAAATGGCTCAGCAGAGGGGGGTGAGATTCAAAGGATGTCTTGCTCTCAAATTGACAGAGGCTCATTACTCTCAATTGCTTCAAGCGCCACCAAGATTAGAATTCTTCAGCAGCCTGTGTTGATTCAGAAAGATGTCGCCTCTGAAGTTACAAGACACCCTGCTGCCTCTGAATCTGTAGGGTCCCTAGGAGCCTCTAATCAGCTGAACATCAGCTGCCTGACCTACTTGAAATTTGGACCAATGAAAATTGTGTATAGTCTCATAGAAATCGGTGTTGGATTATAGGATTAACAGGCGCTGCTGGGGGTGGGGCGGCCTTTTACTGTAGCTGACACAGGGCCAGTGACTCAGGCTTTTGTCTAAGAACAATGCTGCCAAGGCACCACAGGGTCTAAGAGGTGTTTTGATGCTTAAAGACCCAAATGAGGCTGGTTGCAGACAAAAAGCAAGGAAAAAAAAAGAGAGGGAAAGACCAGGAGAGGAGGTCACAGAGGAAGGTTGGGTTGAAAGCAAGATCAGAGATGAGAAGAGGGGTGGACAGAGGCAAAGGCTGCGTTTATCTGCAACATCGTTCTGTGGGCCTGGAAACAAATTGCTTATCTCGCCTGAGATAATTTCTTCGTTGGTAAGACTGAGAATATCGGAATGATCAGGATCACAATAGTATGGTTCAGCCCGATGGCTCTAAATTCTCCTTCAGCCCCAAATCATCCTGGCTTTCATCTCCCTCCTAAAACAATCCCTGTGGTTTCTAATGACAGGTGCTTACTGCTTTCTATACTTTTTTTTTTTTTTTTTTTTTTGAGACAGAGTTTCACTCCTGTTGGCCAGGCTGGAGTGCAGTGGCATGATCTTGGCTCACTGCAACATCTGCCTCCTGGGTTCAAGCTATTCTCCTGCCTCAGCCTCCCGACTAGCTGGGATTACAGGCATCCACCATGATGCCCGGCTAATTTTTTGTATTTTTAGTAAAGACGGGGTTTCACCATGTTGGCCAGGCTGGTCTCAAACTCCTGACCTCAGGTGATCCGCCGGCCTCAGCCTCCCAAAGTGCTGGGATTACAGGCGTGAGCCACCGCGCCTGGCCTGCTTTCTATACTTTCTAAAATGTAAGCAGCAGCTAATATATTTCCTTCCTTCCTTCCTTCCTTCCTTCCTCCCTCCCTCCCTTCCTCTCTCTCTTTCTTTTCTTTTCTCTTTCTTTCTTCTTTCTCTCCCTCTTTCTTTCTTTCTTTTCCTTCCTTCCTTCCTCTCTCTCTCTTTCTTTTCTTTTTTTTTTTGACAGGGTCTTGCTCTGTCACCCCAGGTAGAGTGAAGTGGCACTATCTAGCTCACTGCAGCCTCGGCTTCCCAGGCTCAGGTGATCCGGAGCCTCAGGCTCCCAAAGCGCTGGGATTACAGGCATGAGCCAACATGCTTGGCCAATAGCTAATATATTTCTGAAAGCTCTGTTTAGCCTGCCTTTTTGTTCAACTAGAGGGAATGACATATTTGGATGTGTGGTTGTGGTCAGGGGTCTCCAGAGAAACAGAACCAACAGGATGGAGATATATATACATATAAAAACATTTTATTATATATATTATATATGTTATATATAGCATTTTATATATATATTAAATGTTGGCATATATGACATATATAACTAATAAATATACAAATACTAATATGCTAATATATTACTGATACTACTATGTATACCAATATTTATAGTATACATACACTATACTGTTATATATATTTAATAGCATATGTACTAATATATAAATATATTAATACTAGTGTAAGTATGTTATACTAATATAAATATATATATACACACATATGTGTACTAATATTTTTGTGTATATATATGCATATATATAGAGAGAGAGAGCGGGGGAGAGAGAGGGAGATTATAAAGAATTGGCTCACAAGATTCTGGAGACTGAAAACTCCCCAAATCCACAATCCACACAATGAAGACCCAGGAGAGTCAATGATATAGTTACATTCCGGGTCCGAGTCCAAAGGCAGGAGAAGAACAATGTCCCATCTGGAAGACAGTCAGGCCAGAAAGTCTGAATCGTCCCTTGCTCAGCCTTTGTGTTCTAGTCAGTCCTCCAACAGACTGGGTGATGCCCACCCACCCCCACGGTGGAGGGCCATCTGCTTGATTCAGTCTACTGAATCAAACATTCATCTCATCCAGAACCCCCTCCTATGAACAACATCTAACCACACCCAGGCAATGGTTAACCAAGTATCTCGGCCCCCTGTGGCACAGTCAAGTGGATACTTAAGAATAACCATGACAGTAGTCATGAAAAACTGCGTGGTAGTGCTCAGGTAGCCTAGAGCAGTGCTTTGCAGAGTGTGTGGTTCAGGAACCAGCAGTGCCAGCATCACCTGGAACTTGTTAGAAATACAGATTCTCGGCCAGGCGCAGTAGCTCATACCTGTAATCCCAACACTTTAGGAGGCTGAGGTGGGTGGATCATGAGGTCAGGAGATCTAGACCATCTTGGCTAACATGGTGAAACCCTGTCTCCACTAAAAATACAAAAAATTAGCTGGGTGTGGTGGCATGCGTCTATAGTCCCAGCTACTTGGGAGGCTGAGGCTGGAGAATCACTTGAACCCAGGAGGTGGAGGTTGCAGTGAGCTGAGATCTCACCACTGCACTCCAGCCTGGGCGACAGAGCAAGACTCCGTCTCAAAAAGAAAAAAAAGAAATACAGATTCTCAGACTCCAACCCAAATCCATTGCATCAGATCCTCTGGAGACAGCCCAGAAATCTGCATTTTAATCATTCCCCAGGTGACTGTGATGCTCATTTATGTTTGACAACCATTGGCCTAGAGACTACAAGTCTGCATTGTTTTTAGTGGGGCTCCTTGACTCTTGGAGCATAATGTAATAGTACAAGCTCATATTTGCATAGTTCTGTGCGATGCATTACGGGCTTGCATAAATTTGATCCTCATAATGGCTTTGTAAAATAGGTAAGGATGATCTTATTTGCAAATTGAGAAGTTGAAACTCAGAAAGATTAAAATGACCTAGTGATCCCTCCCATTATAACACGTCACAGTACAGCCACCTCCTTTCCTCTTCCTCCCCTCCCTCCCTCCTTCCTTCCTTCCTTGCTTCCTTCCTTCCCTCCCTCCTCTTTCCTTCCTTCCTTTCTTCCTTCTTTCCTCCTTCCTCCCTCCCTACACTCCCCTGCCTCTCGGTCCCTTCTCTCTCACCTCTCTCTCTCCCTTCCTCTGTCCCTCCCTTCCTTCCTTCCAGTCATTCATTCCCTTGGTAGACATAGTGATGTGAAGCCCAAATTCCCATTCAGTAATTGAAGGTCTATTCTCACAGTGGCCGGAAGATCACCCTCAGCTATCAGCCCTCTTTGGGGGCTGCCTTGTCTGAAGACAGTCCCCTTGCCCAATGGCAGCCCCCTTGCAGGGAGTGATGGATGTGGGGGTGTAAGAGCCTGGCCAGCACCTCCTCCCCATACAGCACATGTCTGAAGGGCCATGCTGCTCAGAACTCCCTGTGACCAGCTGAAGCCTTGGCATGGCGGCCCACCTCCTCCCTCTTTGCAATTTGGCTTCCAGCCCCTCCAGAAGCTCCACTGGTGTCAATCCTATGCCCCTAACAAGCATCCTGCATGCTGACCACCACCCTCTCAGTGTCAGCCTCCCAGGGCCCCCAACTGTGGCAGGCACCAAACTGACACTGGTTGTTATTTGCAGTGAAAGAAACCTGTGCTGTTGCTGCCAACCTGCTTATATCTGACATGACAGTTGAGTAGCTTCACTTACACACACACAGACACACGCGCGTGTGTGCACACATGCACACACACACCAATTCTCTAGAAGTTTTGATGCTGCTTGGTAGATACCAAGGCAAGATAGACTGAGCAATGCCTCTGAAAACAAAAATCAATTATGTAAAGCCCCTCTTATGAGAGAAATGTTTTGTGTATACACATCTATACATACATAGATGTATATATGTATGTATATATTTTTAACCTGTTTTCAGGTTGCCGCTTGCAAATCTAGAACTCCTCTAGCCATCCAAGGCTTTGGTTTTTCCCTTGAAAAATCTTCCTTTGACCTTTGAAATGCTTGGTTTCTGCAGTGCCTTTTGAGAGCTTGCATCATCTCAGCATTTCTCACAAAAGACCTCAGATCTGACCCAGCGCACACCTTTCAAGTTACCTATCCTTCAGCTGTCCATATGGAAACTGAGGTGGTTCCTCCACTCCATCCTATTGGCTTTCTGCAGAGCATAGATCATCCTAATAGAGCTATACAGAGGCTGCTGCCTACGGCATAGGGAAACCAATTGTGTCTTCTTGTTCAATGACAAACATTCATATCTTTTTTTTTCTTGACAGGAAAGTATCTCCAGGCATGCTTTAAGGCATGACACCCTTGGCACCAAATCTAGCAGATACTTATTTTGCCTTTGTTTCAAGAAAGAGATTCTTCAATGAGCTATTGTCTCTGTGAAACAAGTACTAATTAGCATGGCTTTAGTGTGGAACTTCCTTTTCCAAAAAATCATATTTTCCTGATAGAGGAGCAGGCACTAGAGTCAAGGCAAAACAATCAACAGCAGGTTAATTGTGAAGCCCAAAGCTATGGGATCAGAGCAACAGGAAACAAGTCTTGCTGTCCTAAGTCTGCAAAGTGATTTCACACTGCAAGAAGGGAGACCTGTTTCCTGTGGCAGCCTGGACTGGCATTGACCTTGTACATGGGTCAGCCAAAGAAGGATGACATATAACCTAACTCATTCTGCCAGAGAGAAACAGAGGCTTTATCCTTGGGGCTGATCCCTTGAATTAAGATTATGTCACCCAGGATCACAGAGGCCAAGTGTGACACTCAAGGTCACACAGAGATTTTTGGCTTACAGTGTGGTGGATTAAATGTTTAAAATTCATATTTAAATTTTTTTAAATTGTGGTTAAATATACATAACTTAGACTATACCATCTTCACCATTTTAAATATATAGTTTAGTGGCATCAGGATCATTCACATTGTACAACCACGGCCACAATCCATCTCCAGAATTTTTAATCTTTCCAAACTGAAACTCAGTCTCCATTAACTCTGGCCCCATTATCCTTGGGGCCAATCCCTTAAATTAAGATTATTTCACCCAGGATCAGAGAGGCCAAGTGCCCCAGTCGACATCACACAGAGCTTTTGTACCCAGGCTTTCGTTTTCATTGTCCGCCACCCTCCTACACCAACACACACACAACTATTTTGAACCAATTAACTTCTTATTCTCCCCTTCCCTGCAGCCACTGGCAACCTCCATTCTACTTTCCATCTCTATGAATTTGACTACTTCTGGTACCTCATATAAGTGGAATCATACAGTATTTTCCTTTTTGTGAGTGTTTTTCTTCACTTAGTATAATGACCTCAGGCTCATCCATGCTGTATGTAGCATGCGCCAAAATGTCCTTTATTTTTTATGGCTAAATAATATGTCTCACATATATATATATATATATATATATATATATATGCTATATGTATAATATATATATAATTATATGTATACATATAGATGAAGAAGTTCTGTTTATCCATATGAATGAATAAACAAAATATGGTGTGTATATATATACACATATACACATATATACACACATATGTGTATATATACACATATATGAGTATATATATATATACCACATTTTGTTTGTTTATCCATTCATTAATCAAGGTATTCTTGAGTTGCTTCTGCCTTTTGGCTATTGTGAATAATACTGCTATGGTAACTCAACTGGGACTATGGGCCAGCATGGGTGTACAAATATCTCTGTAAATTTAAAGATAATTTTTTTTTTTTGAGACAGAGTCTTGTTGTGTTGCCCAGGCTGGAGTGCAGTGGTGCAATCTCAGCTCACTGCAACCTCCAACTCCCAGATTCAAGCCATTCTCCTGCCTCAGCCTCCAGAGTAGCTGGGATTACAGGCGTGCGTCACCATGCCTGGCTAATATTTGTATTTTTAGTAGAGATGGGGTTTTACCGTGTTGGATAGGCTGGTCTCGAACTCTTGACCTCAAGTGATCCACCCACCTCAGCCTCTCAAAGTGCCTGGATTACAGGCACGAGCCACCACACTCTGCCTTAACGATAATTTCTAAGTTTAAATTGATTTTTAGAAAATATAAAATTGCATTTTCTGCTGGTGGAGCCTAATTGATATTTGAGCTAGGCTGTCACCATTTTATGGTCTGTTTCTATTCTATTTACCCTGCTTGGGTGACTTTACAAACACAGGCTGTGGCTCTTCCTTTAGTCTAACCAAAGACATAAAGACAAAGTGGGCACAATTGGCCGAAGAGTGGCTCAGCCCTTGCAGAATGTCCCTCCCGAGGACAGGGTGTGATTTGGTTCCCTGCTGTGCCAGTGCCTAAGATAGTCCCTGGCCAAGGAGACTCTCTGTACATTCTTTTTTTGGTGGATAAATGAAAAAAAAAAAAAAAGGGAACTTTTTAAAATCAATTGATTGTATTGATCTATTCATTTTTAAACAAATTTATCTTTAACCAAACTTTAATGTGTATCTAGCTGTAGAACATATTTTCTATAATAACCATCGCGGCATGGGAGCCGTGAGATTGTTAATAAATAGACAACAACACGCCTGGAAAACAGAGCAAAGTCTCCTTTGTGCCTTTAGCGCTATAAGGAACCTTAAAAAAAAATCTTTGATACCTTGCTTCAAAAAAAATTATAAACGCTCATCTCTTAACTGCAACTCAGGTTGACAACTCCCCAAAAAATTGTTAAAGAAGATGCCTGTGCATCAGGTGACTAGGGTCACGATTCTACTGTGTAACACGAAACCACGAATCGCGCAGCGCACAGGAGTGGGTGGTTTCTTAGCCAGGAGCCTCGGGGATGGACACGCAGCAGTCAGCGGTTCCTTAGCCCGGGAGCCTCCAGGTTGTCTGAGGCGTGGCTGATCTGGGCTGGGTTTGGCTGAGCCATCTGCTTCTGAGCATCAGCGGGGCGTGGCTTCTCTAGGGGGTCTGGACTCAGGGTTTCTCTGAGACCCCAGTAAAGGAGCCAGCGCTATCTGGGGGAAGCTCTCGGAGTGGCCAGGCACAGGCACATAGAGTGAGAGCGCGAGTGGAAGCAGCAAAGCCTGTAAAGGTGCGCCTTCGTTTCCGCTTCCATTTATTGGCCAACGCTAGTCCTATGGCCAAAGTTAAAGGAAGGGGAATAAGTGGGAAATATGTTCTACCTTTTGTGGGAAAAACTGTAAAGTCACGGAGAAACGCTATAATACAGAGAGGGCTGAAGAATTGGACCAATAATGGCACCTTCCACCTCCAGCTATTGAAAAATAGCAAAGGACAGCTGTCTCTCCAGAAGATACAGTGGCTTACTGATATTCACTCAGTTGAGCATCACCACCATGAAGCCCAGGGAAGACTCTGAGGGGATCCTTTGACAGAATCCGGTTGTCATGGACTGAATGTTTGTGTCCCCCCACAATTTCTATGTTGAAATCCTAAAACCCAACATGATGGTATGGAGCCGTGGGGATTTTGGAAGGTGGTTAGGTCAGGAGAGTGGGTCCCTCACGAATGGGATCCGTGCCCTCATAAGAAGAGAACAGAGAGTTCCCTCGCCCCTTCTGCCATGTGAGGACACAGCCTGGAGGCGCCATCTATGAAACAGGAAGCGAATTCTCACCAGACACTGAACCAGCCCGCATCTCCATCTTGGACTTCCTGCCTCCAGAACTGTGAGAATAAATGCTTGTTGTTTAAGCCACAAATATACCCAGCCTATGATATTTTTGTTATCATAGACTGAACTAAAACACTGGTAGTGAAATATAAAGGTAAGATTTACAGTAGTACTTACAGTGCTCCTTAAGAGTTTGCCTTTGCGTTATTGCCACGCCAGGCCTCACGCAGCAGCTGACAGGTTGGGGCTCCTAACGTCACCTACACAGGGAGCAACTGCCACCTTGCCTTAGCCTTGACATAGAATCCAATCCTTAGAACCTCATTAGGTAGCACAGATGGTTTTCTGACTATTAATGACAGTAAACCTTGCTCTTCCCTGTAAGAAAAAAGAATGTCTGCCTTCACCCTGAGCATGGGATCCCCCATGCAAGGATAATCACTGTCAGAAGCTATTTTGATTTCACTGCTCATCCAGCAGCTGGAAGTGAGCACATGTGATTAGCTCAAAAGCAAACAGCAAGACCTCTCCGGCTGCTGGCCCTGGAAACCAGGTACAGGGCCAGGTAATTACAGTAACATTCCTTTAAGCTCATGCAACTGTGGCAGGACAGGTTTCATCAAAAACGAACATGCTGGCACAGTCTCTAAGGCTGCTTTCTGGGCAGATGCTCTAAGTGGCCTATAGCAGGGGTCCTCAACCCCCAGGCCACGGACCGGCAGGGCACCTGAGCTCTGCCTCCTTTCAGCTCAGCAGTGACATTAGATTCTCATAGGAGCTCAAACCCTATTATGAACTGCACATGCACAGGATCTAGGTTGCACACTCCATCCCCCTCCCCCGTCTATGTAAAATTTGCCTTCCATGAAACTGGTCCTAGGTGCTAAAAAGGTTGGGGACTACTGGTTATATCAGGCGGGCCAGCAGTGGGCCCTGGGCGACCCAGGTCTACCCACTGTCCAGTTCCTGTAACAGCAGGAAGTGTTAGGGACAGCGGAGAGAGGGAAAGCAGGGAACCCCTAGCATCACTGGTCCATTTCTGAGTGACTCAGACTTGAGTACATTTCCCTGAAGGTCCTCCTTGGAGTTCGTCCTCCTCCATAAAGGTCTCAATGACTTCGATCAATCAGAAGGTGACTTGGGAAGCTGGGCCTGGAAAGCAGAGTTTATGTTAAAAAAAAAAAAAAAAAAAGTGATGGAGGTTGGTAGTGATATTGTGAAAACAGACAACAGAAATAAGAACAGAGACCCACTGGTCTAGAAATGGCTAGAAAGAAAAAATCTTATTAGTGTCAACTTTGCTGATCCACTCTGGTGGACTATAAACTTTTCCATTCCATGAAATGCATTGTTGAAGACTGGCAGACGTTGACTAATCTGTCGCAAGCAATCTTAAAATACAGAAATACAAGAATGTAGACTCAGCCTTTCTGTGTTTGTGCAGTCATGGGCCACATAACAACGCTTCAGTCAACAACAGACCCCATATGCAACAGTGGTCTCATAAGATTATAATGGAGCTGAAAAATTTCTATCACCTGGTGGTGTCTAGCTGCTGGAACATGGTAGCACAAGGCACTACTCATGTAATTGTGGTGATGATGGTGTAAACGCACCTACTGCCCTGCCAGTTGTATAAAAGTCTAACACATACAATTATGTATGGTACATAATACTTGATAATGATAATAAACAACTATGTTACTGGTTTACGTATTTACCGTACTATACTTTTCTCATTATTTGAGAGTGTACTCCTTCTACTTAATCCAAAACAAGTTACGCGTAAAACAGCCTCAGGCCGGTCCTTCAGGAGGATTCTAGAAGAAGGCATTGCTATCATAGGAGATGACAGCTCCATGCGTGTTATTGCCCCTCAAGACCTTCCAGTGGGACAAGATGTGGAGGTGGAAGACAGTGATATTGATGACCCTGACCCTGTGTAGGCCTAGGCTAATGTGTATGTTTGTGTCTTAGTTTTTGACAAAAAAGTTTAAAACATTAAAAAAATTAGAAATAGAAAAAAGCTGATAGACTAAGACATAAAGAATATATTTATATAGCTGTACAGTGTGTTTGTGTTTTAAGATAAGTGTTATTACAAAGGAATCAAGATGTTAAATTAAAAAGTTTACAAAGTAAAAATTTACAGTAAGCTAAAGTTAATTCATTATCGAAGAAAAACGTATTTTAAAATAAATTTTTAATAATTTTTATAGGCCAAGTGGACAGTGTTTATAAAGTCTGTAGTAGTCTACAGTGATGTCCTAGGCCTTCACATGCACTCACTGACTCACCCAAAGCAACTTCCAGTCCTGCAAGCTCCATTCATGGTAAGTGCCCTATACAGGTGGCAGGAGGTTATACATCTGCCTTTGTGTGAGTGCACTGTATGATGTTTGCACAATGATGAAATCACTTAAGGACACATTTTTCAGAATGTATCCCTGTCACTAAGCAACACATGACTGTATTTAAATGTTCCTGAAGATACTGGTCCTCTTCTCTTTAATTGCAATTGTCTTCTTTCCTCTCAATCAACTCTAGGTTTTCTAACTTCCCTGACAAGCTAGACTGTAAGCTCCTTGAAGGCAGGTATCTTCTTTGCCACATCTTCTCACTGGGGCACCTCACTCTCCTGATATGAGTCTGGCACAGAAGAAGGGTTCAGTCAACATCTTGAAATAAATGAGGTATAGGAATACGCCCAGGAGTCACCACCATTGGCCCCCACTGAGAGAGAGACTTAAACAGGGATTGGTCACCACCGAGAAAGAGACTTAAACGTCCTGCCAGCATCTTTCAAGTTTAGGGTGGGAAGTGGCAGCAACGACAGGTCCCCTTGATGCAGGTGTTCTTCGTTTAGTGAGGAGGCACTTGCATGACTCATGCTATGTACTGAATTGAGTACCCCCTGCTCCCAAATCCATACATTGAAGCCCTAACCCCTAATGTGACTGTGTTTGCAATGGGACCTACAGGAGATAATTAAGGTTAAATAAACTCATAAGGATGGGGCTCTAATAAGACAGGATTTGTGTCACTTTAAGAGGGGACACCGGCTGGGCATGGTGGCTCACGCCTGTAATCCCAGCACTTTGAGAGGCTGAGGCGGGTGGATCACGAGGTCAGGAGATCGAGACCATCCTGGCTAACATGGTGAAACCCCGTCTCTACTAAAATTACAAAAAAAAATTAGCCGGGCATGGTGGTGGGCACCTTTAGTCCCAGCTACTCGGGAGGCTGAGGTGGGAGAATGGCGTGAACCCGGGAGGCGGA
Source organism: Pongo pygmaeus (assembly GCF_028885625.2). NCBI lineage: Eukaryota > Metazoa > Chordata > Mammalia > Primates > Hominidae > Pongo > Pongo pygmaeus. Next base: position 37,066,297 of record NC_072385.2, on the reverse strand, counting down.
GCTTGCAATGAGTGGAGATTGCACCACTGCACTCCAGCCTGGGCAACAGAGCAAGACTCCATCTCAAAAAAAAAAAAAAAAGAGACACCAGGTGAGGAAAAGCAAGCAAAAAGGTGGCTGTGTGCAAGCTGGGAAGAAGGCCCTCATCAGAAACCAAATCAGTTGGCACCTTGATCTTGGACTTCCCAGCCTTCAGAACTATAAGAAAGTAAATTTCTGTTGTTTCAGCCACCCAGCCTATGGTATCTGATAGTTCAAACAGACTCATGCTCATCTTGGTTATTCACAATTTCCCATATTCAGGGTCCTGCTGATTGTATCCTCCTGGTGCCTTTTACTATGTTCCTCTTTCTCCTGTATTTCCAGGAACTTGGTAGTTAGAGCTCTAGGCTTGGTTAGATTCTGGCTGATTTCTTCTGGCAAGTATTCTCACAAGTGGTGCTGGGCATTTCATACTGCATCTCATAAAGAGATGCGTGATGTCTGGTTACCCCTTGCTTGGTGATGTTAGTGTGGCCCAGTGGGCTCAGATGCTGTCAGCCTGCTCCACCTAACAAGCTTCCCATTCATCCCTTGCCTAAGTATTCTAGCATCTGTTGTTGATTATTGTCTGGATCCATGATCTCATGAAGAATAATACCTTCTTCTAAACAGGCCTCATCCTGGGCCATGATCCCAAGTTTGTGGCCACCTGTGGGTGGGCTGGAGAGGCAGGCAGCTATAGGACAAAACAAGAGAGGAGAACTCAACAGCAGGGGCCTTCATAATTGACGCTATTCCTTTCTAATTGTCAGTCACCCTATATTGCATGGAGGACCTAGAGGCTGGTGACTTTTGTAGGCACTGCCATTGTCAATGCATGGGGATACCTCAGTGTCCCACTTAAGCTCATCTTCAGAGTAATTTTACCTGATGACCAACTCCCTGCTCCACACGCCCATGCAGGCATTCTCAGTAGAAAGGCAGTTCTGGATGCAGCATCTTGTCATAAAATCCAGATTTTATTGTTGTCTTTGCCATAGCAGGTGGCCCCAAATGAAAATTGTGAACTTATCTCTTATTGCTTTTCTCATCTGTCTTATTATGGAATGTGTGTTAGTTAGGTTGGATTAGATGATGTATTCGTCCATTTGCATTGCTAACAGGACACCTGAAGCTAGGTAATTTATAATGAAAAGAGGTTTAACTGGTTCACAGTTCTGCAGGCTGTACAAACATGGCACTGGCATCTGTTTCTGGTCAGGGCCTCAGGAAGTCTTCAATCATGGCAGAAGGCAAAGGGGGTGCCAGTGTGTCACAAGGCAAAAGCAGGAGCAAGAGAGAGAAGTGGAAATGCCACACACTTTTAAACAACCAGATCTCAAGTGGACTCATAGAGCAGGAACTCACTCATTACCTCAAGGATGACACCACACCATTCATGGGGGATCAGGCCCCATGACTCAAACACCTCCCAATAGGCCCTTCCTCCAACATTAGGGATCACATTTCAACATGAGATTTGGAGGGGACAGATATCCAAACCATATTAGGTGATAATCTATCTGGTAAAAATTAAGCCCCTAAATCCAAAAGGCTTAACACAACCTAAGTTTGCTTCTATACTTGCAGTACATCTGACATGGGTTGATGGGGAGCCTTGATCCATGCAGTCACTCAGGGACCTTGTCACATCTACCTTCAGGAAACTCTTCATGGAAGAGGGAGCCTGGATTTCCCTGAACTTACACAAACAGCTCACAGGACTCCTGTATTAGGTGGTTCTTGCATTGCTATAAGTCCCTGAGACCGGGTTGTTTATAAAGAAAAGAGGTTTAATTGGCTCATGGTTCTGCAGGCTGTACAGGAAGCATGATGCTAGCATCTCTGCTTCTGGAGAGGCCTCAGGAAACATACAGCCATGGTGGAAGGTAAAGAGGGTGCAGGTATGTCACATGATGAAAGCAGGAGCAAGAGAAAGAGAGTGTAGGGGAGGTGCCACACACTTTAAAATGAGCAGATATCATGAGAATTCACTGCAACTAAGACAGCACCAAGCCATGAGGGATCCACCCCCATGATCCAAACACCTCCCACCAGGCTCCCCCTCCAGCACTGGGGATTACAATTCAGTATGAGATTTGCGCAGGGACAAATATCCAAACTATTTCAACTCCTTTGGGCCTGCTTACGAATGAAAACCATCTCTGAAGTCAGCCTGACAACTGCTGTTGCTGTAACCTTGGGATGACCTGTAAGCCCCCTGCCTGTGTCCATTGAAACAATGGCAAGCATTGAAACACACTCTGAATGGGCAACTCGGCTGGGTCAGGTCTTCACAGGGGCTTGGCCCAGTGTCTGGCAGACAGGAGACATTCAATAAATAGCAGTTGCTTTTATTTTATAAATGAGACACCTGAGGCTCAGAGGGTCAGGTAACTGACCTCAAGTTACCCATCAGTGAGTGGCAAAACTGGGAAAAACCCCAGCTCGGCTTGATCTGGAAAGCTTGGCCTCATTTCACCCGGCACAGTGCCTCTGCAGAGACAGAGGGCTCCTTTGTGGAGCCCTTGAGTGCTAGACAAACCCATAAAATTACTCATCAGCTGCAGGTAAGTGGGAGCCATCAATAGCTGGGTGAGGGGTAACAGAAAAAGTGATATCTTAAGAAACCCCATCTGGCAGCACAGCACAGGGTAGATTTCAGTGAACAGAAGCTAGAGGCTGGAAGACCCACTAAGATTCCATTTAAATAGGAAGCTGGACTCAGGTTGGGGTGTTAGCCAGGGAAATGCCAGATGACTTCTGAAGAGCTTGCAAAGGAAGCAGGAGCAGAATGTGGTGACTGGCCAGGGAATAAGGAAGAGACTTTAAGATGACATAGAGCTTCTGTGGGGTTACGGGAAGATCATCCCAATATTGGCGAAGGGCACACTTGCTCCTAGGGTCTGAGAATCAGGAAACCGGGGAGTGACTTCTCAGCTAAGCTACTAGTTAGTTGGGTCACCCGAACTTGAAGAAGTCTGGGCAGATCCGATTCATAAGTGTGACTCAACAAGAAAAATGCCTAGGTTAATGGGACAACAAGGCAGGGCTGTGAGCAGAAAGGTAGGTGTGTGTGTGAGTGTGTGTGTGTATGCGTGAGAAGGGCTATGTGAGTAGAGGTGTGTGTGTCTGTGTAAGTGTGTAAAAATGTATTTATGAGTCAGTGTGTATGTGTTGAGTAGAGGTGTGTGTATATATGTATGTATATTTGTGTGTTGGGTAGGGGTGTGAGTGTATGGGGGTGTGTGTGTGTTGGGTAGGGGTGTGTGTGGTAGGTGTCTGAATGTGTGGATGTGTGTGTGTTGAGTAGGGGTGTGCATGTATTTGTGTTGGGTAGTGGTGTGAGTGTGTGTGTTGGGTAGAGGTGTGTATATGAATGTATGTTTGTGTTGGGTAGGGGTGTGGGTGTGTGCGTGTGTGGGGTAGGAGTGTGTGTGTATGGATATGTGTGTGTGTTGGGTAGGGGCGTGTGTATGGATGTTTGTGTGTTGGGTAGGGCTGGGTTTATGTAGATATGTGTGTATGTTGGGTAGGTGTGTGATTGTATGAATGTGTGCATGCTGGGTAGGGGTGTGAGTGTATGGATGTGTGTGCGTTGAATAGGGCTCTGTGTAGATGTACATGTGTTGGGTAGGTGTATGTGTGAATGTGTGTGTGTTAGGGCTCTGTGTTGATGTGAGTGTGTGTTGGGTAGGTGTGTGAGTGTGTGGATGTTTGTGTGGTAGGTAGGGCTGTGCGTATGTGGATGAGTGTTGGGTGGAGTGTGTGTATGGATGTATGTGTGTTGGGTAGGGGTGTGTGTGTGGATGTTTGTGTGTTGGGTAGGGGTGTGAGTGTTTGGATGTTTGTATGATGGGTAGGGCTGTGTTTATGTGGCTGTGTGTTGGGTAGGAGTGTGTGTGTATGGATGTGTGTGTGGTGGATAGGGCTGTGTTTATGTGGGTGTGTGTTGGGTAGGGACCTGTGTGTATGGGTGTTTGTGTGTTGGGTAGGGTTGTATGTGTGTGGATGTTTGTGTGTTGGGTAGGGTTGTGCTTATGTGGATGTGTGTTGGGTAGGGCTGTATGTGTGTGGATGTTTGTGTGTTGGGTAGGACTGTGCTTCTGTGGATGTGTGTTCGGTAGGGGTGTGTGTATGGATGTATGTGTGTTGGGTAGGGGGGTGTGTGTGTGGATGTTTGTGTGTTGGGTAGGGGTGTGAGTGTGTGGATGTTTGTGTGTTGGGTAGGGGTGTGTGTGTGGATGTTTCTGTGTTGGGTAGGGGTGTGTGTTTACAGATGTTTGTGTGTTGGGTAGGGGTGTGAGTGTGTGGATGTTTGTGTATTGGGTAGGGCTGTGCTTATGTGGATGTCTGTTGGGTAGGGGTGTGTGTGTATGGATGTATGTGTGTTGGGTAGGGGTGTGTGTTTACGGATGTTTGTGTGTTGGGTAGGGGTGTGAGTGTGTGGATGTTTGTGTGTTGGATAGGGCTGTGTTTATGTGATGTGTGTTGGGTAGGGGTGTGTGTGTGTGGATATGTGTGTGTAGTGGGTAGGGGTTTGTGTGTGTATGTGTGGTGGGTAGGAGTGTGTGTTTGTGACATATGTGTGAATGTGTGTGCTGAGTGGAACGTCTGAACAGAACACTTACAAGGAGCATGTGCATGATTACATCTGGAAGTGAATATTCAGAATGAAACCTCCCTTTCCATTTTTTGGTAGCTGAACTTCCCAAGAAAGGTATCCTGTAATTAAGCCCCTCAACTCTGAATATCCAGCTTTCTAATCAGCAAGAAAAATAAAATCCTGTCATCTGCCTGGGGTCATAGGGATTTACTTTGCAAGTAGGCACACACTCCTTTCCCCAGTCAACTAAAGATTTGAGGTGGCAAGGATAACAGGGTTGGGTTTCTCTACCTTGACTCTCTGGGATCCCATTGGGCATGTAGTGAGGTGGGAAAAGGTATGAAACCCACTTCAGGAGACCAGAAACTGGCAGTCACACTACAGATGGAGTCCTCAGGGCAGACAGGGAAAGCTTTAGAAGTTATTTTGACAGGCTTGACAAATGCAAATTATATTAAGAGCTTAGCTATATGACAGGTTGATCAGGGAGGGTGAATTTTTTGTTTTTTCAAGTACAAGGAACTCTAAGCTCAGAGGAACAGATGTGTAACTAAGAGTTACACTTAAGCCCATTTAGCAGTCATTTCCTGAGCACTTGTAAAGTGATTTGCTTTTAGGTTAGAAAGATGCTGTGTATTGATCTCAGGAAGAAAATCGGACTCAGGCTAGGTTCTAAGTTTATTCAGATAACTAAGAGATCCAGGGGCATTTTAAAACATCCTGGTTGGCATGCCAATTACTTAAACAACTTTCTAATTGTCCTATTGTTTTTGAGCAGCCTTTCTAGTTTTTAACATTTCTTATCCAGCTGTATTATATTTAAAATGTTTTAAAGGTATTCTGTCTTTTCTCATAGTCTTAAAAGACTTCTTTGTTATTTCAAATGGAGTTTGGCAGAATAGATTTGTTTCCCTCTAGGCTGATTTTATTTATCTAAAGTTGGCCGAGAAAATCCTCCCCTTGCTGAAAGCACGCCTTCAACGGGTTAACCCTGAGGTTGACTTTTCAGTCATAAGGTTGCAGATTCGCCTTTGATCTCATTGCAAGCAGCAATTTTACCCAGCTTGGCAAGTCACAGGCCTGGGCGTCAGGAGGGCCAGAGCTCAGCTGCAATATCTCTGCTAAGGATCCCTAACAGACATGCCCTTGGGAGCCTTTCCTTAGCGCCAATGTTTCCATGCTCTGTGTGGCAGGCAACGGGCAAGGCGACAGCCCCAGGTTCATTTAGTTCAGCTGTGAAACTTCTAGAGTGCCCAAGTGATATAAGAGTTAATAAGAAAGTACTGAAGCAGATAGTGAGGGTACAGAAGTACTCAGTAAGGTTTTCCTTTTAATGAAAAGCAGCCCCCAAATCATTTTATTTTCTGACAAATAGGCTGTAAAATCGAGCTGCAGACATAGACAAGCAAGCTAGAAGCTTGCATGGGTGAATGTTGGCAGTGGGGCCAATAGAAAAAGGCTACCTGTGCCTAGGCATGATCAAAATGATGGCTCTACCTTCTCTTCTCTTTTCCAGCCATGTGTATAGTAAGGAGCAGACAAGATGGCACTGTCTAAGTCGCAATTCCACTTACATAATAAGATTAGGGTGGGGCAACCAGCCTTCCCTTCCCAGGTAAATGTCACACCTGGTCAAACCAATCTGGGGGCCTTATGTAAATCAGACACCACCTCCTCAAGCCTGCAGTCCACTGTGGGCTGGCTTTTCTCTTTCAGACACCTCTTTCTCACAAGAGAGAGCTGCCCTCTCTCTCCCCTTTCTTCTGCCTATTAAATGTTCTGCTCCTTAACCCACCCACATGTGTTCGTATCCTTAATCTTCTTGGCGTGAGACAACAAACCCCTAGTATTTACCCCAGACAATGATGCTGCTTCACAAACAGCACCTAGTGGAGTTCTTAGGTCTTGCAATACCACTTTCTGACCCTGACACCTTTGGTTTTCTTAATGGAAAAGATCAGCTCCAGAAGTGGGGTCCCCAGGAGGTGAGACCCAGTAGCCTGATGATGATTTCTGTGCAGGGACATTAATGACTTTGTTGGATGAGCTGAAAATTTCTGAAATTGATCCAGGGGTCCCTACTTTCCCCTTAACTCCTGATTATGGATCTATCATTCCTGAGTTCATCTAGAGTTGTAAAACTGAAAGGGATCTAGGAGCACATCCAACTGGTCATATCACTTATTGAAGACACAAAAGCTGTGGCCACCCAGAGGCAAAGACACTGCCCCTTTTCTCTTTTCTGGCCCCTTACTGGTCTCAGGGTCTGCACCCAAACCTGGAGTTACCAGCACCTTTCCACAACTTGAAACTGTCATCTCTTTGTGCTTCTGCCTCTTTGACCTGTTGGAATAAGAAAGCCTTGAATTGTTCTACCAGCTTCTTAAGAGTGTTAACTGTCTTGTCCCAAAGCTGTGTTGCTGGAGGATCAAGAGCTGCTCCCTTTAGAATTCCCAGACTGGAGGGGCAGACATGATTGCTGGCCACCTCCATTGCAGACAGTAAGCTTTACAAGGGAGGGTCGGGGGTCTGGGTGCTCCAGCTATTGTATCCTGAGTACCAAGCACATCACTTGGCACAAGGTGGTCTTTCAATAAGTGCAGTCTTCTAGAATAACGAACAAATGAAGTCCAATCACTCCCATTGGCATTCCTTCTCAGGAATATTTCCTAATCTTCTCAGAATGTCTCCAAGTCCAGGGAAGAAGAATGGTAGTTTTGTTGCCACCAAGTAAACCTGTCTGTCCTTTCTGCTCATTGTACTGACCTCTGTCTCCAAAGAGAGAATAGGGCACCATTGGAAGCACAGAATTCAGTGCATTGGATCCACTCACGCTGAGTCCTGCCAAGGCTAATGCCTCAAGTCTTCCTTATTTCCCTTTGAGCAGGTCATTGTGTGTGGCCAATCCTTCCTTGTTCTTCTGCAGCTTTTGCACCCACGTGACCCTGGCCCCAGTGAAATGGGTCTTCTGGAGTTGTCTTGTACTGACTGCCCTGTGTGTGAGCAGGATCAGGCCTCCAAAACACACAATCTTGTTCTTGCAGCTTTGTTATTTTTTTTAAGGGTTGGTGAACTTGGCTTTGCTTTTCAGTGTCATTCCCACGGAACTTCAGAGAACAGAAGCTTTTTAAAGCACACACTTCCTGGCCAGGCGTGGTGGCTCACGCCTCTAATCCCAGCACTTTGGGAGGCTGAGGCGGTCGGATCACAAGGTCAGGAGATTGAGACCATCCTGGCTAACACGGTGAAACCCTGTCTCTACTAAAAATAGAAAAAAATTAGCCGGGCGTGGTGGCGGGCGCCTGTAATCCCAACTACTCAGGAGGCTGAGGCGGGAGAATGGCGTGAACCTGGGAGGCAGAGCTTGCAGTGAGCTGAGATCGTACCACTGCACTCCAGCCTGGGCGACAGAGCAAGACTCCGGCTCAAAAGAAAAAAGCACATACTTCCTTTGGTGACATCAGCAGGTTGCCTAGGTCCATGAGGACAGCAGCCACCATTGGGGGGGACATCTGCCACCACCCGGAGCCCAACTCAAGCCCAATGGGCAATGGGAAGGAGGTGGGCAGAACCAGATGCTGGCCAGCTTGGCCATGTGACCTTTTCCTTTTTCCTCTTTCAGAAGGAGAAAAACCAATGTCCACTTTTTTTGCCACATACTCATGGGACAGAGGGGGTTTTCATTTGGGATGAAGTCTAAACAATGAAGGGGGGCGTGGGGCCAGCTTTATCACCTGAGGAAGTAACCAGGTTCTTTTTTCTCCCCTCCCTGCAATTTAGCAGATAGGTGGGTCTCTTGGCCTGTGGCTCCCTCTTTACCCAGCAAGTCTCCCTCCCCAGAGATGAGGATCCCTGTAATTACCTGAGGTGAGGTCCTAGCACGGGATCTTGGAAGCCTCCCTACACACCTACAGTTCTGTCTCGAGGTCACTTTGTGGATTCAGAGCCCTGAGATATATTCTGAGTATCAAATACATATAAAATTTCAAAGACTTACTAAAAAAAACCTCAATAATAATTTTTATATTGAATATATGTTGAAATAAAAATTTGTGGTGTATCAAATTAAATGAAATATATTATTAAATTAATTTCAAATATTTCTTTTTATTTTTTTTCCCCCCAAGACTGAGTCTTGCTCTGTCACCCAGGCTGGAGTGCAGTGGGCATTCTCAGCTCACTGCAATCTCCACCTCCCGGGTTCAAGTGATTCTCATGCTTCAGGCTCCTGAGTAGCTGGGACTACAGGTGCACGCCACCACACCTGGCTAATTTTTGTATTTTTAGTAGAGATGGGTTTTCACCATGTTTGCCAGGCTGGTCTTGAACTCCTGACCTCATGATCTGCCCACCTCGACCTCCCAAAGTGCTGGAATTACAGGCGTGAGCCACCGTGCCTGGCCTCTTTTTCCTTTTATTAGTAGGAAATTTAGAATTACATCTTGACTTGCATTATTTCCTATTGAATCAGCACTGCTCTGGAAAGAAACCTAAGATCCCCTTTCACAATTTTTCTTTTCTTTTTGTTTTTGAGACAGAGTTTCCTTCTGTTGCCCAGACTGGAGTGCAGTGGCGAAATCTTGGCTCACTGCAACCTCCACCTCCCAGGTTCAAGAGATTCTCATGCCTTAGCCTCCCAAGTAGCTGGGATTACAGGTGCATGCCACCACACCTGGCTGATTTTTGTATTTTTAGTAGAGACGGAGTTTCGCTATGTTGGCCAGGCTGGTCTCAAACTCCTGACCTCAAGTGAGCCACCCCCCTCAGCCTCTCAAAGTGCTGAGATTATAGGCATAAGCCACCACACCTGGCCCACACTTTTTCTTAATCCAATACTCTCGGGAGGACCCTAAGGAGAGTCCAGTATCTTCTTTTCCGGTCTCTCCACTCCCTACCCTCAGGCCCTCTTGGGTCTTCACAGTCAGAGACCACGCAACTACCGTAGTCAAAATATGCCTCCATAGTGGCCCTTCACAAACGGACTCCTGAAACGGCCTGGAGAGGTTCTGCATCAGGGACCCCCTCCTCCCCAGACAGAGGCCCCACAGCAAGTTTTGTTTTCCAGGAGGGCATTCCTCAGTGTACTCTATGGTGTAAACTGCAAAATGGTGTTGGCCAGCTTGTAACATGCTGGGCTGACCCAAGTCAGATTTCTTTGTTGCAGGAATGCTCAGAGCATGTGTATATTAATAAATATTGTGACTCCCTGAGAGCAAAACACTTTGTATGACTTCTAAAGTTGTTGAGGACAACCTCCTTCTGCCTTTTTTGAGCACCTGCAGTGAAGATACATTGAAAGGGACTCTATTATTTTTGCACTTCTACTAAATGTCCTCTCCCTCCTCTGCCCTGACCTTGTCCCTCAAGGTCCTCTCCCTCCCTTGTCCCCACACCACCTTCCAGGTCCTCTCCCTTTCTAGAAGAAATGGTCCAAGTTACAAGGCAGACACTACTGAAACTCCAGAGAAGACTCAGTAGCTTCTAGTTTCTGGCATTTTGGTCACTGGCATTTGGCAAAATGGCCCTTGATTTAACCACAAAAGAGGAATTTGCTGATACTCAACCAGGTGAGACTATTTTTCTCTGCCTAGTTTTGACATTTGGTCCTCCAGACTGCGGAAGAACTTAATTGCCCTCTGATTTATATGATCATAGAAGATCTCAAAATACACACACACACACACACACACACACACATATATATATAATGTATGTACTGAGAGTAAGAGAGAGCCTTATATCAATGCCTAATTCATTTAACTCGGGGGAACAAATATAATCAATTTCCAAAAGACAGCTCTAAGATTTGTGAAGTGTTGGATGAAGGACCTTACTCAATAATCATTTATATTGTTTTATATCCAAGCTTCAAACCTCCAAGAAGGTGGGGGTTCTGGAAGAAAGGCTGCCTTTGGCCAGGCTGCAGGAAGCTGCCAGGAAGCTGGGGCCGAGGCATGGCTGGAAGAGGGCCAGGAGACTCATTTGCTCCGCTCCATCTTGCTAACATTGGCTGCTGTTATGTTTCATTATAGCCCCACATCCTGCTCATCTCTGCACCTTTGAGATGCCTCCCACATCCTCGATTCAGGTTACACTGAGGCTTACTGCTTCTGCAACCAGCTTCTATCACCAGCTTCCCACACCTGGCCCACCTTTTGAAAACAAAACAGGTCGGGAGCAGTGGCTCACACCAGTAACCCCAGCACTTTGGGAGGCTAAGGCAGGAGGATCGCTTGAGCCCAGGAGTTTGAGACCAGACTGGGCAATATAGCAAGACCCTCTTTCTACATAAAATTTTAAAAATTAGCTGGGCGTGGTGACATGTGCCTGTAGTCCCAGCTACTTGGGAAGCCGAGGTAGGAAGATCATTTGAGTCCGGGAGATTGAGGCTGCAGTGAGCCATGATGGCACCACTGCACTCCAGCGTGGGCAACAGAGAGAGACCCTGTTTCAAAACAAAAACAAAAACACAAAGAGATTTCACCTACAGGAAGTAGGTCTTGACATCTCAGGCATCTTCTTCCTCTATGCTCAGCCTTTTTGTTCCATCCTCACTTAACCATCATTTATTACACAGAGCAGCCTCACTGTGTGGCAATGTCTGCTCCTACTGGGTCTGCACATGTAAAGGAAATCAGTGGGCTTGGAGTTTCAAAATAAAAAGCTCTGGCCTCATTTGGTTGAATTAATTATGCCTTTTCATTTGTTTGAATCTTCATGACAACTAAAGTCCGTCCCGACTAGTTGTGGATCATGTCTGCCAGCTGCCTACAGAATCCACCCCTTTCCTTTGGAATTCTCTTCGCCTCCTGATGCTGACAATGCCCTTGCCCTTCAGAGGACCTGCCTTCCCACTCTCCATTGGACACTGTGGAACTTCTTGGCGTCCAGTCCCAAGGGCACAGCCACCGCAGGACTTCACGTCTGCCTGCCTGAGCAGGGCTGGTGTCTTATGAATGGCAGCTGAGACCCAGTTTGGGCTCATGATCTCATATCACAAGTCAGAAAACAAAAGAGCAATTAAGTTCTTATGAAAACTTGCCAGATTTCCATACAACAGTTTCCTTCTTGAAATCCCTTTTTTTTTTTTACTTTTCATCATAGAAATGAACTCAAAGGAAAATGACTAATCACCGACCTACGCAGAATCATTGGTCTCTGGCAAGCAAGGGTGATCCTGCATCAATCTATTAATTTTCATTTCCAGGGTTCTCAGATGTAAAACAAGTGTTTGATGTAATCTGCAACACTGCTCCGTTATAATTAAACAACCTCCTACTGCCTAAATTGGCAAAGCACTCCATCGATCAGTGATAAATGTGGTCCTTGGGAGACTGCTTTTATGTTTGTTTCACTCATGGGAAAATGGCCACAATCCTTTTGTAAGATTCCTCGGCTGCTGCTCTCCCCCAGGTTACAATCATAGTAACTGCTGCTTCTGGGATGCCTCGCTGTAATCGTCATGTTCAATGATGGCGCAATGGATATGTGCTTGAAGGAGAGTGAGTGATGGGGAGTCTACAATTATGAATAAAATATATTCAAGTCAATAAACCCTTCCTGGGTTCCTTTGCCTCACCATTTTATGCACAATTTATGAAGCACCCTATATGTACCAGGAGCTATTTGCAATGTTTAAGATGTGGGAGCCCCCATAATTCTAAATATGTCATGTATCATCTACTTTCCTCTTTGCAAAGTAGGGGGGTTGGATTCCTGCCAGGCCTGATAATATAGATCTGCTGTTCACACATAGCATATAGGAGGCCCTGATGACTTCCTACTCATCGCTTCCCCCATTGTCCAATTGTTGGGGCCATTGGGCTGCTATATTCAGGTCAGCCCTTGCACTAGATCCTAGGATCCAGCCAGACTTGAGGCAAGGAGGCGCATTGCTGTCAGTGTTCCATCACCCCTATGGTTAGGCCTCACTGGCTCTGCCACAGTTCAGACACCAAGGCTCCTGCCTTAGTTTTCTAAGAGATGTTCCCTACATTGCACCTGAATTCATCCAGTTCAGTTTCACAGAATATACTTGATCTAGTTTAAGCAGAAAGGGATGTATCACAGGCTACTAAACGGCTTATGAAATCCTTGGAAAAGCTGAATAAATAGACCTTAGGGGGAGCCCCTAGAGCTACTCTCAAAGCTATCTAGCAGAACCTGGCCACATTTCCAACCAGGAAGCTGCCTGCAGAATCAGCAAACAGCCCCCACACCCGCTGGCTTCAGAACCACCCACCTCTGCTCTCCCCACACAAGTGAGCAGACATCTCAGCCCTGCCTTTCTGGCCACCTGACTGCCTCCAAATTAAATCTCTCCCATTTGCACCAGGAAGAGGACCCTAGATGATGTCTAGAACTTTAGTTTCTGATGATTCTAAGGAATGAGATTTTTCACCTGCCCAGCCTCTGCAGTCTGGGAAAATCCAGAAGTGTGTTGGAAGTGACACTGAATGATCTGGCCCTCAGATTTGTCAGTTTCCCAAGCAGCAACTTGGCCCTTGCATATATTGATTTTTAAATTTCTGTAGTTTGCTCAATCCCCCAGGGCTCTGGGAGCCCATTACTATTGGCTGGAAACCCACTGGGAACCAGCTACCTGCTGACAAACTGCAATCCTATTACTATTTTGTATTGAATATTTACTCTGCACAGTTCCTAATTTTCTGCAAAATGCCTTTTCTCTTTACCACCCCTTGACACAGCTACTGCTCTATAAACTGAAACACCACTTCTTATGGCCACAGTTGTTTGTGCCACGAATAAGTAACTCCCTAAGCTCAGCCCATCAGATTTTCTCTCGAATCTGTGGGCTGGAAATCAAGATGGTTGAGAAGAACTCTTCTTCTAGTGGCTGAAGTGGTAAAAATAATCTCAGTGTGGGTGTGGTGGCTCACACCTGTAATCTCAGCACTTTGGGAGGCTGAGGTAGGGGGACCACTTTAGGCCAGGAGTTTGAGACCAGCCTGGGTAACACAGCAAGACCCCATCTCTACAAATAAAAAATTAGTTGGGCATGGTGGCATGTGCCTGTGGTCCCAGGTACTTGAGAGGATGAGGCAGGTGGATTGCTTGAATCCAGGAGTTCAAGGCTACATTGAGCTGTGATCATGCCACCACACTCCAGTCTGGGCAACAGAGTGAGACCCTGTTTCTAAAAAAAATAGAATAAAATATATACAATTTTTTAAAAAGAATCTCAGGAGCTCTCAGGCGTCCAGCTCTCAGAAAGCCTGGTCCTGTAAGGGCCTCCAAGAGTGGCTGGAGAGCAGGGTGTGATGCCTCTTGGGCCACCTTGCAAAGGGCTCACGAGTTCTGCCAATGAGGATAGAACCATCTATCATGAGAGTAAAGAATCAGTGGATGAGAAGATGGAAGCAAAGCCATGAATTGGAGAGGGTGTCCCAAGGCCATTTCCATCTCTGGTTTCAGCTTCTCCTGCATCCTTGCCACATTCTAGTTTCAGGGCTCCATGAGGTATCTCCATGTCCTTGTTATGTTCCCATTTCTCTTATTTTGCTTTAGTTTGAGTTGGCCTCCTCTCACACGAAACAGGGAGTCCACAATACCATTGACCCTTGAACTACACGAGTTTGAATTGCATGGGTCCACTTACACATGGATTTTCTTTTACCTCTGCCACCCCTGAGATAGCAAGACCTATCCCTCCTTCTTCTTTCCCTCAGTGTACTCAACATGAAGATGACGAGGATGAAGACCTTCGTGATGATCCACTTCTATTTAAGGAATAGTAACTATATTTTCACTTTCTTATAATTTTCTTAATAACATTTTCTATTCTCCAGCTTACTTTATTGTAAGAATATAGTACATAATACATATAACATACAAAATATGGGTAATGGACTGTTTATGTTATTGGTAAGGTGTACAGAGCACCCGTGACATAAGTAACTCCATCTTAGAAAAAGACTCCATCTTACATTTCAAAAGGCATCATGCCAACCGGACCAGATGTTCCCCTAATCAATAGAGACAGCACCTGACTGTCTCTGTGGCCAGAGCATAGCCAGACACACTCTTTATTATCAATCAGTCCTCGCCAGAGGACTCAAGGGTTACAAAAGAGCAGGAGTCCACCAGCTGGACACCGCTGTTTTATGAAATACCATCCTGCTATCACTCGTGATCAGCATCTGGCATCTGTCACTGAGGGCTCTGTCCAAATCGAGGGCTCTCCCTTACAAGACGCTGCTGTGCATCTAGATCTGCCCAGGACCCTCTCCTTGTCCATGTCACTGTCCTTGGACTGATTAATTAACCCCTTTCCTATCCCCTTTTCTCTTGATGTTAAATGTTTCTCTGTTTGATGTGGAATGTTTAATCTATAACATTTATATATTGATTAAGTATCCTACTAGGTATGGTTTGCAATATCAACGGACCTGTGGAGTAGCTTGAGCCTGTGAGCCTGTAGCCCTGACTCCTGAGGGAATGAAGTGGTAAGGAGAATTGCCTCCTTGGGAACTCCATGCAGCTTGTGGCTTTTAGGACTGAAATAGCATCAATAAAAGCCTGATCTTGGGGAAAGACACAAATGTGCATGGACCTGGTTATGTCTGACCTTGTGCCTCTCCCAACAGTAAGGCTTCCAGTAAACAGTAGGCTGTTAGTAGTTACGTTTTGGGGGAGTGAAAAGTTTTACTGGGATTTTCAACTATGCAAGAGATGAGTGCTCTTAACCTGCATGTTGTTTGAGGGTCAACCATAATGCATATGTATTGAGTGATTTGAGGAGGACTCTTGGACCATTCTCATTGGCCTCCACATGGATGATTTCTCCTAATTTAAACACAGGCAAACTTCTCCCAACCTTGCTGATTCTTACAGCTCTTGCACTTTGCGGCACAACCTCAGTAGAAGCTCCTGTACTTCTGGCTCCAGTTTCTCTCCTCCCACAGTCTCCTTAGCAGATTCCAATCAGGTTTCCCCTCTGCTCACCACCAGCGTCTGTGTTGCTGAATTCAGTGGTCACTGCTCGGCCTCACTGTGGCTCGCCCTGCATTCTTGAAACGTTTCCTTCATCTGCCTTCAGCTGGCCTCCCTTCCACTCCACCACTGGCCCTTCCCGGTCTTCGCAATTGCTCCCTCACACCCCTGATGTCTTAATATCCATGCTGGTTCTTGGCCTCTTTGCTTCCCTTCTCCGTTTTGCCCTTTGTGGGCTCCCGTCCTATGGCAGGCTCTGCAGGCTGTTTCCCATGGCCCAGGCAGCGGCTCCTGGCCACTGGGAGGGTCTAGTGGGAGGCTGAGGAGAGCCTTAGGTGGCATCTCCAGCATCAGCAGCAGCTGTTCGTTTTGTTTCCACCTCCTGGAGTCTGCATGGAGTTTAGTTTCTGCTGGGTGAACCCAACTCCCAGGTTCTGGTAGCACCATCTCCTCTTTATTCCCAGACCTCATGATTCTCTATGGAGAAAATCTGATGGAATCTGCAGAAAAGCTATTAGAATTAATGAGCTTAGTAAGGAGATTGCAAATACATCTTGCTAAAATCTCTCAAATCACATTTTAAAATAAGGATCCTCATTAATGACTTTTCCTATAATACACTGAGTTAGGGAAATAGCACTGAAATCTCAAGAGTGAATGAACGAATTTTTTATTACCGTGTATTATTTTTTAAGACACTATGGTCATAGATTGAGACACTGAGTGCAATAGGCCATCTAGTTGCCTCAGTCAAATCTGATTTAGCTCTACTGAAAGTTCTTTTTTTATTTTATTTTATTTTAGATGGAGTTTCACTCAGGCTGGAGTGCAATGGCATGGTCTCAGCTCACTGCAACATCTGCCTCCTGGGTTCAAGCAATTCTCCTGCCTCAGCCTCCCGAGTAGCTAGGATTACAGGTCCCCGCCACCATTCCCAGCTAATTCTTGTGTTTTTAGTAGAGACAGGGTTTCACCATATTGGCCAGGCTGGTCTCGAACTTCTGACCTCAGGTGATCCACCTGCCTGGGCCTCCCAAAGTGCTGGGATTACAGGCGTGAGTCACCGCGCCCAGCCTGAAAGTTCGTTTTCATACAGACAAGAAGAGCACTATTCTGATGCCAATGAGCTTTCAGGTTAGGAGTCTTTAAAATAATTTTCTGACACAAAAATGAACATGCTGTTGTTTCTTATTTGATGTTTCCTCTTTAGGATGCCTCTCAGTTTCTGCACAGGATTGTCTACAGCAGTAGTTCACAAAGTTTGATTTCTATTAGAAATGAAATTTTTAGGTCTCCATCCAGACCTCCTGAATCAGAAACTGTGGGGGTGGCCTCCAGCATTCTTTATTTAATACTCTTTTGAGGGGATTCTGATGCCTGCTAAGCCAGAACCACCAGTCTATACAAGCTTGGGGTATGGGAAACAAATTCACTTACGAGGTCACTTTTACTGTCTGAACTAAAGTGAATTCCCTGAAATAAAATTGGCAAAATGTTCCCTACTTTTCAACGTTTTGTTCTGCCTTTAATTTTCTTTTCTTTTTTTTCTTTTTTTTTGCCAGGCA
The DNA here is from genome assembly GCF_028885625.2 of Pongo pygmaeus. Classification (NCBI taxonomy): domain Eukaryota; kingdom Metazoa; phylum Chordata; class Mammalia; order Primates; family Hominidae; genus Pongo; species Pongo pygmaeus. Next base: position 37,049,152 of record NC_072385.2, on the reverse strand, counting down.
ACTTTTTGGGGAAGCACACTAAGCTTTAGATACACTATTCATTTCCAGTTATCAGGAAAGAGTCATCAAAACTAGAGGGAATAAATGTATTTTTATATGTTAACACAACAGGTTTACTATTCAGCTATAAAAATGATATAGACACACACACACAGATACACGTGCACACACACACACACACACACACACACACACAGACAGGTACAAACCCAGAGGGTTTTTATTAATAGAATGTGGAGGGAAAGAAACGTATGCAAAATAACACAGTATGGTTCCATTTATATATTATTTAAAAATAGACTCAACTGAACTGCATACACAGGTGACAAATCTATTAAAGAGTCAAGAGCAGTATTTTATTTTATTTTTAAAAATAATTTCAACTTTTATTTTAGATTCAGGGAATATGTGTGCAGGTTTGTTACATGGGGTTATTGTGTGACACTGTGGTTTTGGGTACAAATGGTGCTGACACCCATGTAGTGAGCATGGTAACCCATTGGTAGTTTTTCAGCCTTGCCTCCTTTTTTCTCTCTTGCCTCTAGTAATTCTCAGTATCTATTGTTCCCATCTTTATGTCCATGTGTACCCAATGTTTAGCTCCCACTTTATAACTGAGAACATGCAGTATTTGGTTTGCTGTTCCTGAATTAATTTGCTTAGAATAATGACCTCTAGCTACATCTTTGTTGCTGCAAATGACATTATTTCATTCTTTTTTATGGTTGCATAGTATTCCATTGTATTAATCCATTCTCATGCTGCTATAAAGAACAGCCCAAGACTGGGTAATTTATAAAGGAAAGATGTTTAATTGACTCACTGTTCCACACAGCTGGGGAGGCCTCAGGAAACTTACAATCATGGCGGACAGGGAAGAAAACATGTCCTTCCTCACAGAGCGGCAGGAAGCGAAGTGCAGAGCAAGCAGGGAAAAGCCCCTTATAAAACCATCATATCTTGTGAGAACTCACTCACTATCATGAGAACAGCATGCAGGAACCCCCACCGCAAGTTCTAATCACCTCCCACGAGGTCCCTCCTTCAACACACAATCCAGATTACAATTCAAGATAAGATTTGGTTGGGGACACAGACCATATCATACATGATGTATATGTGACACATTTTCTTTATCCAATCCACCATTGATGGGCACCTAGACTGATTCCATGTCTTCGTTATTGTGAATGGTGCTGCAATGAACATACGCCTGTACATGTCTTTCTGGTAGAACAATTTGTTTTCCTTTGGGTAAATATACACCAGTAATGGTGGTTTTGATTTGCATTTCTCTGATGATTAGTGATGTTGAGCCTTTTTTCATGTTTGTTGGCTGCTTGTACGTTTTCTTTTGAGAAGTGTCTGTTCATGTCTGTTGCCCATTTTTTAATTTGTTTTTTGCTTGTCAAATTGTTTAAGTTCCTTATAGATTCTGGATATTAGACCTTTCTTGGATGCATAGTTTGTGAACATTTTCTCCCATTTTGTAGGTTGTCTGTTTAGAGTATGATTATTTTAAAGTCAGAATAGTGGTTACATCTGGAGGGAAGGATGGTTCTTGGGTGGGGAAGAAATTTATGGGCAAGGGGCCCTGGAAACTTAATAATGCTCTATTTGTTGACCTGGGTGGCCATTATGTGGGTGTTTGAGTTATAATATGTCAAACTGTGCATTTAATTTTTTACTACTTTGTAGGTACATTTCACAATTCAAAACTGTCTTTAAAAGAAAGCAAGCCAGATGCTGTGGCTCAGGCACATACCAGCACTTTGGGAGGCCAAAGCAGGTGGATTGCTTGCACCCAGGAGTTTGAGACCAGTCTGGGCAATAGAATGAGACCCTGTCTCTACAAAAACTACAAAAATTAGCCATGAGTGGTGGCAAACTGCCTGTAGTCCCAGCTACTTGGGAGGCTGAGGTGGGAGGATCACTTGAGTCCAGGAGGTCTAGGCTGCAGTGAGCCGTGATCGCACCACTGCACTCCAGCTTGGGTGACAGAGCAAGACCCTGTCTGAAAAAACAAAACAAAACAAGAACCAAAAACAAAGAAAAAACAGGGTTAGGGATCCCCCACTGTAGGCTAAGGAGTCTGTCTCTTTCTCGCCAATTTGTAATGCCAACACATTCCCTTTCTTTAGAGACCACCACTTTCAGCACTTGTAGTCACTTCCAGACCAAATGCCCTAAGGATACAATTAGACTGACCTTTCTCAGGTTTTAATTGACTTTCCATGATAACAGACGAGGATTTCACTTTTGGCCCTTCCCTTGTGTGCCCTTCCTCTATCTCCCAGGACTTTTGATAATTTTCTTTCCACCATTTTCTTCCCTGTTTTGGGGGATGGGAATTCCTAATGGTTTGATTTTTAGTGCATCGCCTATCATTTTGTTATCTTTTCTCTCCATTATAGAAGATTACCTTAAAATTATGCCCAATTATTCTAATAAATCTATTAATAGACCCATCTTGTCTTTAATATCCAAGAGATCTTTTTTGTTCTCTAGCTGTTCTTGTCTAACAGCATCTAGTTCTTTTTGCAGATACACTATATTCTAAGAAGAGTATTGCACAGCATTACAAAGATATGGAGGTACCCTGCCGGGGGAACCTGGGAATTCAGGCAAGTGAACAGCCCAGAGCAGCACTATCCCATAGAATTGTAATCTGACTCAATTATGTCACTCTAAATTTTCTGATAGACACACTGGAAAAAGTGAAATGGAAGAGGTTGAAATTAATTTTAATAAAAATTTTTAATCCAATATATCCAATATAATATCATTTCAACATGTAATCAATATAAAAACTTGTTAATGAGATATTTTACATTTTTAATTTTATTAACAATTTGGTATAGGTTTTACACTTAAGCATATCTTTATTCGAACATGTCACATTTCAAATGCTCAGTAGCCATGTGTGACTCATGTTGTATAGTTTGAGTCTGCAGCGAGCTGTACCAGCCATGCCTGCAAGCTAAGTTCAAATCTGCTCTGAGATCCCCAAGAATGTACTTTCTGGCCTGGTTCCCATGTTCTTGCAGGTTGCTTCTGGAACTTGCCCCCAAAAGCCTGCCTCCTGGTGGTAGGGCCTGGTGCCTTGCTCCATCTCAGGTCCCCAGCCAGCACCCATCCTCCTCTCTGCATAATTTCCCCTCTTGGACATCATCTGTGTTATTGCATTTGCTCCTGGTCTCAACCCTTTCAAAGTTCTGGTTCCTCCAGGGATCACTTCAGGGGACCTAGTTCTGTGAGCAGCATTCTTGGGCTCCACTTAATACCCCCAGGCTGCTGCCCAGCTGCTCAGCCTCTTAATCTGGCTAGAAATGCTGCAGCTGAAGGTTTCATGAATGGCTGAAAGGAGCTCATCCCTGTTACACAGTGTCTGGCCAGCAGCCAGTTTATCCCCAACCTCAGACTCCAGGTAGGGCGTGGGCTCTTGCTCCACTCACAGCTGCTTAAGAACTGGTGTGGCTTGGGGCTGCTGTGTCTAGGGCCTGGCCTCTGGGCCTTTGCATAGGTAGAGAGAAGACAAGGCCAGGAGAAATGCAGCAGGGGACAGTAGGAGGAGGCAGAAGAGATGTCCCCAACCCCTTGGGGGTGGAAGGCCTGGAATGAGGAGGCCCAGTCTCTACCCGCTGGGATCCCTGAAGGCCAGGCCAGGCAGGTGTGCCTGGTGAGTCAGCCCTGGGCCCCTGCCATCCTCCCTCTACTTACAGCTCACACAATAGCTCAATTGTGTCATTGCACTTAGCTTTGGCTTGGGTTCCAACCCAAGGACGTAGCCCAGGGACCTCTAGGGACAGAGAGAAACAGCTATGAGAGAGGTCTTTGTGCAAATCTATTCTGCAGAAAGGAGTCCCAGGGTTATGGTCAGAGTGGCTGTGGCTGACAGCACAGCATAAGAAGAGCCGGTCTCAGCCACTGGCTTGCACTGATGGCCAGTGTGTGTCGGAAAGTGACAAGAGGAAGTTTATCAAATAGGTGCACAATTGCTGTGCATTTTAAGTGGAGGTTCACACAAAGGACTCTGAGAATCTGAACTCCAGAAGTTAGCAAAGTCTCAAGATATTGCAATAATATTTAACCAGATGAATAATTTCAATGTACTGTATTTATCTTTTTGTCTGTTGTCATCACATGTAGAAACCTATTTAAGACTGTTTGAAAATAAAAAAGAAGGGTTGTTTAGGTCAGCCAAGAGTCTTCTGGGGCCAACAGCCCAGGCTTCCCTGAAGAAAAGCTTAAACGCATTTTTGCAGGAGGTGAAATTACTGAACAGCTATGACTTATGTTAATCTACTACAGGTGTGCTATCGCTACAGCATGTTTTGGCACAGGCCATAGCGAGGCACTAATGCCCAGACAGAGATGAGGGTGCTAAGAATTGCACAGCCAACTCTTTTGTCCAAAGTGTCAAACATGGATGTTGCAAGGGGTGCTTTCCAGGTCTTAGCATCTTGTATTCTAAAGGAAATAGGTAGCAGAAGGGTTTTTTAACTGGACGTTGTATTAAGATCTTAAAAGTATAGCTTCCATGGTCCCAGGTTTGACCAGCCTGTGGCCTCCATGTTGTGACATTATCAAGGATAACTCTGGTTTTTCTAGCTTTATCCCATTCATTAATGCCAGGTCTCCAGCTCCACTCAAAGTCTTGCCCAGTCATTTCCAGAGACACTGGGTGCATCTGTGTGGATCCCTTGCATTCTTCCAGGGAGGCCTTTCTTGCCTGCGCCCACTACTCCGGCCCCGTTGCGTGTATAGGGATGCCATTTTCTTCAGCATGTGCGTCCCCCAGTGAGCTCAAATGGGAACCCACGGTGTGAGGGTGGGGACCGTTCTCAGGCAGATATGATGCTCTCCTTTTCCTTTTCTCCTCCCCCACCCTCACTCCTTCCTTCTCGTTCTGTCAGGAGCCCTCATGCAAACCCATTTCTGCCTCACCTCCAATTACACTTTCACAGACAAGTCTGAACCTAAGTATCTTAAATAAGGAGGCTCCACTACTAGTGGATTTATTTGAGAACTAAACTCCAGGGGAAACTCTCAGGGTGTAACAGGATGTAAACTGGGACTCTGTATCTTTTGCTTTTGGCAGGAGCCCCCAGGGCTGAGGACAACATGGTGGGTTCATCTCTCAAGGCAGAACGATGGGTGCTGTGCCCTAAAGCAGAATGCATGGAGACTATGGAGCCAGTTCTGCCAGTGTCACCCAGGAAGGCTTCAGAGCAGGTTCTGGTGGAAGAGATTGGTGGTGGGGAATATGTGTGGGTTGCCCATACCCCACAGAGAGGAAGTACTTCCCCTTCCCTCAAGACAAGTGATTTGGACTTCATGAGAGCTGGATATCCTGTTGCCTAGAGTTTGGGACGAAGAGAAACTTTTGTTTCCCACCTACTAAGCCTAAGGACTAGAGCAGCTCTTCGGTGGGAGCAGAATGAAGAAAACAGGCTAGGTTGGAAATAGTGGGTTCCCAGCTGGGTTGAGAACAGTGCATGTGCACTTGCATGGAGGGTGACGCGTTCTGGAGAGCAGTCAGGGACCCTGCAGAGAAGACCTGGCCTGGGGTCATCGTAAGGTAGATCCCACCAAGGAGGACTGTCTGGGACAGAGGAAGCCTCCAGCAGAAGCTCACAGGCCATGGGAAGAGTCAGACAGAGCCAGCCAGAGGACAGACACGATCCACATGTCCCAGCAGGGGGATTCCAAGCATTGGCCAATGTGCTTTGTGGGAGGAAGAGCCAGCAATTGCACATCTATCCACATCCTGATTACAAAAGAACCAGTCAGGAAAGGCATTTCCTCCACACACTGTGCCTTTCTGCCCCTTTCCAGACCATTGCAGTGAGAGGGAGGTGGGGAGGCAGATGAGGAGCAGGGAGGGAGCTGCCACGCTGTCGCAGGTTTCCACCCAGCACAGGCCTAAGATGGGGTCACTTTCAGCTGGACAAAATTTTGGAATCCTGTTGTATGGGAATTTTCAATTATTGAAACAAGACTGGTTTTGTGCTTGAAGGGGCCAAAAACACTGGGAGACTTGCTCAAGATTTCATGCACAGGCAGGAAAGAACGAAAGAGTTTAAAGGAGCCGTGGGAGAATCAATCATTCTCTGCTTGCCCCTAATGAAGCCAGCTGCAGAGAGCACTGGTAAACACAGTCACTCACAGTTAATCTACGTAGAGGAATTTAAAATACTACCTAGGCACAAATCTAAAGTGCTTCTGCTGTGAGAAGCCGATGTCAGATCACTGAGGTCTCCACTCACTCAACATCTGGATATTGAGGACCATGAGTGCTATTAGTGCCCTAAAGGCTGTGTTTAGGACACCATGTTTTACTAAAACTCTTATCTCTAAGCATCAAGATTGTTGCGGGAAGTCAGGGACCCCAAACGGAGGAACTGGCTGAAGCCATGACAAAAGAACGTGGATTATGAAGATTTTATGGACATTTATTAGTTCCCCAAATTAATACTTTTGTAATTTCTTATGCCTTCTTTACTGCAATCTCTAAACATAAATTGTAAAGATTTCATGGACACTTATCACTTCCCCAATCAATACCCTTGTGATTTCCTATGCCTGTCTTTGCTTTAATCTCTTAATCCTGTCAGCCGAGAAGGATGTATATCGTCTCAGGACCCTGTAATAATTGCGTTAAGTACACAAATTGTACAGCATGTGTGTTTGAGCAATATGAAATGTGGGCACCCTGAAAAAAGAACAGGATAACAGCAATTGTTCAGGGAATAAGAGAGATAACCTTAAACTCTGACCGCTGGTGAGCCGGGCAGAACACAGCCATATTTCTCTTCTTTCAAAAGCAAATGGGAGAAATATTGCTGAATTCTTTTTCTCAGCATTGAACATCCCTGAGAAAGAGAATGCGCACCTAGGGGCAGGTCTCTGAACTGGCCCCCCTGGGGCGTACCTGTCTCTTATGATCGAGATTGCAGAGGTGAAATAAACTCCAGTCTCCCATAGTGCTCGCAGGCTTATTAGGAAGAGGAAATTCCCACCTAATAAATTTTGGTCAGACTGGTTGATCTCAAAACCCTGTCTCCTGATAAGATGTTATCAATGACAATGGTGCCCGAAACTTCATTAGCAATTTTAATTTCGCCTCGGTCCTGTGGTCCTGTGATCCTGTGATCCTGTGATCTCGCCCTGCCTCCACTTGCCTTGTGATATTCTGTTACCCTGTTAAGTACTTGATGTCTGTCACCCACATCTATTCGAACACTCCCCCTTTTGAAAATCCCTAATAAAACTTGCTGGTTTTTGTGGCTTGTGGGGCATCACGGATCCTACCAACTTGTGATGTCTCCCCCAGACACCCAGCCTTAAAATTTCTCTCTTTTGTACTCTGTCCCTTTATTTCTCAAGCCAGACGACGCTTAGGAAAATAGAAAAAACCTACATGATTATCGGGGCAGGTCCCCCGATAAAGATCCCACCAGGTGTGGCAAATATCTGAGACCTAGTAAGAGAAGAGTGGGCTTCCATTTCCTCCCTCACACTCACCAGGAGGCAAATCCCATGCCCGCCGCAGAGGAGCAGTGGGGCCACCTCCACTACAGGATTTCAATGTCATTTCTCTCATTCTCCTTCCTTCCCCAGCTCTCTCTGCCTGCATACTTGAATTTATGTGGGCAGTGTCGAAGGAAAATAAAATCTTGGGATCCCAATTCACAATGCCAAAAGGAAAAAACTAAGCTGAAAGTGGAATAATGCAAGACCTTTCCTTTTGTTCCTAAGCAGATGGCTACAGATAAAAAGTAGCTTCCCAGGTAGCTACTCTATGTTCATCTTATCCTTATGTAAAGTGCCAATTTATTGAGCATGAGGGGAATATCTAATTGACTATTACCCTACCTGCTCCTTTTCTCTTTTTTCCTTTTCTTTTTTTGAGACGGAGTCTCGCTCTGTCACTCAGGCTGGAGTACAATGGCACGATCTCAGCTCATTGCAACCTCCACCTCCCAGGGTCAAGTGATTCTCTTGCCTCAGCCTCCAGAGTAGCTGGGATAACAGGTGCCCACCACCATGCCTGGCTAATTTTTGTATTTTCAGTAGAGACAGAGTTTCACCATGTTGGCCAGGCTGGTCTTGAACTCCTGACCTCAAGCAATCCACCCACCTAGGCTTCCTAAAGTGCTGGGATTACAGGCATGAGCCACCTTACCCGGCCCCTTTTCTCTTGCAACACGTGGATTCAATAACATGACCATACCCTCCCTCTCTCCCCTCCAGCCCACTTTCCCCCTTTAAATATTGAAGCCCCCAAAATCATCTTTGGAAAAAGACATGGACCACAGACTGTTCCTGTGGCTTTGTGTTCCTTTTTCCTGGGCATGTCCTTATCCTCGGCAAAATAAACTTTTAAATTGTTTGAGACCTGTCTCAGGTACCTTTTGGTTTATAGTAGCAACATGTATGCATAATGCAAATGTACTTGTATTTCATTATACCTTTATTTGTTCTTATTACACAGGTAAGCCATTTTTATTGTAAGAAGAATCAGAAGATTCAAATACATTTGAAGGGGAAAAATGCCCTCATCTTCCTTATCTCCCAAACTTAGTTTATAGGTGCTTCTATGTCTTTAATTAACTGGCCTATTTCTAGATCTATCTGTTTTGGACATGAGATTTCTGCTAAGATGGGTGAGGATTTCATTTATTTACACCACATTTCACCTCCCCTTTCCCATCCTTTCAGTTTCTCACATCACTCTTTTCTTTCTCTATAGGTTACGTTGCTAACTCTAGGCAACTTACTTAGACTTTTAGCCACGGTTTATCAACTACGGAAAGGCTCTCTTGGGCTTTTCTTCAGCAATCTTCCCCTTTTCACTGACTAACTTTTCATCTGTGGTTTCTCTTCTGCACTGTTAAGGTCAACAACATTTCCAGATGCCAGCAGCCACTCCATCTTTTATGCTTCTTCCATTTTGTGAATCAGCATTCTCTCAAATCTGAAAATACTAGTGCATTCATTTTCAAGTGAGTATTTCTTGAATTAGCTCTGTTTCCTCAGTTGTCAGTTCTTCTATTTTTAGACTGTTTTCTTTAGGTTTTGATAATCATTGGTTGTTTGGTCACCTGCTTGTTGAATGCTAGTTTTGTTTACCACAGCCTACCTCAAGTGACAGAATCCAGGTAACTTGTCAGTCTGGAGTCAGAAGCACCCATAAGCCACCACCCTGTGTTCCACACACAGTGCCTTGGGCACCTGTGGATAAACTAGACCAAGTAGTAGACACTGCTGGGGCTGAGGTTCTAAAATCAAGACTGTGCTGACAATATGGCCTGGACTCATCTTGAATGCAGGAGCTAGAAAGCAAGAAATGTAGCTCTGGTGACAGGCAGGAAAGAACTTGACTGTGTAAAAGCAGATAGTGTAAAAGCAGATATAAACCACCAAAGAAGATGGGCCCCAGAAACCTGCTTGGGACCTATCTCAGGCAGACAGTATTACATCTTCTTCCAGCTACAGTAGGGCTTCATGGCATCAGACCCTATCTCTGGAAGTAGTTATTCATTAAATATTTACTGCCCATGTACATTATGACAGGTGCTGTGCCCCTCTCTGGGGTTACATACACAAATAGGACATGTCCTTCACACAAGAAGCTCATCATCTACAGGAGGAACACATACATTACAGCATGGTGTGGTAAGTGCTACAATGAAAATGTGCACAGATCCATGGGGGATCACATATGGGAGGAATATGCAGCTCAAAATGAGGAGTGGATCCAGTCTCTCAGGTGGGAGATTCCTGAACTGAGTCTTGAAGACAACTGGGAGTTAGATAGAAAAGAGTGGTAATTGGAGACAGAAAGACCAACTTTCCAGGCAGAAGGGAGAGTGTGGCAAGATCAGGTGTCTGAATATAAAACCTTATGACTGGAGAGTTGGCGAGATAAGGCTGTTGAGGTGGACAGAGCTGGGTTACCTACCTCCATGAAGGTTCTTATAACCAGGGAAATGAGCAGGGAGGCGGTGTGTACCTGGTGCTCTGTTATCCACTGCTGCATAACAGACCATACAAAACAATGGCTGAAATTAATGGCAGTCATTTCTATTGCTCATGAATCTGCAGTTTGAGCAGAGCTCATCAGGAAATGCCTGTCCTTGCTCCACGTGGTATTGCTAGTTGGCTGGGCTGAGGGTGGGGGGATCTGCTTTCAAGGTCATGGTACTGGTGGTCATCTGTGGGTCCACCCAGTGCTGAAGGCCAGGAACTTTGCTCCTTTCCTCATTGGCCTCTCCCTGGGCCTGGCCTCCCTCACCAAACAGCATCTGTGTTCCCAGGGTGCATGTCCCAAGACAGTTGGGCAGAAGCTGCATCATCTTTTTGACCTCACCTCCAAGGTCACATAGCATCACTTCTTCCTCACTGTATTAGTAAAGACAGTCTCAAAGACTGCCCAGTTTCAAGGAGAGGGGATTGAGACTCCATCTCTTGGTGGTTGAATGGCAAGGTTTTGAAAGAGCCTGTGGGGATGAGCCATTTTTAGGAAATGTAACCCCCACTTCCACCCAAGGCAGCAACTCTGTGGAAGACAGAAAGGGGAGTTTGAGACAGAGGCAAGGGGACCCATTAGGAGACTTATTCCAGTGAGAAAATGACACAGTGGAGAGATGAAAATGTGTTCCACAGTCTCTTAGTCTCTGGGAGTTAGAAAAGGTGGTTCAGAAATCATAGAGCCGCAGTCGGCCATGATCTCACCCTCTGGAAACTCCAGCTGATGGTGTTAGTGCCGGGCTTCTGGTTTCAGGGCCAGACTGTGCTGTGGAGAGCTGGCTGGCCTTGGATCTGAAAGTTGCTTTCATGTGCTCCCTCCACATCAGTCAGGGCCATGGTTTCCTTGAAGAAGCCCAGAGTGCAACTCACAAGGTCCTACTGTTCTCATGATTGGCAGCGACACAAACTGATGGACCAGCTCTTCCCAGTGACTCCAGCACTGTTCTGTCCACAGAAACAAAGCCTCCCTAGAGACTACTGCAGAGGGTGAGCTATGGCCTGAGAGGATGAGTAGGTCTGACCCACTTTCAAAACACATGAATTCCTGATGGTGGCCTTCAGGGGAGATGGAGGACCCTCTCTCCAAATGCCTGGCTGTCTATTCAGGATAACATTCAAGAACGTTCAAGAACATTGGAGATGCTTCCTGAGAACGTGCTTTTTTTCAAGTCCACAGGCCTTCAAGGGTCAGAAACTGAGGGGTATAAAATAACAGTATTCAGATTGATGGTGAAAGATGAGAACACTTATTAGGAAGTTTCCCATCTATTCCTTCCCAGTCACGCTCATGGATGTCCCTTGCAATTCAAGCAGCATGCATCCGCCTCTCCATCGGCCTAGGATACACTTGTGTTCTCCCAACTGCAGGATGACCCCTTCACCTCTCACTCCCACCAGCAATGAGTGTGCATTTCAGGCTCAGACCTGTGGCCTAGGCTTTGATTCTGCTGTAACGGTGATGAAGCAAACAAGCTGGGCGGCCAGCAGAGTTCCACCATCTTGGAGACCTTTGGACATGCACAAGGACCACTGAGGCAGACCCACAGAAGGAAATTCAACCTGGAATCGGTACTGAGGTTAGCAGGCCAGGCTGCCACAGGCCTTTTCTGGTAGCCAGCAAGATCGAGTCTTCAAAAACTCAAGAGCCCCTTGCCATGGCACACTCCCTCTGAAAGACGTCCACCCCAGGGATCTGTCTGGAGAAGGCTATAGCTGTTCTTTATACTTCTCCCCATTTGAACGTTCTTCCTATGTTGCTCCTTCCCACCATCTCTCTATGCCTAGTTTTGTTGCTTATAAAATAAGAGTGTGGGTCCAAGCAATCTCTAAGGCACCTTCTAGCTCAGAACATTCCAGGAGTGTGTTTCCGCACTGTATCAGTCACAGTTCTCCAAAGAAACGGAAATGATAGTATATAGATAATTGACTCACATGATTATGGAGGCTAGGAATCCACACAATCTACCATCTGCATACTGGAGACCCGGGAAAGTTTGTGGTGTAATTCAGCCTGAGGCCAAAGGCCTGAGAACCTGGGGGTGCTGCTGGTGTACACCCTGGAACTAGAAGCCCTGAAAACCAGAAGCTCCAAGGCCTAAGGACAGGAAAAGACGGATGGCCCAGCTCAAGAAGGAGAGAGAATTCTCTCTTCCTCTGCCATTTTTGTTCTACTCATGTCCTCAGTGGATGGAATGGTGCCCATCCACATTGGTGACAGTGGACGTTCTTTACTCTATTCACTGAGTCAAATGCTAATCTCTTCCAGAAACACCCTCATAGCCACATCCAGAAATAATGTTTAATGAGATATCTGGCACTCCTTAGCCCAGTCTGGTTGACACATAAAATCAACCCATCACACACAACTTTCCCAGGCAAAAAAGCAGTGAGTCTTGATAATCTCATGAGTGCAAATCTTTGAGGTACATTTTTAAAGGGCAAGAATTGGCTCAAGGTCATCCTGATGAATCCAGTTTCTTGACTTTCTTCTCTCCAATGACTTTTTCCTTTCTTCCTTCTTGTTTACCAACTGCACCACCTCCAAATGTGCAATTCATACATCTTGTTTTCCAGCCACAATCAGTTGTCTTTCTGGTTCATTTACTTAATCTTTCAATATCACTAAGACCTCCCAATTCATTGATCCCTGGCATTTTCTCTTTTTTTTTTCATCAATTCTTCTTTACTTTCCACCATATGAAATTTATATCCCACAGTTTATCTTCATAACTATAGTAGAGTTTATTTTATCCAATGTGCTTTGGTCTGGCAATTGGTAACTTAAGTAGAAAAAGTTCAAAATGTAATAAAAGTAAGTTAAAGCTGGGAGTTCTTTGAACCATGATTTTAGCTAACAACATAGAAATGGGGATTAATTTGCCATTCTTTTGAGTTAGGCTCATGCCTTTCCTTTGAGAATGGGTCCGCTGATTAGAGTTCTGCATTCTTGTTTTATTTTGTTAAGTCACTATAAAGCCTCCTCTACAACTTCCAGTTTGGTTTTCTTTAAAATGGAGTGAGCGTGGAATGACATTTGGAAGCCATCTGAGTGCAGCTATGTTCTTACAGTAACATGTAAGCCTGAAATAACAGGTGTTGCAACACTTGTAAGCCCAGAACAAACAGAACTGAACAGTGGAGCGTGGGTGCTTGTGGAGCCATCTGGGCGCCCCAGTCCATAAGTTCAATAAAAACCTCGTGCTCCTGAAGGCTATTTTAGCCTTTTCGCCTCCACAAGCCCCTCCCCACTCAGCCTTCCCAGAACTTCCCTTTCGTCTGATGGCCCTGCCTCTATCATTAGACCCAAGGACCTTAGAGCCAAGCAATGCCATAAGAGAGTCAACTGGGTGCCTGATAATCTATTTAAGAATTATGGCCCTGGCAGGAGGACAAATATGAAAAGACTCCCCCATAGAATGGCCTAGAAAAGAGATGAGTTGCATCTAATAAAGTGCAGGTAATAGAAAACAGTCACGACTAGGGAAACAGCAACTGGGTCATCAGGATCCAGAGGGTGGCAGGGAGCACCTGCTGCGAGAGGACAGCCAAGCCTCGGAGGAGCTCACACTTAGCCTGCCAGGGGTTGTAGGCAAGACCCCAGCCAGTGTCTGGGTCGAGGACCTTTCTGATTTTTCTTTTTAATTGAAAAATCCCAGAAGCTGAGAAGGTAAACTCAGAAACCTCCTGGAAAAGTTATACCAACATTGTTGGGGATGATAATGATTTCTTTGTATGTAAACATTTCCTAATTCCAGGGAGATTTTGAGTTAAATGTAGAAATGTTTAAGAGAATCAAACTGATGGTATTAATATTTTTGAGATTAAAAATCTTGTGCATATTTGGTAGTTTATGAGCTTATAAAATTTAAGATAATTGGGCCTGTTAATTTAAAATGCATAATTGAACTTAGGCTTTTTATTCTAGGTTATAATCTTACTAAATATACAGCATTGGAGCATTTAAGAAAATTAAGACTCACTATATTTCTAAGTTTATTAGAATTCCAAGGGTTACTTAAGTACTTGGAAAGGTTTATTTGTTAATAAGGTAGCTTAAGTGCTTCAGAAAGGAAATGGAATGAATAGACACATAAATGTAGTTAAAATACTTAAAGGAGTTTATTTAATTCAATTTCAAAATGAAAGTAGACATTAATCCAAGTAATGAAAAGGACTTACTAAATGCTAGGTTTATAAATAGAGCAAAAAGATCTGCACGCCAAATTTAGAAACTTAAGGAAGAACCGGGGTTTGGTAATCGTATCTTTAGTTTTTAACTCAACTTTTTTTAGGGTAATCAAAACCCATTCAAAACCCATACTTGAGGACACAAAACTCTCCCACTGACAGGCTCAGACTTCCTGGGGGACCAGAGGCCATCAGACAGGCCCCCCGCCTCCTCTGGTCATCGAATCCCCAGGCAGCTGCATCTCCCATTCCTTTATCTTCCAGGTAGCAGCAGTCGTGCTGTGCCACTGTCCAAGCCTCCTCTGATGCAGCTCTGATGCCCTCCCTCTTTAGACACCCCCCTTCCGTCTTCGCATCCCCGTCTCCAAGACTGTTTGCCCAAGCGAGTAAACAAGCTCTGGTGTCTCCATCTCAGGAAATGCCCCCCAAGCCCTCCAGCTATTTCTCTTTCTCAGTTCCAAACTTTTCTTCATCCTCCGGTCCCTCCTCGATCTTCTTCAATCTGTGTTTCCCCCTGCTCCACCCAAACTGCTCATGTCAAGGTCACTGGCTTTTCTGTTGCTGTCCCAGGGGGTTTTGTCTCTATCCTCATCTGACTTGACTTCCGTCTGGCCCTCCTCCCTCTCTCTCTCTCTCTTCCTGTCCCTCTAATCCTCTTCTTAGTCTCCAAGTCTAAGTGGACATTGCTTCTGAACCTCCCCTTCCTCTTTCTCTGTGTCCTCTACCTGGACAGCCCACTTACTTCACTGGCTTTAAATGCCATCTGTACCCTGAGAAGTCCCACATTTGGTACCAAGATTGGCACATGCAACTGTCTTTGACAAGTCCCTTTCAGGGCTCACAGCATCTCGGATTTACCATGATTAAAACTTGGTAAAATGAACGTTTAAAACTGAACTCTTGATGCACATTTTTCTACTTCGAACTATTTCTGCCTCGGCCTTCTTCAAGCTGGCCAGCCCCCTTCCACACTACCTTCAAGCACTGCATGCTCCAAGTTTATCCCCATTTCCCTCAGGGCCCACACAGAGGCTGTCCTGCTTCGTGCTTTGTCTTTGGGAATAACTGGCTCCTTCGAAGTCTCTAAATGTTAAAGAGTTAAATTGTAACTCTTCAAAGAGGCTGTGTTAAAAATTCACTCCAGGGCTAAGTATGGTGGCTCATGCCTACAATCCCAGCACTTTGGGAGGCCAAGGCGGGTGGACCACTTGAGCCCAGGAGTTTAAGACCAGCCTGGGCAACACAGTGAGACCCCATCTGTACAGAAAATACAAAAATTAGCTGGGCATGGCGGTGTGCATCTTTGGTCCCAGCTACTTGCAGGGCTGAGGCAGGAGGATCACTTGAGCCCAGGAGGTTGAGGCTCACTGAACCGTGTTTGTGCCACTGTACTCCAGCCTGGGTGACAGCATGAGACCCTGTCTAAAAAAGTAAAATTTCTATGTCTGTATCTTGACAACACACACAAAAATAAATGGATAAAATTTCTCTATTTTTGTTTTTAAATCATCCTGATTAAGTTAGGCAGCCACCTCATTTTTGCCTCCTAGTTCGAACGATTCTCTTGCCTCAGCCCTGAGTAGCTGGGATTACAGGCGGGCACCACCACTCCTGGCTAATTTTTGTATTTTTAATAGAGATGGGATTTCACCATGTTGGTCTCGAACCAGGGCCAGGCTGGTCTCGAATTCCTGACCTCCAGTGATCCCCCTGCCTTGGCCTCCCAAAGTGCTGGGATTACAGACGTGAGCCACCACACCCGGCCCTCTCATTTTCCATCACAACTTTGTTTCTCCATCAATCCATAACTTGCATGATTTGTTTTCTTACGTATGGATTCCCATAAAATGCAAGCTCCCTGAGGGCAGAGATCTGTGTATATTTTTTGCTACTGCAACCCATGGCCTAGCACAGGAACCAACATCTCAACAATGGTTGAATGAAGAGCTACAGATGTGCATGAAAGAGAAAGGGGGTCTAAAGTGTGCAGAGACAGATAAAACTTTCGAGTCCAACTGTCCCAGTGGGGCTGGGTTGCCTGCCCCTATCTGAGAGGATTAAATCCATTAAAGTTACAGGCAGAGGGGAAATGGTGATGGTTAAGACTACTTTTATTTTTCCTTTTATATTTTTATACTTAAAAATTTTTTAAATACTTCTATTTTTATTGCTCAACTTGGCCAGTTGAAATGCTAATTATCTTCTAGCAACAACTTTTAGAACTAATCTCCAGTCTTGGGCTAATTTTCTTTCAGATTTCCACTTTTCCAAATTTGGGTAAACTGGACTCCATGCACATCACCTGTGGGTTAAGGTAGCTAAAAATTAATCTTTCAAGATGGTACTATATCATGTAAGTTGAATGTACTTTTTAATGCCAAGATGTGTGTTGGTTTGAGGATATGCAGACCAAGTTCCCACATCCAGTTACAGACGTGAGATTAAGTACTAATGGAATGACACTTCCTCTGCATTTTATAAAAGTGTCACAATTGTGATACCCATTAGAATGGCTACCCTGAAAAAAAAAAAACAACAACCGAAATAAGTGTTGACAAGGATGTGGAGAAATTGGAACGCTTATCCACTGTTAGTAGGAAGTAAAATGGTACAGCTGCTATGGAAAACAGTTTGGCAGCTCCTTAAAAATTTAAAAATAACATTATCATATGATCCAGCAATTCCACTTATGGCTGCATACCTCAAAGAACTGAAAGCAGGAACTCAAACAGATATTTGCACACCCACGTTCACAGCAGCATTATTGGCAATAGCTGGAAAGGTGGAAGCCACACAAATGTCCATTGAAAGATGAATAAACAAAATGTGCTCTATCCATAGAATGGAATATTATTCAACCTGAAATAGGAAGGAAATTCTGACACATGCTACAACATGGATGACCTTTGAGAACATTATGCTAAGTGAAGTCAGCCTGTTGCAGAAAAGTTAAACACTGTATGATTCCACTTATATGAGGTACCTAGAATAGTCAAATTCATAGAAAAAGTAGAATGATGGTTGCCAGGGGCTGGGGGGCTGCAGGGCTGGGGATGAGTTGTTGTTGTTTAATGGGGACAGTTTCTGTTTGTGAAAATGAAGAAGTTCTGGAGATGGATGGTGATGATGGTTGTACAACAGTGTGGATGTATTTACCACCACTGAGCTGTGCACACTTAAAAGTAGTTATGATGGCAAACTTTATGGTATGCATATTTTCCTACAATTTTAAAAAGTATTACAGACAACATCTGGTACCCAACTTAAAGGATTTTTCAAAAGTTCTGTGGTAGATTTAGACAGATAAGAAATAACAGCTCTAGCCAATGACACCCTGGGCTTGAAGATCCAACTCAGTAGAGCTCATTCTCAGATGCCATATGGTCTTCAGCAATGACGGAGACACAGGAGCCCAGTGGTCTGTCCTCTCCAAGGCTCGCATGTGCAAACTCAAGGTAAATGAAAGCACCACTGAAACCTAGAATATACTTGTTAGCTAATGCTTAAGTTGTCTTCATTAAACATTGGCTTAATTAAGGGGTGGGTAAGACCTTTCTAGTGACTTAAAGTGGGTTTGGCTTACCTCCAATTAAGCTAGAGAGAAGCCTGCTACCTTATTTCATAGGTTCTCTTTTCCTGTTGTTCATCAGTCAACAAATGTCTGTTAAGCACCTACTATGTACGGAGAGCACATATTAATAACTTTGGGAAAAGTTTAAGTTTTTTGTGAACCAGGAAATTAAGAATATTCAATCATTTTGATTAAAAAATGGCAATATCATATCAAGTCGAATTGTTGATAGTCTGATGGAGGAGAAAAGACACAGAGAGATACAAGGAAAGCTGGCCAGCGACAATCAAGTGTAGCCCCGGTGCCACATAAATGCTGCTGGTCTCCCAGGAGAAGGAGCAGCATGAGAAAGGAGGAGCTGGGACCTCAGGGCTTGAAGGTAGAGCAAGTCCCCCATATCACAAAAGTGCCTGGGGAAGAGCGTAAACCCGACGGGGAAAGGTGAATGCCTGTGCCAAGCCTCTTTGTGGAATTTTGAGAACACAGTTTCTAATAAGGAGACGTGAGAAACTGAAGTTGGAAGGGAAGCTGAAGCACATTAGCAGAGTCTGTGGCTTGGGTTGTCTGCTAGTTTGGATCTCATCCTCTATCCAAACTAGAGGATAGGAGGGAACCAGTGAGCCTTCCTTGAGGGCAGTGAAGTGATTAGAGTACAGCAGAGGTTCAGAAAGGAAAGACTGCAGAAGAAAGAAATTATAGGATGGCTGTGTCATTAAAAATGACTATTTAGTCTGGCAGAAAGCAGTAAGAAAACAGACCAATTGCCTGGAGGTTGAGAATAGGAAATTACGCACTGGGGACCAAGGGGGTGGGTAAGGACCTTATGAAGGAAAAAGGTGGTGCTGGAGTTGGAGGCAGATGTGTGGGGCAGCCGCTAAATGAGAAAGGCAGGAATCAATGACACAAGTGAGCCTTTGACCCAAGTCACGAGGATAGTCATGGCATCTGACTTGGCTTGACTAAATCCCAAAAGATGATAGAACACTATGTAGAATTTTGCAAGAAAAGAATATGATGCATGAACCACGTCCAGCTAAGCAGGCATTTGTTTTCAAGGGCAATATAAAGGCATTTTCAGATATTAAAGGACTCAGAGTACACTGTTCTTTTTCTCAGGTTGATTCATTCAGTGCTTTTAAACTAATTTATTGAGCACCTACTAGATGCCAAGCACTGGTCTATTTAGGCTACATCAGTTAACAAAACAAATATTGCTGCCTGTATGGAACTTCATGCTAGCTGTGTGTGTGTTGACAGAGAGAATAATAACCCTAGTAAGTAAATTATTCATGTTAGAAGTTGGTAAGTACTACAGGGGAAAGATGAAAGAGAAGAGGGCAAGTTTCATTATTAATGGGATAGTCATGGTAGGCTTCACTAAGAAGGGAACCAAAACATTTTTTCTAGATTACCTAGATTAGGAATTCAGTATTTTGCAACACCAATCTGTTCATTGACTTCATTACATTCTGAAATTTGCAAATCATGTTAACAAGAACTTTTGGTGAAAATACTGACTAAAGAGAAAATTATTTTCTTTTTTTTTTTTGAGACGGAGTTTCTCTCTTGTTGCCCAGGCTGGAGTGCAATGGTGCGATCTGGGCTCACTGTGACCTCCACCTCCTGGGTTCAAGTGATTCTCCAAATTGCTGGGATTATAGGCGTAAGCCACTACACCCTGCCAGAAAATTATTTTCTAATACCACCGGGAAACCAAACAAATTCCAGAGCAGAAATCTTTCTCCTATTTTCCTACCACCAGTATAACCAATATGAATATCTACTTTTACTCAACTTACATTTGGTTTCCATGCAATTTAAAATATATTCAATCTTTTTCTCTATATTTTTCATCCAGATAATAAAAAAAGATGTATAAAAAATGTGAAGAAAATTAAAATTCCTCCAAATGATTTATTTCTAAATGGATTTGTAACCAGTATCACTTTCCCTACCTCAAAAAAGCACAACCTGAAAGATTTTCCACCACAGATAATCCAAGGCTACCCCACAGTATATGGGTGGGCAGTTCCCAAAGACAAATTCCAAATGCACCTTTAACAAAGACAGCACCTGTAATTCTCCAACACCTCAAGCCACCGTCATAGAACTAACGGGATATGCATGCTGTTTGGACGTCTGCAGTTTTTTTTTTTTTTTTTTTGAGATGGAGTCTTGCTCTTTTGCCCAAGCTGGAGTGCAGTGATGTGATCTCAGCTCACTGCAACCTCCACCTCCCAGGTTCAAGCGATTCTCCAGCCTCAGCCTCCTGAGTAGCTGGGATTACAGGTGTGCACCACCACACCCCACTGATTTTTGTATTTTTAGTAGAGGTGGGGTTTTGCCATGTTGGCCAGGCTGGTCTCGAACTCCTGGCCTCAAGTGATCCACCTGCCTTGGCCTCCCAAAGTGCTGGGATTACAGGCGAGAGCCACCGTGCCTGGCCGGATGTTTGCGTTCTGATTGGGCAAGTATTTTAGTTTAATTACCTCAATGTCAAGCCTCCCTCATCGTATTATTCTCTGCTCTTCACTGCACTGGACAGGACCTCCCTGGCACTTGTGGAAATGAATATTACTGACATCCCATTCCCTGTGGGACTGGATGGAGTTCTAGGTTAAAATCATTTGAACACAGTGTCTCTATGGTACTACATGTAGATGTGGTCTGAAATCTTGTATCAGTCACTACGAGCTTCATTTAGATAATAATTTAGCACATTAACCTATTTTTTTCCTTTTCATTAAGCCCATTTAACCAGCTATACAAATGTGCTAAGTATTTTGCATTATGCAGTTTACATTGTCTAAATGTACAACAATGCCTAACAACTCTAATATCCCCCTCAAATGGCTGTATTAAAAAATGCAGCTCTGCACCAGTGTTTTGGAGGTACAGAGTTTTCAGCACTGGCTGGAGGTCAAGCCGCTGGTGAGGAGCACCCAGGCTCAGATGCAGGGTGTGCGCCGATGGAGGGGCACTCCACCACCATGAGCACAGGCCTTTGCTTTACACAAGTCCACTGATTTTCTGGACTAGGGGCTTCCTTGGGCCATGACCTAATCTTGGAAGGCCACATGCCCCCACCAACCAGCAGGAGCTTGAGGACAAGGCCCTGGTGCCCTCGTTCCTGACCAAATGCTGGCCACTGGAGAGGAGCTCCGGGATTTTTTGAAAGCTGTCAAAGGCGAGCTTTCATACCAGCTGTCAGGCTTGTCTATCTGCAATAGTCATTTAGTATCAGGTAGCAGGATCTGCCAAAGATAGAACAGCACAAGTCTTTCCAGTGAGTTTGTACGGCTAGTAGCTGTGCTGTGGGAAACCTGATGGAGGTTAAGGCAAGTAAGACAGTTAACAAAAGAGAAAAAAAATCACTCTGGGCCTTAAAGATCAGACATTTCTTTCTGTATCAGTAGTCCCCAACCTGGATTGGCTTTGTGGAAGACAACTTTTCCACAAACCAGTGTGTGTGTGTGTGATGGTTTTGGGATGAAACTGTTCCACCTCAGATCATCAGGCATTAGTTATGTTCTCATAACGAGTGCACAACCTAAGTCCCTTGCATGCACAGTGCACAATAAGGTTTGCACTCCTATGAGAATCTAATGCTGCCACGGATCTGACAGAAGGTGGAGCTCAGGGAGTAATAGCTCACTCGCTTGCCTGCTGCTCACTTCCTGATGTGAAGCCTGGTTCCTAACAGGCCATGGACCAGTAGTGGTCCATGGTCCAGGGGTTAGAGACCCCTATTCTATATGGCCCAAGGAGAAGGACATGCTGTAGATGGCATGCATTGAGAGCAAAGTGTTTCCCTAGAGGTTTCAAGTAGACTAGACTAGAACCCAAAGTGCAGGTCCAAACCACCTCATTGGAACCTTCCAGCCGCGTGTTAAAAATGCAGATAGAGATTTTTTGGGGCAAGAAGGCCAACTAGATGCAGCCAGGTGGAACAGCTGTCACTGAGGGACCAAGACCACTGGCACAGTCCTAACAGATCTTCAAAGGGAAGGTTCTGAGAGTACATGGAGGGAAGATACAGAAGCTGAGCTGAATGGGGAGGAAGTTGGGAACCCTGCATGGAAGGCCTACTGCACACCAGGACTCACTCCTGGCCTCCAGTGACTCTAGGGGAATGGGTGAACTGAACTGACAAGGAGCAACGTGCTCTCACCACAGGCCCCTGGAATCCTGGCAGGAGACCCTTCGATCACTGTGGACACTCGAGTTTGCAGGGAGAGCTGCTTAGAGAAGTAGTAGTGGGGCACGCCAGCTGATGCAGAGCCCAGAGGGTTTGGTGTGGGAGCATCTGCAGTGGAGCATGGCCAGGGATGCCCAGCCACCTAGGCTCGACTTGTTCTCATAGGAGACTTTAGCCCTCTGGGAACTGTCAGACCTGAACTCTGCAGAGCTGTCTTGCCCATCAGACAGGGCCAGTCTGGACCTGAGCACCCTTGGTCTGCTGGCCTCTCGTGAGGCCACAGCCTGGCTGAGACCACTTGCAGGAAAGCCTCAGCTACCTTGGGGGCCCACATCCTGCACTGGTGCACCGTGGCTGACTAATGGAGAATTCCAGTGAGGTGTCACTCATGGCCATGCAGCAACCTGCTTGCTTCCTCCCCCAACAGCAGCTTCCCCAAGGCCCATAGCCACCCCCAACATTGCTTTGCCAGAGTGTGTGCCAGCAGGTTTTGCCTTCCCTGCCCTGTCAGTGAGCATGTCTGCATGCATCCAACACTGCCACAGGAGTGAATCTTCTTCAACTAGCTAGAGAGGCCAACATTCAAATTCAGGAAATGCAGAGAACCCCAGTAAGATACTTCAAAAGAAGATCAATCCCACAACACATAATCATCAAATTTTCCAAGGTTGAAATGCAAGAAAGAATGCTAAAGTCAGCTAGAGGGAGAGGGCAAGTCACCTACAAAGGGAATCCCAGGCTAACAGCAGATCTCTCAGTAGAAACTCTACAAGCTAGAAGAGATTGGGGGCCTATATTCAATGTTCCTCAAGAAACATAATCTTCAACCAAGAATTTCACATCCAGCCAAATTAAGCTTCATAAGAGAAGGAAAAATAAGATCCTTTTCAGATAAGCAAATGCTGAGGGAGTTTACCACTGGGCCTGCCTTACAAGAGATCTTGAAAGGAGCACTAAATATGAAAAAGAAAGACTGTTACCAGCCAATACAAAAATACACTGAAGTACACAGAACAGTGACACTATAAAGCAACCACACAAACAAGTCTTAATAACCAGCTAACGTCATAATGGCAGGATCAAATCCACACATATCAATACCAACCTTGCATGTAAATGGGCTAAATTCCCCAAATAAAAGGCACAGAGTGGCAAGCTGGATTAAAAAAAAAACCAAAAACTGAAAACAAAACAAAACAAAACAAAACAAAAAAAATCCAAGACCCATTGGTATGCTGTCTTCAAGAGACCCATCTCACATGTAGTGACACCCATAGGCTTAAAATAAAGAGATGGAGAAAAATCTACCAAGCAAATGGAAAACAAAAGCAGGGGTTGCAATCCTAATTTCAGACAAAACAGACTTTAAACTAACAAAAATTTAAAAAAGACAAAGAAGGGCATTACATAGTTGTAAAGGGTTCAATTCAACAAGATGACGTAACTATCCTAAATATATATGCACCCAACACAGGACACCCAGATTCATAAAGCAAGTTCTTAGAGACCTTCAAAGAAACTTAGATTCCCATGCAATAGTGGGAGACTTTAACACCCTACTGATAGTATTAGGCAGATCAAGGAAGAAAACTAGCAATGATATTCAGGACCCAAACTCAACTTTGGACCAAATGGACCAGATAGATATCTACAAAACTCTCTACCTCAAAACAACAGAATATACATTCTTATCTGCATGAGACATATTTTAAAATCAACCCCATAATTGGACACAAAACACTCCTCAGCAAATGCAAAAGAACTGAAATCAAAACAACCACTTTCTCAGACCACAGCACAATAATATTAGAGATCAAGACTAAGGAAATTGCTGAAAACCATATAATTACAAAGAAACTGAATAACCTGCTCCTGAATGAGTTTTGGGTAGATAATGAAATTAAGGCAGAAATCACAAAGTTCTCTGAAACTAATGAGAACAAAGATACAACATACCAGAATCTCTGGGACACAGCTAAGACAGTGTTATGAGGGAAATTTATAGCACTAAATGCCCACATCAAGTTAGAAAGATCTTAATTTAACAACCTAATATCACAACTAAAAGAACTAGAGAACCAAGAGCAAACCAACCCCAAAGCTAGCAGAAGACAAGAAATAACCAAGATCAGAGCTGAACTGAAGGAGATAAAGACACACACACAAAAAAAAAAAACATTCAAAAGATGAACAAATCCAGGAGTTGGTTTTCTGAAAAAAAAATTAATAAAGCAGATAGACTGCTAACCAGACTAATAAAGAAGAAAAGAGAGAAGATCCAAATAAACACAATTAGAAATGACAAAGGGGATATTACCACTGACCCTGCAGAAATACAAATAACCATCAGAGAATATTATTAATACCTCTATGCACCTAAACTAGAAAATCTGGAAGAAATGGAAAAATTCCTAGATGCATACACCCCCCAAAACTGAAACAGGAAGAAACTGGATCCCTGAACAGACCAATAATGAGCTCTGAAATTCAATCAGTAATAAATAGCCTACCTAACAAAAAAAGCCCAGGACCAGATGGATTCACACCTGAATTCTACCAGACATACACAGAAGAGCTGGTACCCATTCCTACTGAAACCATTCTAAAAAAATGGGTAGGAGGGACTCCTCCCTAACTCATTCAGCCAGCATCACCCTGATACCAAAACCTGGCAGAGACACAACAAAAAAAGCAAACTTTAGGCCAGTATCCTTGATAAATATTGACACAAAAATCCTCAACAAAATACAGGCAAACCAAATCCAACAGCACATCAAAAAACTTATCCACCATGATCAAGTATGCTTTATCCCTGGGATGCAAGGTTGGTTCAACATACACAAATCAATAAATGTGATTCATCACATAAACTGAACTAAAGACAAAACACAATTATCTCAATAGATGCAGAAAAAGCTTTCAATAAAATTTAACACAACTTCATGTTAAAAACTCTCAATAAATGAGGTATTGAGGGAACATACCTCAAAATAAGTGACCTATGACAAAGTGACAGCCAATATCATATTGAGTGGGCAAAAGCTGGAAGCATTGCCCTTGGAAACTAGCACAAGACAAGGATGCCCTCTCTCCTATTTAACATAGTATTGAAAATTCTGGCCAGAGCAGTCAGGCAAGAGAAAGAAACAAAGGGCATCCAAATAGGAAGAGAGAAGTCAAACTATCCCTGTTTGCAGATGACATGACCCCATATCTAGAAAAACCCATAGTCTCACCCCAAAAGCTCCTTCAGCTGATAAACAACTTCTGCAAAGATCCTTCAGCTTATAAACAACTTACAAAAATCACTAGCATTCTTACACACCAACAACAGTCAAGCCAAGAGCCAAGTCAGGAACAGAATCCCATTCACAATTGCCACAAAAAGAATAAAATACCTAGGAATACAGCTAACCAGGGAGGTGAAAGATCTCTACAAGAACTGCAAAACACTGCTCAAAGAAATGACACCAACAAACGGAAAAAAAATTCATGCTCCTGGATAGGAAGAATCAATATTGTTAAAATGGCCATACTGCCCAAAGCAATTTATAGATTCAATGTTATTCCTATTAAACTGCCATTGACATTCTTTACAGAACTAGAAAAAAAAATTTTAAAATTCATATGGAACCAAAAAAGAGCTGAAATAGCCAAGGCCAATCCTAAGCAAAAAGAAGAAAGCTGGAGGCATCATGCTACCTGTCTTCGAACTATACTACAGGGCTACGGTAACCAAAACAGCATGGTACTGGTAAAAAAAAAAAAAAAAAAACAACACAGACATATAGACCAATGGAGGAACAGAACAGAGAGCCCAGGAATAAGGCCACTACACATGCAACCATCTGATTTTTGACAAAGTTGACAAATGACAAGCAATGGGGAAAGGACTCCTTATTCAATAAATGCTGCTGGGATAACCAGCTGGCTGGTGAAGAAGATTGAAACTGGACACCTTCCTTACACCATATACAAAAATCAATTCAAGATGGATTAAAGACTTACATGTGAAACCCAAAATTATAAAAACTCTGGAAGACAACCTAGGCAATACCACTCTGGACGTAGGAATGGGCAAGGATTTCATTACAAAGATACCAAAAGCAATTGCAACTAAAGCAAAAGTTGACAAATGAGATCTAAGTAAACTAAAGAGCTTCTGGACAGCAAAATAAACTATCCACAGAGTAAACAGACAACCTACAGAATGGGAGAACATTTTCGCAAATTCTGCATCTGACAAAGGTCTAATATTCAGTATCTATAAGGAACTTAAACAAATTTACAAGAAAAAAACCCACCTCATTAAAAAGTGGGCAAAAGACATGAACAGACACTTTTCAAAATAAGACATACATGTGGCCAAGAAACATGAAAAAAAGCTCAACATCACTGGTCATTAGAGAAATGCAAACCAAAACCACAATGAGATACCATCCCACACCAGTCAGAATGGCTACTATTAAAAAGTCAAAAAAGAACAGATGCTGGTGAGGTCACCGAGAAAAAGGAACACTTTTACACTGTTAGTGGGAATGTAAATTAGTTCAATCATTGCAAAAAGCAGTGTGGTGATTCCTCAAAGACCTAAAAACAGAACTACCATTTAACCCAGCAATCTTATTAGCAGGTAAATATCCAAAGGAATATAAATTGCTGTATCATAAAGATACATGCACACATATGTTCATTACAGCATTATTCACAATAGCAAAGACATGGTATCAACCTAAGTGCCCATCAATTGTAGACTGGAAAAAGAAAATGTGGTACATACACACCACGGAAAACTATACAGCCATAAGAAAGAACAAGATCATGTCCTTTGCAGGGACATGCATGGAGCTGGAGGCCATTATCCTTAGCAAACTAATGCAGGAACAGAAAACCATAGACAGCATGTTCTCACTTGTGAGAGCTAAATGATGAGAATACATGGACACAGAGGGGAACCACACACACTGGGGCCTACTGGAAGGTGGAGGCTGGGAAGAGGAAGGGGATTAGAAAAAATAATTGGTAGTAGTCTTAGTACCTGGGTAACAAAATAGTCTGTACAACAAATCCCTATGACACAAGTTTACCTACCTAACAAACTTGCACATGTGCCCCTGAACTTTACAAGTTATTAAAAAACAAAACAAAACAAAACAAAACAAAACAAAAAACATAGATGACTGCCCTGTTGCCCTGCAAATCGGAGTCTGAGGAACAGCACAAGAAGGAGCACATTTCCTAATGGCTGGAGGTCCAAGTGGGCTGCACTCAGGAAGAGCCGGCTTCCTCAGCAGTGGGAATGCCATCTGCTGGGGGTAGGGGGGGACACAGGTTTTCTGGACACTGGTTGGCTTACTGAACTTTTGCCCAATGCTCAATAGCCACTGTGTCACTTGGGCTGAGAATGTTCCAGCGGGAGGTTCTGATGAGGGGGTTTAGACCTGACTTTGGGTTCTACCCTCATCTACTTGAAGCCTGCGGGGAATATCCCAACATTTGTGGAATACTGGTTGGTTTAATGGACTTCTTTTTCCTACCATCCCACCCTACTCCCAACCACTAAGGAGAAAACAAAGATGCTTCCTACCCCAAAGAGGATCATTTTTAGGGATGTGAATTCACCAACCACTGCAGATAAGAAGGCCAGTGCTGATTATGGCTGAGTGTGGCTTTTAGTTTGGGCTTCTAATGAAAGACAGACAGCTCAACAGTTTGTTGAAGCAACCCCTCTTCAACACTCGAGGAGTCTAAGCTTTAAGAAGCAGGGGTGCACTGGCCCTAAGACTGCTAGGGAAGGATCACACTGAGGGTCTGAGGCAGTCGGCTCTTCAGGGGGGCCCTGAGGAAGCCCCTGGCTAACAGGGCACCAATGAGTTAGTTCCAAGTGAGAAAAATGTTGAGTAGATCCCTTTGACACACGCAGGCCACCCCCACAGGCATCCATCACTGTTAGGTAGCACTTGCACAAGCACCCTCACCAGGGCAGCCCCATTTGACTCGGGAGCAAACACATTCAGAGAAGCTGAGTAATTTGCTTGAAGTCCCAGGGCCGGTAAGGACAGCTGGCACTGCCATCGTGCCTGGCTTAAACAGGTACCCAAAGCCTGCAATGCCGCTCCTCAGGAGAGCAGCCAGCATGTGGCAGAACATTAGAAGCGAAATAACCACATCAATGACACAGATGCCAACAACGAACAGTACTGCATTCTAGTAAGAAAAGGCCAAAACCAGACTCATGTTTATGGAAATGTAAGATTTAAATAATACTTTCAAACTTTTCTATCCTTTCAGTTCTGAACTTTGGTCTTAAGAAATTACTTTGGTATTCTGGTGTTGAGCAGTAGGAATTGTAGAAAAGTAGATTGCAAACTGGTTAGCACATAGAAAGCAAGACACAGTTGAACTAGCACTGAAAATGATTTGGAAACATTGGTTTCAGCCATTATAAAGACTAGAAGATTTTAATTTGTGATGCAGTTTGGGAAAAAAGTTGGCCAGTTGTAGCTCACTAGAAACATCATTTAATAGCACTGGGCCATAAACCATACGTGACGGTCTTGGTGGTTATGTACTGTAATTCAGCAGGATGGCACGATGTTTACCTAAAAGGCATATTTAGATACAAACAAGTGAGCAAAGGTACCCGAGTACAGAATGACTAACCTTTATTGTCCCTTGCTGTCTGTGCAAAGAGGCAACAGAACAGCCAAACAAGATCTGTCCAGGAAGGTTGATGGCATCGGCCCGCCTGGCCAGAGCATCAGTGGCCACATTCCAAGTGATGTGGGGACCCTGCCTGGACCTCCCACTCTGACTAGTGGCTCATCACGGGACTATCAATTCACCCTCCAGTGGTCCATCTGACATCCTGGGGTGCTGGTTCCTTAATATAAAAATACTAATCTTGACCTCCTGCAGGCAGACAGAGGACGCCCACAAGCCAGCATGTGACAAGACTGAAAATAACTGTCACCTACAACTATGAGCCTTAAGTAAGTTCCTGAAGCCAAAATGTACATCTGTCTTTGGTCCTTCAATTGCTCGGCTATACCCGAATTGCTATGTGTACATCAAAGTCATTCGGCTGTCCAGGCGCTCAGTATTTAGTGGGATTCCAGCATCAGGTCAAAATGTCATTCTCATTAGTGAGACCCGAGTCTGGAGGAACTGGTTTTTCCCTGGATGTATTCTGTCTCAGGTAATGATCTCCCTCACTCACCTGAATATCTATTCACAATGACTGGGTGCCACCAACCTCAGGTACAAGACACCAGAGTTCTAATTTATTATCATCTAAGGCAGCAGCAAAAAGATACAATTTCCTCACAGGGAACTCGCATGGCAGAGTAAGTGTGCAACACCTTGCTTCTCCCGAACGCCTTCCTACGCTGGGGTTGGAAGTGTCCAGCGCTAGTGCAGATCCTTAGCTGTGCATCCTGGCTCCACCACGCAGCAGCCACGTGTTGAGTGCACTGCCTGTGGGCCTCACTTTCCCCATCTATAAAATGGGGATGATAGCAGGTTCCACCTCATGGGGCTGTGATGAGGAACAAATGGGGGCGCAGTGCATGGTACAGAGGGAGCGCCTGATACGTGATTGGCCTAGGAGGGCACAAATGCCAAGTCATGTGACTTTGCACCCCAGGGCCTGGCACATCAATATAAATGCTCCCGATCAAGAGGACAAATCAAGAGTCAGTTGTGGGGGACACACGGTGACAGCGCGCTGGCTGCCAAGAGTTCAGCAACATATTTCTAAACAAATACTTTCCAAAGAGCAAAGTTCAGACCAAGCTTGAGATTCTGGGTTCCCTTGGAGTTTCACTAATTAAAACTCATTATTTCAATATACAAAAATGTGGGGGTAGAAAATGAAAACACGCAAGTAATAAATGTTAAGCTCTTTTCTAAAAATGATTTCCACTCCGCAATGAGTGAATGCTTCAGTAATTACTCTCCCATGATTGAGTCTTGAGTTTTCCCAAAGATAAATACACACAGAGCCTTGTCATAATACTTTTTTTTATTACAATATCCAAAAAACTGGGTATGCAAGTTTAGGGGATCTCAAGACCCCTTCTTCAATCGTAGGAATGTGCCATCTCAAGACGGTATATTTAAACTATAAAGAAGTTCAAATGTAAAGGAAAAAGAAAATGCGATTTCTTCATAAACATTCTGTGTGTCTCTTACTACCAATCACATACTCTTTTGTAAACCCTGAAAAATTTCCCTGTAAATAATATATATATAGTGTGTGTGTGTGTGTGCACGTGTGTGTGTGTATAAAGTGTTGGTAGCTCCCTTCCCCAAAAATCAGCTGTTTTCCTTAATCATCTGCATTAGTGTCAACAAACGGCTACAGATACATATTTCTTTGAGAATTAAATACATAATTGTGAGATTCAAACAAGCCGAAGGGCAAGAGGAAAAAGCACTATGTGGATGGCACATTTGGGGTAAATTACCAAAACATCTGTCTTTCTGAGTCACCGGTTCCCTCTTTTGCAGACTGCCTTTCCAGGAAATTCTTTCTTTATTGCAAGCACAGCCCCAAAGGCACTGGGCAGTCTCCTCACTGCCATCGCACCCGGTGGTTCCAGTATTGCTATCAGCAAACGTGTCGGCTCCCTGCAGTCTGGGAGCCATGTAAGGGCACAGGACACGGGCGAGGGCTGCTAGGACTGGGGCCATCGCACCTGCTCTGCCCAGCACGCTGAGTGCCCAGGACACGGGCGCTGCCGCTGGGTGGCCTTAGGCTCGCTCCTGCGCTCACAGGTGCCCTGCGTCTTTTTAAAGAGGGGTTCCATGAGCGGGAACGAGTTGAATGCACGAGCGCCATTTCCGATGGAAAAGGAATAACGTGAACTCGCCCTGCTCCTCCCCTTCTCTAAAGCTGGCCGGCCGGGTGGGCTCGAGTGTGGGTGTGAGGCCTGGATGGCAAATGGGAGACAAACCGACCAAGCGACCTGAACATAAAGAGAGACTCGCAGAGAAGCCGTCGGGGCCGTCCCCGCGGGAGGAGCCTCTGCCACAAGGCCGGGCGGGGCAGCTCCACCGTGGGGCCCGAGAGGCGAGTGTGGGGCCGGGGCGCCGTCACTGCAGGGCCCTGACGAGGTAGAGCTTCTCCCCGTGCTCGCTGGTGAAGATGGGCGCCTTTTTGTAGTGTTCCACCAGCTCGTCCATGGTGTGGAAGCGCCGCTGCCCAATGCAGTAGACATTGTCCACGAGCTGCACCTTGAAGTGTTTGTTCTTCCCTGACGCTTTAAGGGACACGGAGAAGTCGCTGGGCTGGGGAGGAAACAGAACACAGTTACAGCCGGGCCACAGCGGGGAGCTGTGTCTAAATCCATCCACATCTCCTGTGTGTCTAAATCCAAACCACCCATTGCTCAAACACTGGGTCTCTGTTTTTTCTTTTTCTTTTTTTTTTTTTTGAGATGGAGTTTCACTCTTTTGCCCAGGCTGTAGTGTGGTGGCCCAATCTCGGCTCACTGCAACCTCTGCCTCATGGGTTCAAGCAATTCTCCTGTCTCGGCCTCCTGAGTAGCTGGGATTACTGGAACCCGCCACCACACCCGGCTAATACTTGTATTTTTAGTAGAGACAGGGTTTCGCCATGTTGGCCAGGCTGGTCTTGAACTTCTGACCTCAGGTGATCCCCACCCCCTCCCAGCCTCAGCCTTCCAAATTGCTGGGATTACAGGCATGAGCCACCACGCCCAGCCGAGTCTCTGTTTTATATCTAGAACGGCATCTGATGTTCAGAAAGACCTGGAGGCAGTCCACGATTCTGAAATTCTGAACCAAAGAAAAAATAAATTCTGCTTAGCCCAGTTTCAGTGCTAAATGCGTTTTAGTTATTTGAAAAGTGCAAACTCATTACGGAATATACAGCATTTCACTATGGAATATACAGTGTTGCCCTGACTGCTCAAGAAATTTGCTGTTTTTCATTTCCCAAACTATTTTTTGATAAACTGGGAATTTATTAAGAGTGGTTTCTATGCAAGCAGTAGCTAGAAATTTTACTACTTCTGATGTCTAACACTATTAGAAATTAAGACGTCAAAATTTTTCTAATTCTTCTTTTTTTGAGATGCAGTTTTGCTTTTGTTGCCCAGGCTGGAGTGCAATGGTGCGATCTTGGCTCACTGCAACCTCTGCCTCCCAGGTTCAAGCAGATTCTCCTGCTTCAGCCTCCCGATGTGCCACCATGCCCGGCTAATTTTTCTAATTCTAAGCATTTAAATATATGAACAGCAGTGGAAAATTCCGGTCGCATTCTAAACATAGTTCACAATATCCCAGAGGACGCTGAACTATGGTTTGATTACAGATTTTATTGAAAAATATTTAAATTCTGTAATGTGCCTTATATTTCAGAATATTTTAGAAACATGTCATTATTTTAATTAAAATGTGTCTTTTATTGGCCAGGTGCAGTAGCTCACGCCTGTAATCTCAGCACTTTGGGAGGCCGAGGCAGGTGGATCACCTGTGGTCAGGACTTTGAGACCAGCCTGGCCAGCATGGTGAAACCTCATCTCTACTAAAAATACAAAATTAGCCAGGCATGGTGGTGGCGTGCCTGTAATCCCAGCTACTTGGGAGGCTGAGGCAGGAGAATCGCTTGAACCTGGGAGGTGGAAGTTGTAGTGAGCTGAGATCACGCCACTGCACTCTGGTCTGGGCAACAAGAGCAAAAACTCCATCTCAAAAAAAAAAAAAAAAAAAAAAAATTGGTCTTTTATCTCATTTGCTGAAAAACATGCAGGAAAGAAGATATTGAATGATAAATGTTCTTTGTACAAAAATATCAAGTTTTGATCAATTCATTAAATGAATAACAATTAGTTACCAACACATGCCAGGCAGGCGGTGCCCTGGATATGTGTGTGTGCATGCAGGACATATGCTCTGTGACAATCCGGTGTGGGGAGCAGATAAATAGAGGTGTACAGATGGCTGCACAGGGCAGTAAGTTCTATGAAAAAAAAAAAAGAAAACAAACAAAACAGAGTTGCATGAAAGAGGAGCATGAGATACCGCAGCGCTAAGTGTGTGAGCGTGCGCAGATGTGAGAGGGAGTATGTGAGTATTGAGAGTGTGTGAGAGTATGCGTAGCGTGTGAGTGCATCTGTGTGAATGTATAAATGCGTGTGGGGCAGGAGAGCCCTCTGGACAATGTGGAGCTGAGCCTGTGCCCTCCGAGGCAGGGCTGGTACCTCGGACATGCCTGGCCAGTGGCAGGACCACAGCCTAACATCCGAAATTCTTCATGGAATTCCCAGACCAGTTTTCTGCTTTTCTCAAAGCCCAGAAACTTTCTGCTCTGAGGGTCCAGCAGCTTGGCCCTGCTCTGCGACCTCCCAAGCAGGACCTCCAGACAGTTAACAAAGGCCTAGGCCATTGTCTATTACAGAGTTCACAAAAGCCCAAATAAATGTTTGATAAGAAGTATGCAACCCTTGCAAAACAAGGAATCACTCCATTTATACCAATGACAACTCAGGGGAATGAGTGTCTGAGAAGACTCAAATTGTGCAAGGCAGCTGGGCTCACCCACCAGCCACAGCTGTTAACAGAAAAGAATGAAAGGAACAATTGTAAGTATAGTTTGTATTTATGCATGCCTCTGTCTCATATAGACCAAATAAGAACAAGCCTTTGAGGGGAAAAGCCCCATCTATCTCATCCCCATGTGAGGCCCAGGGCATGCTCCTGGATGAAACTCCAGGAAGAAACCAGAAGGTTAATCTCAGATTAGGCCTCAGTCTACAGATGATTAATATTCTGTAAATATGTATATTCTGTACTAGAAGTTGCACCTTTAGGAAAAGATGAAGGGCAGTCTCACTTACAGAGTTTACTATAAGCCAGGCTCAACTTAGAGATAAAGTGGCATCATTTTTAGTGGAGGCAGTATGGGAGTGAATCATGGTAAATATAAGATACACCCAATTTTAATTAAGCCAAATGATCAACAGATGACTTTCTACATAAGGGAAATGTGCTTTTAATTCAAGCTCCTTAATTTAACATCATGGTGTGTGTGTGCCTGTATGCATGCATGAGTTGCAGCAATAAAATTCTCGCAGCAGAAGAGGTAATTTTTAATTTCGTGGGCTCCTGAGCAGAAACCTTTAAAAGTTAAGGATGTAGAACCAATTTATGCCAAGCAGGAGTGCTGAAAGTTGGGGAGTGTTCTTTAATTTAAACTGAGTAGATTTTCTGTAGGAAATCTAAAAAAGAACAATCTGTATACTAACATACACCGTTACATGTGACCACTGAACACCTCTAAGTGAAGTGTGAAGATGAACTAGTTAAGATGTTCTCCAAGTGTGCTCTCAAGACCAGCAGCATCAGCATCCTCTGGGAACTGGTTAGGAAGCATATCCTCAAGGGCCAGGCATGGCAGCTCACACCTGTAATCCCTGCCCTTTGGGACACCATGGTGGCAGGATTACTTGAGGCCAGGACTTTGAGACCAGCCTGGGCAACATAGTGAGACCCTATCTCTACACAAAATTTAAAATAATTAGCCAGATGTGGTGATGCATACCTGTGGTCCCAGCTACTTGGGAGGCCAGGGTGGGAGGATCACTTGAGCCTGGAAGGTCAAGGCAACAGTGAGGTATGATAGGGCCACTGCACTCCAGCCTAGATGACAGAGTGAGACCCTATCTCAAAATAATTAAAAAAAAAAAAAAAAAAAAGAAATGCAAATTCTCAGGCTCTGCCTCAACCCTGCTGCAGCAGAAATTCTGGGGTGGAGCCCAGCCATCTGTGTTTTAACCTCCAGCACCGTGTGTTTTAATAAGCCCTTCAGGGGACTCTGATGCAGTTTGAGAACTGGAAGAAAGAAAATCTGGAACAAACATCGGCAGTGTTGGAGCCACCAACAAATGTTTGGTCACCAGAAAAAGATGGGAATGCGATTTATGGGCAAAGCAGCCCATGATGGAGGGAGATCCAGTCTGTGGATACTTTTCCAATTCTGTCCTGAGGACTCTGGCTCTGCTCCAGACATCTCTCATAGGGAATTTCCCCTGAAGTGACAGCTGGGACACTGCTGTATGGTCTCTTCCTTTCAAAGTGAGCCACCAGTCCCTGCATCTGATGGAGATGGAGTTACTCCTGACCCAAAACAACTCTGCCTCCAGAGGGAGCCAGGGAATGATTCCCATGAAAGCAACTCCATCAGTCCTGTTCTCATCTGTTGTAGTCCTTCCACGGTTGGCTTTCTAGAACAGATTTCAAGAAATCAGATGAAAAAGGACCATGCCACACTTGCTCCTCAACAAGTACTAGAGTACTGATAGTATGGTAGAGTACTCTACATTTAAGCTTGTCAAAGAATCTTAACACATTTTTGAAACATGCAGTCAAGATGCTGGCTGAGGCTGCACTCATCTGAAGGCTCGACTGGGGATGCAGGCTCTACTTCCAAGGCATATGCTCACATGAATTCCTGGGGGGCTCTGTAGGGCTGCCTGAATGTACTCTCAACAGGACAGCTGGCTCACCCTAGATCAAGTGACCCAAGAGAGCAAAGAGGCAGCCACAATGCCCATCTCAGAAGCTGCCCTCCATTGCTTCTGCCACATCTTGGTCACTAGAAGTGAGTTGCTCAGTGCAGCCCATGCTCAAGGGAAGAGGGTCAGGCTCCACCTTCTGAAGCAAAGAGTACCAAAGAATTTATGGACATCTTTTTAAGCCATCATAGATGGACATGACACTCATTAAAATTTTCTGTGGTTGGACTAAAACCTAACTAGACTCAGTCCCCGGGTTTTGAAACATCTCCCCTTTGATTTCTCCTCTTTAATTGCCACCTTTGTGCTACCTCCCACTGTCCACATTTCCTACACTTTCCATCTCCAAACACCGCACTTACTTGGTATATAGCAATTTCTCTGTGCTGACTACTGGGCAAATTCTTCAAATTTTCAAACATCAGACCACTTCTTCCTGTTATGTCCTTCTATGAGTATTCCTTATAAGGAACGATTTTTCTATTCTCATAGTTTTTGAATCAATGGTTCTGGAGAATGAACAATTAGTACAACCCATTCATTTGACCCTTCTTTTCAGAAAGTCATTTTCCAAGTGGAATCTAAGGACAATTAATAGGTTGATGGAAAACCAACCTCTCTCGGGGCCTCTATCATCATTATTTTTGTTTAGGCTTTAGATTCTGTGTTTGAATACAACTAAGTGCAAGAACCCTATTTAACTCCACATCCCCATACTGGGCTCAGAGTATCTGGTGTTTAACAAACGTGCAGACTTAAAAATTTCTAATTTTGACTACCTCTTCCATTATTCATTCCTTTAGGTAATTCTTACACCTCATCCCTTTGCAATTTGTGCTTGCGGTAAGTGGGTACTTTTAGAAAAGAACAATAGAGAGCACACTCTTTGATCCCATCTCTATGGCTTCGCCAGCTTGATCCATTGCCTCAAACACTTGCCGAAAAGCACCTTTTCAGTTTTATAAAACAGATGTCCTGATCAGATACGCCTCTCCCTCTCTCAAGATTTAATCAATGTTTTCTCATAGAAGAAAAAAAATGAATGCCGAGGACAGACTTTAATATCCTTTATTTCCTCCTCCATCCCTGAAAGCTTATGTATTAATGCGATTTTCTTCTAAGCACAATGGTCATGAGGAAACGGGAGGGAGGGGCTTTGCTCCAGGTACTTTTGGTTCTTTAAACCTTAAAACTTCTCCTTATCTTTCACTTTTGACTTTATGAAACGATGAGGGTAGAAATGCCCTTTGTGTGATTCACCAGGCCTCCCATATAGACCCTGGACTGATCTCCAGTCCCGCTGAAGTCTCCAAGCATCTGCACATCTCCTTCTACCCCCAGAGAGAGGTCACCCTGTTTGTTTCTTATCACAAGTTGTATCATTCTTTTCTTTTGGTAAAGACATGTTTTTCTCCTTTTACTTCTTTACAGAAGGCACTCTTCTGTCCACAGAAGTGGTTCATTTACCTCCCAAAAGTGAGAACAAATGGGTTAGAGGCAAATCGTGATCCAATGATTAATAGTTTCTCTGTTTTTATCTCAGAAAAACTGCCTTTCAGTTTCACCATTCTATTCGGTCACCTGCCCTAGTTGTCTAAGGTAGCCTTCTTTTAATAAAAATAACTCCTGCCTATACTTACGCTGCTAGCTGTCAGTTGACCCTACGCTCTGTTTTTACATCAGATTATCTCTTCCTTGCCCCAAGTGTGATAAGTCTCACCAGCATTTCCTATTCTCCTATCAATGTTCACTCTATAAAATATTTACTCCACAGGCCTGAAGCCAATCCACACTGACATGTTCAAATATTCATCTCATTAACTTTGGAAGTAATCTTATTTACATAAATGAAAAATCAATCATCAACTACAGAGCA
The DNA here is from genome assembly GCF_028885625.2 of Pongo pygmaeus. Classification (NCBI taxonomy): domain Eukaryota; kingdom Metazoa; phylum Chordata; class Mammalia; order Primates; family Hominidae; genus Pongo; species Pongo pygmaeus. Next base: position 37,011,743 of record NC_072385.2, on the reverse strand, counting down.
GCCCTCCAAGTCTCATCTACCCAATCTAGGCAAACAGAGCATTCTCTGTCCACTTTCCAGTTAGTATGCATGTGTGTGTTTAGCCCTCCCTATCCCCAAATGTATTTCCTAAAGTCACATGTAATACCTCACCATATAGACCTGTAGAATATTGTCCTTGTTATTCTTTGTCTTTCCATAGTGTCATACCAGATGTGACTGAGTGATAATTTAAGTCAGAATTTTACCATATTACACAACAGTATGCAAAAGGGCTTGAATCAAGTGCATACTCCACAATGCAGTGGTTCTCAAACTGGAGCATCAGAATTATTCAGGGGTTCATAGGTTCTCAGGATTTGGAACAAAAAAAGGACTCAGAGGGCTTCTTCAAACCAAGGTTGCAGAGCCCTACCCCAGAGATTCGAAGTCAGCAAGTTGGGGCAATATGCATTCTAGCAAGTTTGCTGGTGACGCTGGATGCTGCTGGCGTAGGAACCACACTTTGGAATTATTGCCACGGATGGTGGCTGAAGAAAATTATATGTGGGTATTCTCCTGTTCGCTTGTGGCAGCATCTATGCGTGACTCTGTTATACTTCCAGTGACTATACTGTAGATGGGATTTTTAAAATGCTAAAATGAAATGCAGTAAGGAAGATGGGTGAGCAGACCCAGTCTGCAAATGACTCCACCATCAGTTATTACACAATGAACTAATTTATAGTAAATTGCTTTCTGTGCTATAAACTCCACAGGGATCTGAAACTCTATTTTGTTACTCTATGCTGCTCTTGCCATGCTATAAAGGTCATGTTAAAGAAATGCTTAGTAATAGTGCCATGAGAAACATCCCCAGATAAATGAGAGACCCCACACAGAAATACAACTCAAAAGGGGAGACATATGCCCCCTGAGTGAAGACAAGCAAAACGTAAAGCTGAGATTAAAAGGTTATGTTGTGGTGATGCAAATCAAAACCACAACGAGCTACCACTTCACACCTACCAGAACCGCCATTTTACACACACACACACACACACACACACACACAGCCATGTATGGCTTAATGACAGGATATGTCCTGAGAATACATCATCAGGCAATTTGGTCATTGTGCAAACATCAGGGTGAACTTACACAAACCTAGATGGTACAGCCTACTACACATCTACGCTATAAGGTATGGCCTGTTGCTCCTAGGCTACAAACCTGCACAGCATGTTACTGTACTCAACACTGTAGGACACTGTAACACAATAGTGTTCTGTAAACCAAAGAGACGTCTAAATCTATAAGACAATATAGTCACAGATTTTTTTTGCAGCCACAGCTGCAATTTTAACCCCAGTGTGTGATAACCGTGGAGTGCTCACAGAACGAGGCCAGCACATCTCCACCTTCTGGGAAAAACCAAGAGCCATGGTCCGGAAAGAAATTATGAACCCCTTACTGACCAGGTTTGCCACTGATTGTATTAAAAACACTAGCTTTTAATAAGACTCCTGTGTTCACAGATCCCAGTAAATGGTGCATTGCTTGTCTGTTTTAAAGGTCAGCATTGAAGAACCAGCCAGAGTGAGAATGCAGAGTCTTTAAGGGCTCTGGCCCATTACAGAATCAGAATCAGGTGATGAGCACTAAACTTCTAGATAACAGCCTTTACTGCATGATCTTGCAGGCCTTTCCATCTTCAAGAGTTAATTATGCTTAAAATTAGAACTATTACAAAAATCCAGGCTTAAAACTTCCATTTGGTACTGGGCAAAAAGCCTGGCAATTAAAAATAACTTGTTATCTTTGAAACTGGAAAGACGCCTACAGGCACTGCTTACAGCAACCTAAGGTTAAATCATCTTAACATTAACTCATTTATGAAGAAACACCATGGATCACCGAGCCTAACCATGAAACCCTGGAAGCAGTTTTCACTTTGCTCTGACAATCTACCTCCTTCGAATTCATTAGCAGAAACACAGCAAATACAGTAAGTTTATTTTCAAACTCTAAAAAGTAAAAAACAAAAAAACACAAAAAAATCCCCAAAAAAACTCAACAGAAATACACTTCAAGAGATAAATTCCACTCAACAAAAGCTACAGTTCTAAATGAAGTTCAGCTTTATGACAATATTTTTATATTCTTGGAAATGTATTATGCAGAAATGGTTTTAATAACAGCTGCGAGAATGTACAAAACCACTAAGAATGCATCACAGGGATCAAGGGTCTTCAAAGTGTGGTCCCAAAAGCAGCAGCATCACCACCAAGAAACATGCTATTAATAGAAATGCAAATTCTTGGGCCCCAGACCTCCTGAATCAGTATCATTTCAGGTAGGACCCAGCAATTTGTTTTAACAAGCCTCAAGGCGATTCTGATACACACTACATTCAGTTAGATAATCATTATTTAGAGAAATGGAATGATGAAATTGCCTGAAAATAGAGTTTTGGGTAAAAGTTATAATTTCTATAAGAAATATTATAACTTTAAAAATACAGAAAGGAACTATTCTATTTCCTAGCCAAATACTTTTCATATATTTCAAAAAAGAGAAATGAAACAAATATGTGCATTAAATTATCCTTAGCAAGACAGTTTTTCTCTATTGGAAAAAAAGTACTGTATGACAAAAAATATTAGTATCTAATACTATTGCAGGACATAATAAATACATGATATCTTCGGGATCTAAAATCTTACAGAGGAAAATGGCCTCCCAGACTTGTGGCTGATGCTGTCCAGCAAGTCACCCAGGCCAGCTCTGCACCTTTCCAACCATATCCTAGTTGTGATCTGTCACTTTCTGAACAACCTTTACAAGGATGGGAGATGCAGCAATTAAGAAAATAAAATACTGACAACTTGTACAGTTTACCAGAAACCCAGTAAAGGGTTACTGTTCATTTTAAGTACAGCTTTCTAGCCACATCCATAGAATCAATGTGGACAAAATGTAATATAAAAGGATTTATAATGGACACACACAGGGTGAGTAGGATTTCTTGAGTTTTCTGGATTTAAGCAGGTATGGCTCACAGGTGAAGGTATGATAACGAAATATGGAGAATAAGCAACAACAATGCATCACCTTTAGCTGCTAAAGATAAATGTCAATTGTAGATAAGAGAGGAGAGTGACGGAGGAGGAAGACATGGAAGGACAAGCAGTAGGTACTGAAGTTCAGGACAGGAAAGAGGGTCCAAAAGGTTCATTCGTTTGTTGGTTCACTGATTCATCTAACATATCCAACAGATACTTCTGAAATACCCAGCACTTACTGATAGCGGATAGCGTAGGATGTGGCAATGTTTGTCTTCCCTGAAATATGCACCTCTCAATATCGTCAAGCAAGGGTCTAGCTCATTTACACTGCAATCACTCAGGATATTTTATTGAAGATTCATTCCAAAAAAAAACAGCTGTGCTTATCCAGAAGCCAGGCCTCATGTGGTAACCTCAATTAAAGGCCCAGGCCCAAAGATTGCAAGAAAAAAAGGAAATTAAATGAAGATGCCTGACTCTGAGTCCTGCAGGGAGGCTGAACCCCTCAGAAACCTTTCCATCCTGGCATGCTGCAAAAGAATTATGTCAGATCATGAACCTAAGGGCTCTTGGTGGCCTGGTGGTGGCTGTGAAAGCCAGCTCTAACCTGAGAAATGCCAAAATGAGCAGGAAAACACATGGGGATGGGGGGAGGCAGTGGATGGTGGAAAAAAAAAAAAAAGCGAAGGACTTGCCCACTTGTCCACCAGGACAGGTCCGCAGTAGTCACAGATGACAGCTGAGAACGCCTTGGTTATGAACAAGAAATACAGCAAACCTGGCATGGTTCTGCTGTCAGGAGAAAAGAAGCCACACACACCTCAGGGCTCTTGCAGAATCCCCGTGGAACAAGGCATGCACACTAACAGCTGAAAATGGCCCGTGTCACAGCAAGATCCATCAGGACAAGCTGCCCTGCACAGCATCAGGTCACGTGGAGCCTCAGACCAAGACTGTGCTGCTATGTGTGCAGAGCCGATGCAAGTCCCAGTAAAGCTCTTTCCACCCTATATTCCTAGAATCATATATGTTGTTCCTTGACTTTCTAAGTTAGGAGAGAATGCAAAAAACCCTGAAAGGCCCCCATTAAAAAACTGTTAAAAGGAAATACAAACGATTAGTGCTTTAGTTCTTTAGAAAAAGTTAGCTCATTCTCTAACAATACAAGACAACTGAGACAGTGGGGTGCAGAGTTCTGAGATGAAACCCAGACAACGCATGCATCCCTCCTTATCCAAAGGGATCTGGTCCCTGAATTCAGACAGCAATGACCACCTGTGCATGTTCCACAGAAAAGCCATAGGTCCTCCCTAAGGCCAGCAACCCCAGAGAACATCTTTTTCATCTACCCTCTAAAATCTTTCCTCTTTCCCCCAAATCTTAGGCAGAAAGAATGACTGGGACCAATGTCTCCACACTGCAGGATTTCCTTCTGAGAAGTCTCCTCAAACTCAAAAAATTTTAAGCCAAGATCATATTTTGTGCATTATACTTAGCCCTTTAGGACTCTGGACCAAGCACTTAATATTGTAATTGGTTTTCCAGCGCTTTCTCTAAGTTTCTGCTCGATTGAGTTAAAAGCGCTGCTGTCCTTAATTTGCTTAAGGCTTCAAACACGATCTAAAGGGAAGTGGTGCACAGAGCTCTCATCATGTGAGAACAATTCAATGTGATGTCTTGCCAGGAATGATAAACTCTGGTGACTTCATAAGAAAATCTCAGAGTTCAGATTTCAGATGAAGTTAGCTTTCAGGCTGGCATTCCCGTCCAAGCACATCTAAGGCTCTGCAAAATTGATGACACCATAAAGGAGTCCAGTTTCCACCACCACGATGCTCCGTCCTCAAAGAGGAGCAGATCCCAGTTGCCTCTCTCTGGAGGGGCTTTGAATGCCTCTCTGATCAGTCAACAGGACCCTTGAATGAGCACTTATTCATTGTGCCAGTAATCTTTTCAGAGGACAGCAGTGGCGGCAGGTAGTACATACTTACTAGTCTTATAGCGTGCATTTAAAAATGAAATTGAAGCCTACTAGAACCAATACAATTCAAATACATGAAAACTCTTATCTCCTAAATGCTTGTTTTGGAAGTCTCTCAATTGTAGAAGGTGTATTCGGAAAGACGTTTGCAAAACTGGTCGAGTATTTCCTTCACACACGAAAAGCCTGCCTTCTGGGATGCAGGCTCGACCCCATGCCTGAAACTCACCGCCCCCCAGCCTGCCCACCGCTGGAACTGGGTCTGCTGCCCCAGCCGAGTGGCCTCATATCTCCGACTCACTGCACACAAACAAAACTCATCTCTCCCAAGAACCCCTGTTTTCTTTTCAATTCATCTCGTAAGTGCTTTAAAAGCTTTTGAGAGATGAATTCAGTGGCGCTGCCTGCCGTGGCAATGACCTTGGGATTATATGGTTTACAAAGAGAAAGCAAGCAAACAACAAAAGGCGGTGTCAGAAACCAGCCATCAGTCTTGCAAAGAATGCTTTCTCTGGGACACAGACCGAGTAGAAACAAAGTAAATCACTCGGGCCTTCTACGTACACAGAATGGGCAACCAGGAGAGAAAATGATGTTTGAGCCTGTAAAATACAAGAAGGGGAATCTTGGGAGAGAAGCAGAACCACCTTTGTGAGCTAAAAACATTTTTTTAGTTAATCTCCCACCTCCAGAAATGGACACCCACTATCCCTAAAACAGATGCAAGGAAATCACGGAGTAGCAAACATTATACTAAATTGCATTCATCTGCGTCTCCCGCTCTTTCTAGTGTACTCACACAATGTGAAAAGGGCGTGGCACACAGACCCACTGCGCAAGGCACATTTACTGCCTGCAGCCGGAGCTGTGGGCGCAGCGCACTTACCGAGGACTCGCTGTCCCTAATGAGGAAGTCGCCCTCCACGCCCCGCTCGTTGAGGGCGCACTCGGCCTGGTGCCGCGTCACGTTCCCGTAGTACCACTCTCTGCCCGCGAAGCGCCCGCTGGACGAGGGCCCGGTGTAGCTTATCTGTGGGGCGTGCGCAGGGTGCAGGGCAGGCCCGTCACTGAGGACCACCACGTAGTTTTTGGGGACGAGGCCCACCTGGCCCCGGGCATTTTTGCATTTCCACCACTCGGGGTCGTTCTCGGGCTTCTCGATCACCTCCATGGTCTCCCCCTTCTCGAAGTTGAGCTCCTCCTCGGTGACTGAGCTGAAGGGGTACAGCGTCTGGACCACATGCAGCACGCGGGAGCCCTGGCCATTGCTCAGCGAGGCGCCCTTGCGCAGGCTCAGGAAGCTTGGGGACTCTGCAGCTGCCTCGTCCACCTCCTCCAAGACGTAGTTGGAGGGGAACCAGCCGATCTGCCCGTTGTAGCTGCCCCGCCACCAACCGTCGCTGCACTTCTCCATGACGGTGACGCGCGACCCCTTCACCAGGGACAACTCATCCTCCCGCTCGGCCACATAGGCGAACTTGACGAAGGCCGGGATGTTGAGGTCGTAGATGCGGTCGGCGCCGCTGCCATTGGCGGGGTACTCGGCGTCCGTGCTGGGCGTGGGGGACGCATCCCGCGCGCTGGTCTTCCTGCGCGTCTTGCCGAGGCCTGTGGAGACACAGCAAGGCTCAGTGGCGCGGGGCACTTGGGCACCACCCCACTCCCTAGCCTACCGGGATTTCCACGCAGTTTCTCTGGCGGTTAAATACAAGGGGACACATGGACAGTGCTTACAAACTGTAATTACCATGAGAAAAACAAGGTTGCTGGCAGCTGCCTCCTGTAGTTGCGAAGTTACTTAAAGTTGAGAATTAAATTGATCTATTTTATCCATAAAAACATGTCACAGGGCCAGCACAGTGGCTCACGCCTGGAATCCCAGGCTTTGAGAGGCCCAGGCGTGAGGATTGCTTGAGGCCAGGAGTCTGAGACCAGCCTAGGCAACATAGCAAGACCCTGTGTCTGAAAAAAATTGAAAAAAAAAAAAAATTAGCCACCTGTGGTGCACATCTGTGGCCCCAGCTACTGGAGAGGCTGAGGTGGGAGGATGGCTTGAGCCAGAGTTGAGACTGCAGTGAGCCATGATCGCTCCACTGCACTCCAGCCTGTGCAACAGAGGCCCTGTCTCTAAAACCAAAAAATGCGGGAGTACCAGTGACACAAAAGATAACGAGAAGAGTAGGTGGTTTCCTTCTGAAATAACCATTTTTAGAGCATCCCTGCGCCTCTCAGAAAAATAAAGTATAAATGCAGAGAAAATATCTTTTTCATTCCTAGAATGGGTGGGAAGTCAGACTAAATGAATTCAAAGACCCCATAGAACTCTAAGACCATCCAGTCTTAAGCAGCGCAGACTGTATAACCTGCCCTGCCCCCAGCTGCCTTGCCTCTGCCTCCTCCACTCCTGGGACACTCACTGCCCCCACCCTCACCCCTGGGCAGCATAACAGCCCTACTGGGCAAAACCCATCGTCTTCACCTTTCTTCTCTTCTTACAATCCTTCTCTTCTTTCAAAACAGCAGACTAATTTCCCACAACAGATTGTGATGAGTGCGTTAGGAAAACTTAGCTGATACCTTCAATCGAAGGCAAAATTTTTCATACTGTGATTCAAAGCCCACTAGTGGATCATAAAAAATCACTTTAATGGGTTGTAACCAGCCTATAGGTATGTGTTGAATTTAAGGGAATAAAGTAGAAAATTTCAGTGCATCAAACACAATTACAGTAAGTATTGTTTCTTCAGTCACAGATGTGAGTATCGAATCAGATTGAGAAACATTTCTTCCTGTGCATGAGGAAAAATGCTAGAAAAGCCCTAAGGTAAAAATGTTTTAACTGTGTTAAAATGCACAGAATTCTGCAACATTCTAGGAGAGGAAAGCATGTCAGCCCCAGAGCTGGGGACACACCCCACACAAGCAGATTGGCCTTCCTCAGCTGTCCTGAGAGATGAGTGCTCCCACCACAGCTCTGCTTCAACCTCTACCTTAATCAGTGTGGAGGTTTAGTCATTTGTAGACTCCTCAAAATGACTTCCTCCAAGCACTTCCATGGGTAGCTTGTACCCCTTTCTCCTTTTCTTCCTTAAACTAGAGTAAAGGGCGATCAGTCCTAAGAATTACTTGTGCTTCTATGGCCTTGCTGAGTGGGCAGGAGGTCAAGAGGGTAAAAAGGCTGGTTGTCCTCAATGGTGGAGAGCTGGGCTGCTGCCCCCCTCCCACTGCCACTGCCCTGGGACATGCATCCACGCAGCGCCAGGAGGCGTGTGAGGCCACGTACGTTTCAGAGCAAATACACTGATTCATTTATGCTAATGGCCTCTGCCGTTTCTCTTTGTACCACATTTTATGCACGTGCTTGGGAAACACAAGAGTAAGCCAGAATATTAGAACAGGTGAAACGCTTAGATTTCTAGTTTGCGTTAACTTATATAAAAACACAAACCTCTAAATCTGAGAACTCATCCTTTCATAGGATTTCAAATGCAGGATGGTTCAACTACACAATGAGAGCACCATGATACCACCACAGCTCCACAATCCAGAAGGCAGGCCATCCATGAAAGCAAACTTTTTTGTCCAGAAGGCAGTGGCGCCCGAAGCTCAACCAGGAAGGCCTTACGGCCTTATCAAAACAGCTAGCAAGCTGGGGCGCCGGGACTACGCTGAGGCCAACTTTTATTGGCAACAACGATGTCAAGAAACAACATTGAACAATAAACTTTTAATAGACCTTTGCAAACATGTAAATTACAAAAGCTACTTGAGAAAAAACGCCTGTGGAAGAGCGGGTTTCGGAATATTCATCAGGCCATGAAGATAAAGGTGACAAGATCAGCAGAAAAGACATTAGATAGTGGCCATCACAATATGTTATAAAGACACTTTATAACTGATATATGAATATTCTACTTTAGTGACTTCTTTCAAAAACAAAATACAGTAATTTAATTAATACAGCCACTGAGTTCCTGAGACATACCAGGCAGCAACCTAGACTTTGGTGAGGGGTGAAATGAGCAGACAGGCATGCTTTCTGCCTGCACAGAGCTTATACTTCTCCATCGAGACTGGAACACTGTACATAGCAAGCATGCAGCAGAAATTTTACCTGTTTTGCTTGAATGTGATCTAAATAGTCTGTGGCGCAACTCAGAGGATCAGTGCAGACTGACAGAGAGCTGCATGCTCTTGGTCAAATTACTTAATGTCTCTCTGTGTACTGGTTTTCTTACCCCCCCCAAATGTGAACATATTAGTCTGCTCAGGCTACCATGATAAGAACCATAGACTGGGTGGCTTAAACAACAGACATTTATTTCCTCACAGTTCTGGAGGCTGGAAGTCCAAATCAAGGTGTGGGCAGGGTTGGTTCCTTGCAAGGCCTCTCTCCTGGACTTGCAGATGCTGTCTTCTTCCTGTGTGTCTTCACATGGTCTTCCCTCTGAGTGTGTCTGTGTTCCAATCTCCTTTTCTTATAAGAACACCAGTTAGATTGAATGAGGGCCCACCCCAGTGACTTTGTTTTAACTTAATCACCTCTGTAAAGGCTTTGTCTCCAAACACAGTCCCATTCTGAGGTCCTGGGGTTGGGACTTCGTATGAATTTCAGGAAGATGCAATCTGGCCCATGACAGGCACCAGTGTTCAGCTGATGCTATAAAGCACAGGAAGTGCTCTGTGGATAACAATGATTACTCTTATTAACTAAGCTGTGGCTTTCTTGTTGCTCTGAACGATACTTTACCAAAAGAGGGCCAAAGTCCTCTTTAAAAACACTTGGCCATGATCCTACCAGTGTCAGATGGCCACCAAAATAGAAAGCCTGCCTGCCAGACTTTGGCACCTGGGAAGCAAACGCTCTTCCATGGGAGCAATGTTGTATGTAGCTGCTGGTGCAGTGAAATTCAAGAGGCAGGTGTCTGGAGATGGAGAGGGACCTGACTTTACTGACACCTATGTTATCTAAACCCTCACAACAGTCCTGTGATAAAGTGGGCAACTTCTTAATTTGTGGAAATAAGGAAACTGAGGCTATAAGAGGTCAAGGAATTGGCCCAACATACCCGCCAGTGATGTGGCACAGACTGTACACCCAGTAAATCCCCATTCAATCCATAATAGTCAAGAAGCATAGTTCTGATAGCGGCTGGTGTCCAGCATGGTTTTTATGGAAAGCATTATCATCTGTAATATGATTTCTATAGGAAATGAAACTAGGACTCTGAAATGGGGTGCCAAGAATCTACTCCACTCCCTCCCTGCCCGCTTGCATGCCCAAGCAGAGAGAAACCTTTTCTCTTACTCTACAGAATGAAGAGGCCCCTGTGTCTCCAGATGGAAGAGGGGCTGAGGTTCAGATAATGAAGATTTTGGATAAGAAATGCAATACCAGTGACAGGCCAGGGCCCCAGAACAGCAGTTAATAGGTCTCAGCAGGCTGGAGGGGTACTGTGTGGGAAAGACGTCAATGGGACCAAGTTGCTGGGTTGCTGAGAAAGCAGGTCCCTTTTCTTCCCTGCACCCTGATCCTGCCCAATGGCCAGAGCCAGGGTCATCTAGAACAGAAGGGATGGGAGACCCTGAATGCTGGCATATGAAGATTTAATGTGCTCAGCCCTCCTGACTGCTAAGGATACCAGAGCAAGAAAGCTGTGGCCAGGGGGAGGGAGGGAGGGGAAAGAGTGCCTGGGCAAGGTGTCTCAGTGGTAGGAGGAGGAGTGGGAACAGAAAAATGCACCAAGAGTGCAGGTGGCCTTTCTGTGTGAGGATAATTAAGTAAACTGCAACCCTAGAGTCCGGAGAGCCTTTACATGGGGGCAGGCTTAGGGGACTCAGTGATCCCTCGTCCTTCTCCTCTTGCCTGGACTTCACCTGGAGCCGTGACCCAGCCAGGTGGCAGCCAGGACATCTCAAAGGGAAGGTTTCTGCTGCAGAACAAACAGGGATTCACGTGTGTCTGGGAGATGGGAGCGCTGCAGCTGTGCGTCCTGACCGAGGGCAAGTCCCTGAGCGGTCCGGGCTCTAAGCGACTGCCTCTCTCTCATTCGAAGGCAAACTCATTACCTTGTAGGTAAAGAGGCGGCACCCAGATCCCAGTTTCCTTTCATTCTCTGTGTGTAGTTTTTCTACACACCTCCGTTTCATCGCCTCATCTTTCATTAAAGTAAAACCACCTACTGCTTCCAGTTGTAACAGAAGCACAATTTGAACTCCAATGTGTATTTATTTTAACAGGGTTACATGATTCTTTTCTCATAGAATTTTACATATTTTCTCAACAAGACAGGCAAATCCTCAGACCCACTTCTCAGACTCGGGCTGTCTGTAGCTACCATAATGAAACCACAGCCAACCAAAACATGGCAGACTGGAAGCCCCCATCATCCAGGGCCCCTGCTCACCAGTCTATGTCACATTTTGGAAGAGCACATTCGCCAGCATGTCCCTGGAGCCTGCTCACCTTGGGGTCAACAGTGAACTCCCAAGCAGGTTGCAGGCCAGGTGGATCCTTCAGGGAGACATGAGGTAGGTGGGTCCTCACCCACGCAGAACCCCCAGACAGTTCCAATGCCTCCCATCCTGCCCTTACCGAGGCATGGTGTGCGGTCATGTGTTTTAGCAAGACTTGGGACAAGAGATGAAATGATGTGTTTTTCTTTCAATTCTCAAGTTAATTATAAAATCCTACTGCACAGAATTTACCTGGTTTTCAGCATTTTGGTTGGAGGTGTCACAGCAGCGTGCTTTAGATAAATCATATTGCGATGATCATATCTAGAATGTGACTATTACAAAACCCTTCCAATGGCTGGCATGCTCTGTATTAGATGAAGCAGCATTTTCTCGCAAAGTAATGACTTTATCTACAGCTTGTTCAATAATGTATAAACTGCTATATCTTTGCATGAAAAAGAATGAAAGAATGAAAGTAACTAAAAAAAAAAGCAAGATGCTGTTTCATGAGACATGCTCAGCAGTAAGCAGGATTTTAACTCTTACATTGAAGAGTAGTATCTCAAGCTCTTTAACTCTATCATCATAAAATTACGGCGTTTAAGTTCTAGAAGAAACCTTAGAGATCTGATGGTATCTTAATTGGTTCAGGCGCCTATAACAAAATACTGTAAACCAACTGACTTATAAAGTAAAATTACAGACATTTATTTCTCATCGTTCTGGAGGCTGGAAGCCCCATGTCAAGGCCCCAGGAGATTCGGTGTCTGTTGAGGACCCATATCCTAGTTCACAGATGGTGCCTCCTTGCTGTGTCCTCACATGGCAGAAGCAGCCAGGGTGCTCTCTGAGGTCTCTTTTATAAGGGCACGAATCCCATTCATGAGGGCATCACTCTCATGACATCATCACTTCCCAATACCATCACATTAAGGATTAGGATTTCAACATATGAATGGGGGGAACACTATCTGAGGCAGCTTGGCCAGCTGCAGTTCAGTCTGCAGCAGCTTGGCCAGTTGTTCTCAGGCTGCTGTGTGGGAAATGAGTCTTGGGATTCCATGTGTGTGTGGCCCAGGGGACTGGGCGGGGCAGAAGACCCCGTACCTCCAGCAGCTGCAATGTTCTGTTTGTTCTACACAGGGGCCCTGGGCGCTTGACAATGTGCTCCACAGATGAGACAAGTGACAGAGGCTTGGAGAGGCTGAGCATTTGCCTGAGGTCTCCCAGGCCAGTCAGCAGCCAGGTTGGAGGGCAAGGACACAGAGCTCCTGAGCACAGAGCTGCCCAAGATGGACAGCAAGGAGTGTGAACAAGCTCCTTAACTAAGCCACTTCCACAGGTGCCACATTAAAGACCAGCCACCAACTGTGCCATGACTTTATCTGCATTTCATAATAATAAAATGGGTACTGTAGGTAATAATATTTGTTACTCAGTGAGCAGACAGATAGTATAATTTTAAGTGGCAAATAAACTATAGTTTCTGCTTTGGTGGTGATTTTGCAGCATCAAGCTATTGGATCTCTGATCACAAGTTTTATTTTTATTGATAATAAGCACGTTTTAACTTTCCTGAATAAAATTACGGACATTAAAGATTGGGTTCTAATAAAAGCCTGAATATGTCATACATTATTAATGTCAGTAAATTTAAAGTCAAAATCTTTTATATCCCTTTTCAGATGAAGGGATGTTAAAACAGATGACTTTAAAACATGCTCTGGCTGTCATCTTCCAGCTGGAGTTCTGGAGATTTAAGATAAAGCGTCAAACAAACTTGGTACTTCAGAAACATATTCAAGCCAATTCGTTTAGACAGGGTGTGCTCAAGTTTTGGGATCTCTATGGCAAAATCATTTAATTTTCGCTACGGATCAGATGTGTAACATAAACCAAATTTAATCAGAAAACTTCCTTTTATTGAAAATGCTATTTTTACTAAGAATCGAGATTACTGATCTGTGGGGGTTTCCCCCACTAGAGTCAGAACCTATTATTAAAGTCAGCTAAATGTTACAACAAGCTTTTCTTAAATACTATGGAGATCTGATAAGATCTGATTATGGTATAAAGTGACCAAAGTACATTTCCATATAAGAGTTAGAATATAACTAATGTTCAGCTCAGCTGCTACGAGTTTTTGTGTTGCTGTATATTCATTTAGTTTGCATCTACTTTTTTAGTTATGCTGCTAAGATTAGCTTCCACTCCTCAGAGTATGAAGGGCACAAATTTATCATCATAATATTTCAACAGGTAAAGGGAAAAAACTCAAATTTACTCAACTTAAGGATTTTTTTGAAAGGGCGTGAGATTAATGTAGTAGTTCTGTTGTCTTATTCTGTTCAGAACCCTTTGTCCCTTCTCTTAGTCAAACAAAATTCCTCTCTGTGAAGGGCCCCATCTCACCCCGAGCCTTTCCCCGCCTTTGCTGGCCATGGGGGAAGGCCCATGACTCATATCTGTGTGGTCAGGGCACTCCCGGGACCCTTGCTACAGTCATGGGGGAAATACCGTCCCTAGGAGGACACGGCCAGGGCTGCAGCAGCATCTGCCCACGCTGCAGAGGTTCATGTAAGGAGTGAAGGGCAGAGGTGAGCAGGGAGAGGCTCAGAGAGACAAGCCCCATCCAAGAGTTGCACCCCTGGATCCAACCGTACTTCCCAATCATCTGAGCCAACTTTTCGTTTTCTTTTTTTCCCCCTTCAGTTACTTTTGAGTTGACTTTCAGTCTCTTCAATTAAGAGCCCTAAAAAAATAAAACCACCCTTCCCCCAGCCTCACTGTTCCTCTCCCAAACCATCCCCTTACACGAGCCAAACTGTTGATTCCCATCTGAAAATGTGGTATATATGGGTGAGCTGAAAAGAACACAGTGACCAAGGGTTTTGGGTGTGGGAGTGAGTGTGGTGGTGGCGGTGGATCAGCAGACATAATTCATAGCTGGGTGGCGTGCATGTTTCCTAAGCCTGGAGAATCTTGGGCTTAAAATATTTACTGCAGGAGTAATAATGAGAAACCTGTGATGCTGGGAGGCCACATCCATCAGGCCTCACTGACCAACATGATATAACCTCGATTTTCTGGGGGCTCTCAGAGTTGACTTAGGGTGGGCCCACATGAATTCACTGGGGCCAGTATCTTAGGCACGGTGGTCAGAGAAAACCCTGAGAGTGGCTCACGAGAGTGGGACAGACTTTTGGGTACAAATCGATTTCAGACAAGGTCAAATTTAAGTCGGAAGAGACTCACGCACAAATGCCATCAGCTAGCTGCTTCAGCTGACACCCATTCCTTTTGTCATACGGAGGCTCAGACATGACACTGGCTGCTGGCCGAGGATCATGGAACTGGGGGTGTGGGATATGGAAGGACAGTGACCTTTCCTGGCAGCTGGGTGAGGGCACCAGATGCCGCTGGTCTGGCCCCACCCAGGGTCAAGGCACACCTGCCAAGACAGGCAGAGGACAGGCGCTGCTAATGTCCACTTCCGGGAAGGGTATCAGAATGTACTCACTGCTCAACAGAGGTGTACCCAGATGAAGGAGAAAGGGGACTCAGTTACTTTTTCAGAGATTTGTCTGAATCATTTCTGACTCCTCCCTAGCAACAAATGGCATTTAAGGTGCAAAAACTTTCAGTGAACTCTAACAGATCACGATGCTCTCCAATCCTTCCTGAAACGCTGTCCCTTGGCTCTGCCATGAATTTACACTAGAATACCTACAAATGCCACCTCTGGCTGTACCTCTTTCTTCATTTCTTCAGAGTTCTCAAGAAGGGTTCTTTGTTCATTTGTTGTTTAATGCTCAGCCTGAGGGAAAGTGTGAAGAACCTACCCAGCCTCCGAAACCTCACAGACCAGTGCAACAGAGAGTCACTTACACACACCCAAGTTGCAGATGACCAACGGTGACAATCACAATAAAGAGGAGGAGGTCAGGGAGGACCTCCCTGAGCATGTCTCTTCCGGTCCCGCAGGACACGGAGGCGCTCAGGTGAGGACAGGAAGTACACGTGGCAAGGAAGACAGGCTACACCACGGCTGTGAGCAGAAGGACTCAGAGCCATTCAGTGATGTGAAGGAGGTGTTAGGGCCACACTGTGAACAGCAAGGGGACAGGGCACAGGGCAGGCCTGGTGGTGGGAGGAGGGTAGCGGGGGACAGCGTGCAAGCAGCAGCAGGCACCTTCGGCTGATCCCGTAGCTGCAGAGAGGGATCTGGGCAGGGCAGGCGCATAGAGCTCTCCAGCTGAGGCTGGCAGAAACGTGTCAAGCAAAGCAAAAATAGTCGTCAACTGACCTTTCTCTTCCAAGTGTCCTGCTGGCAGAAAATAATCTCACCATTAAGAACTGTGTACTTTTAAGGAAGAAGAAATTCTAAATTCTTGACCACCATGGAGAAAAAGCAGTAAATGTACTCTTGACAGCTTCCCCAGTCTTCCATGTCCCTTTTGGGCACCAACTTCCTTTGCACAAAATCTCAGCCCATCTCCAAAACTGTCCCTTCAGGTTCCTGTTGTTGTCAGGTGTCATGTAGTTTCCTCCCTGCTCTCTAAGGTCCTGACCCAGGAAACTTTTTACCTCTAGTAGTTTAGCTTTCGAAAACAAAAACCAGGCCGGGCACAGTGGCTGATACCTGTAATCCCAGCACTTTGGGAGGCCAAGGCGGGCAGATCACTTGAGATCAGGAGTTCAAGACCAGCCTGGCCAAAACGGTGAAACCCCATCTCTACTAAAAATACAAAAAAATTAGCTGGGTGTGGTGGCACATGCCTATGATCCCAGCCACTGGGGAGGCTGAGGCAGCAGAATCGCTTGAACCTGGGAGTCGGAGGTTGCAGTGAGCCGAGATTGCGCCACTGCACTTCCAGCTTGGGCGACAGAGGGAGACACTGTCTCAAAAAAAAAAAAAAGAAAAAAAAGAAAAATCATTATCTTTTTCAAAAGCTTAGCAAATCCCCATCTCCCTGAGCAGACTGCAGGCAACACGGCCCATGGGGAAACACCACCGGCCTTCCCTCCATAGTAAAATGAGGGTTGCTCCCAAAGCTTGCGGAGCGCCTTGATCAGTAACCAGCACTACAATAACATGGTGCAGCGCCTGACAGCACCTTGCCTGTCTAAAGGCCTGTCTCCCGCAGGCTGTGGGAGCGCTCACTGGTGCTCATCTCACCATCCTCCTCATCTCTCTGTATTTATCTCCCTGGGAAGGACAAACCATCATGACCTCAGATCCGGGCATGGAGCAGACATTCAATAAACATCTGCTAATTAATAAACCCCACTCGCTGTCTCATCACCTCGATTTCACATGCACTCATCAGCCCCTCCAGGTCTGTGTCTGCAGTGACAGGCACCTACAGTGCCAGGGGTGTGAGTGAAAGTAGGAGGCCAGGATCACGATGAGCAGACCTCCCAAGCACACACCACGCTGACCCTTCTCTGCAGCTATTTCTTCCTCCTTCCCTTTCACAAAGACCCTACTATGTGCTGGGCACTCACGCACCCGTATGTCAGTGATGTCGCTCCTAGGGTGGAAAGCACCGCTGTCACTGGCTGTGTCTGGTGGCTCCGCGGTACATTATTTCCTGAACCACCCTGAATTTCCCCAGACTGGAATAATTCCAGGATATTTACCTTTATTATTTCTTTCTTTCTTTCTTTTTTGAGACAGGGTCTCACTGTGTCACCCAGGCTGGAGTGAGGTGGCGCGATCTTGGCTGCAACCTCCGCCTCCCGGGTTCAAGCGATTCTTGTGCCTCCGTCTCCCAAGTAGCTGAGATTACAGGTTATGTGCCACCACCCTGGCTAATTTTTATATTTTTAGTAGAGACGGGGTTTCACCACGTTAGCCAGACTGGTCTCGAGCTCTTGACCTCAAGTGATCTGCCCACCTCGGCCTCCCACAGTGCTGGGATTACAGGTGTGGGCCACTGTGCCTGGCCTGACTTTTCTTATTTCTAGGCATGCATACCCTATAGTGAAACATTCTACTGTGTGCCATTCAAAATCCCCAAGTTCAGGAAGGGACTGCCACAGGATGGCAGGGAGGAAGGAGCCTCATGCAACAGAAGGGAGTTGCCATCCCTGAGGGAAACCCCAAGCAGCCACCCTGCCTGGGTGGGGGGTTAGGGCTGCTGGCGCCCCCTGCCTCCTTAGCCTCCAGCTGGCTGCTCTCTGAAGGGGAGGGTAGGAGAAGCACCTGTAGGGCCCCTGCTTGGCCCCGTGGCACTGCATTCTCACTGATGGGACTTCAGCCCGTACAGGTGGGGCCAAGTATCTTCCACCGTCTCTATGCGCAGGTAGTCCCTTGCCAGTGGGTGGGCACACCAGGAACCAGCTCTGAAAGGGAGGTGTTGGGGCAAAGGACCCACCCTCCCGACCACCACACGGGTCCTTGTGTCCAGGGCTCTGAATCTGACTTTCCACTTTAGTCATAAGAAAGCCCATTCCTTTGTGAGCAGGCAGGCAAACAAAATGATGGAATATTTAAACCTGAAAAAAAAATGGTCTAAAAGTATAGAATTTTCTCACAAATGTGAAAGTCAAATGGGAACACAGATGCCAATGAAGAGAATTAAAAATTTTTTTCATTATAATTTTTAATTAAAAATACATATTTAGTACCTCTCAACACATATACCAGATCCATGAGCCCAAGCGTTTTTGAATATGCAAAAGAGTGTACAAGACGCGACAAGGATGAGACACGGCATTCTGGAGCACTGCTTAAAGTGTCAAACCACTGGCAAAAGTTCAGCACGCCTGCCGTTCTCCAGGACCACACCTGCTCAGGAAAATGAAATGTGACGAATACACAAAAAGAGACAGCACATTCACGGGGGAACACGCAGGTGGCACGCGGTTGGCAAAGACATAGCTGAACCGTACTTGTGCCAGCTTCTCAGAACACTATGGAGCCCAGCCTCTCCGCCTCCTCGTGCTTGGCTTTGGCACTTTCTGTAACATCTCTCTGCATCTACATGTCTTCATCTGTAACACAAGGAAACCCCTGGTACCCATGGGGCTGTTATGAGGGCCCAGTAACTGAGGACGGCACTTAGTGGGGTGTCTGACATGCAGCAGGAGCCCAGGTGATGGCTGCCATTGTATTGTCATCCTCATACCAGTTTGCTGTTATGGCTGGGGACACAGGCAGGATCCGGTGTGGCACTTTCTCAACAAGGTATGCACGCACCTCTATCCTCCCTAAAAAGCTCCTGAGGGGTGAGTCTCAGCTCACTTTGGCTCTCAGGGTCAGGAGCAGCTCAGATGTGAGGGCATTTATGAACAGGCTAGGGGGAGCACTGTGGGTCTATGAGAGGAGCCCCGTTTCCCAGGTAAGGGTGGGCAGCGGGGTTGGATCGTATGCTGCTTTGGACGAACAAGGGTTACTGAGACATAAGTGCTCTGGAGTGCCTGGGTGCGGTCCACCTGTTCTGTGCTTTGGAGAAGGGCCTTGATGGAACTGGGTTCTAGCCTCCAAACCTGGGCTGTGAGGGGCCCACTCCTGGCCTTGCTGTGAGGCAGACCCATAGCCCTGGCCAAGTCGCTCGGCTGGCCTGGGCCTCAACTGCTTCATTTTCGTAGAAAAGTGCTGGGCCAGGCTATCGCCTTTCCAGAATTCTACAGATAGTGCAAACTATTGATTGACTTCACTTTTTAAACAGAACTGTGTATAGCAGGCTTTGAAGAAGAAAAAAGAAAACCCACAGTAGAACCACAAGGGGATCAAGTGGTCCTTTTGGACACCACACAGCCAACCTTTCTCACTGCTGAATGAAGTTTCTTAGCATATCCAGTTAAACATTACAGATTTAGTCAACTTCAATTAGCAGCATTAGAACAAACTGCATGTTTACCACTAATTCATCTCTACTTTACAAACACCCACTTGTAAATTTCACAAATCAGACAATCAACAACTATGTTCCTTAAAAAAACAAAAACACAAAACCAAGCAAGATTCCCCATAAACAGCTGCCTCGGCACGGCCTGCTTCCAGGAAGAAACATGGGCCACCCCAGCCTTTAACTTATGAACAGTTGCCCTCTGGGTGGCTCTCACAGCTGTGGGGGTCACTGAGGACAACCTGAGTGCGCGCACAAAATCTGTGAATTCCCAAACGGAAGGGGAAGTTATAAAGAAAAACCCACATCAGCCTGGAGGAGCCGATCATAGGGACAGACTTCTGGGCAAAAACTGACATGAGTCAATGTAGGCTGATGTGCAGAAATACACCTAACTCCACCCATACGTGCCAAGGTCCATCGGTTACACCGAGGCAGCACGTGGGCCATGCAGGAGCCCTACAGATGCCCATCTGCTTGCAGGCAGGCAGCTTCACACATCAAGCCAGTAAACGAGCGCTCTCTCAGCCTCATACCTGCTTCCAGGAAACAGACACTAAAATGGAATAGAGCAAAGGAACATTTTGGACATATGGATAGCACCTAAAAAAGAGAGCACACCGTATGGGTAAATGCAGACAGAAACATGCTAGGAAGATTGTTCTCTAATTCCCTGGCATATTTGGTTCACGTTTCTTTATTCGTAAACTTAAGACTCCCGCTTGAGTAACTCAAGTAATTAGTTAGGAAGGGTGATCTTTAGGAAGCTGAAGCAGGGTGAGATCATCTTAGTAAGAAGCAACCAAGATGCCAGTTCCTGGGAAATGCTCTGCCTAATGTTTTGCCTTTCACCAGGACACGACCGGCTCTCACCCAGCCAAGTGCACACAGCAATGTGAATTCCACACACCCCACTGTGAACTCCACACCTGATTCTCCTTAGTATTCCAAGGGTACGGACCCCACCTTCACTTCCCAGGGTCTCTCCTGCCTTGTCCCCCATTAGAAATCTTTTTAGACAATCCGTGTCTATTTTCTCTCAAAGTATCCTCCCACTAATCTGTTGTGATTTGTTTTACATTTTTGGTTCTAAATACTTGGAAGCTAAAGATACACAAAAACAAACCCACATTTATTTTGGGGTGTCTGGCACCACAACTACTGCCGAAGATTCCATGTTATGTGGGCCCTTCCTATTATGAACAATCTTGCAAGACAGAATTTTAATTCTAAATTCTGATACATTATATTTAATTCATGTTCATACAATGGTAAATTATACAACAGAGACATGAAAAGTAAACGTGAAGTGTTAAATGCATCTCTGAAAATCCACAGAGTCCCTGTCTTAGCGTGATAAAGAGACGATAAACAATTTGTTGGAGAAGCGGAACATTTAAAATAGAATTAAGATAGCTTAATTTTCTTCCCCTTATGTTACATACAAACATTTTAAGGGGAACAGTTTGGCTTTGTACTGATTTGAAAGGAAAAAGTGGTTCCTTGGAGAGCGGCTTAGTTTAGAAAGCATGTCTGAATGGTATATAGGATGATTAACAGGAATTTTCTCATTCCTGAAGAACATTCAACTCAGAAAAACAAACTACTTCTAAGACAAATGCACCATAAAGAATCAGCTTCTCCTTTTACGTGACTCACAGAATATATAAGCCACACCGAGCATCTCAACCACTCAACACCCAGGAAGCATATATACCAAAAATTACTGGGTACATCTCATTTCCAGCCTGTGTCAGGACCAAGCAGCCTGTGGGAAAAGCCTGATGTTCTCTAGACCAGGGGTTCCCAACCCCCCGGGGCCACAGACCAGTACCTCTGTGGCCTGTTAGGAGTGGGCTGCATGGCAGGAGGTGAGCAGTGGGCTGGCGAGCATTACCACCAGAGCTCTGCCTCCTGTCAGGAGGTGCAGCATTAGATTCTCACGTGAGCGCAAACCCTATTGTGAACTACGCCTGTGAGGGATCTAGGTTGTGAGCTCCTTTTGAGCATCTGTCTAATGCTGATGATCTGAGGTGGAACAGTTTCATTCCGAAACCATCCCCCCACCTCCTGCCACCATCCGTGGAAAAATTGTCTTCCACGAAACCAGTTCCTGGTGCCAAAAAGGTTGAGGACCGCTGTTACAGATGAACTGCACTGTAACAGCTAGTACTGACAACAGCAAGAAGTCATCTGTGTAACAGGATCTTGATTATATACTTATATTAACACTGGGAAAAGAGACACAATGTTAACTGTGATTACTTCTGAGTGATAAGATCACAGAGCATTTGCTTTTCTCTTTTATGCTTTTCTATAGTTTCCAATTTTTAAAATAATATCCCAGCTGGGCACGGTGGCTCATGCCTGTAATCCCAGCACTTTGGGAGGTGGGTGGATCACCTGAGGTCAGGAGTTCAACACCAGCCTGGCCAACATGGAGAAACCTTGTCTCTACTAAAAATACAAAATCAACCGGGTGTGGCAGCGCATGCCTGTAATCCCAGCTACTTGGGAAGCTGAGGCAGGAGAACTGCTTGAACCTGGTAGGCGGAGGTTGTGGTGAGCCGAGATATTGCCATTGCACTTCAGCCTGGGCAACAAGAATGAAACTCTGTCTCAAAAATTAATAATAATAATAATAATATCACTGTCTTTAAGAGTGAAGACAACTGATTAATAGTTTTATAAAACTCAGGCATTTCAGAGATTATGATTCTGAGGAATATCTGTTTGCAGAAAACTGTGCCATACAAAGAAACTGATGACAAAGAAGATGACTCATGCGGCAGCGGCACATGTGTACTGACAAAACTGCTCCCAGATTAAACTCAATTACGGAAAAGGAGTATACTCCTATGATACTCAGCTTCTCAGTTATTTTGATTAATGGCTCTTGCTCACCTCAACATTAAGGAACCAGGAAAAGTTACAAAGACGTGAATCCCCAGGGGCCAGGGAGAACTGGGGAGTTGTTCCCTTAGCATTCTGGGGGCTAGCGCGAGGGCAGCAAATAACCTCAACAGTTGTGTGGGTGGGAGTCGCCAGTATTGATGCCTAGCAGGAACTGCATCTCCCTCCCACACCAATCAGCACCCCCAATTCCTGAGACTGAACAGCAATCACAAGAGGCAGAGTCAGGCCACACTGGGCTCAAGTGTCAGTCCCAGCACGTACTGTGTGTTTTTGGGCACCTCACTTAACTTCTGAGTATCAGTTTTTTCACATGCAAAATGAGACTATTATGATTTCCCTAGTAGGCTTACTGTGAAGATGAAACAAAAACATATTTGGGCACCTAGCAGGTACCTAGCACACTTTAGGCACTTGAGGAGAAATAATTATCACGGCCCATTCGCTGGGGAAACGCATGTGAGATTAGTTTGGGGGACTTGGTTTAGGCTTTTCTGCTGCATGAGCTTTCTCTGTTTGGCTTCAGGGTGGGAGCCACATACTCCTCAGCAGGGAGGGCAGGGAGCACTGATGCTGGCTGGGGGAGCCTGCGGCCCTGACGCCAGCTACCATGAGGCCTCCTGCTGGGGAGGGCTCTGGTGACCACTTTTTAGTGTGAAGGTACTCGTGTTATTTGGACGGTGTTATTCCAGTGTTATTCTTTCTAGTATTATTTGGATGGTGTTAACTGCATCTAAAGTCATCCATTTGCAGGGAACCGTGTGTATGTGTGTGGGTGTGTGGGGGTGTGGGGGGGGGTGTGTGTGTGGGTGTGTGGGGGTGTGGGGGGTGTGTGTGTGTGTGTGTGTGTGTGTGTGTGACATGCACATGCGAGCTAGAGGTTACAGATCTTTCCCATGGGTTCGGAGGGCCAAACTCATGTGCGAAAGGGACAAAGAAGAATCCAAAAGAGAGAAGGCCAGGTCCAGTCCTTAACATGAAAGAGATTGAATGCCTGGCTGAAGTACCTAATCAGCTGCCTCAGAAGTGCCAGCTCTCCGAGGTAGGCCCTGGATTACATTATCTTTACACATCTGAAAATGAAAATTCACTGACATAAAGAAGTATGTCATAAGGATAACTGTGTATCTCCCAAGCCTGAGATTCACACCTGCAGCCTTCTCTGCATCCTACTGACGTCCCACCCTAACCTTAGACTCCACTAGGCACTGTGGCTCAGTCTTACTTCCCCACTCTCTGGGTCACTCTGTTGGTCCTTCAGGCTGGAAACTCTTGAGTCATTCTAACACTTCTCCGAGGTGTTCCCAATCCAGTCAACAGAATCCTAGGGGTTTTCCTTCAAAATCTTCCTCTTCTCTTTTGTCCTCCATCCCCACAGCTGAGCTCAGGGCTTGGGATGTCACCCTGGGTCACTCTCAGGCCTCGTCCCCCACCTCCCACTGCCAGGCTCAGGCCCTTCCAGTTGTGTCCCGAAGACAAGGATCAGGACCCCTGCCGGACACCCCAGCACTCATCTCCCCCTTAAGCCCTGTGGAAACCTCTGAGGGTTCTTTTTTCACACCCAGGTCGTTTACAGTGTGGCATGCCCCACCCCAGAGGCTGCCCCAACCCTCCTGCTCACCCCAGTCTGGTTGGCTCGCCGACGGCCTTCCCACACCTATGAGTTTCCGTCTATACATCCTGACTTGCACTCTCCATCCCTCAAGTGAGACCCCACCTCCCCTTGCCAAGTCTCAACCCAGCTCAGAGTATTCTTCACATGAATGACTTCTTTCAGTTCTCAAAAACTTTATGAGACAAGCAGTCACGTATCCTGTCATACAGATGACGCAACTGAGGCTCAGAAGCTTCAACGGCTTGTTCAAAGTCACTCAATGATTAACAGCAGTAGGTGGCAAAGCCTGGATTTGAACGCAGGTGATCGACGACTCCAGAGTCCTCCCTCCTGCCCACAATGCTACATGCTCTCTGAAAGCACAGGTGCCCGAGCTGCATAACTCAGCCCTAGTTTCCCATGGGACAGGAAGGGACAGTGCTATTGTTTGAATGAGGACTGTCCATCTTGTGCCAGTATTATTTTTCCAATTATATTACAAATACAAGCTTCAGAAAGTCAGGGACTAAGCCTTATCCTTCCTTCACATCTGACCAGGCTCCCCCTTCTGATCGGAACACACCCTATTACACTGTGGTGGTGGTTGCTGCATCATGTCTGCATCCCTATTTCAAAGCCTTTGGTTACTGTTCTCAAAGGTCACTCACAGCAGAGAATGCAGTGGCTCAGACGGGATTTCCAAGGGATAGAGAAAGGGACAACTGAAGCTTAGACTCGGCTTCCACGAGAACCAGGCTGCTGCATTTGTTACCCACATTTCATTTCAGAGATGAACAGCTCTGCCCTTGTTGAGACCTGTGAGAATATTTATAATCATGATGACAGACCCACAATCCTATAATGCCGAAATGAGAATTTCCAATTTCCCAGCATCACAGAGGCTGTGAGCCTAGGAGCTCAGAACAGCCTGGGGTGACCCAGCAAGAAGCAGAGATGGTTTTCACTTGCATGCTGGGGATATGGAGAGAAACTTGATGAATAATTAGAGAAAGTTCTGAATCATGTACTGTTAGAACCATTATGTGAAGCATCAGCTGGGCACGTTGACATCTCGTATTATTCTCATCTTCTAAGTCCAACTGCAGCAGATACTTGATGATTCTTTCTGGCCTCTTAAAGTCTTATGCCAAACTTAGGGCACTGCCCAGGCACAGCAGGGGAGCCCAAGTCTCCAGACTACCAGCTACCTTTACGGCCTAGGGTAGTCTCTAAACCACTGCTAATATGTCTACTTGTTTCAGTGCACGGGAAAATTACAAAAGCGGCGCAAAAAACATTATTTTCCCCAAGCCATTTGAGACTAAGCTGCCAAGACGATGTTCCATTACCCGAATACTTTATGTGTATTTCCACAAATAAGGGCATTCATCAAAACCTGTTAATTTATATCAATACATGATTATCATCTAACCCTTGAACCCCTTCAAGGCTTGATAGTTAGTCCCGAGGTTTCTCATTTCTATAACAAAGACCTTGGTATAATTCTGACTCTGGGACAGAGTTCCCCCAAATGTACAAAGCGGCCTACCACTAAATCCAGATAGTCAATTTGGTATAGGAAAAATATTCAGATTAGATCTGAAGTCCCCTAGTCCCTTCTGGGTCTCGTACCTGTGACTGCTGTGTTCTCAGGCTTAATTTTTTCATCTGTGATTAGTAACACTACTGAGGCTGGCCTGGGGTGCTATTATATATTATATATTTTCACATGAACTGGACATTTTTCATAAATTTATGTACCATGTAACTAAAAGTATCTTGCTTGACTACTCTGCTAACCTGGGTCTTTCGATCTAAGTAAAATCAGCATGCTTAGCATGAAGCACAGGCTCAAGACCGACCTCCTTCCCACTAGTCTGAAGCCCTCTAATTCTTCCTAGACATAATTCTAGAGTCCTTACTACTGATGTAAAAAAATGCCTGTAAGTGTAAGCCGCCTGGTAAATTGCAAAGTGCTGTATAAATTGCAAGCTGTTGCTGCTCTCATTACATGTATTTATGCAGGCTAACCCTAACTAAAGGGCCTTTAGTTACCCGGGGCAGAGCTACCTTCTCTGATTCCAGTTTATAGCCCGATACCCTCATCCCTGACTGCTACTTCTTGTAGCCATTATGCAGGTGGAAGAAAGGGAAGCGGGGAGCGGGTAGGAGGGAGGGGGGGAGGGAGGAAAGAATTCCAGGCCAGTCTGATCTTAAGATAAATTGCTGAGCATGATTCTTGTGGTTAAGACTTGGTGTGCTTTAAAATGAGAGAAACTGGACGGGTGCGGTGGCTCATGCCTATAATCCCAGGACTTTGGGAGGCTGAGGGAGGTGGATTATTTGAGGTCAGGAGTTCGAGACCAGCCTGGCCAACGTGGTAAAACCCCATCTGTACTAAAAATACAAAAATTAGCCGGGTGTGGTGATACACACCTGTAGTCCCAGCTACTAGGGAGGCTGAAGCAGGAGAATCGCTTGAACCTGGGAGGTGGAGGTTGCAGTGAGCCAAGATTGTGCCACTGCACTCCAGCCTAGGTGACAGAGTAAGACTCCATCTCAAAAAAAAAAAAAAAAGAGAGAGAAAAACCTCAATGGCACCAACAGCCACTATCACTTTCAGCAGGTAGCTATACCAGAAGGAAAGCAACTTGGCTCCTGGATCCAGCACACAGCACCTAATGTGGGCTTCCTTCCCCATAGAGAGGTGGTCAGAACCTGGTGCACGAGCCAGACTTCCTTTCACAAGACATGTGACGTCTGTATACACTGTCTTTAAAGATCGTGCATGATCTTAATGCTTTAAAAATGTTGTAAGGGCATCTACTGTTAAAACCAGGCAGATATTTATTTTTTACATAATGAGGAATTTGTTAGTCCACTTAAAATCTAAAATCAGACTCCATAAAGGTGTAAAAAGTAACTGAAGAATGTAATTCAAATTGCTCTCTTCTCCCTAGCAAAGGCATATCTATACTTTACTTTCACAAGAACTCAATTTAGAAAATGGTTGATAGTTTTCCGTAAACATTGTTACCTTCACGGCTGCCTGGAGGGTTTCCACACCAGGTGTGACTCTCCTAAGCCACCTGCCCCAAGTCCCTTCTTTCGGGATCCACAACCCTTGAGTTCCTCCAGTGTAGCAATAGTGCCCTTGGGGCTCCATCCACGGCTTCACTGAGTGGAAACTTGGCAGAAGTAGAGAGAAAATTCCCCATCTGGTATACCCCACAAGTTGCAGTCACAAGGAATGGTTAATCCAGGCATGAGAGGCAATCCTGGTAAATGCACAGGCCAGCGGGGCATGGATCTACACTCCTCCCTCTCCATTACAGCGCCACAGGCATCCACGGCTCTCTATGGACCAGCGTGTTCTCCTCTCTGAGCTTTCCACGTTTCTTTATCCCCAATTCCTCCCCAGCTCTGCAGAGGAACATGGGATGCCCCTGCTCAAATCTTCAACTGTTTGTGATCACCCAGTGGAGATGCTGGAGTCCTGTGCACAGCCCAGGAAGGCCTCCCCATGAGGTTCTGACTACATGCTCGCTCATCTTCCATGCCCCGCTGTGAACACTCCTGCAATGCGACACCCCTCCTCATTCTGAGACGCCTACGGCTTAGCAGGTCCCTGAGCCTGTGTGGAACATACACACTCCACCAGAGCAGGCGCTCTGTCCATCCTGACCTCTGGGACGGAGGCTGACACTTGGTGGGTAGGGTCCCCTTGTGGATGCAGGAACTCTAAAAGTTCTGACTTTTTGTTCTGATGGTGTTTTTGGTTTTTTATGGTTCATTTTTTGAGACAGGGTCTCACTCTGTGGCCCAGGCTGGAGTGCAGTGTTGCAATCACTGCTCACTGCAGCCTCCAAATTCTGGACTCAAGCAGTCCTCCCAGCTGAGCCTCTTGAGTAGCTGGGACCACAGGCACATGACACCATGCTCTATTTTTTAAAAAAATTTTTTGTAGGGATGAAGTCTTGCTATGTTCCCCAGGCTGGTCTCGAATTCGTGGCCTCAACTGAGCCTTCTACCTCAGCCTCCCAAAGCACTGGGATTACAGGCATAAACCATCGTGCCCGGCCCTGATCGTTGTTTTGAACTGACATTTTTCTAAAACAAATTTCTTAAAAATGAAAGTATAATACCAACATAAATAAGCAGTCAGCTTTGCAAACTCCTACAAGGCAGGTGTGCCCATAAGCCTGCCCCACAGACCCCAGGGCAGATCACCAAGACAGAAGCCCCTGTACCTTCACTGAGGCTCTGCCTTCCTCCCTCCAGAGTACTGTAATCTTAATTCTAATACCAAGTGTTGCTTTTCACTGCTTTTGGATCTTACGTAACAATCCTACAGCTGTACTCCTTGTGACTTTGATCGGTTCAATTCCAAAGTTGATCCTAGCATGGATATGCCTCTCAGAACCCTGTCAATTTCACCCGCCGGTGCCAGCCACCCTGTACCCATCCAAAAGCATCAGCTCAAACCAGTGCAAAGGCTATTTCACAGTTAGCATTAGGGAGCCCTCTCAGTAGCCTCTGTGCTCCCAGGTCTGGGTTGGATCACAGAGGTAGGAGTTCTGGGGCTGATCATGCAAGTTTCTAACTGCCCTAGGCCTAGGTGTGGTCCTGTTGGGAGGAATGCTGAGGAGTGAGCCCTGGGGCAGGTGACGCTGGATGCAAAAGTCCCAGGTAGGTAGGGTGGCAGGTGAGCCACGGGCAGGTGGGCTTGTGAACATACCCTCCTGAGGATATGATCAGGTTGTAAATGGAACCGTAACTTTTTGGGTAATGTGAGTTAGCCCTTAAGCCTATGTTAACCATGGAAAAGAGAATTAACCTTTGGGGCTTTGCAAGGCTCCAGCTGGTGTCATAAAGCAGTAACAAAAAACTGCTCTTCAGTAGCTTGAGGGAAAATCTTTGAAAAATACCTCCCTGGGAGCAGCTTCCCCATCTCAAAAGATGTAGCATACTGCCTTTACAACACCTCGCCTGCACAATTTTCTAAGTGGAGTTGCAGTATTAAGGCCAGACCTCAGCCCAGGACCGCTCTCCGCTGAGCTCAGAGCTGTGTAGTCTGAGCCCTTCAAAAACATCAACTGGATTCTGCCAGCAGAAACAGTTCTTGATCATCATTCCCTGTTATCTGTGGCAAAGTTCTGACTATTCATGATCATAAGCTGAATATGAGAAGAGATCCAGTATGCAAATGTTTTGCCCATGTGAAAATAAGAGCTCAGGTTGCTTTATTCAATTTTAAATTATTGCAGAGAAAGAAAGAAGGTAAATACTTTCATGAGAGAGCTTTTTGTCAAAGGTTCTCACGTCTTTCCTCAAGCTACTCTTAACAAAGTACTGTATGTGACAAAATTAAGTTTATTAACAACTTCAGGACAGCAAATGAGTACAAGAAAGCAGGAGAGAACTACACAGAGTTAGGGTAATCTACAGTTGGAGATGCAACACACAACACTGTGGTTTTGCTGGGGAGGCCAGTACCATTTTATTCCAAAGCAGGGAGGAATCTTACCATGGATTTATGAATTAGGTGGACTCCCAAAGCAGGAAAAATGGCAAATGTGGGTGGTGCCATGAGTAGTTACTAGATTAATCCCAGGAGTTAAAGATCAGCCTGGGCAACACGGCAAAATCCTGTCTCTATAAAAAATACAAAATAGCTGGGTGTGGTGGTGCATGCCTGTAGTCCCAGATACTCGGAAGGCTAAGGTGGGAGGATCACCTGAGGTCAATACTACAGTAAGCAGTGATTGTGCACTCCAGCCTAGGCAACAGAGTGAGGCCCTGTCTCAAAAAACAGAAACAAAAAAAACCGTGGTCAGTATACATGTGGTGTACTTTTGATGCTGTTTCCACGCCTAATACATAGCAGGGATAATTTCTGCGGGCCGCACAATTGGCCTAAAGTCATACTGTCATTCTGATGGTATACCTATTTAATTATCATCACCAACAATAATAGGAAGCCGTGAACACTTTGGTTCCTATCTTTTTAGCAAAAACCAAAAACCAAAAAACAAAAAAAAAACCAAAAAACAAAGAACAAAAAACAAAACACATACAAACAAAAATGCAACTAATGAGAGGCAGGAGGGGCTATGGAAAGCATTCTCACTTTCCTTCTTGGCAACGCCACATCTATAAGCTTTGCACAGAAGTGCACAGAAGTTACTGCATGATGGTGAGACCTCACCAGGGGGTGCCTCCTCTTCTACTGGATGCAGCTCAATAGGGCAAAGGAAAACTCATGCTGAGATAACAAGATCCCTTCGTCCAACAAAAACCTCCAGGTGAGCATGATAAAGAGATCAAAACAAAAAATATATACTAACCATGGGGATATTTCTCCCTCATGACGGGGATACTGATCCCCAAGGACCTTTTGGCTACAAAGATCAACTGCTATACTCAATACAGGGGTTCAGAACATCATTTTATCTGTATTTTTACAATACCTAATGCTTCACAGGAATGTTTCCCAAGAACTGCTTGCCTGAACTGAGACCAAGCCTATGGGAGAGCTGACACTCTACAGAAGAGGATCCGACCTACTCAGCACAGGCCTAGAGGGCAGAATAAGAGCCAAAGGAAGGAAGGAAGTTAAAGAAATGTAAAAATCTGATTCTATTTAAGGAGGAGCTTTCTAACAATCTGTTTTCTCCAAAAATGGGATTGGCCTACTCGAGCTGACGCTGCGCTCCAGCAGGGCTGGATGGCCATCTGCTGGGGACGGGCGCGGGCCCAGTGCCGGCTCCAGGATGGGCGGCTGGCTCAGTCTGAGAGCCTGGGAGTACACGCATTGGCTGAACCGATCACAGCTCACGAAAAAACTAAGCACGCTGGGGGGAAGATGTGGTTCATAGTTTTAATTTGTGGCTTTGTCTTTTCTCCTTCTAGAAAACTGAGGAAGAAAACTGACAGGGTTTTCAAGGGAATTTCCAGGTCACCCAGAGAACTCGCCTGGCCTTGTTCTACTTCCTACAAGTCTCTGAGCACTTCATGCTTTACTAGAATCTTGTAAATACAAAAAAAAAAAAAAAAAAAAAGAAAAAGACACAACAAGTCAACAATGTTTAGCATCACTAAAAAGAAGGTACTTTGGTGAAAGGTAGAAATTGGAAAAATAAAGCTCAGGACAACCTTAAAGTTTTTCTCTATTCATGCTACCCTCTTTTTTTTGGTAACCACAGTTAATTAAGAGTTATAAGCATAAAACAGTGTTTCTTTCAAGTGGCATGCTTATGTGGGGGAAGAAAAAATGAAAGGGAGGCAGCTCAGTGAAGGAGCATATTGCTAATCAAAAATGAAATTTCTCCATCAGGCTGAGAATCTATGATGGCCGGTAAGCTGGTATGATTCATACAAAGTTCTATGTCTCACTAGTCTCTCTAAATCATGGTAAGAACCTAATCCATACACAAAAATACTATTTAATACATGAAGGCTTTCAATGATTTTGCAGAGGGAGTTTAGACTTTTCAAGATGACAGAAAAGAAAAGATGAACATTTTGCAACACCCACCACATTTGGTGTATAATTTTACTTTCAGTTTTCCTATGTATTCCTCATTCTCCATTCCCCAAAAGAAAACAAATCCTCTTGTTAGAAATTTTTTTAAAACCCCAAGTAAATGTGACACAGGTGATAATATTAACTCATTTCACTAGCAAACCCTTAAGTGATAACCTGCAGTCTTGGATACAGACAACATTATACTCATAAGAAGGTAACAACAATGTTTTAAATGTCAGCTAAGATGAGTCATTCTTCAAAAAAGTCCTCCCAATTATTTTCTCAGGTAATCTGAGGCAGTAAATACTGTAAGTCAGTCCTGTGTGCATGTAAAGGCAAGACTGGATACTGTTAACTTTGTGTAACTCCAGGAAGGCACTGCCCATATCCTGACAACACCTGGGAAAACAAGAGGCACATGGGGAACCGGGCACGGTGGCTCATGCCTGTAATCCCAGCACTTTGGGAGGCCGAGGCAGGCGGATCACAAGGTCAGGAGATGGAGACCATCCTGGCTAACACGGTGAAACCCCATCTCGGCTAAAAATACAAAAAATTAGACGGACGTGGTGGCGGCTGCCTGTAATCCCAGCTACTCGGGAGGCTGAGGCAGGAGGATGGTGTGAACCCGGGAGGTGGAGCTTGCAGTGAGGTGAGATTGTGCCACTGCACTCCAGCCTGGGCGAGAGTGCGAGACTCCGTCTCAAAAAAAAAAAAAAAAAAAAAAAAAAAAAGAGGCACATGGGGACAACAGTATGGCTGAACTAGGCCCCCACCCTGGAGCAGCCTCTGATGTCACAGAACTGCCCTCTTAGCTAACAGCACCCAGGACTGTGGTGTGATGTAGCATCCATTTCAGAGAGGGAAAAAGTGCTTTGGCTGTCCCCTGCTCTAGGCATGTAGGCCAAATGGACAGGATTTTATAAGAGAGAAAGAACTTCATGTCACGACACTGGCAGAGCTGGGTAGACTTAGAGGTGAGAATTCCAAGTCAGGCTCCTCTAACGTTTTGATACAAGGAGATACCTGTGCAGGGGTCCCAAGCACACAGAAGTGTCTCCACACACAGGACTCCAAACTCCAGAATCTCCAGGAAATGAAAAATATCCTCTTTCTCCATCTTCATCTCTTAATTCTTAGATTTTTAAAAAAGACAACTAGGAAGATGTTAACATTTAAAACAGACTCTTTTTTTTTTTTTTTTTTTTTGAAAAAGCAAACTAACTAGAAAGATGAACAGTGTCCCTTGAAATGCACAAGGCTTCCTCTCTCCAGAGGGTAAAACACTCACCTAGTGTGTCCTTCAGGTTCTTCACGAGGGAGCCCTTCTTCAGGCTGTTCTTCCGCTCCACGTAGTTGGACGGCACATAGCCCGTCCTGTTGGCCGCGTTCCTCACCCGCCACCACGTCTTGGAGTCATCCAGCAACCACAGCCGCTCGTTCTTCTTGATGTCCAGCTCCTGGTCCTGCTGGGCAGTGTAGTCCCACTTGGCTATCACAATAACTTCTTCTGTCATCTTTCATGGAGTCCTTCTGCCAGCAAAACATTTGGAGATGCTCATTAGAGAACTACCCGGACACTTCATCCTTTGCACCAACTTGAAAAATTAGGCACTGACAGCTTTTATTACAACTCTGCAACCGGTTTTCTCCTGGGTCTTGAAATGCTCAACTTTAAAATGACCTTCTTTCAACAAGCTTTAGTATTTAGTTTAGAAACAGCAACATTATAAAACAAATTCTAAGTTACTGTTTGCTGTACATGGGGAAATCTGACCCTCTAACA
The DNA here is from genome assembly GCF_028885625.2 of Pongo pygmaeus. Taxonomy (NCBI): domain Eukaryota; kingdom Metazoa; phylum Chordata; class Mammalia; order Primates; family Hominidae; genus Pongo; species Pongo pygmaeus. The sequence goes on along the minus strand of NC_072385.2, from coordinate 36,978,600 downwards.
AAAACAAACTTGAAAAAAATTCTAAATAACATTATAATTAAATGAGTCCATTTAATTAAGTAACACTGCCTCCTGATAACTGTTAGGTTTACACTCATTTTCTCAGGATATGCTGTGTCTTATAAACATATTTAATAAATCAATATAACCAAACTACTCCTATAAATTAAAATTAACATTGTACTAATGCAAGGTGGTATCCTGGATTGGATCATGAAACAGAAACTTAGTGGAAATACGGGTGAAATAAAAATAAAGTCTAATAATAACAATAAATAATTGTCAATCTCTTAGTTTGGATAACACACCAGTAAGATGTTACTGCATTCACATAAGACATTAACACAACGAGAAACCAGGTAAAGGGTATACGAGAATGTTCTGTACCATATTGGAAACTTTTTTATAAATATAAAATTATTCCCCAAAACTTTCATTCACACAAAAACCTGTGCAGGGACATCTGTAGCAGCTTTATTCATAATTGCTCAAATTTGGAAGCAAGCAAAATGTCCTTTGTAGGTGAATGGAAACATAACTGTGGTATATCCAGACAATGAAATATTATTCAGTACCAAAAAGAAATGAGCTATCAAGCCATGAAAAGACACAGAGGAACCTTAAATGCATATTGCTAGGTGAAAGAAGCCAATCTGAAAAGGCTACACGCTGTGTGATTCTGACAGTTTATCCTTAACCAAACTTCAGCCAAATTCCTTTGAATCTTCTTCCCATTAAGGCCTCAACTTTTGCACTTCCATGTCCATCTTTGCATTGCCCAATTTTTGCAAGACTCTCCTGCTAAGGTGCTCTAGCTGGAATTCTCCACCCTCAACATTTGATCAGGTTCCTCATCCTCTACCATCCCCCAGGTGACAGCTGATCACCCCGTCCTGCCTTCAGAAGAATCCTGTTCGGTCAGTTTAGCCAGAATCCCCACTCTCCACCCCTGATGTTTCCTCTTAGTAATTTTCCATCCACCAACTCCCTTATTTTGCTCCTCGCCTATAAATGCCCACTCTTCCTTGTTGTCTTACTATTAGGAGTCAAACCCAATCTCTTTCTTGACTGCAAAACCCTACTGTAGTAGTCCCTCTGAATAAAGTCTGCCTTACTGTTTTTCAACAAATGTCATGAATAACTTTTTTCTTTAAAACGGTATGACATTCTGGAAAAGACAAATCTATGGAGACAGTAAGAAAATGAGTGCTTGCCTGGGGCAAGAGGGAAGGGAGGGATGCAAGGGTGAAGCACAGGATTTTTAAGGCTGTGAAACTACTCTGTTCAATACCATAATGGTGGACACCTGTCATTATACATTTGTTAAAATCTATAAAATGCGCAACATCAAAAGTGAACATAACATTTTTCCAAAATGAAAAGTTTATCAAAACAACAATAAATAGATGTGTGTATTATATATCCAGTAAAGTCAATTTTGGAAGTAATAAATAGCAAAAGTGTGGCTGAATAAACAAAATGATCAACTATTTCAGCAACTCTGTACTTCTTAGGTAGAAGATGAACCAATATTCTTTAAGCAGAAAAATTCAATATTCAGTCCTTAAACTAACTAGACATTTCTCCAAACTAGGGAGAAATGAATGATGAAAAGACTCAGGACTAAAATCCCCTTCCTCCCTGACAGAGAGAAGTTCTCATTATTGTATAGGGATGACTTTAGGATTACAGGGGACCTATGCACATTGACTCCATGAAAGCATAAATACCATTTTTAAATAACATATTTTCTACTAGATGCTAAAAAAATTTTTTTATAAATAATGCATGTTTCTTTCATGAATTAACTTCCAAATTTAAAGATAACAAACCTTTTGGGAAGGAGGAAAGCCTCTGCATAATATATACAATATTCAAGAGGATAAAGTTTACATAAAGCTCCTATCAGAACTGGAGACAATTTTGTTATCCACTTTCAGAAAATCTCAAGTGCATACCATGTAGAACTCACTAACCTGAGCTTTATGTCAGATTAGACTTTTGAAAGTCATAAAGGCAGATTTTCTTTTTTTAAGTAACAAGAAGAAGAGCAACAGCAGTAACAGGAATGCAATATTCAGAGAATATTCCATCTGAATATCACATTTCTTTCTTAATTACACAATTTCCACAAGGTTTTAACAAGAGCAGCCCATCGCTTAAGACCAGTCAAGATCTCGCCAATCAAAGCTGTTTATTAATATTTCCTACTGCATGAAGGGCAGTTAAGTAAAGAGCCGGCTGGGCAAGATCTATCTTCATGCACGCCGAACATCATACAGAAGCTTTAAAAATTCCACTGCCTGAGCCCTACTGCAAGCCAATTATATATCAGTATCTTTATGAAAGAGGCCTGAGCATCCAAGGAGTTTTACATCTTGCCATATAATTCTTCCGAGCCTTAGATGGGAAAGGCCAAGTGAGAGAACCGAGCCACAAAACAACACCCCACAGAACTTCCCCTGGGCCACAACCCTGAGCTCTGCGAAATGCAGTGGGAAATAAATGTTAAGCAGTGATGCGCACCTGCCACATGCCAAGGCGTTTCATCTTGGGAAAACACCCACCTTTCAGGGAGGTGTCATCCTTTAGGAGACTGTGTCACAGAGATTGAGTGCCTTGTTTAATGACAGTCAGGATTTGAGCCCAGGCCTGTGGACCGCCCCCTCCCCGATCCGCCCAACCGTCCGACGCGTGGTCTGCATTTTGATAGGCTTATTCCAACTCCGAATTCTAAGATTCTAGCACACTTGAAAATTAAAAGTTCCCATACAACTAGGAAATGACTGCCTATTGGTTAGCCATAGCAATGGGTTTAACCCTATTTTAATGGCTCAATGACAGCCCCCATCAATTTAAACCAAACCAAACGAAACCAAACCAAACCAAAACAAAACCGAACCTGCTTCTGAAGACCACTCAATCGACGTCCGGCTCACTTACTGTACTGACGCCCACCAATTAACAACCACCTCATATCAGAGGGCCAGCCAATTAACAACCACCTCATATCAGAGGGCCAGCCAATAAACGACCACTTCACTCTAGTGAAATCCACCAATCAACAACTAAGTCACACCAGACGGCCAGCCAATCAACAACTGCCTCACTGCAGTGAGACTGCTTCAGAGGGACGGCCAATCAATGACAGCTCCATTGGAGTAATCACGCCTCAGTAGCTAAAGGTTAACCAACCCCTGAACACTTCCGCTTCTGAAACTGCTGGAGCACTGGAAGCCACACTTCCCAAGACCCTTAGAAAGCTCAGCTCTGGCCGGGTGCGGTGGCTCACGCCTGTAATCCCAGCACTTTGGGAGCCTCAGGCAGGCGCTTCACGAGGTCAGGAGATGGAAACCATCCTGGCTAACACGGTGAAACCTGTCTCTAATACAAAAAAAGTAGCCGGGGGTGGTGGTGGTGGCACGCTCCTGTAGTCCCAGCTACTCCGGAGGCTGAGGCAGGAGAATCGCTTGAACCTGGGAGGCGGAGGTTGCAGTGAGCCGAGATGGCGCCACTGCACTCCAGCCTAGGCGACAGAGCGAGACTCCGTCTCAAAAAAAAAAAAAAAAAAGGAAAGCTCAGCTCTGTGCCGGACACCGACTTAGCAGCCCGGTCTTCTCAATTAAGGAGGCACCCCTACAGTTTCTTGTTCTGAAGCTGAGTTATGGCCATGCACTGATACAACAATGGCTCTCTCATTTACAGAGCCGGGCTGGGCTGCTGCCCTCAGAGACCCCAAAACAAGTGGGAAGAAAGAGTGCCCCATCACCATGTATCCTCACAGGCTTCGGTCTTTTCTCTCTTTGCCAACACAGGTTGGAAAGGCTGGCTGGAAGCCCATCTGGAGGGTCTTGTTGGCCGAGAGTTGAGGTTGCATCCCTTGGACGCTGTTTCTTAAAACCCAACAGGACCATGTGGTATTTTCAGTTAAGAGTAATTTGCTATGGTGCAGGATGGATTCGAACAGAAAGAGACTGCAGATGAACCATTATTCTACAATAAAATTAGACATACAAACTGACAAATTTCCAACATGTAAAAGCCTCAACAGAAGAAAGTCTGAAAAAAAATGCATTCCAGCTAATTGACTACTGAAATTTTAAGTCAGAGATGGTACTCTGATTTAGTCTAGGCAAGACCATCATAGAAGTCTGATCCAAAGAACAATGCATGTTTTTCTCTCTAGCTTAGCAGTTCAAGGAAACCTAATTTTTGGCTTCATTACTACAGCTAGTTAAGTTTATTACTCAGGTCTAGCCCAAAGAGAGAAGGGCTACAAATTTGATATCATATAGCCAGATTACATCTTGTATGTCATGTGACCACTCTAAAACACAGCTTAGCAAGACCCCCAAGTTATGCTGGAAAAACAGCTCTCAGAACCTCATGAGCTAAGCTGCTTTTTCAAGTCTTGGATGGGAATGGGTTTAAAAACAAATAGGATAGGTATAAAAACTTTCTCGGCTCAACAGTTTTCACTAACCCCTAAAATACGAGCAATCCTACTCTAAGACCCTATTTTCTTTCTAAAGACAATCCTATTAACCGTATCTTGCTGGGTTACACACTCCTGATAGTAGCCAGTGTCCCTACAACATTAAAAAATGGTCATAGATATTTCCAAAGAGGTCACGGGGATCAAGGTGAACCAAATATTACAGAAGAAAGGAGTTAAGGGTCTGAGATTCAAGCTTAGCTGAACCATTTGTATGTTCCCCTTGGATTTCAGTTTCTTCTGTAAAATGGGACACCACCAGTTGCCTCAGAAGATATTTCTGATGATCAGGAGAAACATGAATACAAAGTGCTTTAGAGGGCAAGGTTTAGCATTATATAGATGTGGGCCTTACTACCACCTTAGCCCAGCTGCCTCTTCAATAGCCCAGGATAATAAATACTTCATTGAGGAGCTTGTAAACAAAGTCCTGAGGCTGGATGTGCCAGCATTAAGAGAGACTTAAGAATGGCAACTACAGTCATAATGAATACCCTCTGAATATTTATGTCATACATGTCAGGTGGGGCCGTGTTCTACCCATCTCTGCTTCATTTAACTAGGATTTACTAAGTTTTCTAGGCACCAGGTTCCTTGCAGAGCAAGACAGGCCCAGTGTCTGCTCTCCTGTGATTCAAGCCAGTGAACAAGCAGTACTGCTTCAGAGATACCCATCAAAGTGTCACTCTCCTAGCCCTCTTGTCTGACTTCCTGAAGAGGATTAGAGCATTTAGCACCAGAGACGACCTGGTCACTTACTTATTGTCTAGGAGGCCCCACTGTGTGTTGACAATGGCTGTTTAGGCTTCAGCCACCTGGTTTAATGGGAAGCTGAAGGAGAAGGCAGACTGATGACTCCAGGTTAATATCCACCTGCCTCATTCACCTTTCCACTGACTAACCAATTTATCCCGCTACAGAGAAGACCAGAGTCTTCCCTCCCTCCTTCTTTCCTTCTTTCTGATGGCATCTCGCTGTGTCACCCAGGCTGGAGTGCAGTGGCGCAATCACAGCTCACTGTAGCCTTCAACCCCTGGGCTCAAGCAATCCATCTGCCTCAGCCTCCTGAGTAGCTGGGACTACAGGTGTGCACCACCGCACCCTGGTAGTTTTTTACTTTTTGTAGATATGGGGTTATCTACAAAAAATATCTATGTTGCCTAGGCTGGTCTCAAGCTTCTGGCCTCAAGGGATCCTCCTGTCTTGGCCTCCCAAAGCGCTGGATTACAGGTGTGAGCCACTACACCTGGTCTTGATTTCTTAAACTTAATTCAAAATATATGCCCAGAGAGACAAAAACAAGTCTAACATGTTACTTCCAGGATATTAACTTGAAATTTCAAAAATACATATGTGCACATGTGTACATACCAAAATATATTTGTCTATGTGCAAATAATTGGTTTAGAGTTCAGTTAGTAGAAAAAAAATGAGTCTATATGAAAAATACTGTCATCCCTACCTTGATTTTCAGCATGCAGTCTGAATTATTCAAATAACACAATCTACTTCACTGTGGCTCCTTAAGACTTTTTTCTTTGTAATATCTCATGCCTTAAAATGCAACTGATCAATTTATGGAAACTCATTCAAATATAGGCTTTTAGTAGATATCATTTGGGAAGGGGCTTGTTTCAATATTTTACTGAAGAGGGGTAGAGGAGGGCAGGCCTAGTTGAAAGAAGTTTACTGAATCTAAAGCACACGTCCACGAACTCAGTTCCTCTCACCCCCTCTCTCCTGCAGTGTGTTGGAAGCAGGCCGTGTGCACTGCTATTCTCGGGAGCAAAGAAGCATCTTCTCTGTGGCTGCTCCCACTGAGCATGGCTGACTCTTACAAGGCAGCAGCTTCTGGTCAGTAAGACCTTTGCTCAGTATGTTATTTTGGAGAGAGTCCTTTCATGATTTGTCTTCTGTTTTTATTGGGTAATGGTCAAAATCTGCTGCCTGTAAACTCTCTTCCGACCGTTGAAATTACAGGTTTCCTCTGTGGACACTGATAGGACCACTTCTGTGAAAGATCCTCTTCAGCTGCAGAAAGCCAGGGTTTGAAAAGCCAGCTTCATATCAACCATCTGGGTGACTTTGGGGGAAGGTGCTTGACCACTCTGCCCCCCATTTCTGTGTTTGCAGATGGGTCAGAGCTTCGGTGAGGATTAAATGAGCCAGTCTATAGGAAATACCTAACACTCAGTCTGTGCTGGACAAGTGTTACCCATTATTGCTCTGCTAATGTCCATGTAATGCCCAGTCATCACTAGGCTCAATGGCTTGAACGTAAGGTTCACGGGGACTCAAAAACGTAAGTGCAACAGATTATGTCATTGAAAAAGAGAAAACTTAAACAGAAAGATGTACCAACACTCAAAGGTAGTAAAATTGGGATGACATAGTTCTGTGAGGTTTTACGAAGAGACCCCAATAAGTCTTGGGTCCCAGCTCCCTTTTTTTAATGCTCCCAGTGTGGCTAATGCTAATGCTATCAGCTTGTATCTAGCTAGCCTAGAAAAGCTTTGATGCATCCACAGCATCTAACACAATACATTTTACAAACAAAGAGGTGTAGTCAAGCTATTATAAAATGTAAATTTAAACTATTTGTTGTTCATTTTAGAGAACCAGTCAATGAAAAAAATATGCTTAAGTACTTGGGATGGGTGATTATCCAGTGAATTCTCCTCCCTCTTTGCCACCTGTTCCTTCCCTGATGTACCCTACGTGTCCCACCAGGCCCCTCTCCCACCCTGGGAGCCCCCTGTAAGCTCATCCACTTCCCATTGGCAGGCTGGCTCTTGTTCCAGGTCTTTACTTCTAGGGAGGCCAGTTCCACTGCACACCTGCATTTCCACCTGCCTGCCGGGACACAGGCCAGGACCCAGGCCAGGACCCTACAGCGGCATTCACCACTGCTTAAACAGTAATTATAGTATGTATTATTCAGCAAAAGTTCAAGCACACAATATCCCACATCATTTCGTTTCTACAAAGTTGTGATAAAATACATTTAACAAAGTTTAACATTTTAACCATATTTTTTAATTTTTTTCACCCAACCCCTGCAGATTAACCATTTTTAAGTGTACAGTTCAGTGGCCTTAAGTACATTCACCCTGTTGTGCAAACATCAACATCATCTATCTGCAGAACTATTTTCATCTTGAAAAACTGGAATAGGTACCCACTGAAAACTAACTCTCAATTTCTCCTTTCCCCCAGTCCCTGGCAACCACTATTTTACTTTCTGTCCCTGCGAATTTGACAACTCCAGGTACCTCATTTAAGTGGAATCACTTGTCCGTCTCTTTGTGACTGACTAATTACACTTAGCATGATGCCTTCCAGGTTCATCATTTGGTAGCATGTGTCAGAATTCCCTTAAGGCTGAATAACATTCCAATGTCTGCATATACACCACATTTTGTTGGTCCATTCATCCATCAATGGACATTTGTGTTGCTTCCACCTTTGGGCTGTTGTGAATAATGCTATGAACGAGTGTGCAAATATCTCTTCAGGTCCCTGCTTTCCAGTCCATTGGGTATATACCTAGAAGTGAAATTGCTGGGTCATATGGTAATTCTAGTTTTAATTTTTTGAGGGATTGCCCTAATGTCTTCCACGGAGCTGCATCTACAATGCCACCAACAGTACACAAGGGTGCCAAGTTCTCTACATCCTTGTCAACGCCTGTTATTGTCTGCTTTTTGACAGCAGTCATCCTATTGGGTGTAACGTATACATCAATTTCTTAACTGAACAGTATTTGTACTGCATCCTCAATAGAATTTATTAGCACATAGCAATTCTCAATAAAAAGAAAAATTTTATACTGATCATAATGATCATCTACAGTTTTCTGCTACACCCTCCTATTTTTTTTTTTTTCAGTGAGTATCTACCATTAATTTATCTTTACTGCCAGGATCAGGTTACCCCTCAAAATTATAGAAGAAAAACGCCTTAAAATGTGAGTTTATCATCCAGTTTTCAGGAGTTCATCACTGAGCAACTCATTTACTCTCTGAAATGCCAAGACACACTAGCGTTCTGCAGACTAGACTGTAAGTCAACATAGCTCATTAGTGTCTGGGAAATTTTACAGGAAAAAAAAAAGAATTGGTGGCACTGTCGCTTCAACTAGAATCTGGGAAATGCTATTTTACATATAATTCACCACTCCAGCTACAAAAGTACACAATTTTGTAACCTTCCTTGGCTTTCTCATTGGTGTCTTAGACACTAATCACACTGGGAGGAAGGCTGTGACTGTCAAGTGATTCCCTGGTGCCAGCATTTTGGAAAATCAACATAAATTTAATAAGCCAATTTTCTTACATGATGTTAACTGTAAACAAATGAAATTCCATATAACTGCACTGGAATCAACACTGCCTTCTGCCAAGCCAGAAGACAGCATGGTGAAGGGGTGAAGAGGAAATATCAGCAATGGGAAAATACCCACGTATGAAAATGGACATGGATGTCTTTGGTGAAAATTGGCTTCTTACAAAACACAAGTGAGGTCTTTTCAGGTAATGCATACTCCCTGCTCCCAAAGTAGACAGATAACAGTCACATTTTTAGCGGTTTATTAGGTCTTCCTACTTTTTTTTCACAGCTATAAAGGTACTTGTAATTTTTGTAACTTAAACATCTACTTCGAAAAAACCTCGGCTGGGCGTGGTGGCTCACACCTGTAATCCTGGCACTTTGGGAGGCCAAGGTGGGTGGATCACCTGAGGTAAGGAGTTAGAGACCAGCCTGGCCAACATTTGAAACCTCATCTCTGATAAAAATACAAAAAATTAGCCGGGCATGCTGGTACGTGCCTGTAATTTCAGCTACTCAGGAGGCTGAGGCAGGAGAATCACTTGAGCTCAAGAGGCGGAGGTTGCAGTGAGCAAAGATCATGCCACTGCACTCCAACCTGGGTGACAGAGTAAGACTCATCTCAAAAAAAAAAAAAAATCAAAATATAAATGTCATGAGTTTCCTCCGTTCTTACAAATGAATTCAGCTACATTAATCAATACCTGACCTTTTTCCTTGCCACCTTATTACTCAGGATTCCCTGCCTGATTTTGAAACATGCAAGGTTGAAACAAGAAGCACAGTGATTTTTAAAAACAGATTCGACACTATCCAGGTCTCATGTTAAAATATGATTAGGCTACTAAAATCATTTTAGTTCTGCAGATTTATATGGTTTATGCCCACATTCCTAAGCATGATATCTATGCTTTAGATTTTCCTATTGAAGTGGGAGAGCAGATTATAGAAAGCCCCTCGACACCCCGCTCTAGGAACAAGAACCTGTACCTACCTGCCAGCAGGGACCCTGTGTAGGAGAGGGGACATGGGTTACTTTGGGTTTAATTACTATAGACACCTCTACAAATGAGTTTGGAACAACAAATGCTAATATTTATTCCAAATGTATAATTCTGTTAAAGAAACCATCCCTATCATTTAAGAAAACAGAATGAGGAAATAAAGGTTTCTAGCATCTGTGCTTGATATTTCAAAAAATATATTTTATATGTATATATATTTATATATTCTTTTATATGCATGCATATATATATATTTCCCCCTCCCCCAAGACAGAGTCTTGCTCTGTCGCTCAGGCTGAAGTGCAGTGGCACAATCTCAGCTCACTGCAACTTCCGCCTCCTGGGTTCAAGCAATTCTGCCTCAGCCTCCCGAGTAGCTACAATTACAGGTGAGAGCCTCCATGCCCAGCTATTTTTTTTTCTATTTTTAGCAGAGATGGGGGTTTCACCATGTTGGCCAGGCTGGTCTCCAACTCCTGACTTCATAATCCACCCGCCTCAGCCTCCCAAAATGCTGGGATTACAGGTGTGAGCCACCATGCCTGGCACAAAAATATTTTTTAGACTAAAATAGGTTCCTTTATTATTAACATATCACATTAGTATGATAAACATGTTACAATTAATGAACCACTACCCATACATTAACTAAAGTTCATGGTTTATTCAGATGTCCTTAGTTTTCCCTTAATGTCCTTTTCTTGTCCCAAGATCCCACCCAGGATCCCACACTATATTTCGCTGTCACGTCTGCTTAGGCGCCTCTTGACTGTGGCAGTTCTCAGACTTCCCTTTTTTTGAAGAGCATTGGTCAGGTATTTAAAGAATATCCCCCCACCCATTAGGATTTGTCTGATGTCACGAGAAAAACATCAGACAAATCCTAAGTGGGGGACATTCTGCAAAATATCTGATCAGTGCTCTGTTATTAGCTTTTGGGAGGAAGAACACAGAAGCAACATACTATTCTCATCTTACCATATCAAAGGTCAACATGGCTTAGGACTGCAGACTGCTGATGTTGACCTTGATCACCTGGCTGAGGCGGTATTTGTCAGGATTCTCCACTGAAGTTATACTTGCCCCCTTCCATGCTGTGCTCTTTGGAAGGAAGTCTCCAGGAACAGCCCACGCTTAAGGGTGGGGAGTTAACTCTTCCATCTCCTTGAGGGCAAAGCATCTACATGAATTATCTGGAAACCTTTTGCACAGGAGATTTCTCTTCCCCTACTAATTATCGTATTCCATCATTTATATCACTGTGATCTTACGGCTATTTTACACTCTGGGCTACAATCCAATATTGCTTTTTCTTAAATTGTTCCAGCTTTGGGTATGGGAGCGTTTTCAGCTGGCTACTGTGTCCCTGTGACATATCACCATCATTGCGAGTCTGTGTGTTTGTTTGTTTCTTTGAGCACATCCTTACTTTCTGGCACCACAAGATGCTCTGGGCTTTTCTTGCATATTTTCTACCCCAGTCCCAGAATCAGTACATCTGCCTTGATTGTAACCAGCAGTACCTGTAGTCCACTTTTTACACATGAATCCTTCACAAAATAAAGAGGGGAGAGCTAGGTTTTTTTTTTTTTTCTTATGGGACCATAGTACAGAAATACAGGCTAAGAATCCCTAATTCAAAACTCCAAAATCCAAAATGCTCCAAATCCAAAACTTGAGCACTACAAGTGAAAAATTCCACATCCAACCTCATGTGATGGGTCACACATATTATTAAAAATATTATATGAAATTACCTTTGGGCTATGTATATATGAAACATAAATAAATAAGGTGTATATGAAACATAAATTTAGCATTTAGACTTGAGTCCCATTCCCAAGATATGTCATTTATGTATATGTAGATATTCCAAAACCTCAAAAAATTCTGAATGCCCAAACACTCTGACCCCAAGCATTTAGGATAAAGTATACTTAACCAGAACTTAAGATTTCTCCCATGCAGACTCTAGCCCACTCCTGGGCCACATGCTGTTGAAGAAAATAATAAAACCGTGCTGTGAAGCCTGATGGTATTTGATCTCCACTAGACTGTCCTTCCTGCTAAGCAATGGCAAGCAGTAAGACCTCCCCCGCCCCAGCCACCCACTGGTTGCCTATCATATTTCTCACAGTGTCCACCCCCCTGAAAACTCAAACCTCCAAAACCACAGCCGCCCTCTCCTGCCACGGGCTCGGTCCCGTCCCCACCTCTGCACTCACTGTCCCCAACCCAGCCAGGCCTCCCAGAGCCCACCTGCAGTCTTTGCTGTGAGTACTTCACACCACTCCATGTATAATTACTTGTACCCTTGATTTAGGGGCAACAAAACATAATGACACAAGTCAAGAGTCAAGAGCACTTAGAGAGATCTCAGTGGCTATAACTCAAGAGTCAGATGTCGCTGCCAAAAGGACCAAGGGGAAATTTAAACAACTCTGATAGCAGGGCAGACAACACAGTCATAAAGCACATGTATAACATGATTCAGATTTTTATTTTTTTAATGTATATATTTTCATTAAGTATTGGTGTGTACAGGAAAAAAATGTTTAGAACTTTCCTCAGTGTTTAGGATTTCTACTCTTTTTATGAGAAAAAAACAAGCTGGGTGCAGTGGCTTATGCCTGTAATCCCAACACTTTGAGAGGCTGAGGCAGGTGGATCACCTGAGGTCAGGAGTTCCAGACTAGCCTGACCAACATGGCGAAACCCCGTCTCTACTAAAAATACAAAAAAGTTAGCTGGGCATGGTGGTGCATCCTTTAATCCTACCTACTTGGGAGGCTGAGGCAGGAGAATCACTTGAAACCGGGAGGCGGAGGTTGCAGGGAGCTGAGGTCGCGCCACTGCACTCCAGCCTGGGAAACGAGCGAAACTCCAGCTCAAAAACAACAACAACAACAACAACAACAACAAAACCCACAAATACTATTACTACCTTCCCTTCACCACATCTCAGATCTGCTTACATCTAACTTTCACCTATTTCACACGTGCCCCAGGGCAGCTGGTGCCATTTTACATTTCTGATCTCTGGCCTCAAATGGACTCTTGGTGCCTCCTGGCAACTTACTCCATTTTCTAAGCGAGCTCCCCTCCCTCCTCCGAAGGGTCTATTAATATCTTTCTTCTCCATCCTCTAATATCTCCTCCCCTTTCTGTAGCCTCAGTTGATAAATGACCTTCTATGATATTGTATAAAATACATTTGGTCATCTTCCCATTTCATTGCATAGCCTCAAATGTGTCTTTTTGTATGCAAATGAGGTGACTGGTGGCTGGCAGCCCCTAGGCAGCTTCAGGATGGGGTTGGTCACCAGAAAGACCGAGGCAGGGTTACAGGGTTGGGACTTTCAGCCCCACCCTCCACCCTCCAAGAAGGGGAGAGGGGCTGAGGTCAAATTGATCATCCATGGCCAAGGGTTTAACCAGTCATGCCTATGCAGTGAAGCTTCCATAAAAACCCTAAAAGACAGGGTTCAGATGGGCTTCCAGATATCTGAACATGGGGAGGTTCCTGGAGAAGGCATGGAAGCTCTATGCCCCTTCCCCTGTACCTCACCCTACCCACACCTCTACATCTGTATCCTTAAAAATATCCTTTATAGTGACATCCAAAATGACTGACTGAGGTAGACATTCAATCACAGAAGTTTATTAAGCCAACTTTAGGGCTTTTCCAGGGAAAAAACATAAGCCACAGAGCCATCTGTTTTTCCAAAGAGGTTTTCAGGTTTAGTATTTAGACATTTCCTTAAAGTAGGGGAAGGTAGGTTGGCGGTTAAGGCTTTCGAAAAGGTTACATGCCTGTGAGACTTTGGTTAGTGCCCAGTAAATCTACATTTTACATCAGATAATGTGAATGTCTGAAGAGAAAAAAGGAAGACACAATTACGCAGTCATCTCTGGGTAGGTGGAGGAAATGAGTCTGGACTTGTTCTGCACCTGGGAAGATAAGCTTGTAATCCACATTATCAGTGTGGAGAATTAGAAGGTAGACCTCCATTACTGACCTAAAGTTACAACTGTTCTGTCCTTGTTTCTGGGAAGCCAGGAAAGGATTTACTTAAGAATGATCTGTGGGGGCAGCCTTTCAGACGCCCGCGGCCTTTTACCTTTCTGTGGGGACCTGGCTGATGCATAATGCTGGTAACAGCTGTTCATTAGGAAAAGGGGGATGCAAGACTCAGCCTCTAGGCCTAAGCCACCCTTTTGCATAAGTAGTTTAGCAGGAGATCCTGAGATTTTTTATTTTCCCTTACAAAAGACAGTAAATGTGTTTCCCTGAGTTGTGTGTGCTGCTCTAGCAAATTAATTGAACCTGAGGAGGGCAACATGGGAAGCCCAGTTTATAGCCAGAAGCACAGGTAAAAACAACCTGGGGCGTGCAACTGGCATCTGAAGTGGGGGTGGAGGGGCATTTTTGAGGACTGAGTCCTCAAACTATGGGATTGATGCTATCTCCAGGTAAACAGTGTCAGAACTGAATTAAATTACCAGACCCTCAGTGGTATCTGCTGCAGAAGCAACTGCTTACTTGCTGCTGGGGAGAGATACCCAGACATTTGCTGACAGAAGTGTGTTGTGAGAGTAGAGTAGAGTAGAGTAGGAGAAACTGCATTTTTTTCCACTTGCCCTCCTTATTTCATTAACAGAAATTCAGGCAATCAGAAGAAAACATCTCCATGTGTCCCACGTGTTACAGGGGTGAGCTGTCTGGGTGCCTCTCTGAGGCCTGTCCTCTTCTGTGGACTGAATCCCACCTCTGGAAGGAATCTGCTCCTATAATTATTCCCCGGAGCTACTGTGTCTTTCTGGATCATCTCATTTAGCATAAGACATGCTAAGTTCTCCTCCATATTGTGATTACATTCCCTTGCCCCTACCCCACCAACTCTCCTTTATAGAGGGGATACTCTACCAGAAGCTGTCTCCTCTTGCCATCTCCACTTCCTCCCCGACCTGATCTTTGAGCCTCCACTAATTGGCTTTTGTCCCTACCATATTGCCAGATCCAAAGGTCCTCTTGTTACCTGCATGTCCACTACAGCAGACACTGCTGACCAGCCCTTCTGTGAGACACACCATCCACCAGCTGCCCGGAGATCACACAGCCCTGCTGCCTGTCCCTTGCTGACCCTTCCTTCTTAGTTTTCTGGCTCACTCTACTTGTGCTTCTGAACTAAAGATGGAGGGGTAGCCAGGCTGTCTGTGAGCCTCCCCTCCATCCGCCCTCTTGGCTTTGAGTGTCATCCATCTGTTGCTGCCAAATGTTGGTCTCCACCCTGCTCTATCCCCAAATGCCACACTTCTGCACCCAGCTACCTGCTGAACATCTGCATCTGGATGTCTAACGTGCACTTCAAATCTCACGTCTAAAACTAAACTCTTCGTTCTCCCCACGAAAAACAAAAGGAAACCAATCAAATAAACCACCTCCTGTGCCTCCCGCAGTCTGCCCTTCTGAGTAAGTGGGTATTAGACAACCATTAAGTGGGCTGACCCAGCCCCCAATCTGAGACTCATCCCTCAGGCTCTTGTCTCTCACTCCCCATTCTTTCCAGCAGCAAACCCCACAGACTTGCCTTCAAAATATGCCTCGGATCCACCCCTTCTCTCCCATGCTCTTCACTCCAGACCAACAGCACCTCTCCAGTCTACCAGTCTCTCTGTTCTACCCTCCTGGCACTCCAGGCCAGCTCCCTAACAGCAGCTTTGGGGAACTTTAAAAACTAAAAGTATTTGTGTCAGTCCTCTCTTCAAACCCCAGTGCAGCTTCCCACCCAAACAGAACCAAATCCAAAGCTGTACCAAAGCCTAAAAGACCTTGACCCTGGGCAGTTTTTCCAAACTCTGATTCTCACCTTGGGGTCTTCGCATTGGAATGCTCTTTCCCAGCTCTCTGCAGGACTCTTTGTTCCGTTACTTTGTTCAAGCCGCTGTTCAAATGTCCCCTCCCTTGCTCTCCCTCCCTCTCTCATAGTCCTTCTCTGATTCCATCCAATTCTCTGCCAAGCCAAACCTGCCCCACCTCATATAAAATAGCTGCTGCACCACTCTCCATTCCTTTCTTCTGTTTTCTCTTTTTCCATGGCCCTTACCAGTACTTCACACACATTTTAATTTATCGTTTATTTTCTCTGACTGCACTTAACTCCTTAAAGACAAGGACTTTGTCCCTTTGTAAGCCAAAACTTAGAAGAGTGCCTAGCATGCATATATACTCAGCAAACATCTGAAAGAGAGAGTGGATGAAAGGCCTATGGTCGGCCTCCATCAGTAGGTGTTGATGGTCTCCGTCACCACAGTAGACACGCAGATACAAGATGCCTACAAACTACTCCATCCTACACTAAGGCCCTACCTTGCATGTGGATTCAAATTTAAGGTGCTTCCTTTAAAACAATCCCACCTCTTGATATATTCATTGTTATTCTACATAATAAGGGGTCTTTTATTCATATGGGAGCCATAAAATAATTCCATTAAAAAATTTAAATTTTATATTATTCAGCTACTTTGGTAAAAGGGTGAAAGTACAGGGAGTATACATAAATATTCATGAAATACAGATCAATAATAAAGAGTGAATCTTCCAATTCTTTTTAGCAAATTATAGTGCAGCCACAGATAATGAAAGATAAAGTTTAGGAAAGCTCATTAAATGACTGAGAAGGCAATTGTCTAAGACTAGTTACCTGGCCAAAAAAAAAATATATTTTAATAAAATTCCAGCATGTAAAAATTTGCATTTATCTTTTATCAACTCCAAAATTTAATTTTAAAATATGCTGCTGAACATTGAAACAACACAAAATGCATATAGCCCTTTCGGCACAGCTGTGAGAACACAAGATTCCCTTGTTACATGAAAATGCTAAAGTTTATAAATAGTGGTATCTATTGCTGGTACAAAAAAAAAAAAAGACTGTTCTAGTTAAACAGAAAGTCTGGCTTAACAGTGAATTCTCATGTAGGAATTATTGATTTTCATAGATCAAAATAGGATTAAATATACTTGTAAAGAAACTGTTGCAAACAGCACATATAATCGTACAGGGCTGGTGCTGAATATATAAGAACTCCTACAATTCAACAACAAAAAGACCAATAACTCAATTAGGCAGCAGGCAAAGTACACAGTCATTGCAAGGACAGGCAGCACAAATGGTGAATAAACATAAAAATAACTCAAGTTCATTCATAATCTGAGACCACAATACGATCCCATTTTATAGCAGATGGGTAAAAATGAAAAAGGTTGATAACGTGTTAGGAAGGTTGAAAATCAATTAGAATACCCATAATCTGCTGGAGAAAGTAAAACAGAATCACTACTTTGGAACCAATGTGGGCTTATCTTGTAATGCAGAATACTGACATACGTACAAGGCAGCAACTCCACTTCTATTGACATGCAGTACAGAAACTCTTGCACTGTGCCTCAGGGACATGCACAATGCTCAGGGCAGTACAGCTTATGACAGTTAAAGAAGAGAAAATAACTCTGATGGAGGGAAGATAAATAGGTGGTATAGTCACATGATTCACTATCCTACCAAGAAAGTGAAAACCAAGAAATCACCGCTCCCCACAATCACACAGATGACTTGGAGAAACAATATGCAATTGGGGAGGGGTTGGGGAAGTCAAAGGACTGCATACTACATAGATCCATTTTCATAAAGCCCTAAAACAAGCAAAATTAAACAATGTAGTTTAGGCTTACATATGTATGTGGTAAAACTAATGTTAAAAATCAAGGAGCTTGATGTCATTAAGATGGCCTACTAGAGACACACCCAGCAATCGCCTCCTCCACAAAGAACTAAAACAATAGATAACCACACAGCAAGTAAAATGTCCAAGGGAGAACACTGGAATTCAGCAAAGAAGTAACAAGACCCTCTGAGGGACAGAAGCTCAGGATGGCAGCACAGAGGAAAGAAAAGCAGCCAGCCAGGACTGACTCAGAGCCAAAGGGGACTCCCTGTTACAGGAAAAAGTAAGCTAAAGGTCCACAGCAGTCCACATTCACACCACAGATGCCTACAATCTTAGCCAGAGCCGTCATAGGCCTTGAGCCCCGTAGAGGTAGGTGCCTGGCATCCACGCAGTTGTTTTACTCTAGAAAGACAATTAATGCTGGGTAGCCCCAACTCCCTGAGTCCCAGGCTGCTGCAGCAAGGCACCATTTCGAGACTAGATTCACACTAGAGTGCATCCTCCTAGGGGCCCCAGCATCTCCACATCCCTGGGGTCCTGTCAACATCTCACCATATCCACCCAAAGAGCTGCAGTGTTTTGATACCAGCTGGACCCAGCAGTGCAGCTCTAATCCCAACACCTGAACCCAAGCAGCATCCTACACCCTGTGGAACAGGTGGTCCAGCACAGGAGGAAGGCTTCCCCTAGAACAAAGGGAGCCAATGCGCAGTCTCCCCAGAGCCTGAAAGCTGACTGCATGGGGCCTGCTACTGCCTCCACCAACAACCTTGCTCCCTCCAGCAGTAAGCTGCCACATACGCAGCCTAGAGGCCTGAAAACCAGCCCACCCACTGTCCTTGTTTTCAGCAAAGCCATCACACCTCCAAAACCAGCTGCAGCTTAAGCCACTGAGGCACTTGCAGACACCACTGACAGTGATTACAGTCCAAGAAATGATATGAAGACTACACTTTTATGCTCACCCAGAATCAAACCCAAAGCATCCTACCCAAATGATACTATAGCATACATCTACAAAAAACTCTATTCCCTATGAAAGATACTCCATGAAACTGAAAAAAAGAAACTATTTCACTAACAGTGCAGATATCAACGTACAGATACAAGAAACAGGAAAATCCAAGGAGACAATAAAACCTCCAAAGAAACACAGTAATTCTCTAATAACAGAACAAAGAAAAGGAAATCTACAAAATGCCTAAAAAAGAATCTAAAATAATGACCTTAAGGAAACTCCATGAGATACATGGGAACATGGAAAACTCAATGAAATCAGAAAAACAATTCATGAGAATTCATGGAGAAATTCAACAGAGATATTTATCACAAAAAGTCTTGGAACTGAAGAATTAAATGAATTAAATAAAAAAACTGAGAGCCTCAAAACGAGACTAGATCAAGCAGAAGAAAGAATTTCTGAACATAGAGATAGGTCTTTTGAAATATCCTAGTCAAACCAGAATTCAGAAAAAAAGAATAAAAAAGAATGAAGAAAGCCTACCTGACATATGGGATTCTATTAAGCAAACATATATTCATATTTTGGGATTTCTAAATGGAGGAGAGATGGAGAAAAGCATAGAAACCCTCTTTAATAAAGTAATAGCAGGAAACTTCCCTTCTTGGGAGAAAGAATCCAGATCCAGGAAACTCTAAGATCCTTAAATATATTCAACCTAAGAAAGTCCTCTCCAAGGCACATTGCAGTTCAACTGTCAAAAGTAAGACAAAGTGAGAAGTCTGAAAACAGCAAGAGAAAAACATCAAGTAAAATAAAACAGAATCCTCATCAAAATAACAGCAGATTTCTCAGCAGAAACCTTACAGGCCAAGAGAGTTCACTATGATATATTCAAAATGCTGACAAAAAAAAATATATATATATATAGCCAGACAAGAATACTATACCCAGCAAAGCTATCCTTCAAAAATTAAGAAGAAATAAAAGTCTTTCCCAGACAAGCAAAAATTGAAGGAATTCATCACCAGTAGACTGGCCCTACAAGGAATGCTTAAAGAAACCCTACATTTGGAAGCAAAAGAATGATATCTGCCATCATGGAAACACACAAAAGTATAAAACTCACTGGTAGTGCAAAAACATAAGTAAGAAAGTGAAAGGAATCAAATATTACCACTGAAGAAAACCAGCAAACCACAAAGAAAAACAACGAGAGGAAGAAAGAAACAAAGGATATACAAAGCAACCAGAAAACAGTTAACATAGTTACAAGAGTTTGCCTTAATCTCTCAATAACAACCTTGAATGTAGGGGCTAGGCATAGTGGATCATGCTTGTAATCCCAGTACTTTTGGAGACTGGGGTTGGAGGATTGCTTGAGGCCAGGAGTTCAAGACCAGCCCCAGCAATATAATGAGAGCCCATCTCTACAAAAATAAAAATAAAATTTAGCCAGACATGGTAGCACACACCTGTAGGCCCAGCTACCCGGGAGGCTGAAGCAGGGGAGGGGGGTCACTTGAACCCAAGAGTTCAAGGCTGCAGGGAGCTATGATCATGCCACTGCACTCTAGCTTCAGTAAGAAAGCGAGACCCTATCTCTAAAAAAATAATAAAAATTAAAATTAAAAAAAACCCTTGAATGTAAATGAATTAAATTTCCCAATTAAAAGATACAGACTTTACAGATGGATTAAAAAACACCACCCAACTATATGCTGCTTACAAAAAACATTACCTATAAAGACACACAGAGACTGAAAGGGAAAGAATGAAAAAAAAAATCTTCCACAGAAATGAAAACCAAAAGTAAGCAAGAGTAGCTATACTTATACCAGACAAAATATAATTTAGATAAAATAGATTTTAAGTCAAAAAACATAAAGCGGCAAAGAAAGTCATTAAGTAATGATAAAGGATTGAATTCAAAAAGACATAACAATTGTAAATATATATGTACCCAACAACAAGGCACCCACATATATAAGCAAATATTATTAGAGCTAAAGAGAGAGACCCCAATACAACAACAGTTGGGGGCCTCAACACCCCACTACTAACACTGGACAGATCTTCCAGGCAGAAAATCAACAAAGAAGCATCAGACTTAAACTGCACTATGTATCAAACTCACCTAACAGACATTTACAGAAAATTTCATCTAACAGCTACAGAATATACACCCTTTCATCAGCACATGGGGCCTTCTCCAGGATTTACAGTATCTTTGGTCATAAACCAAGTCATAAGAAATTTTTATAAATCAAAGCCAGGTATTATCTCAGAACACAATAGAATAAAACTAAAAATCAATAACAACTTTGGAAATTGTATAAATATATGCAAATTAAACAACTTGCTCTTGAATGAACAATAAGTCAATGAAGAAATTAAGAAGCAAATAAAAAATCTTGAAACAACATAAAAACAGAAACACAGTATACCAAAAACTATGGGATACATCAAAAGCAGTGCTACGAGGGATGTTTATAGCAATAAATGCCCACATCAAAAAAGTAGAAAGATCAAGATGCTAGAAAAGTGAGAACAAACCAAACCCAAAATTAGTAGAAAGAAATAATAAAGACCAGAGAACTGAACAAAAGAGGCCAAAAAAATGCAAAAGATTAAATAAAAAGTTGTTTATTTAAAAATATGAAAATTGACAATTATCTAGACTATGAAAAACAGAAAAGCCAAATAAATAATATCAGAATATCAAATAAATAATACCAGAAGACATTTTACAAGTTACCACAGAAATATGAAAGATCATTAGAGACTAATATGAACAATGATACACCAATAACTTAGAAAACCCAAGGAAAACGAGTAAATTCCTAGACACACATAACTTGCTGACAATGAAGCAGAAAGTAGAAAACCTGGCTGGGTGCAGTGGCTCACGCCTGTAATCCCAGCACTTTGGGAGGCCAAGGTGGGTGGATCACCTGAGGCCAGGAGTTCGAGATCAGCCTGGCCAACAAGGCGAAAGTTCATCTCTAGTAAAAGTACAAAAGAATTAGCCAGGCATGGTGCTACATGCCTGGAATCCCAGCTACTCAGGAGATTGAGGCAGGAGAATCGCTTGAACCTGGGAGGTAGAAGTTGCAGTGGGCAGAGATCACGCCACTACACTCCAGCCTGGGCAACAAAAGTGAGACTTTGTCTCAAAAAAAAAAGAAAAGAAAAAGAAAAAGGAGGGGAGGGGAGGGGAGACCTGAACAAACTAATAATGAGCAACAAGACTGAATTCATTTAAAAAAAAAAAAAAAAAAAAGTCTCACAACAAAGAAAAGACCAGGACTGGATGGCCTTAGTCCTGAATTTTTCCAAACTTATAAAGACAAACTAACACCAATTCTTTTCAAACTGTTCCAGAACAAAAAAAACAAAAACAAGAACAAAACAAAAAAACAAAGAGAAGAGAATTCTTCCTAACTCACTCTAAGAGGCCAGTATTATCCTGACATCTGAAATAGACAAGGACACAACAACAACAACAAAAACTACAGGCCAATGTGCCTGAAGAACATAGATGCAAAAATCCTCAAAAAAATACTGGCAAACTAAATCCAACAGCATATCAAAAAGATAATACACCATGATCAAGTGGGAAACATTCCAGAAATGCAAGGATGTGTTCAACAAATGCAAATCAATAAATGTGATACATCACATCAATGAAATGAAGAACAAAAACCATATAATCATCTCGATAAACGCAGAAAACCATTTTGATAAAATTCAATATTCCTTCATAACAACTCTGAACAAATTAGGTAATACAAGCCATAAACGACAAACGCACAGCTAACATCATACTGAATGGGCAAAAGCTGAAAACTTTTCCTCTAAGAACTGGAAAAATAGAAGAATGCCTATTCTTTCACGACTCTTATTCAATATATTGTTTACAGTCCTAGCCAAAGCAATTATGCAAGAGAAAGAAAGGGCATCCATACTGGAAAAGAAACCTAAAAATTCCAGGAAAATACATAGAATTGGTAAACAGATCCGATGAAGTTGCAAGATACTAAAATCAACATACAAAAATCAGTAGTGTTTCTATATACCAATAACAAACTAGCTGAAAATGAAATAAAGAAACCAATCTCATTTATAATAGCTAAAAATAAAAGAAAAAAGTCAAATACCTAAGAACAAATTTAACCAAGAACGTGAAAGATGTCTACATTAAAAACTACAAAATACTGATAAAAGAAATTGAAGAGGACATAAACAAATGAAAAGATATCCCATGTTAATGAAATGGAATAATATTGTTAAAATGACCATTACATCCAAAGCAATCTACATTTTCAATGCGATCCCTATGAAAATATCAGTGACTTTTTCACAGAAATAGAAAAAGAAATTCTAAAATTTGTATGCAACCACCAAAGACCTCAAATAGCCAAAGAAATACTGAGCAAAAAGAACATAGTTTGAGGTATCACACCACATGACTTCAAAATATTTGATTAAAGACTTAAACGTAAGCTCCCAAACTATAAACCTACTAGAAGAAAACATAGGGGAAATACATTAGGACATTGGTCTGAGCAAAGATTTTACAGGATAGAATGATATTATCAAAAAGACAAAAAAAAAAGATATGCTTATTTGGTAGCTTTTTACGTGTTTTCCAGTCAAGTACCATGTGCCTCCAGCTTTGTTCTTTTTGCTCAATACTGCTTTGGCTATTCAGGGTTCTTTTGTGGTTTCCTACAAATCTTAGGACTGTCTTTTCCATTTCTATGAAAAATGTCATTGCATTTTGATAGGGATTGCACTGAATGTATAGATCACTTTAGGTAGTATAGTAATTTTAACAATATTATAATTCTTCTAATCCATGAATATAGGATATCTTTTCATTTTATAGTTCAAGAGCAGAGGCAACAAAAGCAAACAGACAAATGGGACTATATCAAACTAAAAAGCTTTTGCACAGCAAAGGAAATAATCAAAATATTCAAGGAATTCAAAAACTCAACAGCAAAACAAAAAGAAAAACCAAAATAATCTGGTTTTAAAAACGATCAAAGGATCTGAATAAACATTTCTCAAAAGAAGATATACAAATGGCCAATAAGTATAGCAAAAAAAATGCTCAATATCACTAATCATCAGAGAAATGCAAATCAAAGCCACAGTAAGGTATCATCTCAGCCCAATCAGAATGGTATTATCAGACCAAAAAAAAAAAAAAAAAAAACCAAATTCCTGGCAAGGATGCAAAGAAAGAGGAACACTAATTTACCATTGGTGCAAATGATCTAGCAATCCCACTGCTGGGTATTTACCCACAGAAAAGGAAATCAGTATATGGATGTGATAGCTGCACTCCCATGTTAACTGCAGCACTATTCACAATAGCCAAGATATGTAATCAACCTAAGTGTCCATTAACAGATTAATGGATAAAGAAAATGTGGTACATATACACAGTGGAATACTATTCAGCCAGAAAAAAAATAAAATTCTGTCACTCATGGCAATATGGATAAGCCTGGATAATGTTATTATATTAAGTGAAATAAGTCAGGCAAAGAAAGATAAATACCAGAGTCCTCACTCATGTGGGAGCTAAAAAAGCTGATGCATAAAAGTAGAGAGTAGAATAGTGGTTACTAGAGGTGGGGAAGGGTGGGGAGAGGGAGGAATAGGAAAAGGTTGGTTAACTAGATTCAAAATTACAGCTAGATAGGAGGAATAAGTTCTAGTGTTTGATAGCACTGTAGGGTGACTTTAAAATAACTAGAAGAGAGGATTTTGAATGTTCCCAACACAGAAAATAAATGTTTGAGGTAATGAATATGCTAATTACCCTGATTTGATCATTACATATTATATACAGGTATCAGAATACCACTTTTTACCTATTAATAAGTACAATTAAAATGAATTAGTAAACAGATACAGTGAAGAAAACAAAATGTATCAACTCAAAAGAAAAGAACAAAAAGAGAATGAATGACTAGCAAATAAGTGAAAAAGAGACAAATCTTGTTGGAAGAATAACTCTAAATAACTTATGTAGACACTCCGTCTTCAAAGAGATGAAGCAGTGAACTCCCCTAAC
Organism: Pongo pygmaeus; assembly: GCF_028885625.2. Taxonomy (NCBI): domain Eukaryota; kingdom Metazoa; phylum Chordata; class Mammalia; order Primates; family Hominidae; genus Pongo; species Pongo pygmaeus. The sequence continues at coordinate 36,953,989 of NC_072385.2, read as the reverse complement.
TATGGGGTGCACCCAGACACTTCCTTCCAAAGAGTACACAGAGAAAGGGGGAGAGGGAGTCAGTATGGAGTAAAGAATTCTGACAGAATGGACTCTTGATGTGATGAGTAGGACATGTTGCCTCTGTGGTCTTCCTCCCAAAACCCTCATGAGAAAATCATCAGACAACTCTCAGTTGGTGGACTTTGTAAAAAATACCCGACTCCTCAAAACTGTCAAGGTCAACAAAACAAGGAAAGTCTGAGAAACTGTCACAGCCAAGAAGAGCTCAAAGAGACATGACAACTAACTAGTGTGGCATCTTGAATGGGATCCTGGGACACAAAATGAACACTAGGTTAAAAAAGTTTTAAATCCAAATGAAGTATGGACCTTACTTAATAATGGACCAATTTTAGTTCATCATAAGGGTAACTAGATGCTAAATATATGAGAACTCTTTAGGCTATCTTCATAAGCCTTCTGTAAATCTAAAAGTGTTCTAAAATAACCTCTGGGGGAAAAGGCAATGGGAAAAGCGGAGGTAGAGAACACTATCGTTTTCACAGTATTGAGAATATTCTAGTTTTTAAGTTGGGAGGTAGGTTCATGGGCATTTGTTTTATTATTATGCCCCATAAGTACATAAATGACACCTACGTATTTTGTACCTATCAAATATCACAAATGGAAATTTTAAAAAGAAAGCATACAGGCCAAGCAGAAAGGGACAGTAAGAGTATTTCACTAGCTAGCACTTGCTAAACCTCCCCAAAATGCCAGTCAGCATGGCTATTGCCCCTAGGCCTGGCACTCTACTCCATCCAACTATATCACTCAGGGCTGGGAGTCTGAAATAAAGAATCAGCTCATTTGGGCTCTAATAAAAATAATGCCTATTTTGGGAAAGGTAGAAGCCTCAGAGAGATGGAGTGTGTGAACTCATACTAAGAGCTATGGTTTCTATTAAAAGATGACATTTCAGACAGTGGCCACTGGGTACAGCTAAAAAGATGAGTGAGTGACGGCCCTTCCCTGTAGAGAGCACGCCTAACTTACTAAGAGGTCAACACAGCAGCATCCTATTTCGCTCCTACACCAGCCCCAAGGGGGAAGTGGTGACCTGCTCAAGATGTCATAGGTGATCAAAGACAAGCTGAAACCTCTTCCTGGGTCTCTTGACCCCAGGGTTAGTGCTTGTGTGTCTAGATTCATGAAAATAGGTATTTCATTTGCAGTAGCTGCCATGATTTGCAGAGCCTTCTACTGTTTTCAGCCTTGTTTCTTAGACTTCAGAGTCGAGACAAAGTCATTACCTAACACATGCTTAAATTCTGCACTCCACACTGATCTGCGGTGGGTGAGTGTGCTGTCATGGGGCTTTAATTGTAGTATTCTTGTGGTCAGTGCCATTTTTTAAATTTGATCAACATTAATTACAGGTAAATTATTGTGAATTATAATTGTATATCAAAACAACAACAACAAAAATATGGTTAGGCCATATTGTTCCAAAGTAGGGAACAGGGAAATTTGTTGATAAGAAAAACATTTTCAGCAATCTTGAATGGTGCCCAATTCTCCCTGGCCCCTTTCCTATTTCCATCTTCCTTTTATGACTTATTCATCTACTGCTATGTAAGCTTGCACACTTCTTAGATCCTAAACTACAAACTACTATAAAAAGAGGAAATGAGTTGATCTTTCAACATTTTTTTCTTTTCAAAAAATTTAAACTTTTAATTTTGAGATAAGTATAGGTTCACAGGAAATTCCAAAGAGAGTGGAGAGTGGTCCCTTGTGTTCTTCACCTTGTTCCTCCTAATGGTTACATTCTACATAACTACAGTAAAATATCGAAACCAGGAAACTGACATTAGTATAATGAGTATATATGGTTCTGTCATTTCATCATATGTGTAAACTCTTATAACCACCACACCAATCAAGACTATTTCATCATCACAGAAATCTCTCTGACATTATCCCTTGTAGTCACACCCACCTCCCTTTCCGACAACTATCACCAACCCCTTGTAAACACTAATCTGCTATCTCTGTAATTTTGTCATTTTGAGAATGTTATATAAATGGAATCATACAATATGTGTGACCATTTGAGACTCTCATTTTAAAGCAAAAAGAAGACATTCTATTAAAAGATAGAAGACACTCTGTATGATTTCAATGCTTTGAAATTTGTTACTGTTTGTTTTTTGGCCCAGGACATGCCCTAACATGGCAAATGCTCTGTGGGTGCCTAAAAAGAATGTGTATTCTGCTACTGTTGGATGGAGTGTTATAAATGTCAATTAGATAATATCAATTGATGGTGGTGAGTGTTCCTATAGCCTTGCTGACTTTCTGTGTACTTTCTGTGTGGTTGTTCTATCAACTGTTGAGAAGGGTATGGAGATCTTCAAGTATAATCACGGGTATGTCTGTTTCTCCTTGTAGTTCTAGCAGTTTTTATTTCTTATTTCACAGCTCTGTTGTTTGGTGCATGCATATGTAAGAATGCTATGTCAGCCGGACGCGGTGGCTCACGCCTGTAAATCCAGCACTTTGGGAGGCCAAGGTGGGTGGATCACGAGGTCAGGAGATCGAGACCATCCTGGCTAACATGGTGAAACCCCGTCTCTACTAAAAATACAAAAAATTAGCCGGGCGTGGTGGTGGGCACCTGTAGTCCCAGCTACTCAGGAGGCTGAGGCAGGAGAATGGCGTGAACCCGGGAGGCAGAGCTTGCAATGAGCCGAGGTCGTGCCACTGCACTCCAGCCTGGGCGACAGAGTGAGACTGTCTCAAAAAATAAAAAATAAAAAATAAAAAATAAAAAAGAATGCTATGTCTTCTTGATGAACACTCTTTTATGTCCCTGGTAACTCTCTACTTTTAAAAGTTCTTTATCTGATATTAATATAACAATTTCTGCTTTCTTTTGATTAGTATTTGCATGGTATATCTTTTTCCATCCTTTTATTTTCAACATATATATACACACACATACATATATATATACATACATAAAACGTCTCTAAAATGTGCCAGGATAAGGCAGGGGAGCTAGGGAAGCTCCTCAGAGGAAAGGATATTTACTTGGCCAGAACTTGGAATTGAGAGAGAAGGATACTGTGAGGATATCTCAGTAATGACCCAAATCCAGGGGGCCTACAACCCAAATCCAGAGCCCTATACCATGCAATCCATTTGGAATTTGGCTCTAACTTGGGAATAAGAAATTCCTGCTTTATTAGTTACATTTTTGCATAAAAAACATAACCAATCAGGTATTCTATATATAAGACTCTTTAAGTTTTCCATTCCTGAGATAGTCAAAATCACAGGCCTCCCAACTAACATATCATCCACACTACAAGCAAACTACCTGAGCAGAGAGAATTGGTCTTCACAGGGTAGTAGGGTTAGGCTTTGTGTCCTCACCCAAATCTTATCTTGAATTGAATTGTAATCCCTATAATCCCCATGTGTTAACGGAGAGACCAGTGGAGGTAATTGAGTCATGGGGGCGGTTTCCCCCATGCTGTCTTCGTGATACTGAGTTCTCACCAGATCTGATGGTTTTAGAAGCAGCTCTTCTCCCTTTGCTCAGCACTTCTTCTTGCCACCCTGTGAAGAAGGTGCCTTGCTTCCCCTTCACCTTCTGCCATGATTAAGTTTCCTGAGGCCTCCCAGTTATGCTAAACTGTGAGTAAATTAAATCTCTTTCCTGTATAAATTACCCAGTCTCGGGTAGTTCTTTATTGCAGTAGGAAAACAGACTAATACACAGTATCAGCCTTCTAAGGGATGTGGACCATCCTAGCAATCTGCTCTAGAGTTATAAAGGACGTAATGCAATCACTTTGGTTAATCAGAATCTCCGTCAAGATCTAATGGAGCCAGGAACTCCAAACCTGACCGATCACCAGGACACTATGACCGCATAAGGAACTCCAGTCCTGAGGACTAGAGGGTCTGGTTATGTAACAAAACTCATTACAAAGGTTTTTGGGTTATACTGTAACTGACAGAGCAGAGTGTATATTTACTGCCTTCTGTAAAGTTACAAACATTTCCCATCCCTCTGTGCCTTGCTGGTGACCCAGATAATAGCCCTGCTGGGCAAAAATAAGGGCTCCATAAAAAATCTCTAATAAAACAAGAGAAATTCTCTGCTATGTGATAACATGGACACTGCTATGTGATTTCTCTGCTGACCCTTTTTCAGGAACCCACCATCCCCCAAGCCAGAATCTCCAAAGTGGAAAACACAAGGTGTGGGAAGAAATTATTAGAGTTCCCGTATCTGCTATGTTCTAAAGCACTGCAGTGCCCAGTGCTGCTTCCTACTTCTCCATTATATTTTGTTAAATTTCTGTGCATAAGACAAGTCTCCACTGAGGGTCAGCTCGCTGTAAGGATCAAAGATCAGAACTAAACACTAGTAATGGAATGGAATTTTTAAAATTACGATGAATTATCTCAGGTGTGAATACATGAAAACTCGCAAATGAAAGCCCTTAGAGTACAAAGCCCCTTTAGGGAAGATCAGCGTAACAGCACAGATACCCAGGTCCTGTCCGCCCACTCCAGATTAGTGGGGAGTGGACCCTGAGAATCCTAGGTCACCCCCAAGCATCCCAGGTGACCCCCATTACATTACAGCTGGTAGGCATGGACTCACAGAGCTCCAAAGCCTGGAGGGAGAGGAGGAGGCAGGAGCCATGCCATGTCTATCTCCACTCCGTCCCCAAGCACCTTGAGTGCCCACTCATCTCCCTCCATACCTGGCCCCACTCAGCCAGCAAATATGGGCAGCATCACTTGCCTGCAGCTTGGGGGAATCCCTGCTGCTCTTTCCTGGAATTGAGACTCAGGTGGGAGATGGGCTCCTGATCTTACTGCAGTGGAGAGGGCGACACTGGCGTCCCACAAATGCTGAGCATGTTTTCCCACTGAATTCTGTGGGGCATGGCAACCAGGTCTGTGTTACTGTCCTGCCTGTGCAGGACTGTCCTTAGAATTCCAAGTTCATGCACCCAACTTCATCTACCCTCTCCCTCCATGTCACTGCCAAAGGAACCAAGGCCGGAAGTTAAAACCCAGCCATGAAAGCACAACACCCACACATGAGCACACCCCAACGATTCCTCCAGAGACCTCTGTTCCAAGCACACGCCACTGAGACGTGGTACTTAACCACTGGGAAAATGACTAATATATTACAAAAACGTTACTAAATGAGCTCTCAGGTTGGAAGATACGGTTACATTTAGCTTCTCCCACAAGAGAGGCCTGCACCAGACCCAGGCTCCAGGCAGGGAAGACGGTCCTGTCTCTGGCTCCTGGAATCCCTGTCTTTCCCAAGTACTTCTGACCTTGGTCTTTGTGAACACAACAAAACCTTCAACATAACCTCTGGGTAAGATCATAAGTGGTATATTGTGGAAGGCACTAAATAAAACAAGTCTGACTGAGGAGTGACTGGGCTCTCACTGTCAGATCTGCTGCATTTCCCGCTCATTCCCTGTGAGCACCGTCAGGGGCCCAAGTGGAAAGCGTATTCTATGGAAACGTGACATTTACGGACTGGGCATTCTGCTATGTGGTCAACAAAGGGAAGGGGCACTCACACATATGAAATAAGATAACAATCACAAGCAAAACCCAAAATGGAATGTTGGCAAAAAAGACAAGCAACTTAGAAAAACTACTAAAAACGTCAACTCTAGAGCCTCTCCCTGTCCCTGGCCACATCCCTGTAAGGGAGAGACTACCTGAGGACAATCAAGAGGGACATCACCACTGCAGACTCCTGACTTGGAGTTCAAGCCGGCCAGGGACTGCTTGAGACCACGGCTTGTTCAAACTGTGACCTGGGTAGACCTTCACACAGGAAGGTCACGGAACAAGGCGTTTGATCAAGAAACAGCCAGAGCAGATTCATACTTAGGATCATCCTTACTTCTTGCAGGCAGCAATCAAGCTCAAATCTCACCAATTAACTTGTCAGTGTGACTGTTGGTCAGGTGTGACTCTGAAAAGCTGAGAAGGCATATTGTACTTTCCAGGGAGATACAAGGTCTGCCTCCATGGCCACGGACCTGACAGGAAGGCCTGGGTACCTTCTGCCGCAACAAGCACTGAGGGTTATTCATTTCCATCCAAAACTGGCATCTTGTTAATATACTGCTTGTTAACATGGTCCCAGAATTCATTCCCCCTAAACTGTGACCTCTTCTGATCTGATTTATTCATGTTTTATAACCATTTTGACATCCTGGAGCCAGGACCATTTCTAAAGAAACCATTTCAACGTTAGTTATAATAAAAGTCAATGGGAAAATTGATTCTGATAGGCAGAAATCTCAAACTCAAAATGCTTTTGGTGTGTCCGGTGAGGCACCCGCAGCACGGGAATGGGGAGCACAAGGGCACTGGGACACACTGCCCTCCCACACCCTAAACCAGACACGCCCAACTTGAATGACACTTCTGCAGTTCTACGTGTTCCCTTCAGTTCTGTACATCCCAGTGGTAATCCCAGAAAGTATTCTCCTACTGGAGCTTGTTTGTAATTACCTGTTCAAGGTCCAGTTTACTAAAAGCCCTACAACACTCCCTCCATTGTGACACACACACACACACACAGAGCATGAGAGGACTTTTTGTTTTTCTGGAGGAAGTCAAGAAAAATTTCTCTCTGCTTTTCCTAGTTTGAGAACCTCAACTGCAGCAATGCGCTCATTTCAAGCTCTGTGTGGCCTGTTTATTTAACGCTGTTCTCTTACATCCACCACACGGCTGGCCCAGGGCCTCTTAAGGACAAGGACAGAGTATCTGGAATCCAGCATTCAGGTGTGAGACACAGGTCACCATCCAACGCTGGGCCGTACTAGGCAAGGAAAGTAACCTCTCTGGGCTCATTTTCTTCTATACAATTCAGGGGAGGAATATCTATATCACCTGGCATTAAAGAGAATTCATGAAAATCCCTTTGTAAATTCTAAGGTACAATTCAGAGAATCATTGAGAAATGACTAGAATGTTATGTGTTCAGTTTCTACCTAAAGAAAAGAAGGTCAAGGGGTACAGAATTGGCTTTTTTGTTTTTGTTTCTTCAGCTTTCTAGGAAGCCACGCTGCTAGGGTGTATCAGCTATGACAGAAAAGAAAAAATGCTTGGCATAACGTTAATCACCACCACAACTAAGAGAAAATAATTATGTTATTGACTATGCAAGAACGTTAAATCACAATTTTATGATGTTTCGCCCTGAACGGGGTGCTGTGGGAAGCATCAGGGACCACAGAGATGGCCTCAGCACACAGGAAGTGGCTGTTAAATACAAAGTCCCCTGGCCTGTACAGAGAACTTCTCTTTTGGCAGGTCTGATGTTAAGCTGGGGATCCCCAATACAAGGTGACTCTGAGCACCATCCTGGGCCTCCATGGGCAGAGCTGGAAGCCACAGGAGCTGCTAAGCTGATCCTGGTGCTTCAGGAGCAGCAGAAGCCCTCGGGGGATTCAGGTTCCCAGCTCGTGCCCTCTTCTCAAACCTCCCAAAGTCTTCCTTCACACACCCTTACGTTTCCAAAGAGACTCTCCAAACTGTACTTAGTTGCAGGAGATTTTTCTAGGGGAGAAAAAAATAAATCTCATGAAATTCCTGGTACAGTAAGAAAGAAAGGCTTTTTTGGGTCAGGAAGTGGGAGCTCCCAGCCTGCTCTGCCACCTAGGAGCCCCGGCCAAGTCATTTAATCTCCCAGAGCCTCACATCTCAGTTTAAGGTAAGCCCTTGGAGAATGGGTCGTTACTATGTCACCACCATCATGTGTCAGAGACAGCAGCCCGGGAAGCAGAAGGAACATGGGATGGTAAGCAACAGACCTTCTGCTTCCCGGGCTGCTGTTAATAGATGGGGACACAAAGCCACAGGACAGGTTAAGGGGACTCTCCAGAGTCACAGAGTTGAGCATGCACAGCTGTGGACAGTCTCCTTAACCTCTCCTGAGGCTTCGTGTCCCCATCTATTAAATGGGGGCAATAACATCTGCATTTGTGACTAGAGATAATATACAAGCAGTGACAAGCCCTATGCCGGGCACCTGCCAACGATGACCCCATAGATTACAGCTGCTTCCACTGACTGCACCGCCAGGGGCACTGTGGAATCAGTGTGGCAATATTTTTTTCCTAGCAGCTGTCAATACTTACTAGGCAATTATTTAACCAATTACCACAGATTTATCCACAGCATTAAAGGCTGTGGCCATCTCTATATTCGGTACACTGTACAGAAGAAACAATCAGTCCAAACTGCACAGACTGTTCCCCCAGATCACCCAGGGGTCCAGTGTGCGGCAGAAGGAGGCTGAGATGGGCTCATCTATTTGGGCAGAAACTCCACAAGTTACTTCCAGGTATCAAGAGACCTCCAAAGCTACACCCTCAACAGAAGCTTTAGCCCTAAAAACTTAATAACTGAGCACTGGGCTTTGCGTGTAAAAAATCTTTCTAAATAACCTGTTGGGGGCAAAGTCAGCTACCAACACTCTCCAAAATACCAAACAACCAGGATATGATAAAAGTGAGTAGTAAATTCTAGATGACTTTTCCAAGTGTACACACCCTAGGAAAAATTGTTCTGAAATAAATTGAGGATAATATGAAGTAGTAAACTTTAGTAGTTAAATAAATATTACTGGATAGCGTTTTTATGGATGTAAGAGTGACAGGCTCAACGTTTCATCTTCTCGTGCTCACTGCTCAGTTAAACACAGCTGCTGCTGCTTCTGTCATAGAATGGAAAAGATGTGTGTAGGCTCACTGCTGACATTTACATGCTGGACATGCACATCACCAACTGACTCGGTTTGTGAAATTCCGTCCTGTTTACTTTACACAGACTTGAGTTGTGTGATCTAAGCCACTGTCCTTCCTACCCCACTACACCATCCTTCTGTCCATTAGGACATGTCTGTCATGAAAAAGCCTCCAAAAGCTTTTCAAAAGTCAAACGAATCTGCAGCATAGCAGACAAGGCCCTTTGCATCCTCCATCCCTAGTGATGGCCAGCCTCCAACAATCAATTACAGTCACTTTTCAAGTACACATGGGAAGAATTAAGTGCAGATTATGCATTTGCCAAAATGACAACTCTGGTGGCCTTCTGGCTCTTCCTATGGTCTCTGCTCCCCCAAAGAAGGCAGGGTCAGAGCCGCAGGGTCCCAAGACTTTGTTTCTTAACTTCAATGGGGAGACCAGAAAACGGGGTAGGGAAATGCACCACGTGGAAATGGGCTGAGAGTTACTCAGGCCCTCAGACACTGACATCCTCCTCAAGCTGCTCTCAGCCCAGCCCCAGACATGCAAACCTTGAGTGCCCAATAACTGGGAAATGCATCCAAGGCTGACATTCCACTTACTGTTCTACCAGGCCAACATTTGATTTCTTTCTGACATGCCGAAGTGTATGGCTGACCGAGCTGTTGCTTTCCCTGTTGGCACTTCAAGGACCACCAACCAAAAAATGGCAAATGCCTGGTCCCCAACCCAGTATTGTCTGAATGACCTGCAGTCTCCAGGAACCACGGTCCAGCTGGTCCAATCAGCCTACCCTGTTCCAGGGAAACACATTATACCTCTGTACACGTCTCCTCATTCTTTAAAACTTGTTCCCAACGTAACATCTCCTGGCTTTTCCATACTGTCCCCTAAAGGGTCAGTTGGCCCCTGCCTCAGGTATTAGGGACTGGCTGTAAGAACCTCCACTACAGCAGTTAGCACAGTCCCAAACTGTCAGGGTCCCATCCCAAAAGGGCATGGGAAAAGGTGGCTGAGACTGTATTTTATCTATTTTTTTTTTAACTGCTAAAGCAGTCACTGAAAGAAAAATAGCCCAGAATACAGGTGAGGTGTTCACAATAGATGTTTATTATATGAATGGCTACATCTCATGATTTTCCAAATGAACATTTTCCTAAACCACAAAAGTAAATTTTAATAGGTGAATTAAGGTTTTGTGTGGAACTTATAAACTTATGAAATAAAAGTAATCCTTTAAAATTACATGGGTAGATATTTTTGCAAGCCAGCCAGCTCTCACGGTCTCCATGTACCGTCTTGTCTACGTGGCACCCGTGCGTTGGGAGCTCCTGCAGACCGAGCTGCTGGGTGAGCATGCCACACTTCCCTGCCTCACCACCTTCTCAACCAGCACCAACAACAGCTTCAGGTCTGCTAATGTCACCGACGATCAAGACCTTTCTAAAGAAGTAGTGTCAGATTCTGATGCAAATAAATTATTAATGAGTTCTGATGATCCAATCAGAAGATCTGTCATTTCTAGCTTATACTCTATTCCCTTGAAATCTGACAAGTGGATTGATACGTGACTGCATTTGCAAATGACTGTTTTAAAAGTTCTACTTCAATGACTTTTTTTTTTTTTTTTTTTTTTTAAAGAAAGCGGAGTTACCATGGGTTTGAGTTTTCTTATGTAAGATAAACCTCCTAGGTTTGGAACGGGGACACCCCGATGGTGTCTGTCTTGCACAAGGTCTGGAAGAGAGACCTGGGAATGCCCCATGAATGCATGAGGGGACCCAAAGCTAGAAGAACCAACAATGGCTGGGGTGAAGTCAGGTATGCAGTGTGAGTGCCAACTCCCAACTGACGACCAGGAGCTAGCTCTGGAAATCACAACACACAACACCCTAAATCAACGGGACAATGTGGCATTTTCTCCAAAAGATAACATAAAGCATAACAAGACAAGAACACTAAGACACTTAATCCTATCCTTATTGCATATTAATCTTATGCTGTTCTAAATACCATACATCAAAGGGGCATAACTGAAATTGAAAAGTTTCCAAGAGATTTTTCTTTTAAGGTGGTCGAAGAGAAAGAACATATTCACAAGATGTGTTTGTAGTAGTAGCAGACCAAGTAACAGGAAATTCTAACTTTTAATATTAAAGGAGAAAATTTCCAGAAACCACCACACCAAGAGATTCCATAGTCCAACATGATAGTTTCAAGATCACTTTAAAACAATCTGCAAATAATGGAAGCAAATTAAAGTTTTTTTTATACAAATGTCCACTTTAATATTCTCATTTGCTCTTCATACAACCAGGAGACATATCATATCACCTAAAAGTTGGACACCAAAACTAATTTAGGTTATGCTTTGATTAAAATTTGGTTTGTTTTCATACTTGATTTAACAATCTTTTCTATTTTGTTCTGTTAAATATACCATGTTGGAAATATATATTTCTTATAAGCTCATAGTAAGATGTACAGGAAAAATCTTACAGTATAAGGAATAAAAACTTTCTTTTATATATGTATTTTTTATTATACTTTTAAGTTCTAGGGTACATGTGCACAATGTGCAGGTTTGTTACATATGTATACATGTGCAATGTTGGTGTGCTGCACCAATTAACTCGTCATTTACATTAGGTATATCTCCTAATGCTATCCCTCCCCCCTCCCCCTACCCCACAACAGGCCCCGGTGTGTGATGTTCCCCTTCCTGTGTCCAAGTGTTCTCATTGTTCAATTCCCACCTATGAGTGAGAACATGCTGTGTTTGGTTCTCTGTCCTTGTGATAGTTTGCTGAGAATGATGGTTCCCAGCTTCATCCATGTCCCTACAAAGGACATGAACTCATCACTTTTTATGGCTGCATAGTATTCCATGGCATATATGTGCCACATTTTCTTAATCTAGTCTATCGTTGTTGGACATTTGGGTTGGTTCCAAGTCTTTGCTATTGTGAATAGTGCCACAATAAACATATGTGTGCATGTGTCTTTATAGCAGCATGATTTATATTCCTTTGGGTATATACCCAGTAATGGGATTGCTGGGTCAAATGGTATTTCTAGTTCTAGATCCCTCAGGAATCACCACACTGGCTTCCACAATGGTTGAACTAGTTTACAGTCTCATCAACAGTGTAAAAGTGTTCCTATTTCTCCACATCCTCTCCAGCACCTGTTGTTTCCTGACTTTTTAATGATCGCCATTCTAACTGGTGTGAGATGGTATCTCATTGTGGTTTTGATTTGCATTTCTCTGATGGCCAGTGATGATGAGCATTTTTTCACGTGACTGTTGGCTGCATAAATGTCTTCTTTTGAGAAGTGTCTGTTCATATCCTTCACCCACTTTTTGATGGGGTTGTTTTTTTTCTTGTAAATTTGTTTGAGCAAATTAAAGTTTCTAAGGAAAGCTAGTGTTATTCTTGCAGTTCATTCGGAGACAAAGCTCTGGAGGTGAAAATGTATCTTCTCATAAAGCACTTCTTACTGCCCAGCCAGAAACAGAACACCAGATTAACTGGACCACAAACAGCAATTCATATTTTAAGTTAAATGTCTCAAGCTGTTAGGGCTAAGAAATATTTTTGTTACACAGTGACATGTTTTTGTCTAGTGCCTGTGGTGATAGCACCACTGGGTCCCAGAATCCACAGGTTGCATCACAGTTATGATTTTATTGTAACATACACAAGTAGGTTTTTCATATGAACAGGTAAAACCTTCCTGAGACTCCTTCATCTGTCTGCATCTCATTTGATGCAGGTTTTTTTTTTTTTTTTTTTTTTTTTTTTTTTTTGAGACCAAGTCTTGCCGTGTCGCCCAGGCTGGAGTGCAGTGGTGTGATCTTGGCTCACTGCAACCTCCACCTCCCAGGTTCAAGTAATTCTCCTGCCTCAGCCTCCCGAATAGCTGAGACTACATATGCACACCACCATGCCCAGCTATCCTTTGATGTAGATTTATCTTCTCAGCATCAAAGCTGGAATCCAACTTTTCCTAGACTGAAAGCACCAGAAAAGTGGTTATTTATCCTTATACTCCCTGACAGAATACAGGGGACCAGGATTCGTTATGGATTCAAGAGTCAGTAATATCTGAGTGTGGAGGTACCTGTACCATCTTACAGGTTGTAGGTGTCTACCATCCTGCTTCCTGGCTACATACTCAGAACCATCACACACTAAAGCAGGAACAGAGATAATCTAATTTTTTCCTTCACTGAAAGCTTAAATTTAATATGATTCAACAAATCAAGGCTACACTGACTGATATTTTACTAAACTTACTGTCCAAATTAAGCATTTGAGGCAAAAAGCTGCAACTTCTGTTTTAAGCAGAAAACTGCAGACTTACCTTTGGCACACAGTTGACAGGTGACTGGCAAAACGCAGAACTCTTCAAAACGATGACGTTTTCAGCTAATTACACCTCTGAAGTTACAAAGTTGCAGGGATTCTCCAAATTCTCAAATCCAACTCAAATCTCAGCAGAGAATTATAATCTGGGACGTCGCTTGTATACAAGGAACACATGAAATCTAAAAAGAAAGAAGCATATATTAGGTCTGCTTGCTTCTTTGATTTTAAGTAACAACTTTTAAAAATAACTGGTTATTTATTTGCCTAAAACCAATGGTTTTTTTTGTTTTTTGTTTATTTTTTTGAGACAGGGTCTCCTCTGTCACCCAGGCTGGAGTGTGGTTGTACGATCTTACCTCACTGCAACTTGCACCTCCTGAGCTCAAGTGATCCTCCTGCCTAAGCTTCCCCATTAGCTGGGACCACAGGCATGTGCCACCACCCCTAGCTAATTTTATATATTTTGAAACCAATGTTTTAAATATATCCCAGAATAAAGCTGCTCTGTGCCTAAAGACCTCCATCAACACACATGTCCTGCCTCTTCCCACCTTTCATTCCCTGGGCAAGCTCCGACACTCGGGTGGGGGGGCCAACCACATACCCGGTGAACAGCAGGTGGAAGGAGGTGATGGGGTGTGGGGGGACAGCCAGCCCATAATCAAGGGACCTGAGCTCCCAGTCCCTTCCAGACTTCCTCCTCCCAATGACCCCAACCTTTAAAAGCCTCCCAGAAATAAAAGGGAGTCTGCCAATTGGAAAGGTGGCCAGTCTGGGAGTCTAATGAGGGAGAAGGGTTACAAAGGGCACGGATATTGTTTAGAGACTCGTTCCTCTCTTGGAGGTGTGTTGCACCAGCCATCTATTAAGAAGCCACCAACCGGACCCATAGCCTTGGGCTAAAAAGCACCCCTGCTTTCAAGACTTCTGAAACGAACACTCCAAAACTAGAAGGAAGTTAGATGAGAGGCGCCTGACAAAGGTGACCAGCGCCCTCCTGGTTGTGGAGAGCTAGCAGCTGCATTATGTTCACTGCACTTGGTAAATATTTTTAGTCCTTGACTAACGTTTTCGAGGGGACCCTGGAGCACTCTGTGGACTTCAAGTGAGTTCACTGACATTTTTAATTACATTTCAAACCCAATGGGGATCTGTCTTGACAGTTCACTCAGAGAAGATCTATTAATTCATCCCTAGCATGATTATGATCCAAAATGTTAAATACCCCATAGAAAAATCAAATTCTATTTTAGTCAAAGAGAAGAAGATAATTCAAATAGGGCTATCATAAAAATGTTATAAGACATGTTCATAAATTTTGATTTAAAAATTAATTCCTTTTTATGTATTCTCTAGCATTATTTTAAAGGCCGCATCATTTTAATATAGATATAATTTAAGGCAAGGAAAAGGTGATGGCCAAACACAATGGGAATACATCTTTGGGCAAGATGTTCAAACGTATACTAGGCAGATTGCCCTTCTCTCTCTTAAGTGTTTATAATAAAATGACAGGTCCTCTCGAAATGGAAGTACTGGAATTTGAACTCAGTTCTTGACCAAGAGTTCTTGTTTCTCATGCTGACACCACTGAAGAAAGCCATCAGCACAGGGCAATGTGCTGGGCTCCATGCCCCAAACACCACCTCTGTATGTGTCATTTTCAGGGGCTATTATAAACGTAAGTCGCACTGTTAAGATTTTAATTGGGAAGTGAATTTGCCCAGAGTCCGCCTTCCAAAGGCAAATGCAAGGAATTGTTTATGCGGTTGTTTGGGCTGTCCAAATACAGGCCTCCCCCTGTGTGCCCTGTGTCTCGTGAGTAATATGATTTAATCCTTCTAATACACTGCCAGCATGGATTCTAATGCCCAAATTTAAAGAGGAGTTTACTTTCTCAGGGACACTAAAGGTTTTTCCCAACTGACTGGAGAGTGAGGAATCACTCAGGCCTTGGACTCCGCATGAGTGGGCTTTGCACATCTCTCATCTCTTCTGCACGCAAACAGGAGAGGCTCCTTACGCCAACAGCAAACCAAAAGCCTGAGCAGCTTCTCTACCAGACCCCGCAGAAGAACAATGAGCTGGATTTAGAACTTGAGTCCTTTGATACTAGGCACAGTGGGCAAGTCAGAACACGGCCTCTCCAAGCACAATCAGTAAAGGAAAAGCCAGACAGAATGGAGCAGGACTTGAACTAATGCAGCAGCTCCAACAAAAGTGACGCTACTGAAAATCTACTGAAAGGTGCCAGTGGCCATCTGGGATTCAAGTGTAAAACGTGAAGGTTGCATGTGATGTTTTCCTTGAGAAAAGCATTCCACTGACAAACTGTCAATGTGTTAAGTGTACACCCTAAGTAGACTAAAACATGGTGATCAACATCTCTCTCTCTGGGTTTAAATGAAGACTGTCCAAGTTTAACACAGGGCTTTTAGCTTATTCAAAACCTGTGTTAAGGAAGAGCATTTCAAAGCAGGTCTTAATTATAATCAGTGATGGAAATCCATCAGGAAAGTATACACTTTTGTGCAAAAAAACAGTAACAGCCTGAAAGATAAACACCTGTACGGTCACTTGGACTGTAGAAGGCCCTCACCGAAGGATTCAAGGATTTTCTACAGCCAGCTTCAAGAAGACAGGAATATATAGAAGGGGTGTGTGCCTTTCTCTAAAAGTACTTCGCTAGCACTATGTGCATCTCCCTTTAGAAATAAAAAAGAGGGAGGGCTGGAAGGCAATTAACACTGACACCGTACGTATCTCTTCATTTTAATTTGGATCCTTAATACTACAAAATTTTACCATTGCAAAATCCAAGGGATTATCTGAATTCTCTGTAACCTTAAAATTTGCTTTTTTTCCACTAAAGCCACAACCCAGGGTTTTCCAGTGTTTTCAGCAGCACTTAGCTGCAGTGTTGGTGGGCGAGTGTGCTGAGCACTGCCAGGCCACACTACTTGTCCCAGGCACAGGGCCAGGCAGTGAGATGCCCCCCTGCAAGCAGTCGTGGCCGATTCTGCATCCCCAACGCCTGCGTGGTGCCGGCGCAGTGTCTTCTGCTGCACCTGGGCTGGTTTCCTCCAGCTATCAGCATCTGAGAGGGAAGTCCAGTGATGAGGTCCCTGACTAAGGCAACTTCAGAGGAGCAGTTCAGGGTTAAGAAGAGAGTTATGAGCCTTGTTCTGATGACAGCCCAAGGCTGTGAGCTTTGTGGGCATAATGCTGCTGGGTGCTGTCACTCCACCTGTTTTTGAGGTGGCCTATTTGTCCAGAAAACTGAAGTCACCAAGAGGCTAAAGTCAGCCTTCAGGAGGCTCAGGGAATCCCTCCTCTCCCACTCTCCAACTGATAGAAACAGTGACAGGCTGGGAGAAGAACATGCTCTGATCCCAGTGAGACACTCGCTGTGGCTTCACCTTAGCATCAGCTGCAAGACTCGTCACAGCAACCCTGGGAGATACATCTTATCATTCAGCCCAGGAACCAAATGACCAGATGTCCCACAACCAGAATTTGAATGCACACTTGTCTGATTTTAAAGCCAGAGTGCTCTTTCTCCTGACAAAGATCACCACGAAAGGGCTAGAACCTTGACAGTCGCATTTTGCAAATCGCATCTGCTGCTGCCATCTGTCTGGGGTATCTGCCACCCTAGGTGGCCGGCTCCAACCTCTCAAATCAGCTAGGAATCATGTCAGACTACGTCAAGAAGCAAGCTCATGAATGTACACACACCAAGTTTGTTTTCAACGGTACTGCTTCTCTTAGATGTTAGCACGGGGGAGGGGGGGGAAGCCTTGTTGAATAGTGTCACCTGGCTGGGTCAGTAATGAGCAGATGTTGGACTCGGGTGTGTATCATAACCAAATCTAGTGTTACACATGGAGACAACCACTCCAGATCTCTAGTCTGTAGCCAGAGCTAAGGCAATTGTCCTTTTCCTTTTATTTAAAAAGAAAAACAAAAAAGCATAGGATTAGCATAGGCCTCGGAGCTCTCAAATGCCTTGTCTTGTCCTTCCTCCTCCCTCCCTGAGCAGGGAGGCCGAGCAGAGGCCTGCAAGCGGATCTCCACTTCAGAGTACGGAGGCGGCAGTGCCAGCCCAACACAGCACGGGGTCAGCGCTGTCTGGGGGAATTCTGGCAGAGCTAGCTGTATTTCATTCCTAGTGAACCACTTGGAAGAGAACCTTATTCAAGTGGGAAAAGGCTGGTTTCAGATACTGAACAAAGCTACACAAGTTTCCTTGAGTGGTTTGGCCAAAGTTCAACCCATGTGGACTGATACTGAGCAGCTTAGATGTGTTTATCAATCCGAAACTCAAAGGCGTCCAAGGAGATGACCTCAGCTGTCTCTTAATCATCCAGTGCACAGTGGTTCCCAGGCATGGTTTAGAAACAGCTGAAGCAGCTTCAAAAAGCCTCACTGCAATTAGATTTTTTACTCAAGATAAAGCTGTCCTGAAAAGTAAAAATATCAAGTTTTTCTGCACTGGGCTGAAATTATATCAATTCCATATATTAATGCTGGTTAGTAGGTTAATTAGAAGCTGGTTAATGAAAACACGAGGGAAAAACAACAGAACTAATTTCTAATTCTCTAGAAAGCCAAAGAGTGGCCAAGGCAGGTTTTTGCCGGAGAAAGGTGACTGATCAGAGTTTAAGGTCTGTCAGTTCTAGGTTCTGGAATAATGATTTCTGCCTTCAAATACTCCAGAACTGAGAAAAGAAGGAAACAGCAAGCAGTAGGTCAAATGATGGGCCAAACCCCTATTAACCTTACTAGGGGAGGCACCAGGTTCAAGAGGCTGAAGAGACCCAGAGCCAGCCAGGGTTTTATTAGGGGCTTACAGAGAAGGGAGAGAGTCCAGTGGCAGCGGGCTGGACAGGAGACCCACACCCGCCTGCAAGCATCATGCAATTCACGTAGCATTTTCACTTAACACACTCCCTGACAAAGGACCTCCACCTGGCATCCTTCATGCAACCCAAAACTCAGGGCCTCAATCACACCTGTTCCATGAGACAAGCTGCAGGGACTCAGATGCTCCTTAAAGACAAGGACTGAATCTCCAGGCTGGCAACTTCTGGATTCCCTAGCTGGGAACGCACATTCAGGTGCGTCTGCCACACAAGGTCATTCTAAGGGTCTGCTTAAGTTATTGCTGTCAGGTGCGTTTACCCTATATCATCCATATATAATGAGAAGCAAAATACAAGCCAGAAAAGGAAGCAACAAGGCCATGGGTCAGGATGACAGGGCTGTAGGCCTGACTTGGCCACCAAATGCCTCTCTGTTCCCTCATCCACCACCCCAGACACTCAACTCCAATCCTATATCTTTGGGACATATGGGAATGGACATTATCAAAAATTGATGATGTGGTGCCAAAAAATGTATCAAAGCTTACTAAAATAATAGAAGAAAGCCATAATGCAATTTTTTTTTTTTTTTTTTTTGCACTCTGTCACCAGGCTGGAGTGCAGTGGTGCAATCTCGGCTCACTGCAACCTCTGCCTCCTAGGTTCAAGTGATTCTCTTACCTCAGCCTCCCGAGTAGCTGGGACTACAGGCACACCCCACCATGCCCAGCTAATTTTTTGTATTTTTAGTAGAGATGGGGTTTCACCATGTTGGCCAGGATGGTCTCGATCTCTTGACCTCATCATCTGCCCACCTCGGCCTCCCAAAGTGCTGAGATTACAGGCGTGAGCCACCGTGCCTGGCCCATAGCCGGGCAAATCTTAATATAAATTTAAGTTTTACGGTCTGGTGCCTAAAAATTCTAACATACAGGAATTTGATTAGTGACAAATTTTGTAAATTTGTGACAAGGTTTGTAAAGGGTTTTCTTGATTTATTTAATGCTAGCCTCTTAAATCCAGCAGTACTCCATTCTCTAAAAGGTCTGCCCAGGTGTTTCTCTAAGGTTTTTCCTCTAGTCCAAACTGCTAGTTGTCTTTGTAATCAACATAAAAACCTTGCTATACATCTCAGTGCCATAACTAGACAATTTAATTACATATTGCCTTTTTAACAGGTTCATCAGCATTTTATTAAGCATGCACAGGATTCAGCCATTGTCTAGGCAGTGACAACACCAGTAAAAAGCATGCTGACAAAAATAAACTGCAAACACTAAAATGCACTACTAAATAAAAACTGTGCAAACCCCCCTTTTTCTGAAGGAAGGAAAGAGGGAGAGAGGAGTGAGGAGTCAGGGAAGCAAATCCTGTTTTTCTCCCTCTCCCTCCCCCTACTGCCAGCTTGATTGTGTGCTTGCTCGCTCGCTCGCTCTCTCACACACTTTTGTTTTTTTTAAGTAGCATCTTAAGCGGGCCAGAAGGTGAGACACAACTATTGTTAACACTTTTAGGGAGTAGAATCGGGGGTGAGAAGGGTTAATTTCTATAACATCTGAACTTTTATAACATGTTTTACTTTAGTAATTAAGCACAGCTTTAGATAAAATTCCACACTCCGTTCCCTGTTTCTATCATTGCATCCTCTGCTAAGCTGAGGCCCAGGAATGAAGAGTGGGGATGTGTGTGCTCTTTCTCCCTCCCTCTCAGCCCTGGCCCTGTCACTGAGCAAGACCTCAGCAACCACTCTCCTTTCAGGCCCATTCTGTCATCACAGCCCTCCACTACTAACAGAGTCCGCTCGCTCCCTTCCCTGCCTGCCCTCTCCCCCTCAGTTTTGGGAACTGCCTTCCACCACTCCCTCTTCTTCTAGCAGTGCTCAGTGGGTGAGGTAAGATCTCTCACATTCAAGAAGCTCTTCAAAAGCCCCTCCTCCAGGAAGACCTCCTGGATGGCTCCATGGACAGTTAAACGCTCTTCCCTCCAGGTTCCATTAGCATCTTATACAGTATTCATTATTCTGTGAATAAGTCATAAGTGTTTATATAGTACTGATTACACCATGAAGTGCATCCCATCTGCTATGGGCTAAATTGTGTCCTTGCCCTGCCTCCAAAAAAATTCGTATGTTGAAGTCTCAACCCCCAGTACTTCAGAATGTGACAGTGAAAAGGTCTTTAAAGAGGTGGTTAAAATGAATCAGGGACCCTAATCCAATAGGACTGCTGGCCTTTTAAGAGAGGAAGAGATACCAGGAGGGTGTGCACGTTGAAAAGACCTTATGAAAACACAGCCAGAAGGCATCTGTCTGCAAGCTCCGGAGAGAGGCCCCAGAAGAAACCAACCCTGCTGAGCCCTTGATCTTGGACTTCCAGCCTTCAGAACTGTGAGAGCATAAATTGCTGTGTAAGCCCCTCAGTTTGTGGTACTTTCCCATGGCAGCCTGGGACTTTTGTGAGACTCAACCATACATATGTGTCACGACATATGACACACACAACAGGAACTTGAAAAACCTTGTGTGAGCAAATGCAAGCATGAGTGAATTGAAAGAACTCGAGGTCAAAACCACCAGGTGACCCACACTTTACCTACCAGGTATCTCCTCTTGCACACCAGAAAGAACTGATTCTCCCATTTTCAACACCTATTCATTCTTCAAAACCCAGTTTAAGCACTACAGCTGGCTTCCTGGGCCAAGCTCCTGCATCACATTGTAACATAGCCAAGCCATTTTGCATGTGAATTGTGATGTTTCACTACATGTGAAAATACTTTCTCATCCAATCTCAACAATTATACATGCAGTCACACCCCAGCCCTCACAAGATGGCTAAAGCAAATCACAAGCAAAAATTAGTTTGCCCATAAACACTTCAGTGCTTATCACCAAAAGATCAGCACAACTTCAGTATCACACCCCACACATCATTACCAATTCCTTAATATAAAGCTAATATCTCATTAGTGTCCTGATTTTCCTGTCTCATAAGTGACTTTCTATAGCTGATTTACTTGAATCAGGATCCAAGTCATGTCCACAAATTACAATTTTTCTCTTAGGCCACTTTAAGTCGATTTTATTTTAATGACAACGCATTGAAGACGCTGGGTGATCCGCCCTGCAGTCACGTGGCACTCCATCCCTCTGGTGTTTTTCATGTGCTCCCCAGCCCTGGCATTTGTAGTAAACTGGCGGTTACTTCTGGGGGCTCCTTCGATGAAAGATCCTTTCTCAAAAGCAGGGATCCAGCACTGACTATGTGCTTGGCACTGAGAACCACCCGATTAATCCGTGATTTAGTAAATGAAACAAGTTAGAGGTGCTAATGTATCAGGGAGTCCAGCCCTTGTCCTTAGCTTTTTCCAGGCTCTCATTTTCAAATGGGATTTTCTACAGGGTCCATGGCCCTTTTGAAGCCTTTCCAGAAGAAAGGAAAAGCCTCATTCTACTTTTCCAACTGGGATAAGGCTGAAAGTTACAAAATCATCTTAAGCATTGAATGTCATGTTCTTTTCTTAAGAAACAAAGAAAGAGGCCAGGCACAGTCGCACACGCCTGTAATCCCAGCACTTTGGGAGGCCGAGGTGGGTGGATCATGAAGTCAGATCAAGACTATCCTGGCCAACATGGTGAAACCCTGTCTCTACTAAAAATCAAAAATTAGCTGGGCATAGCAGCACACACCTGTAGTCCCGGCTACTCAAGAGGCTAAGGCAGGAGAATGGCTTGAACCCAGGAGGCAGAGGTTAAAGTGAGCTGAGATCGCACCACTACACTCCAGCCTGGCAACAGAGGGAGACTTCATCAGAGACAGAAAGAGAGATAGAGAGAACGGAGGGCAGGAAGGAAGGAAGGAAAAAAAAGAAAAGAGAAAAGGAGAGAGGTTGGAAAAAACTACCTTGTGGGTCAGATCAGCCTCCGCAGGCTCTCAAGGGCTGCCCGGCGTGACTCCAATTCCAGGAGGCTGGTGTCACTGATGGTCACAATCACACCACCCTAGGAAGGAGGGATTTTATGTCCCCAAGTGACC
This sequence comes from Pongo pygmaeus, assembly GCF_028885625.2. Lineage (NCBI taxonomy): Eukaryota > Metazoa > Chordata > Mammalia > Primates > Hominidae > Pongo > Pongo pygmaeus. The sequence goes on along the minus strand of NC_072385.2, from coordinate 36,931,910 downwards.
CTACTGAGAAACATAATGCCATTTTACACTTCTCAAATTACATAGATATTAGCTGTATGCTACTAAATAATTTTTTCCCTAGGAAGGAAAATTTGCACTTTTTATTTCTACAAAGAACAACTTGTATTGTCTGATGTAAACTGGAGGGCTTTCCCATAGCCCAGAATTAATCAAATCAGAAACCTCAAAACCTTTATTTCCCCTGCCCTTCAAGGAGAGCACCTGGGTGTGATTTTAGAACCACCTATTAATCTTAGAGAGAACATGATGTCTGCGAGGGCGCCCCTTCACACGCATGTACGTCACAGGACAGAAACACCCAGAGTGAGCTGTTCCGGTCAGGGCCCAGGTTCTAATCAACCCAGGATTAGGCAACTGGGTCCTCCAGGGAGCAGGCTACAAGGGCTGATGCAAATTTTAGTACTCCAGGGATTCCAAGTGTTACTCAGACTCTACCTTTATTCCAGATTACATCATGGGTCATTTGAAAAGTCACAATAGGACTCTTCGGCATGAAGGTGTGGGATAGGATGTTTTACAGCAATTAGACAAAGGGATGGGCTAAGAAAGACTAAGATCACCCCATGACCATGGGCATCTGAGAAGTCCCTGCAAGTGTAGAGAACAATGAAACTCTGGAGAAAAAGGTTCAGAAAGATTCCGTGGGACGGTTGGTTGGTTTTTTTTTTTAATTTTGTAAATTACTGGTAACTGCGAAGCCCCCAATGGAATGGGATTTGCTTCTAAGAAACTGAAAATACCTCACTGCATGTTATCCTCTTCCTCTGATAAGCACTGAATCAACGTGATTTTTTCCCTCATTAAGTAGCAGAGATATTCACGTAGATATTACAGTGTCCCATAAATGAATTCCATAAAATTCCATCAAATGTGGAATAAAAAGGAAATTTAAAATTTCCCATTTAAAAGCGGCTAATAAAGATATGGAAACAATCCAAGTGTCCACTGATGAATGAAGAGAATATGATATGTGGCTGGGTGTGGTGGCTCACGCCTGTAATCCCAGCACTTTGGGAGGCCGAGGCGGGTGGATCACGAGGTCAGGAGATCAAGACCATCCTGGCTAACACGGTGAAACCCCGTCTCTACTAAAAATACAAAAAATTAGCCAGGCGTGGTGGTGGGTGCCTGTAGTCCCAGCTACTCGGGAGGCTGAGGCAGGAGAATGGCGTGAACCCAGGAGGCGGAGCTTGCAGTGAGCCGAGATCACGCCACTGCACTGCAGACTGGGTGACAGAGTGAGACTCCGTCTCAAAAAAAAAAAAAAAAGAAAGAAAATGTGATATGTGTGATATGTACACACACACAAGCACACACACACACATACATATACAAGGCTGAGCATCCCTAATCTAAAAATACAAAATACAAATTGCTCCAAAATCTGATAATTTTTGAGCACTAACATGATGCTGCAAGTAAAAAATTCCACACCTAACTTCATGGGAAGGGCCACAGTCAAAACGCAGGCACACAACACAGTTTACCCAGCACCCCCAAGAAAAAAAAAAAAAATTACCTGCAGGTTATGTATATAAGGTGTACATGAAACATAAATGAATTATGTGTTTGGACTCGGCTCCATCCCCAAAACCTCTCATTATGTTTATGCAAATACTCCAAAATCTGGAAAAATCCAAAACCTGAAGCATTTCTGGTTCCAGGTATTTGGGTTAAGGAATTCTTACCCTATATATACACACACACAAGAATATTATTCAGTCCTAAAAAGGGAAATCCTGCCATTTGCAATAACGCAGATGAACTGGGAGGACATATGCTAACTGAAGTAAGCCAGGCACAGAAAGACATATACTGAATGATCTCATTTATATGTGGAATCTAAAGAAGTCAAATTCATGGAAACAGAGAGTAGAACGGTAGTTAACGGGGGCTGGAAGGTAGGGAAAATGGGGGGATTTTGGTGGATGGGTACAAAATTTTGGTTATAAAATGAGTAAGTTCGGGAAATTTAATTTAAAATGTTTAATTTTAAAAATAAATGAAATTTTAAAAGGCTAATAGTTATAAAAATTTAACTTATAGAAAACAAATTTATTATTATTCCAATTAAATAGAAATTTTACTATCACTGTGTTTTTAAAGTATGTTTAGCTTTAAGTATACTTAGTTCTTAAACTACAATTAGTTTTTAAATATTCCTAAAATGGTCAAGGTATGTTCATCCACATTCTCCTCAAATGCTGGACCCTTTCATAACTCTTTGTCCTCGTGTCTGCTATTTCCTCCCCATACTGGGAACATCTTTACACCTCAGCTTCCCAATGCCATCATGAAATCAAATCCAACTCACCATTCAGGAAGGAACTCAAACATGCTCTCTCCTAGGAGACTGGCCTCCGTGCCCATAAAAAGCACTATTTTATAATATCAACTGTCATTTCCATAACTGTCCAGAGAGGAAGAGCCTCTGGGAAGGGACCACAACTTTTTCATGTCCTGATACCCATATGGGGAGGCCCATGGCAGGCTCTGGATAAAATGACTCTTCTCCCCCATTTATGGTTCAATAAACTTCCACTTCCTTAGTTCCATCTATAAGATCAGCTGTGACTATCCAGTACCCTGCAGCAGTTAGTGCCATGTTAGGCCCAGAATCCTTGTCCCCCAGTTTGCAATCTAAGACACACTGAACCCCTTACACCACTGTGCCTCGAGGCCAGGCCATGAATATCAACGTGGAGCCTTAAATATAGATAATAACATACCTATGCCAAAACCAAACAATGGTTCTGCTTACATATTTCTTAATTTCAAGGCTGTAAGTTTAGTTTTCTTAAGTATTTCATTCAATAAATAAATTTGCAGCAGTCAATGAAGAGGGACAGAATCAAAGAGTAATTTCAAATTCTAAAGCTCAAAAGCATATATATGACTTCCTATGGCAGCTGCCCAATTAATGCCATCCATAAAGCCATTCAAATACTGTGTCTGGGCTGAAATCCAATTAAGCCATTTCTGTCTGAATATCCCCAAAGAGCCTCCTGCTGAGCTCAAAGTGGAAATCATCATAAATGCCAGATTAGCTGTGTAAGCACTTCCAAAGCCAAAACCAGACAAGAGCATGAAAACCTACATGCCTAGCCTTTTAACTGGGCACAAAGACAGAAAAGACATTCAGTGACCATCTGGCAAAAAGTCAAACCCATTTTCTTCCCCACCAGGTCTTCTCAGATAATCCTCATCCAGTGCAAACATCAAAGAAAAGCGCTGGTCCATTCATTTACACACATTTTGAAATGATCAACTTCAGCTTCACAATGAAATTTTGTGCAGTGAGGAAACAGGGCCAGAAAACATCTCAAGCTTTCTCTAGACTCAAAATTTTACTCAACCAACCCCTCACAGAGTACACCCTTGAAATTAGTAAATCCTGAGAGTCACCACTGCCTCTATGCATATAATTTGCCCCGTAAAAAATGGGCAAGCAAAGCCAAAACCTAACTGAGAGGGAGAGGGATGGCAGAGACGCACCTAATGTGTTAATTTACTCCTCTGTCTTGCAATCCATGACTCAGATCCACAACTCACAAGGCACAGAGTATCCTCAGCTCACACGCAACAGCCAGAACCAGGAGTGTTCTAACCACATATTCCAGAAACAGAAAGGCTCTGGCCTGACTATTCATTCCAAACAGAGTCTACCTGAGACCTACTTAATTAGAACATCTGCAGTTTATAAAAGCTTCTAGGTGGTTATGAGGCCCAGCCCCATTCAGAACCACTACTCTAGAGAAAATAAGAGAAACTGAAGAAGAGCCAATTCAAGAAAGCCTTATTCTCTAAACCCTCACAACTGGACCACAAGTGTGAAAGACGACTAACCTGGGTGTGAAGCTGGCAATGTCTCTGCCCATGATGCAGGGGCATGAGGACTTGCTTTGAAACTGGATGCTAATGCCAGTTCCACACTTTCCTAGCTATAGAAATTGAAGGCTGCTAATTAACCTCAGAAACTAGGTTTCCTTGGAGACAATAGCAGTCGTCTTGTTGGTAGAATGAAATCAGTCACACATATTCAATGAAAATGTACTGCACAACTGCTGTGCGCAAATGCTGTACATACATAAGGCACAGCACAGAAGCAGCCCTTCTTAAGGAGCTCAGCCTAGTTAGAAGTCAAAGTCAAATAGGAGACTACATAGCAGTGCCTATTTATGATATCTGCTGCAAGAAAACGTGCCTATAAAAAACAGCAGCTAAACTTTTCTAGGTAACTTCTAAAACCCATGTGTGCTATCTAAAATATCTGCCTTAGAATTTAAAAACTTGATGGAGACAAGCAAAATAAATGTTTATATTAACAACCATCTTAGATAAAAACTAATTTGTGATACAGTAGAAAATAAGCCTAACCTTGCTTTCCCAAGACTGACCTTCAAAGCTAGGGGAACTATAATCTCTTCTCTAAGGAAAACCATCAATTTGAAAAATGACAACAAGGTTTCCTAAACCTCACCACCCCAATATTGCTCTCTTCTAGAAAGACTTCAAGTTAATTCATCCAACAAGTATTTACTGAACCCCTGCTAGCACTGTGCTTGGTGCTATACACACAACAGACATCACTGACACCACCTCACCCCCGAGAAAGAAACAGATGAAACAGACAACTGGGTGGCAAGCGACAAAAAAGGGGAATTCCAGATGATCAGTCATCATCCATGGCCCATGTATGTGACACATGGGGGCAAACAAGGATGTTGTTACGGTTTGAATATCTGACTCCTTCTCATGTTGAAATCTGATCCCCAGTGTTGGAGGTGGGGCCTTAAGGGAGATGTCTGCATTGCGGGGGCGGATCCCTCATGCATGGTGCCTTCCTCGTGGTGATGAGTGGGTTCTCACTCTATTTAGTTCCTGTAAGAAGTGATGGTTAAAAAGAGCCTGGCACATCCCTCCTCTCTCTCTTGCTTCCGTGTTCTCACCACGGGATCTTTACCCATCGGCCCCCTTCACCTTCTGCCATGAGTGGAAAGCAGCTTGAGGCCCTCACCAGAAGTAGATGCTGGCACCATGCTTCCTGTACCTCCTGCAGAACCGTGAACCAAATAAACCCTTTTCTTTATAAATGACCCAGCCTCAAGTATTCCTTTACAGTAATGCAAACAGACTAAGACAGATGTCCATGGAAAATGGAAATGCAAATGCTAAAGGCATGTTAAGGATGCCTCTGCAGGCAGCACCGTCCCTGCACAGTGGGCCCAGCCTCCCACACCACATTTGGGCAAGTGATTTCTGAGTACAGGTAGAGGGTGCGTGCACATCTTCCCGTTCCACTTCATCACATCAGTTTCCGTCCATCGTTCAGCTTCTCAAGAGTCCTAAATCCTGGCTCACTCCCAGATGATCCCCATTGCTCTAACCATGCATCGCCTGCAAATCTGATAAGCAGGTTTCCAGCTCTTCATCCAAGCTGCTGTACAAATCATGGTCAAAGGCAGTAGGCATTTGAGGCCTTCCTGGAGGAGCACTGAACCAGCAGGTGACAAGGCATGGCTGTCCAATTGCTACCAATCTACAAAACAGTTCTCCATGCAGGGAGATGGGCCTGCAGCCTGAGCTGGTGAATGCACACTGGCTTTGGAATGCAATGCCAGCTCCATCACTTTCTCTCAGCAAGATGACTAATTCTAGAGCTGGATACTCTAAAAAGCACCCTGTAAAGTCCCATGTGCTTTTGGTGCACACTCACAGAAAATGTCACTTTGTTCCCCCGAGTGGACAAGCAAATGACTCTCATTATAAAAGGGACTGAGCCAAGGGCCACTCTGCCCCCAAACACCCAGCCCTTGAGATGAGCCTGCCAAAGAACAATCCCGAGGCTGCTCTCACAGGGTAGATAAGAAGCCAAGCTGGAGGCAGCGAGACAATGCGGATGCAGGTCAGACCATCCCTCCCCCTAACTCCAGCTTTCCTTGTGCCATGGGCCCCTCTCCTCACTCGACTGCTACAGCCAGCACGTGACAAAGGTCTCTGTCATGCTTTGTCCCTCAGTCTTTCTTCTTTTCTGTTAATGTTGTGCACTTGGTTTTGTGTAAATAGACTGTGAGAAGAAAAAACAAAGAAAAAAGCACATCCCTCAACCACGTGCTGGTGCACACGATGACATGGGGGAGCAGGGAGGCAAGCCGAGTGAGCTGGTCAACAGACGTAAGGGCTGGGGCTGGGGGATCCCCACAGTGACGTCCAACAAGGGGGCAAATGATCACAGTCCTGTCCCCAAGGAGACAACAGCCTGGCAGGCCTCTAGCCAGTGACCAGGGTTGGAAGGGAGGTCCCAGGGTAAGGAGGCACATTAACACCACAGATTTATGGGACACTCACCTAAGAGGGTCCAACCTCACCAGATACCCTGCAGACATCAAGCCACACTGCATCAAAGAGAACAAATGCTGACGGGCTCAGCACGCCCAGCTTTCATCTCCATTCAGTAATCTGTTTAAGTATCTCTTCCCTGCTTCTGCTTTTTTTCTACGTTTAGAAAATTAGAACATTTGCCTGTCTCCAATCTTCTGACACTTCTCCTCTCCTTCAAGGCCCCTCAAAGAATACTAACGGGGCTTCTGTCAACCACCTGAACAGGCACGTAATCCCGTGGAATCTAGAGCTTGGATTGAAAAGCAGCAAGGTGCTCTCCCACTCACTTTTTTCCATGTTGAGCTTCAATTCCTTCTTCATGACATTTGTTCTGAAGGCTCTACTTTCAAGATTCTTCTTTTTGACAATCAAAACAAAACACAGATGTTCATGAAAGTTGATCAGCTGTGCTCCTGCAACTGGTCCCATCAGAAACCAAGCACCAAACCCACTCTCTCGGTCCATTTATCTCAAACAGACCAAAAACAGGATGAACATTTCTTGTTCTTAGGCCTTAGCAGAACTTTGAGACTAACCCCATCTCTGCTGGGTTTCTGCCTTCTATGGGCTAATCACACACACATATGCCACTCTCACGTGATCCTGAATTGTATTCTATTTTCCTTGGCCTTCAGCACTCAAGTTTAAAGCTCAGGAACTGCACACCTCAGAATTTCATGCTCTAAAGAGGAAAGGAAACAGACAAATGCTAATGGCAATCATTTACCAACCCTATCCTGGGTACCACAGACCAGACTAGGCCCTCTTCATGTGGTTTCAATCAATCCTTACAACAAGACGACACCTCATTACTGCGTTCACAGCAGAGAATTAGGTGGCATGCACAGGGAGGACAGAGAACAAGGTGTGCAGTTGGAACCAGAGCCTGGTGACTCAGGAGCCCTTCCTTGGTGTTCACCCTGGGCTTGTGGCCCCCGTGCCGGAGACCAGGGAGAGCCAGACTATACGGTGCAGCCAGGCTACATGGCTGCACCGACTCTCTCTTCTCACAAAGCAAGGGCTCAGGGGGAAAACTGTCATGGTCTCTGTCAAATGTTGGTGCAAAGACACATCTAATGATACCACGTGAACAAAGACAGTGTTTCCAAATGACAGATTTCCTTATTACCAGAAGCTACGCTGACCAAAGGAAACTCTTGGGAGGGATTCTTACAAACTTTGCAAAATGTAGTGTTTGAGTGTTTCTCTCACTGTTAAAAAAAAAAAAAGTCATGTCATTAATGATTTTCAATCAAATTCCCTGATCCTATCTCCATAGCCAAGAACATAGTGGCAAGATGGCAGAGGGGAAGGCCAGGTAAGGACAAATGGCTTCTTGAAATGGATCTATCTTAACCACTTTTAGGCTTGAGGCAGAGGGAAGCATCCCTCCATGCCAAAACAACCCAGTGACCTTTGGGCTGCTATTGTACCATTTATGTAAACATGGTAATTAGCTTTTTATAGGCTTTCATATAGTGGTATTCCGTTTTGTTTTTCTGCTTTAAAATAGGAAGTTTTCAAATAACTCACCAGCTCCTGTTTGGTGTGGCAGATAAAGAGACAGACTAACGAAACACTAGGAAGCAGGAACATGGGGAACAGACCCAGAGGCCTCTGGGAATTCAGTGTATGATAAAGGCACTATCTCAAGTCCCCAGGGAAGAGACAGCCTTCTCAATAAATGGCCATGGGGTACTCTGGTGGCCATCTGAAAGAAAGCTGGAGCCACATCTCACACCCACAACAGGATAAATTCCAAAGGCAACCAAGATTTACAATGAAAAAGTAAAAGTATAGAAGGACGTATGGAAAACACCCTTTATAACCCTGAAGGAAGAACTTTTTTTTTTAAACCTAGGACTCAAATTCCAGAAACCATAAAAGAGGGATGAATTCAACTACATAAATATAAAAAATTTTCTTACATGATAAAATATACCACAGATAGATTCCAAAGACAAATAAAAAGCTAGGAGAAAACATTTGCAACGTAGGACACGAAGGACAGACAGGACACAGTGAGAGCTCCTTAAACTTGACACAAGAATAGACCAGCACATCAAGAAAACCGTGGGCCATGGAAAACTAGGTAAGAAAATATAAGGCCTTCGAACTGATGAAAAGCACATCCGAACTTCACTAAAATGACACTAAGATATCACCTCTCACCTTTCAGACCACTGGAGATCAGAAAGTATGATGACAACAACCTGGTATAACTTCCTGATTTTCAAAACTGTACTGCGGTTAAGATGTTAACATCTGACAAAGCTCGGCAAACAACTCAGAAAAATAAGGTAAGAACACTTTGTATTAATTTCCCTAAATGTATTTATCTATGAAGAACCATAGCTACTGCTTTGCTGCCTGGTTCATCTGCTTCAAAATAGACACCTGCAGTTTATTTTCATTCTGTTGAGATTCGCCATCCACATAAACTTAATCACCAGCAACCTCAGTGGGTTCACCACAGGCTTCCCCCATCGAAGTAATCCATACATTTTTTCTTTACTCCAAGCTTATACGTATCTTTGGGGAACTTCACTATTCATATCTGATTATATGAATCAGATATGGAAGATGAAAACAATATTAATCCTTATTTCTTCTCTCTAAACCAGACCCCAAACTGGTTCACTGTTTAAAGTGTACAATTCAGGGTTTTTTCTCATTGTTAAAAGCTAGACTTGGGTGGACAGATCTCTTCATTTTATAAAAAGAAAAAAGGAGAACACTGAAAGAAGAAAAAAAATGACTTAGGTAACCCAGTTTCGAGAATATTCTGGATGTACAAACAAGAGGCCACGGTGAGGCTATCTGGGCTCCTAGGATAGGAGGGAGGCTTCCCTTGAAGTATGATTTTGGCTAACTTATTTCTTACCTACATGTTACTCTTTCAAATACATTTTTTCAACAAAATCATCATATCAGAAGAAAACAAACATTACAACAAGCGAACATTAGCTTCTACTCCTTTCATAGAATATTAAATCCTAAAGATACTTATGTTCAAAAACCCATCTTCTGGAAGTAGGGGATGATTTAATATTGAGCCTAAAATAGATGGATCAAAACCACAAATTAATAAAAATGTGGTTATAATTTTGTTCTCCTAGGAAATGAGCCAAATCAGATCACTATAGCTAGTCAGCCCACAGTCAAACCTGACTTGGGAAGATTAAACACTTAAAGATCTGCTGTTAGTGCCAGTAGCTTAAAAAAGTTGCGAAGCCATAAATTAACAAGCAGAGTCCACACCAAATTGCTGAAAGGGTTTTTTTTCCATGCCAAATTTACAAACTGGTTTTCTAGAAGCATCTTGTTTCTATAGCAGGGCAAAAGCTGACAGGGGCCACAACATCAGGCGTTTTATTTTAACTGATCATGATGATTACCAAAGACTTTGCATCAGTTCACTAAGCCTAAACAGGGAGGCTCCACACAGTCGCTGCAAATCCAGCCACTTCCTGCCTCACTGTTACTATACTCATCTCCAACAGGCCACACGGGACTCCAACCAGACCAGGCTCCACGCTCCACTCCAGTCATCCTGATCCTAAGACGCTGTCAAGAGAGCAGCCTCCCTCACATGGGTGCAGAGAATTTAAGAACCTCCCTTCTGCTAGTCCGCACAGCCTGGCAGCCTGTTGCTTAGGCATATCGATTTTTTCCCCCTTAGAAAGACCTGGAAACCATTTCTGCCCTTGCATTGCACAATATGGAACCGCATGGCTGGCAGTCTCTTCCGGTCCTAGAACTGTGAGTTCAACACACACCACCCAGAAATAGCACAAATTGGTTTTTATTTCCTGTGCAGAAAATAAAAATCAGCCAAGGCTTCAGAATCCCATTTTAAAGGTTCCCCTTAAAACACTAGTATAGGAGCTGAAATAGGGGTGTCCTTTCTAAGATCCTGAATTTGGCCAGACAGAAAGGATTAGAAATCAATGTCAACTTTTTTCTTGTGGGTGGGGGAGTTGCTGAAAGAAAAGATAGTGGTACAAACTGAGTCAAAGGCCTAAAAAGGATAATAAATTTTTATGTCTTAGAGACATAAAGTTAAAAAAAAAAGGGATTGTGATGACTAAATCCATTTCTGCAAGACTATGCTTGTAACCATCATCATAGCAAACACTCACCCCAGCTAGGGGTACTGAACCAACCACAGATAAGTGCTGACACAAGTAACATGCTTAATAAAATTTATTTTATCAAGCCAACTCCTGAGAGGGCAGACTAACCTGTGAACTGTCACCACTAATGTCTATAAGTGTTCTAATTATATATATTTCCTTTCCATGGAATCAAATGTATACTGCATTTACCTGCATCAAAGAGAAATGCTGATTAGTTATTTTTCCAATTCATTTAATTCATCTGATAGAGGGATGAGAAAGTACAAGGGAAAAAAAAGAAAGGGAATAAACATGATGCCGAGAACTTCTGGAATAATACTAAACTATGGGATACTCTTCCTTGCCAAATGCAAAAGGAAAAAAAGCACCATCTCCAGCCTTCCAGCTCCCAGGCTCAGTCCAGATGCTGCCCATCTGAACGCCTGTGTTCTGTGCCACACACTCATGTCCCCAGGCCCTCTCTGCAACCAGTGCCAATAATACCCCATGTGCTCCCTGCTCCAATGCCCCCGTTCATCCATATTTACATACATGACCCTTAAAACAGCAAAACATTGAATTGTTCACTCCTCTTTTTAGTGGAAATTGAATATTTCTTAAGATCCTAAAGTGAGGCAACAGGAAGTACAGAGATAAGATAAACTGACACTAACCTCCAGCACTCTCCTGTGTGCCATCAATGACAAAACAGCCTTGCAAGAGCAGCAAAGCCACCATTCTGCCCACCAGCCACATGTACTTACACACACCTGCAAATGACTGTCTTTCAACCCTGAAGCCACAGTGCCCAGAGGGCGGCCAATACACAGACTATCAACCTCAGTCACTTTCAACCCTGAAGTTGGTATTCCATGTGCACGCACCTAATAAAATTCTGTCTTCTTGAGACCTGTATCATAAAACAGAATTAGCTTTCCAAAAAAAGTTTGATTGCACATATGATTTATACCAGAGCAAACTACAATAGAGCTTTCAAATGCTAAACTGTTTTGCTCTTTTTACAAGACTGGTAATAAAGAATATATCATTGATGTTTTTCATTTTAAATGATTCATGTTTTCCTAAAGTGCTAGATGTAAATACCTAGTTTTACTGAAAAAGACTGGGGGGAGGGTGCGTGGAAGATGAGAGGAAGCGGTGAAGGAAGGAAGTTAGGGAGGAGGGAGAGGTCTAGAGGGAGGAATAATAACTCAAATACCTGGTTGAACATGAGCAGCGTTTCTCACCAGGGGCATACTGACATTTAGGTAATTCTTTGTTGTGGAGCTGTCCCCTGCGTTGTAGGATGTTTAACAGCAATCCACACTCTGCCTAAATTGGTGACAATCAACAATGCCTGCAGACACTGCCTGCTGAATATCCCTTGGGGAATGAAATCACCCTGGCTGAGAACCACTGACGAAGCATACATGTAAACTAAATAGACCAAGTTTGTTAAAGCAAAAATAAGACAGGAATATCCATGTATTTTCTAACTCTTTTGGAATATGACTCAAATATTTATGCAGCAGTTGTTATAATTACCTGTTCCAAAATAACTAAATAAACAGGCCCATTCCGTTTAACTCAATATCATGATTAAGTTACAATATACCATATAATTAGAAAACCACCTTTGACCTCTTGCTTGGGAAAAGTGTATAGAGTATGCTATTGCTTATTTGAGGAAAAAAATATTAAAAATATATCACTGTATACACATATGTGTTTGCTCACATTAAAAAGCAATAAATATTATTACACATTTGTCCAAACCCATGGAATGCACAACGCAAAGAGTGAATCCAAATATAAACCCTGGACTTTGGGTGATTGGTTTTTGTCAACACAGGTTCACCCATAGAAACAAATGCAGCACCCTGTTGGGGATGTTGCTAGTTCATGTGGGGGAACTGGATATATGAGAAAACTCTGTACCCTTCTGCTCAGTTTTGCTGTGAAACTAAAACTGCTCTAAAAAATAAAACTTTTTTTAAAAAGCAAGAAATAAAAAGGGGAAAGAAAAAACATCTTTTAAAAATGGTGATGGAAAAGAGTAGGGAAAAAAGAGGATAGAGAGAGTAGTCATACAAAATAATCATTCTCTGGACATAACCATCTTTGGATGCGGAACCATGTGAACAGTTTAGATAATAAACTATTCGGAAGGCTGAGGCAGGAGAATCGCTTGAACCCAGGAGGTAGAGGTTGCAGTGAGCCGAGATTGTACCACTGCACTCCAGCCTGGGTGACAGAGCAAGACTCCATCTCAAAAATAAATAAATAAATAATAAACTATTAACTTTTTTAAAGTCCAAAAATTAAAAGCAGAATGAAACAAACTAAACTATAAATTGAGTTGGTGGCTTACGTACAGAGAGGAATTATCCTTAAAGACTTTGAAATACAATAATTTGACTGTATTTCCCCTGTGAGATAAACCCTAAGGACAAAAACATTTTCCGTTGTTTTCAGTACTTACATGGTTGGCAATTATATTGGTGGGGTTATTTTAAACATTTATATATATTGTATATAAATAAAATACACAAGCAAGCAAATAAGTCATTACGTAAACGATCCTAGGGACAAAGATTTTCAGCATAAAGGAAATATAAAATCAAAGGATTCAGCCAGGCACGGTGGCTCATGCCTGTAATCCTAGCACTTTGGGAGGCTGAGGCGGGCGGATCACTTGCAGTCAGGAGTTTGAGACCAGTCTGGCCAACATGGTGAAATTTCAGAAAATTCTACTAAAAACACAAAAATTAGCCAGCATGGTGGCAGGCGCCTGTAATCCCAGCTACTTGGGAGGCTGAAGCAGTAGAATCACTAAAATCTGGGAGGTGGAGGTTGCAGTGAGCCGAAATGGCGCCACTGCACTCCAGCCTGGGGACAGAGCGAGATTCCGTCTCAAAAAAAAAAAAAAAAAACGAAAGATACAATATTTTAGAATCCTAATTTTGAGTTAGAAGTATCAATGTGAATTTATAATAGATTATGTTTAAAAACAAACCAAACCAAACCAAACAAAAAAAGCTTTTATCCACTGAAAAGGCTCAGACACAATGACCAAGCCAGAAGTAACCCACAAACAGTAGTGGTCCCCACAGTTCTTTGAAGGCACGCACACCCCAGCTGGGGTAGGCACTGTCTGAAGGAGCCTGGAACCCCCACAGCTCCCTGCTTTCCAATGTAATTATTAAGGACTACAGGCACGTGGCAGAGAACACGAAGGCCACCTAAGGCAGCTTTCACCGGCCAAGGCTGGGGCAACCTGAGCAGCAATGAGGGTGTCAACTGCAGTGGATAAAAATACATCTAAAATATCTTAAATCATAGTTCCACAATTGCTACTAAAAACAAAGAAATAAACAAATTCATTGCTCACTTTGGTGGATACTGGGGAACCAGAACTATTTACTCTGAAAACTGCCAAATAAATTTGTTAGCCAGTGCAATGCCTACATGACCTAGGTGAATTTCTACCGTCTTAACTCTACTTGTCTCAGAAACAGGATGCCCGAGGTCAGAAGTTCCCTGCCTGACCAGACCAGCTGAAACCAGTGGGATCCAAGATGGCAGCTCACCTGACCTCTGAAGAGCCTTTAACTTCATTATCATCTCATTTCCATGCTAAATGACACTCCCACTAGGACCATGACAGTTGACAATCACCATGACAATGACAAGAAACCATAAGGGGACAAAAAAGCAGGCAGCACTCTGGTTTCCAGACGTTCTCCACCCATTCCCAGAAAATACATGAATATTCCTCTCCTGGCTTTTAATGCTCAACCCCTTCATTAAAGATGTCCTATATCTGTGGCTTCCCACCTCTCATGGACTGAGAAGCCAATTTGTGAGCCACACTGCCACTTCTCAATTCCACGGCCATCATATAAAGCCTGCACTACTTGATGCTCACCTTCAGTTTCGTGGGTTGGCTTCATGACACAGCACAGGAAAGAATCCCACCATTAGGGAAAAGCTGACTCAGTTGGTAAGAAAGGGAAAGACTCCCATCTAAATTGCACATCGGGGTAATAGCTGACAAGTACTCTCCTCACCTGGCTAGCAAGTGCAGAAGGAGTGACAGAATCAGAAAATCATCACTTTGCAACCCCTGTGTATTACAGGTGGAGGCCATGGCCATCCAGGTTGCTCACATGGGCCTCGGCCTGATAGATGTACGCACACCACCTAAGGTGCAGCCTTGCCAGAAAATCGCACCAGACTGGCTCTGGATCTGACGTGCAGTTTCTAGGAAGTTCAGGGTCCTAGTCAGCACACTGCAGACTGTGGGAAGCCCAAATGACAAAAGACCAGGTTTTGCCAACAAATCAACTGGCATGGGGAAGGGGGGAAAAAAAAAAGAGTTTAGACAAATCAATAGATCATTCAGCTGCATGTGTGGACCTTACGTGGATTCTGACTTTAACAACCAGTTGTAAATAACATTTTGAGACAGGTGGGAAAATTTGAACACTGACTGCATACTTGTTAATATTAAGTAGTTATTGTTATTGAAATTCCGTAATACTTACAGAGGACAGGCATTGATGTCTGGAATTCACTTCAGAAATAATCTGTTAGAGTCTATAGGGGCTTAGATAAAGGATTGGCCATTAATTGATAACTGCTGAAGCTGGGCAATTTATTCTGATTCTACCTTAGGACTACACTGAATATGATGCTCTTGATAACTAAGAAATTACATCTTACAAAGAATGTCAAGATCATCATAAAATGTGATAGTTGAAAGGGCCATCAGAAACCACCAAGCAGCAAACCATCTTCTACATATGAAGGCGAGCAAAGCACCTCCCTACCTAGGGCATGGAGCAGGTCAGCGGTGAGGCTGAGCAGGAGGGGTCTCCAAAATCTCATCCATCTCTCCGGTCACCCAGGCAGGACTGGGGAAGCGTTCCCACGGCTCTGTGCAGAGCCCACAATACAATCAACAGCTTGCTTTTCAGAATCAACTGCTAACCCATTAAGGCTCTTCCTTTTGTTTCTGATTATGCTTTAAAAACACACACAGAAAAAATCAAAAAAACATTTTTGGTAGCTTGACCTCTGCTCCTCCCAAAAAGAAAAATCAGTTCACTCGATAAAATCTTGATAATTTATTCAGGTGTTAAATATACAACAGATATGAAAATATTGAGTGGCCTATCAAAACACAACCACCACCAGCAGCTGCGTCATTTTTACATGGGTCAAATTATAGACAAAACTTACAAGCTCTATGAAGAATGTATACCACTAATTTGCCTGAATTGTCAAGTAGAAAAACGAAACCCTGTATCAAGCACTTCAAGAGGTCACTACGATCAGATCTATTACGGAGTCAGTTCGAAATGCTCCTTGCTCTAAAGAAGTTTAAATTAACACAAGAGTGCTCTAAAAACATACAATAACCTACACTGTAATACACGGAACAAATAAGGACATCCCAAAGACAGTGAGTGAAGAGAAATCTGCAGCAGCACTCTGGCCGGTAAGCACGGTGACGGGGCGAGGGTGCGCTCCCTACATTGTTGTTAAGCACTTTACACCGTACATCCTCCCATCGTGAAAGCCACCGAGCCTTCCGCCACACCTGGTCACTCTTCTTCTGGAGTGAAGAGAAAAACATGAAGGCACAGAGGTTACATGGGAGAGGTGAAAAATGACCAGTTTCTTATCAGTGTGGCTGTAATTTACATCACTACCTCAGGTTTCTCTAGATGAATCAACATTCTCTTACGAATTACTAGAATTTAAATCCTGGAAGGAAGGATTAGAGATCTTCCGCTGTCACCTCATTTAACAAATGAGAAAATGAGGGTGCAGAGTGGCTGAGCCCAGGGCCGCAGGGGCTTCCAAGTGGCTCCCACATACAGTACCCACCCTCTCAGCTGTGTTGCTCATGGGCATTTCCAGAGCCCCAAAGTTTCCTGAGTGGGAGCGGACAATCTCTAAGCAGTGCCTTCCAACTCTTGCAGGTTCTAACATGAGGAGCACTCCCCTAGCAGTGTGCATCTGTGTGTGATATAAAGGGGAGGGGCTGGGCTCTGGCTGGCTCCTCGCCAAGCCCTGCAGATGAGGACTCTCCTCCCTTGCCTCAGGCTGACCTGCCACACCCTTCCTTCTTCAGGCACAGCTCAGAGTCCGATCCCTCCACCCAAGTCTTGCCTATGTGCATCTGCTGGTGGCGAAAGACCCACCTGGACAGCAGCCTTAAAGAAAGAGGTACAGTCTCCTGAAGACAAGCTCCACCCATGTACACTTCTCCCCTAGGGGTGCCCAGAACAGAGACAGGAGGCACTAAGGGCCTGGCCTGATGCCTTCACCTAAGATAAGGACAAGTGCGGGGGATGCAATAAGATGTCACATCAAGTGATGACACTCCAGGCAGCAACACCTGGCACACTTCTCAAAGGGCCCAGGAAACAAGGGCTCCAGAGGTGGCTCCTCTCAGTGGGTGAAGTAACAAGAAATGGGGCAGGCGGGGGTGGCCGGGCTACCAGGCTGCCTGCAGAGGGGTCTCCTCACAGGCACAGCCTCTCCTGGTGCCCAGGCATAGAGTGCTACCCATCCTAAGAGTCAGGCTACTTGCCAGCCTATGGCACTGAGAAGCCCAGGGCTCAGCAACTGTTCCCACTCTGAGTCAGCAGGGCAAGATCTGCTAAAAATAGGTGGTGGGCAATGACGAGAGCTGCAGGAAGCCAAGAAACGAGTCTGTCATTTTAATCCAATCAACAGATCCTAATGACATGCACACTATTTCTAACGGTTTACTTTTATGTCTAAATGTTCAGGTCTATTTGTGGGCTTTGATGAAGAAACGGCTGCCCGTATTTTTAGCTCACAAATCAACTTTTAATTCTTCTCGTTCTACAAATAGGAAGTAACATTCCACAAAGTAGAAGCAATAAAAATTAAGATGTTTTGAAGACAAGCCAATTCTGCTCCTTTGCACTCAATACATGAACACGCTAGTGTTGGACTCTGATTCCCCGTCCCCCTCCAGGCAGCGATGGCAAAACATCATTCGTGAACATTTAGTTGGCGACCACTCATATCCAACCTGTTCGTTATCTGATGGTGAGGTGTGCCCTGGCCAGCACCAGCATCACCTGGGGACTTTTTAGAAATTCTAATTACTGGGGCCCACCCCAGACCACTGAGGCAGAAACTGGAGGTGTGTGGGCAGCAGTCTGTGTCAGAAAAAGCCCTCCCGTTAACCGGGAGCAAGCCTAAGTTGGGGGTTTGAGAACCACAAGCCGGGGAGCAAGGTCCTCACCAGCAGATGATGATGGACAATAAGTGCTTTACAGCTGGTTCCGAAGGCAGGTTTTATCGCTCCTATAAGGATTTTATGTAGCAAGAGGATCATTTTCATCAGAAAGACTCAGGGAAACATCTCTTCAACTAGAAAGAACTCTCTTATGTGTAATAAAAGGAGGCTAATGTTTTTCTCATTGAAAAAAGTTTGTGAGGCCAGGCAAGGTGGCTCACGCCTGTAAGCCCAGCACTTTGGGAGGCCGAGGCGGGTGGATCACTTGAGGCCAGGAGTTGGGAGACCAAGCCTGGCCAACATGGCAAAACCCCATCTCTACTAAAATTACAAAAATTAGCTGAGCATGGTGGTGCACACTTGTAATCCCAGATACTCAGGAGGCTGAGGCAGGAGAATCGCTTGAACCTGGGAGGCAGAGTTTGCAGTGAGCCAAGATCGCGCCACTGTACTCCAGCCTGGGCAATAGGGTGAGACTCTGTGTCCAAAAAAAGAAAAAGAAAAAAATGATGTGAAGTGCCACATCTAACTGCAAACCTGGCCTCTCACACCCGCTATGGGAGCTGAGGGTCCCAGGTCCTCAGCAGAGGAAGGTGGGTGGGGCTCGCTTGGGCGCTGGAACCCTCTGAGCACAAGTGAGGCTGCAGGCATCGGGGGAGGGGGAGATTGGCAGAGAAGCGTGCATTAAATCGTTCACAGTCATACCATGTTGTAAATAACAATGTGTCTATATCAGTTTAGAATTCTAAAAAGTTGAATGCAACCAGAATACATTTTTAGAAACCCAAACCAGCAGATAAGAGATCCGCTGCCCTGACTAGTCACCCTCTGTCAAAACACAACAGAATTAACACAGATAGCTTTTGTTTAAAGTACAGAGTATTGGATTACAGTGGCTTGTTTGTAACTGATTTAAGCTATATAAGAATGAAGAAAACAAATGAAGGAAAACAAAAAAAAATTATGCTTCCTATGGATAAAGCATATTGAAAGAAAACAAAAAAACAGAAAACTCTAGGAGAAGGCATTAGAGGTTAGGAAGTTCTGCACTGGCCAACAGAAGTGTCTTATTTAACCTATACATAAGTAATATACAGTATAATAATTGTATTAATAATATAGTACAACTATAGATATATTAAATATAAAAATATATATTGCTTGTATTACTTGTTCAAGAGGAAATGGAGATAACAGTAGTTTCAGAATCCCTATTAATGAGAAAAGTTCATTTGGATAGAGTATGATTATAAATATACAAACCAGAGGAAAAAGGAAACCTAAGCATGGAAAAAAGACTGAAACATCATCATCTCAACGGCATTGATAGAAATGGAGAAAAGAATTTCCCTCTCCTTTTAACCTACTTTTAAGCAATGGCTTTAACTCCATGAAAATGCATTTTATGGGTGTAGAAGTTTCAAGGGCACAAAAATCCTTTAAGCAAAAGACAGCACTAGTACCTAGGTTTTCTAACTTTTATCTCCAATTCACACAACTGATGAAAAAACGTATCTAGAATTGGCCTCCTTCCTCCCCAACTCTCACTTCTAATCCCCTACACTTAACGGAAGTGAAAAGAAAGTCAAATTGAGAAGCTTTTTCAAAGCTAGCACCCTCATTTTTGCATCCAAAATGGATCCAAGCAGATCCAACCTTGGAAGGAGACACATCCCAACTCTGATATGTCCTTGGCTGATGGCACGTGGAGCCCAGGAGGGCAGGAAGCCCAGGTCTACTCAGTTCTGCCAATGGGCCAGGGATCTACAAGTCGGGGGGTGGGGGGAGGGGGTGGTATACGCACGTGTTTCTAACAGAATGAGATCATCTTATAACATGGATGTAGCCCAAAATTAAAGCAAAACAAGTTATGGCCGTAATCTTCCCATCCACCCACTCCCTCACTGTCATCAAGAAAAGATGCGCCTTGTTTCCAGCAAGAAGGAACCTGGCTAGTGGAGATGCTCCTATGGGGAAGGTGCACTGGTCACAAGTGCACCCCGACACCCCATGAGGTGGAGTCTCCATCGCAGGGAGGGACTGAGGTAGTTTCACTGCCTGAGTCAGCTCAGGCAGCCCTAACAAAAGACCACAGGCTGGGGGCTTCAACAGCAGCCATTCATTTCCCACAGCTCTGGAGGCTGCAAGTCCAGGATCCAAGTGCCAGCAGAGTCTGATGGGGGCCACTTTCTGGCTTGCCGACGGCTGCCTTCTCGCTATGTCCTCAGGTGGCAGAGAGAGCTCTCTGTTGTCTCTTTTCAGAAGGGCAAGAATCCCATTATGGGGGCCCTACCCTCAACCCTATTTCCTCAGAGGACTCATCTCCAAATACAGTCACACTGGGGGTTAGAGCTTCACCATGTGAATTTCTGGGGGACACAAAAGTTCGATCCATTGCACTTGCAGGTGTAAGACTCAGCCCGAGCCTACAGATATGACCATGGCAGAGCTGAGACTGGGTCCTGCCCCTTCCACGACGCTGAGCTGAGCTTCCTTCAGTGTGAGGACAACCAACCCAGAAAAGAGAAATCCATCTGAGTGCTCAGGGCTGAGGGTCAAAGGTGAGGACAGTGAGAGTAACAGCAGCTGCCCAGTGCCACCATGCCTGCAGCGGGCAGAGCAAGACAGCAGAGGAGTCGCAGCAAAGGGCAGAAGAAAGGAAAGCAGGGCACATGCTCACCCCCATCGAGAGCTACCAAGGCCAGGGAGCACCTGGAGGGCACCACACCAGCTGAAGTTTCGCAGGTCCCCTCCTTCGAGTCTGGACAGTGCTGTTATCACCATGCTTTAGAAAGGAGGGTGCTTGAGCAGCAGAGGTAAGGGAGTCAGCCTAGGGCCTAAGGCTAGGGTGGGAGCAGGGCTGACAGAAGGCAATGGCCCAAGAGAGGCAGAGGGGAACAAACCCAGGAGGAAGCAATGCGTGGGGGAGGTAGAAAGGAGAAGAGAGTAGAAGCTGGGCCTGGAGGAGGCAGAGAAATAAGAGGCAGCGATAGAGACAGGGAGCCCTGCCCTGGGACCCAGGAGAGTCAGGCCAGGCCACAGCCACCACAGGGACACAGTGCTTATCAGGCCTCACCCTGAGCCAGCTATATGGAGTTTAATTTCACTCGCATAACCGTGCGAGGCTGGCATTACCTCCTTTTCCTGAAGGTGTGGATGAGTCTGAGCTAAAGGAAGCGACTCAGCATCTCATGCCTAGAGAGGAGCAGACACAAGACCCCAGCAGCGGCCAGGGCCACCTCCAAGGCTGGCAGCCAAGTCTCCAAAAGCAGAGACCTTTCCAGACAGGCCCAAGACAACACTCCCAGCCTTCCCGAACTCCCATTCTGTCCCCAGCCTGCCCACTGGCAGTTCCCAGGGCTGATGGAACGAGTCCGTGCTCAGAGCCAGGCCTGGCACATAGCACACGCTCAGTTAATGATCACTACTGTTATTACATAGATTCAAAATAAGCACCATTTGTTATCAGAGTCATTTGTACACATATTTTTTCATCCCTGGTGCTGGGATTTTTTGTAATTTATCTTTCAGTCCACAACACTAATCACACTGCCCTAGACACAACAGATGATCAATAAAAGGCTGGCTGGATGAATGGATTAATTAACTGATAGAAGTGCAGTGGAAGGGACGTGAGCATAAGGCAAATAAGGCAGAAGGTAAATGAGAAAATCGACAGATGGGCAAAGAGTGGACACACACGCGTTTACGAAAACACAAAAAATAGGCAAAAAGTATTAAGTCCAGGGAACCAGTCGCCCAAGTTAAATAATCTGGGTCTCCCTGGAGCATCATCTAGACCAAAAGTATTGCACTGCTACCAGATACCATATTTATTTTCTTCAGCACATCAAATGAGAACAGCTAAATAAATAGACTCAGCACTTACTAGGAGTCCTGCACCCAACCTCCTGCTGACCCTCAGAATGACATCTTGGGTGTGATTGGGTTCTCCCAAGCTTCGGCTTATAAAGCACAAAGGCAAACTCAACCTCAGCAGGGCTGCCCCAGACTCCCTGGCTGGGCATACCTGCAAACACCTGAGCGGATGTTGGGGCGGCTCAGAGCCAATCCTGTGGCTTCCACTCTATTGGTGCTATTGGAGATTGGGCCTTTCCCTTTACTGTTCACAGCGGGAAACCTGTCAGTGGGACCACTCAGGTTACAAGGAGAACTGGGCAGGCGGCATCAGATTTTGTATTGGCAGTCTTTTGGTCATGTCACTTTGGACTCTAACTTTATCTTTCTGAATAGCAGGAATTACACTCACATGTCTCCCTGTAGGACAACACAATGACAATTTTTTCCTGTGTCCACAGACATCTCAGGAAGCTTCCCACTAGCCTCCTTGACCAGGAAGGGGGAACCGTCCTCTGGTTCTTTTTGTGCTTGGACACACACAGCACGGCCACCTCGGCTCCCAGTGACACCGTAAAGAACCAACTGCCGCTCATGCCTGTAATCCTAACACTTTGGGAGGCCGAGGCGGGCGGATCATGAGGTCAGGAGATGCAGACCATCCTGGCTAACACAGTGAAACCCCGTCTCTACTAAAAATACAAAAAATTAGCCAGGCGTGGTGGCGGGTGCCTGTAGTCCCGGTTGCTCAGGAGGCTGAGGCAGGAGAATGGCGTGAACCCAGGAGGTGGAGCTTGCAGTGAGCTGAGATCGCACCACTGCACTCCAGCCTGGGCGACAGAGCGAGACTCCATCTCAACAAAAACAAAAACAAAACGAAAACAAAAAAACAAACAAAAAAAACCCAAAAAACCACATAAAAAACAACTACCTGCTTCAGAAAGCATTTCGAATTGGGAAGCTGCCTAAGTGCATGCGCGTGTTCCTAACTTTACTCGTGTATCCTATTCTGTCATATCTGAGGACACACTCTTTGTGCATATTCTAAGAATGTTGAAATGGGAAGTGTGGGGGAAACAGGCCTGGAACAGTGGCTGCTGAGGAAGGGATGGATCTCAACAGACACACTGCTCCTCCAGGGGCAATTTTGATGGTGTTATAGTTTCTGCTAGACTAAATGAGAATCTTTTATGGCAAGCATTTGTAACTGCCTGCCTAACCACAGACATGCTCAATTTAAATGTGATTATTATAGAAATGATAAAAATGCATTTATGCTCACCTACATTGTAAAGACCTGAATACCTCTCTACATTGTACTCTCCACAAGGATGACTTGTCATTCCTTTGTGGACTCTAGCACAGTTTCTGGCACATAGTGGAAACACAAATATAACTTGAATTTAACATGCCCCTTCACCTCAGTATAACCAGCATCAATACTTACTAGCCTGAAAGGCTGTCTTAAACAGCTTGACATGTAAGCAAATTAAACTCTCCCCTCCCAATTCACCCCAAGCCCATATGACCACCACAAGGAGTCCGATCAGCAGGTGGGAAAACTGCTCCCCAGAAATGCCACTGGGGTGAGAAAAGGGATGGCAACTTCCTATTAGAAATAACAGCCAGGCGTGGTATCTCATGCCTGTAGTCCCAGCATTTTGGGAGGCTGAGGCGAGAAGATTACTTGAGCCCAAGAGGTAGAGGCTGCAGTGAGCAGAGATGACGCCAACTGCACTCCAGCCTGGGTGACAGAGGGAGAGCCTCTCTCAAAAAAGAAAAGCTCCCAGTGACGCTTTCCTGAATGAAAATGAATTTCATCACTGCCAATGCCACGCATGGCATTGAGGCCAGCCAGGTGCCACAGAAGGGACCTGCCGTCCAGCTGAGGCAGGTCCTGCTGCTTACTCAGTGACCTGCAAAGGCAATGGCACTATGTCTTCTGCAGAGAAAGGGTGTTTCATTTTCTCCTGCAAATTCCGAATATATCCACATTTCTGATTGCTACAAGGCAGTACTATAAAGGGAGAAGTGAAACAACTCCCACTTGCTGGGAAGAAATGCCCTTGTTTCCAGCTGCAAAACCCTCTCTGTGGGGAAGCACACTGAAGTCGCTAAGGAACAGGCCACCCCTCTTGGAAAGAGTGGAGGTCATCATTTTTCACCTATTAGAGAAAAAAACATAATCTGAATACATTTATGTAGGGCTATTACCCAGAATATTTACAGGGTTTCTTCGTGCTAAGGTATTTTATGATGCTCAGAGGAACAAGATGGAAAAAAACACACCATTATTCTCCACGAACGGCTGCCTTCCTAGTAACTGCACCCACGGTGGCAAATACTGCAAATTAACCCGTGCCTCGGTGGTGTACGAAGCTTCCCACAAGCAGGTGAAGATGAAGTGCTAAGGGTGGCTCAGACAGGCAACGCTGCATCGAGCTGTTTTTACTCTAAATAAAAACCATGTTCCACGGGGCCTTCACGGTGCTACCCCAGAACACAGGCACAATTTAATGCCTCACTCTGAGGAAGGAAGAGCAGGGAAGTCTCCTCTAGTGACTCTTAGATTAGAGGCTCCCCAAATGAGGAGGGGGATGGGGGCCCACCCAAGCTCTAGCGAGGCTACAAACAGCACGCAGAACATTCCACTGCCATTACTTTCCATCTTCAAAAGATTATATATCATCTTAAAGAAAATTCAAAGTTAAGTTGGCTTCCTCAGCTGCTGCGGCAGAAAGCAAAGCAGTGCTGCATACAAAGTTAAACCACCTCCCAGGGCTCTGGCCTCCTGCAACTCTTATTCTAAGGCAGCTTCCCCATCTATCTTGTTCCACGGTTATATCCCAGGTACCCAAAAAGGCTCTGGCCTTAAGGCTTACCTGTTGCAAATGATAGTCGACCAACTCGGCTGCAAATGGGGCTTGTTATGATGCCGGAAATAAAGGTGAGGCTGCCACCCTCTTCGCCAAGCCAGTGAGCACAAGTGTCTGGAGTAACTGCCCCCTACGCCTCTCCAGTTGGGAGCGTTGGGGACAGTAAGTGAGTACTAGTCACTGGAAGCCAGCTCTGAGAGGCAGGTGCTGTGGCTGCCAGAGCTGAGCACAAGCCTAACAGCCTTTGCAACCTCCTCTTCTCCCCGACATCCACTTCGCCTCTACAGGCAGCTGCAGCCCATTTTGCCAGATGCTTTCAACGGGCCGGATCCTCCCACTCTCAGAAATGATCAGGTTCTATCATTTGACATTGCATGAGGAGAGCTAAATTAGCCATGAAAACAAAACTGCTCTAACAAAATAAAAAGTACTAAAACCAGATACTACCTATGCATG
Source organism: Pongo pygmaeus (assembly GCF_028885625.2). Classification (NCBI taxonomy): domain Eukaryota; kingdom Metazoa; phylum Chordata; class Mammalia; order Primates; family Hominidae; genus Pongo; species Pongo pygmaeus. The sequence continues at coordinate 36,906,915 of NC_072385.2, read as the reverse complement.
GAGTTCAAGAGTGAAAGGATGAAAACATAAGACACTTCACACAGCCAGCATTCCTCAAGTGAGATTTTGTGTAGAATTTAAAGTAACTTTAATACTTAAAAAAAGAGTGTTCATTATATAGACTGTTTCTTCTCAAGTCCTCAAATGGCCATCAACCCAACTCTGACACCTGCTGTGGAGAGAGTGGAACTAGTTTTAGGGAGATTTTTGGTGGCAGAGACAGAAGGCAGATCACTAATCCCCATGGGCTGGTGGAAGCCATCAGCAGGATGTGCCTGATAATCCATCCATCTACACCAGAAGGAAGGGCCACCCTGAGTCCCTGGGCCTGGCCACCCCACCTGCCTACAGCCAGACCAGGAGGGTTGTCCTCTTACTCCTACAAAGAGAGGGGAAAGAGATGATCGGTGATAGGCTCCCACTCTCGCAGAAGCCCAAAAGCAACTTCCCACAGTCACAGCAAGAACAGAGTAAGGAAGGAATGGACCTCAAACCTGGGAAACCAGGTCTTTGTCTTGGAGCTCCTCCCTCAGCTTGAGGGACCTGATGGGCCTCAGGTTTTCAGGTAATTTGGACATTCTCAACTTCATAGTCAAGAAACTGACAGCTGTATGTACCTATTTCAGTTAAAAGCATTTACGGCAAGAAATAAAGAGGGAAGAATACATATGCACATATACCAGTTCATTCAGCAAATGCCTAATGAGCCCCACTACGTGGCCAGAGTCCTTATCACAAACTCATTCCAACTGGAGAAACAGACATGTCTACAAATTATCGCACTGCAGAGAGGTGACAGCTCTGTCACAAACAACATAAACTGCAGGATTATCACTTGCCAAGCCACAGGCTCTGTACTTTTCATGCACTGCTCTTTATTATAAACCTAACAACTATCTTACAAGACTGCTATTGTCCCCATTTTTCAGATAATAAAACTGACGCACAAAGACCTTTGCCAGCCCAAAGTCACACTATGGCAATGGCAGGTCATGATTCATGCCAGCAAACCAGATCTTAACTGCTAGGCTGTACTGCCTTCCAGGAATGAGTGCAGAAATATTAAGAAACAGACGTACATGGACTAGAAGGCCAAGGAGGGTCACTAGTTCTGGCTGAAGGCTTCAAAAGGGAGACTGCATTTAGTCAAGTCTTGCAGTGTGGGAAGGGATGAGTGGTGGAGGTGGAGGCAGAGATGGGAGAAGGCTGCCCCTGTGTCAGCAACAGGATCTGCAAAGGCACAGAGGTGTAAAAGTGCACGGCTCCCTTGGGAATAGCTAGGGTAATCATGTTCATAAAATTCACAAGGGCTGAATGGTAGAAGGTGGAGCAAAGATCAGATTTTAAAGGTGCTTTGACAACACGAAGGCACCTCCAGGAAATAGGAAGCTAATGGTTTATAAGAAGAGAAGTAAAACAATTAGATCTGTATCTCTGAAAGCCAACCCCACTAGCAATGGAATAGGTGGGTGGGAGGGAGAAAAATCTGGAAGCAAGAAGACAGGAAGACCATGACCAGGTGAGAGACAAAATCTAGATTTGGGCAATGAGAAAAAGAGAGGGTCAGTTACTCAAGGCTGGTTGACTGTGGTAGTCCATTTGGCTGGCTGTAGCAAAATACCACAGAATGGTGGCTTATAAACAAAAGAGGTTATTTCCCACAGTTCTGGAAGCCGGAAGTCCAAGATCAAGATACCAGGAAATTCAGTGTCTGGTAAGGGCCTCCTTCCTGGTTCCTACACGGCAGCTTCTTGCTGTGTCCTCACATGCTGAAGGGGTGAGGGGGCCCTCTGGGGTGTCTTCCATAAGGAAATTAATCCCATTTGCAAGCGCTCCCCTCTTACGACCTAATCACCTCCCAAAGGCTCCCCTCTTACGACCTAATCACCTCCCAAGGGCCCCACCTCCAAATACCATCACCTTGGGGGGTAGGATCTCAACATATGAGGGACACATTCAGACCACATCAGTGACCAGAGGCTCTGATTGGTGACTGATGTTTCAGCATAATTACAGACAGCACCCCTCCCACTCTCAATAGTGCCCAGGTATAAATGACAAAAACGTGGTTATCACTTTATTCAACATCTATATGGATGTGACACAGGACATGAGCGAGAAGCAGGATCTGAGGATGAACATTAGAATTTTAACCCAGATACCAAATGAAAATGAGAGAGCCAGAAAGAGAGAGAGTATGTGTGTGTGTCCTTTAGATGAATGTGTGTGTGTGTGTGTGTGTGTGTGTGTGTATATATATATATATATCTCCCATATTATGGAAATAAATGTGACAGACATCTAAATATTTATGACTATCAGGTCCCAACTTAATCTAGATGCTGAGAAGCAATGGTTTTATTAATAGAAATTTCACTTTAAAAACCTTCCAAATATTCTACAATAAATATTTATTATTCTTGATTAATCTTGCAACCGGAAATTTTAAAACAAAGGAAATATGCTTCATTTCTAGTGCATCTAAAATATGCTCAGTTAAAATAATGCCATTGAATAAGGTAAAGGCAAAACTGGAAAAACGGAAATTAGAGTAGTTTATGAAAAGAGTAGAATTGAATTAAATAACCCAAGAAAGCACAAACAGGAGGTCTTGAGAATTCACTGCGCTGTGAAGTATGTGGATATGTACACGCTACCCCGACGGAGAGGGTGAAGGGGGTCTCGCAGGCTATGGCATTCAGGCTGTTTTCCCCATATCAGTTCCTCCTTCCTATAACTAAGGGAATTAATCCATCATGAACATGAGGACTCTACAAAGCTACATTTCTGCTAGGGAATTACTATGTATATGCATGTGAGTGTGCGTTTTAAATCATGGTCTGACCAAGAGGCTCAATTCAAAAGCTGATTAGTGGGGAAAAAAAAAATCAAAGCTCTTTCCTCCTCTCTGCCACCTGCATACGTCCCGTGGGCGGAGAACAAGCTCTCTTTTCCATCTGCCCACAAGGCCAAGTGTAAAGCACAAAGAATGGGCAGTCCTTTTCAGGTCTCCAGCCAGGAGGCTGCACCCAGCTCCAGGAAGCCAAGTTCAGCTGGACGCAGCCACCCACTACTTGGTAGGTGGCAGAGATACAGCTATATTCAGACAGATCGAAGGTCTATATATAACAGTCACATGGCAATCAACTTAAAGTATCCCCTTTAGTTAATTAAAAAAGAATTAAAAAAGATTAAAAGCCTTGAGTCTAGGTGTTTTCTGTTGTCTTCAAGAGTGATTCTTTTTTTCTTTTTTTTTTTTTTTAAGACAGAGTCTTGCCCTGTTGCCCAGGCTGGAGTGCAGTGGCACAATCTCGGCTCACTGCAACCTCTGTCTCCCAGGTTCAAGTGATTCTCATGCCTCAGCCTCCAGAGTAGCTAGGACTACAGGCATGTGCCACCATGCCCAGTTAATTTTTGTATTTTTAGTAGAGACAGGGTTTCACCATGTTGGCCAGGCTGGCCAAAAACTCATGACCTCAAGTGATCCACCTGCCTCAGCCTCTCAAAGTGCTGGGACTACAGGTGTGAGCCACTGTGCCCAGCCTTATGATGGATTATTAATGAAAATTATTCTCAATTATTTCCCTTTTAATATTTAAATATTGAATTTCCAAGTTTAAAAAAGATATTCTTAAAGCATATTCTTAAAGCTCTTGAAAAGAAAAAATAACCATTATCTCAATTAGCCTGGTATAGTGGTGTGTGCCTATAGTCCTAGCTACTTGGGAAGCTGAGGCAGGAGGATCACTGGAACCCAGAAGTTTGAGGCTGCAGCGAGCTATGATCACACCACCGCACTCCAGCCTGGGCAAGAGAGTGAGATCCTATCTCTACAAAAATAATAAGAAATGAAAGAAGATAAAAATAACCATTATCTCAATTGATACACATAACCAGTGCAGTAACAAGGGCTTGATTTCCCAGCCTAAGGAGAAACGTGCAGAAACTCCAGCTAATAGGGGCACCTTTGGTTCACGCAGCCACCAGCATCCTGCATTACTCTGAGAGAGTTCACTCTGCAGGCAAATCCCCATGGAGACGCTGCCCAGAACCAAGTGCTTCTTCCCTCTGCCATCACCGCCCTTCCCTGGTCCCCGTGCACACGGTCTTAAGGGCAGGTGTGTTCTTACACACCACCACTTCCCACGCCACAGAGGATGGTCAGCAGATGTGGTCAGAGTGGGCAGCTGACCAAACTGGGCCAAAGCAGCTCTTTCCTGAAGGCTAGAACACAGAACAGATCCTGAAGCTCCAGCCTCTGCTGGAGACACATGCCTCCAGGATGTTGGCAAAGGTCACCACACATGTGCTGGGATAGGGACGGCCAGTCTGTAATGTGCAGAGGGATAGAGCTGAGAGGCAGGGGCTTTCTAGGTCCCCAATCCCCTTCTAAGCCCGGGACCCAGTCCCAGAGGCCTGCCAACATCTCCTTCACAAGACATCTTGTCCTTAGGACAAATTTCTCTCACTTCACAGAGCTCAATGGGGTTTCTTTTACTGCCACTTTGGCAGCTCCTCCAAGCACAGCTGAAGAAGGTGAGGAGAAAAGGCAGGTGCAAATAAGGGAGCTAGGAGAGACTCACAACGTCCAGGTCTCAAACAAAAGAACTTTCCACAACAAGAAGACAGGCAAAGGCTGAACAGCTAGGCGAAACCAAGGTGCTGCTGCTGGAATCCTGTGAGCCGTCACCCCAGTACCCGTCCTCTCTTCAATACGAGCACAGAACTGCAAAGGGAGCTCTGCATTTTCAAGATGCACATGTTTGTTTCCTGCTTGACAGGAGCAAACAGTTCCTACCAGGGCTTCAAGTGGTCTGCCCTTCCACCCACAACATAGGCACCAGAGAACCACCGTGTCCACAGTGGCCCTAAACACAGGACCTTGATAGGAATTGTGCACATTGGTGTCCACAGACTACTACCCGGAGAACAGCTGCAACTGAGTCATTTATAGTCATTTCCACTGGCCAAAGCAGGTCATGTTAATTTTTTTCATTTGTTTTGTTTTTCCATTTTGGTGTGTGGGTATGATCTGCATGATTATCAATACCCCATTTCCATTGATCCATACAGAAAATGCACAGCACCTACCACTCTCCACCCACGCCGTGCCAGGTGGTGAGCACTGGGTCATTTCATTCCACCCACACTCTCAGGAGTCTGTGTGCAAGATGTGGCCTCCTGGTGTGAGGACTGCCCCAGCCCTCCTCTGTACCTGAAAGCTACACTTGCCAGCTGGATTCTGGTTAAGTTCTGTCAAAGACACAACCAGATGCAACATTAAAAGGCAGGAGGAAGGGCAAAGCGTTGCCCCCCGCAACACCCCTGCTCGTGGCTATGGGGACAGCAGGTTCCTAAAGCAGCAGCGACAAGAGTAGAAGGTTCCAGCTGCATCGGTGGAGTGCCCAGTGACAGCCGCAGGGCCGTGGGCTCAGAATTCCTGCTCGGCGGCAGCAGCAGTGAGGAGAGCACCTGCTCTCAGGCTCTGGGAACTCTCAAGGCCTCATTTTGCCCTTCAGACCTAGGGACGGCAGCAGCTTTCTTAGTCTCTGATCTCTGGGGAAGACGCCTTTGGCTGTCCAGCCCTTCACACTCTTGTGAAGCCACTCCCCATACTAGATTCTGCCTATATGAAACCCCTAGGAGGTTTCCATTTACTGACAGAGGCTCCAAGGGGCCAGGAAGAATCCCAAGGCCAGAGTAGAGCAGAGATTATCTGAAAAGTGAGGTCAGCAGTAGTGACTACCAGAAAGAAACCAGAGGGCTATGGTACCCTCAAATAGTCACGTGTGGTCCGACTGCTAAAGATCCCTGCAGCCAGGAGCCGGGAGCCCAGAGCCCGGAGCCTGGACTGAGTCCAGCCCTGCTAGGATGGCTGAGCTAAAACCAGAGAGGCCGGCTGGAGGAGGAAGGTGGCTTGCTAGCTGGCATCATCTGCTCACCAGCTAACCCTAAAAGAAAATCCACAAGTTCATTTTTCTGATCATGCTCAAAATGTCATAGAGGTCCCCTGCCAGGCCAGGGGACAACCCAAGGCCGTCAGCATGCAGGAGCCCTCCACGGGTGGGTAGGCCAGCAGATGGCATGGCACAGGAAGCAGCCCCCAACCACAGCTGGGTGACTGTACACCCTGGAGGGCGGCCACCCTGTCCCAGTCAAATGGGCCCACCTGGCATATGCACAGTGACAGAGGTTCTGAACTCCCTCCCCCAAACCTGCTTTGGCTGCTTCCAGAAGATGTTGAAATGTTAAGATATTTGCAGGACTTATAGAAATAAAGGGCAAAAGTTAACAAACTGAGTGTTACAGAAAATCCAGGAAGTACGGTTTCTGTCGCTGGGACGGAAGTTGGGGTGTCCCCACCCAGGACACTGTAGCAATGTACAGGAAATGGGAGTGAATGGCAGGGCAGAGCACTGAGATTCCTAGGGGAGGTCCCCAGCCAGGCATGGCCTGCTCCGCACCCACACCCCCAGAGGTGGCCTGCAGTAAGGGACATGCTCCAGGCCACACCAAATTGGGCCAAACCAAAATACAAGGGGGACATTTTTTCAAATTATTTCCCAGGTGGAAGTCATTAACTCCCTAAGCAACTGACGGTCAACAATTATCCCTCGCACTGTTTTTTTGTTGGTGGTGGTGCTTTGTTTTGGTTTTGGTAACCACAAAATCAAAAAGGAACTTTTTGATGACCAGCTATTCCAAGTTTCTCATTTACAGATGAGAAAATAATGAGCCTGATTAGTGCACAAAAACACAAATACACATTAAAAGAATCCAAGTGAATCAAGGTAGCTCCCAAGCTCACCACACCAGGAGGTGTGGTGCTCCCAGTGATGCCAGCCAGGCTCCCAGGGCAGGAAGGAAAAACAAACAAACAAAAAGAAAGCTAATTTTCAAACAGTTGTAATTAGCTGATTATTCTTCACTTGAAAGGCTGCATGAAACAAACAGCTCCTTTGTCTACAGCAGAAGCTGTAGACAATTTAAGTTACGGCATAAATTCATAAATAATGTTTAAAACCCAAAAGGAGATAAGAAAGAACACATCAAGGTGCTACAATGACAACTGAAAAAATAAGCAAGTCAGAGGAAAAATAATTAAGTTCAAACAAAATCAATATGAAGTTAAATTCTAAAAACTAAATTTTGGTTAAAAATAATTATCTATCTACCTGGAATCTGAATAATCTAATAGGGAGCCCAGAGATCAGGGAAGGGAATGAGGTGAGTCAACTACTGATGTCCAGTGACAGGCACATCAGGATTCAGGATTCCTACATTTTGAAATTTTCCATCATGAAAAATTAAAAATCCACAAAGAAACAGGCAAATTCTCATTGATTAGGCACCCACATGCCACACACAGTGCAAATTACTTACAACATGACTAACACGTAAAAACCACCCCTCAACAAATATCACTTATTACTATTTTTTAAAAACTAAAGTTAAGCTAACATCAGATGACAAGGTATTCAGACACCATGGTGTGACTCAATTTCTACATGAATCCATCTGGTAATTATTATTATTATTATATTATTATTATCATTGTAGAGACAGGGCCTTGCTATATAGCCCTGGCTGGCCTCAGGCTCCTGGCCTCAAATGATCCTCCTGCACTGGGATTACAGGCATAAGCCACCGGTGCCTGGACTGGTAATGATTTTAGAAAGCATTTTTTCAGTTGTACATCTATACAGCTCATAAAGCCACATTTCTTTAAACATATAACTCAAAAAGAAAAGTGGCTTTATAGATGATACGCAGTACTCAGTGTCCAATGAATGCTTCACAAAAGTTACAAAATAAACGTGAGTTAAAAATTGAGTGTACTTGTGGAACACAGATTTCGTCATCCAGGCCCCAGACAACTTGACACCTCCTCTCCCTACCGCACCACAGAGTGGACAGGCCCCGATAGCCAGGTCTAGAGTTCATTGCGTGTGTGCCTTCCCCGGCCACATGACCAGACCTGCAGTGGACACCTGCCCAAATTGAGACGATCAAATCTGGCTCTGGGACCCAAATACATTGTTCCAGGGGTTCAGCACACCAGGGCCCAAGGGGTCCATTCACAGCGAGGGCCACCAGATTCTGACCAATACATCAATTTTATTTTTGCCAACACAGAAAATACTGAGCATCTGTCAGACCAGTCAGACCATCATCACACAGCCAAGTTAAGGCTTACTGTAAGGGCTCAGCTACTGTGAGGAGGACTCAGGTACCTAAAACATCTGTTACTAAGATAGCTGGAGGCTGGGCACGCAAGGTGGCTTACACCTGTAATCCCAGCACTTTAGAAGACTGAGGCAGGCGGATAACTTGAGATCAGGAGTTCAAGACCAGCCTGGCCAACATGGTGAAAACCTGTCTCTACTAAAAATACAAAAATTAGCTGGGTGCGGTGGCACGTGCCTGTAGTCCCAGCTACTCTGGAGGCTGAGGCATGAGAATTGCTTGAACCTGGGAGACAGAGGTTGCAGTGAGCCAAGAGCCAAGATTGTGCCACTGCACTCCAGCCTGGGCAACAGGGCGAAACTCCATCTCAAAAAAAAAAGATAGCTGGAAAAATCCACATCTTCCACATGAGGACTTCTAGATGCACACTTCATTTTGGTACCTCTGACATCTTTCTTATAAATGGAGGCTTTTGTCTTGTTTAAGGCAAATAAAAACAGTTAAAGAAAAGACTGCTGGACTACCCAAAAGACTGCATAAGAGCAAAAGACAACAGTCCACACCACTACTGATTCTCCAGGCAGCCTGCCAGACACGAGCTCAGGGGAGCAGGCACTCGGGTGCTCCTTTTCCACCGCAGGATCGCCAGGGCCTGAAATAGCACCTGGCTCAGAGTAGGCGCTCAAATAGTTGTTGAGTGGGTGACTGCTGCTTCAAGTCTTCCAAAGAAAAAATATCCATACACCAGGATGCTCTAGCATTTAAGTAATGAACCATAGTGTCAAAGGGATACTATGGTATTGGGTGCTGACAGAGAACTGGGGAAGGGGGAGGAAAGACATTAAGTATGAAGCACAGATGCCAGACACCATGGGGTCTTTCTACTGACACTGAAGTTACCTGCCCAGCAGGTTCCAGGTGCAGTGGCGATGGCCCTGAGCTGAGCATGTGGGAAAGAAGGAGGCATTCCAGGGATGAAAAACCAGCATAAGCAAAGGTGCATGGACTGATGGAGACCAGCACATGTACCAGACAGCAAGAAGACAGGTCTGCCTCAAGCAGGTGGCTGGAAAGGAGAGAGACAAGGGGCACTAAGCCAGTGTTAGAGGATTTGAGAAACAACTGCAATTGCTGATGTTGGTTTGTTAAAGAAAAATGTCCTTGGCACTCACTGGCAAAAAGGTGAGTGATGGCCAGATGGCGGGTGGCTCATGCCTGTAATTCCAACACTTTGGGAGGCTGAGACAGGTGGATGGCTTGAGGCCAGGAGTTTCAGACCAGCCTGGATAACACAGTGAGGGCCTGTCTCTACAGAAAAATTAAAAAAAAAAAAAAATTAGCTGAGTGGGGTGGCACACACCTGTAGTCCCAGCTACTAAGGAGGCAGAGGCAGGAGGATGGCTTGAATCCAGGAGTTCAAGGCATCAGTGAGCCATGATCACACCACTGCACTCCAGCCTGGGCAACAAAGCAAGACCATCTCAAAAAAAAAAAAAAATGTGGACACGTGGGATGATGTGGGAGATGGCCAGGAACACACTGTGAAGGAAGGACCAGGAGACCTAGATGCAGGGCGAGGACAGGGAGGACTCTGGCTCCCAGATGAAAGGAAGCTGCACTCACTGTGAAAATGGGAGGGGAGAAGAAGTCAATTCCAGAAAGAAGAGTTTCGGGAAAAAACTCTAGTAGGAGGTCACTAATGCCTCTGAGCTTCCCTGAAGTCAGAAGCACAGTGTTTTTGTCATTGACTTCTTCCCATGTCCTCTGCAATAATGACTGCATGCTGAGCCAACAGTGACAGGCAAGTACTGGCTCAATGTTTAACCCAGCATCAGTAACATGCGGCTGACCCCAGTGCTGCAGAGGGAGGAGGACCAGAGATCCGGCCACTTCTGGAGAAGCGCATCTGTGAGGCTAGATCAGCTATCTAAAAGGCAGGACATCAGGTGGGCTAAAGTGAAACCCAGGGCTATGCCATTCCCTGGGAACAAAGAAGGGAACATTTTCCTTCTTCTAGGTTCTTATCCTGACCAAACACAGGCAAATAAATGGGAAGGATGCTTAGTGCTGTTTATTCCATGGGGCAGAAGGTTCTCCTTTGGGAATAAATAAATAATGAGCTGAGCCTTGAGAAAGTTAAAAATCAACAGTCTAAATAAATCCGTGGTTCTCAAACTCAGGGCCAAAGAGATCAAGAGTTCCCAGGAGGCTCCGAGAGGCTGTTGGGAAGACATCCGTGGAAACTGCTAACACAGCATTCTCAGCCTCTGCAAACGCTACCCCCTCCGCCATCCTTCAGACACTGCCCTCGGCTGAGCCAGGATCGGCAGTTCTACAGGCAGGGTGCAGCTTACAAGCTGAGTTCTCAAAGACTCAGAGCTGAAGAGTTCCTGGACACTTTGACGACAATATCCAATTTTGAAGGGTGTCTGGGAGGGAGTGGAAAATGAGGCCCTGGAACAGCCCTGGGAGGGAGGAAGTCAGTCTGAGGAGGCTTCTGGGAACAGGTGCGGAGAAAAATATAGATCTGAGTGATGGGCAGGCCTCACAAAGGAATGGCAGCTTTCACACCAGAGGGTTTTTACTTCAGACAGAAGAAAACAATGGTTAGAAAAAGCTGCCAGTAGCGGTCAACCCAGGTACGTGCTTTTTCTAGAAAGTTTTATGAACTCAAAGCAAATCTCAATAGCCTCTATTTGAGAAACATCAGCTTTAAAAAAGCTGCCTTCTATTGATAAGAAAAGAACATTACTTTCTACCTAAGTGACATGATTAGAAACAATGGGAAACTTCTTGAAATATTTGTCTAAATTAGGTCTTTTTTTTGAGAGGGAGTTTCGCTCTTGTCGCCCAGGCTGGAGTGCAATGGCCCAATCTCAGCTTACTGCAACCTCCACCTCTCGGGTTCAACTGATTCTCCTGACTCAGCCTCCCAGGTAGCTGGGATTACAGGCGCCCCCACCACGGCCAGCTAATTTTTGTATTTTTAATAGAAACGGGGATTCACCATGTTGGTCAGGCTGCTCTCGAACTCCTGACCTCAGGTGATCCACCTGCCTCGGCCTCCCAAAGTGCTGGGATTACACGCATGAGCCACCCCGCCCAGCCCTCATGTTTTTGTACTAGAAAGTCAGAATGAAAAATGTAAAAGGGGATAGAAATAGTGATATTGGGCTGGGCGCAGTGGCTCATGCCTGTAATCCCAGCATTTTGGGAGGCCGAGGTGGGCGGATCACGAGGTCAGGAGATCAAGACCATCCTGGCTAACACGGTGAAACCCTGTCTCTACTAAAAATACAAAAAATTAGCCGGGCGCCTGTAGTCCCAGCTACTCGGGAGGCTGAGGCAGGAGAATGACGTGAACCCGGGAGGCGGAGCTTGCAGTGAGCTGAGATCGCACCACTGTACTCCAGCCTGGGCGACAGAGCGAGACTCCGTCTCAAAAAAAAAAAAAACACACAAACAAACAAACAAACAAACAAAAAGAAATAGTGATATTAACATCAGAATTGCCAAACACTGAAGATTGAAATGATAAGCAAATTGAAAGGCCAAACTGTTTAATCTAACCCAAAATGACTTCCTGGATCTGAAATACTTTAAAAGGCTAGAAATACATTTTCAGAAGTATTATTTTTCTTGACCTGTTAAAGATCTTTAAGTTTAAAATAATGAAAAATAATTCAGATTACTAAATAGCAATATCCATATCCTAGGCAATATGGCACTCTGTGATTCACACAAGAATCAATCGAATCACCGACCTGATCATTTTACAGATCAGTGGTCTGTTTCTAGGGCATACCTACACACTCTAAAAATGACAGATATTCTATAGCCTTCTACTTCTAAGAAAATGATTTTAAATATGATCAGTTATGTAAACACACATTCACCTACACACAACCTTACAGTAAGTTTCAGGCCTTCTTAGTTGTAAGAAAAGCACTGTACTTTTTAATCAGGACACATAAATCTACCTCTCAGAAAGATCAAAGCCAGAGGCAAACATCATCCTTTAAAAAGATCTCAGCATTAGATAGAGCCACTAAGTTTACCTCTAACTGGAGTCACACTGTAACAGAAATTTCAATCGTGCTCTTAAAGTTCAAAGAATTCTGTAGAAAAGAATTCTGTCCAGAATATTAAAATTTTTTTTGAAGTCTGATTCTTAGAAATTCCTTTAGCAACCACACCCCATTTCCACAGCACCATTCTTTTTATTGTTGCAATATATCATTTTTTTTTACTTATTAGTGCTTTATGTTACATGAAATTAAGTGCAAAAATACTTAAATAATGCTGTGTGCCAGGCACCACTCTCAATGGTTTGACTCACTTTAATCTGCACAATCACCCATTTTCCAGTGAAGGAAATGCAGGCACCAAGGGTAAAGTAGCCAGAGCAAGTCAGACCTCATGGCGGGGCCAAGGCATTCTGGCTCCAAAATCCTGAATCAAAAAGCAGAAGGTCAAAAAATTAAAAACAAAGACACATCACACATGGAAGGAGGAGAGGCCAAAGACTACTCCAAGGGATTAAAATCTGAGTTTTTCTCTGGTTTACCTTCTACACTCATTTTACTGACCACGCCTGACATACTGACACATGCACTCCCTGCCACAGTGGCTCCTGTGGCCGCCTGGCTGTGATGGACAGCGCAACTCCTCAGGGCGGGAGCTGCGTGGACCCCTGGCCCTTCTTGGCCAATCACTCTAATTACCCCCACGGTTTCCTCCAGAGGGCAGTGGGCAGTGCAGTGGGTCACCCACACGTCCCATTTCTTAGAAAACCTGCAGCCATGGATGCCTAACTTCTACTGTGGACTTATTCTTCTGTATGTTATTATAAGTAGAGTCACAATTTTTGTGCTACATTTAAACATTTTGGATCTCTAAGCTTCCTTAGAAATGTTACTATATTTTTCCTACATTTGCTTCCTGAGAAGCAAGAACGGGGGAGCTACCAGCACAGTGAGAGTCATGATTAGTCAGACCCAGGGTAGAAAAGAATGTAAAATAGGCACGCATCAGCTGTTTTACTGAGAGGAGGGCTTTAAATAGGGCGCAGCCAGCTGGGGATGGGGAGGGGAGGGGTGGGGCGGGGCAGCAGGCTGACAGGGCTGCCCTGGTGGATAATAAAAAAGATCTCTGGTCTTGGTCCCTGGTTTCTGGCATGGAGCTCCTAAAGCCTTTGGAATTTACTGAGGAACAAGAGTGCCCTTAGTGATTCATAGAGAGCCCCAGTGCACCACACCTGAGCTTATGCTAATGAGGTGACCAGTGGGGTGGGGGGTTGCCCCTAGATAGCCTGGATGGGAGCTGGTCATTGCCAGAAAGACAAAACGTGTGATTAAAGGGTGGGAACTTTCTGCACCCCCTACACCCCAACCTCTGGGAGGGGTGGGGGCCGGGAGACTGGGCTGCAAAAACTCTTGAAAAATGGGATGTGGGGAGCCTCCACGTGATGAACTCATTGGGATGGTGCGCTAGGAGGTGTCTCCCCCAGGGGGCATGGGGACTCCCACCCCTTGTCCCGTGTGTCGCTTCCTTTGGGCTGTTCCTGAGTTGCATCCTTTAAAACAGGAGTGTCCAATCTTTTGGCTTCCCTGGGCCACACACTGTAAGAATCATCTTGGGCCATACATAAAATACACTAACATTAACTGCAGCTGATGAGAAAAAGAAAATTTCAAAAAAAATCTCATCATGTTTTAAGAAAGTTTAAGTATTTGTGTTGGGCCGTATTCAAAGCCATCCTGGACCGCGGGTTGGACAATCTTGCTTTACAGGAACCACTAACAATAAGCGAAGTGCCTTTCTGAGTTCTGTGAGCTGTCCTGGCAAATTATGGAACCCAAAGTGAGGTCATGGGAACCCCAATTTACAGCCAGTTGACCAGAAGTACAGGTGGCTTAGGACGTGCAACTGGTGTCGGAAATGGGGACGGTCTTGTGGGACTTAGCCCTCAAAACTTGTGAGGCCGGCACGAACCCTGAGAAGCTAGTGTCAGAACTGAACCAAATTAGGGGACACCTAGGTGGTGTCAGAGAATCAGAGACCTGTTTTATAACACAGCCACCGGCCACACATGGCCACTGAGCACTCAAGGGGTGGCGAGTCCAGCTATGTCTTGCTGTGAGGGCAAACACACACTGGACTCTACAGACAGGCAAAGAAAGCAAATGAATGGCATTAGTACTTATTTGAGTATATGTTGAAATATTTTGGTTATGTTGGGCTAAAGAAGACTTAAAATTTGTAAGCTTTTTCATGTGGTTACTGGGAGAGGTGAAGTTACACATCTAGTGCACACTGGCAGCTTATGTTCTATTTCTGCTGGACAGTGCTGCTTGAGATGTCTTCATTTCTGAAAACACATGTACTGATGTCCATTTTTTTGTCTCAAATTTTTCACATGTAGAAAGACAGCAACTACTTAAGGATGAGAGCCAGGGATGTGAGTAATACAGAGGGAAGGAATTAGTATTTATTAAGTGCATATTAAGTGCTGGGAACCACCCAGTATGTCGCACAATTTCATGCTAGCAATCCCCTGAGACAATGGGTATCCTCCTCCTCCTTTCCCAGGTGAGGGCACGGAGACCTCGTGCCAATAAAGGGACAAAGCAGGGACTCCAATGCAGCTCTCCTGATTTCTGTTCCTTGCTGCACACTAGGGGCTACGGTTCTTCTTCTGGAAAAGGCCTGATATTTCAGGCTTTGTGGGCCACATGGTCACAATTCCTCAATTCTGCTGTTGCAACATGGGGCAGCCACAGATGCTGCAGAAATGAATGAGCCCAGCTGGGTTCTAATAAAACTGTATTCACACCCAAACAGGTGAACTGGATTTGACCCATGGGCCACTTCGACAACCTCTACTGTAACCACAAAGAGTAACAGATATTTCTAAATAAATTACTGTATCATCAGTGCACCAGAATGTAACACTTATAAAGAACACCTTTCACAAAATACTAACTAGGTTATTGTGGAAACAAGGGAATAGGGAGGGTCCAATTTTGCAGGTGAACTTCCTGTTAGGCTTCTAAGCTCATATCAGACATCCAAGTAGGCCGTGCAGGCTTCTAAGCTCATATCAGACATCCAAGTAGGCCATGTCACGAGCAGTATTACATTAACAGCAAATTGCATTTGGTTCAATGACATGACATGTATGTGTGACATGAATAACATCACAAGCATATACCTGGGAATATGGAATGGTATCTATGAGATAAACACAGATGGGGGTCCAGGATTCCAGGTCAGAGCCTCCCTGGCTCCAGAGAGATAAGCAGGCACCAGGAATCCGGCACTGGTGTGTGTGGGCCCAACCTGGCTGACCATACGAGTAGGTGTGACACAACTGGGCAGGTGTCCTCAGGTGAGAAGAGTTCCTCCCAAGCGTGTCTCTTCACATCTTCTCTCCACTCCTGAGTTTCACCAACACTGCACAGGCAGCAGGAAGATGGAGCCAGAAGCCTCCAGCCAGTTACTAAACTAATTTGATGGCTTAAACATTAATTCGTAAGTCAAACTAACACTACTCACTACAGATGGAAATAGTTTGGAGGGAACAAAAATCCTGCATGCCCACAAGATGGAGGGATAGCCGAGTAAAGGAAAGGTCTGGGGACAGAGCCAGGGCTGGTTCGATGTTCACCTGCAGACCCCGACCCCGCCAGGATTCTCCCTCACACACCACCCTGAATGGTGACAAGTCAACAAATACAAAGCAGTGGAGAAAAAGAAAACCTAGGCCAGGCACAGTGGCTCAAGTCTGTAATCCCTATATTTTGGGAGGCTGAGGTGGGAGGATCCCTTAAGGCCAAGGGGTCTGAGACCAGCCTAGGCAACACAGTGAGACTCCATCTCTACAACAAAAAATAAAAACTTTACTGGGGGTGGTGTGTGCCTGTAGTCTCAGCTACTCGGGTGACTGAGGTGGGAGGACTGCTTGAGCTCAGGAGGTCGAGGCCACAGTGAGCCATGATGGCGGCACTGCACTTCAGCCTGGGCAACAGAGCAAGACCCATTCCTAAATAAAAGAAGAAAAAGAAAACCTAAAAGAGGTGAGAGAAGGAGAAAGAAATACATCAGGTTCTCCCCACCTTCCAGGCCCTCCCAGAGCCATGCAGAACACAGACTTACCCAGGTGGGGAGGCCCCACATTCCCGGGCTCTCCTGCTACCAGAATGTGCTTCTCAGGCCCCACTTCCCCACTCAGCCTCACCTGTGCCTCCCCTCATTCTTTGTCTCCTTTAACACTCTTGAAGGGAAGAGTATAAAGTGATTTCTACTATCCAGGGTAGCAATTTCAGGGAGTCCTGTTTGGCAGGAAGCAAAGTCTGGACAAGAGTACCAGGAACTGGTCACACCTGTGCAGTGTAAGTGTCACCTGCTGCCATGTAACAAGTCACTGCAAATTCAGCAGCTTACACCCACATATTTATTGTCTCTGTGGGTCTGGAGTTTGGGTGTGGCTTACCTAGACTCTTAATTTTTTATATAATGAAAGACAGCTAATACACATACCTCCACAGACTTACACACACACACACACACACACCCTATTCTAAGCAGTATCTGTGGGAGGCTATCTGCCTGTTACGGGTGTGAAAATCTAAAATATTTGCAACTGTTTCTGAAAATGTCTTTAAGGAACATATTAGTAATTAAAAAAAAAAAAAAACCATTTTCCTCTGTCTCATTTAGCCAGTGACCAAAAATACGATAATCCAGCCCTGTCACTGACATCATGCTCCAAACAAGTCCCCACAGAACAGTCTAACAAAAACTAAACTCACCCTGAAAGGGAAAAGTCATACCATGGCTGAGAATGTTCCATCTGCTGTCAGGGAGTCCCTTCAAAGAACGGACCGCCAGCTCGAAAGGAAAAGCCAAGAACTGGCCGTGGGGTTGGCCTCGGGATGACCATGATGGAGCGCTAAATCCGTGAGGACTACTGGCAGAGTCCCTGAAATTCAAGGGCCGTTTTAGAGTCAGCCTGTTTTAAAGGACACAGTAGTCACAGTATGTACAAATCCTCATCAATTTGTTTTCAAAACAGCAGTGACGCTGTTTTATCATCACTCTGAGACACGGTCCTCTAGAACAGATCAATCCAAAACGCCTTTATGGAGGGACCATTTACACTGACTTGCAAAAGCAGCATTGTTTGGGTGAAATTGATACTTCCACACTACTGAAAACTGGCGTAACCCTTTGGAAGGGCGTTATGGCAAGACGCATCAAGAGCCATAAAGACGTCCATACCATGTAACTCTGCGATCCCTCTCCAAGGAATTTACGCTAAATAAAAATGGTTCCACTGAAGAAGAGAAATATACCCAGAGACATACACAGGCACCTTGTCTACAGCAGCAAAAATTTAGATGTCCAAATCAGCACACTACTTATGCAAGTGTGGCGCTTTCAACTCCATGGGATATCACACAACATGAAAAAAAGGATTTGAAAAACTAGTAAAGTGGAAAAAATATTCAGAGTGAGAAGAATAGAAAATTATACAAAAGTTATAAATACTTACAAGGATGAGCTGCAAATATGAAAAGTTTCTCTTTCAGGATGGTGAGATTACAGGAAGCATCTCACTTTTCAAAAACTAGGCTTAAGAGTCAGTATATTATCTCTATCTTAAAAGGAAATTCACACCAAGAAAAAGCAATGCCAGAAAAATACATCTCAGGAATCTAGGTCTCCATAAAGTAGCTGTGTGTTCAGTTGGCACTTTGAGATCTTTTTACCTGGTACTGCTGAAACCCCACCTGGGAAGACCAGAGCCAAGTGACCAGTATCATTCTGCCTCCTGCTCACCTGTCTCAGTCAGATGAGGCAGGCCATTGGGTTTTGAGGCAGCTTTGTGGCTGAGCCTTGAAGCACAGCAGGCTGCAGGCTCCTGCAGGGATGCAGTCCTAGGAGGGTGGCCGGCAATAAACACGTGGAGCTCAGACAGCCCTGCAGAAGGAAGCATTTCCACTCGAGCTGTGGGGCTAAAATAATAAGAATGTGGGATGTCTGCCCACAGGCTCTCCTTAACCCGCAGGGTGCAGATGCAAAAGGAGCTGAAGGGTCAAGGCTGTGGCCCACATTGAGGATCACTGCACAGGCGTGCAAACAGAATGCACCCACGTGAGAGCTCTGCAAAGTGAAGCTGCCAGGACTAGCACTCAGATAAATTGCTTAGCTTCTCCAACTCAGCTACCTCATCTGTTAAACGGGGCTGAGGGCAACCTCGTGGAGTTGTAGAGAGGACTAAATTAGGCATCACATATGAAATGCTCAGCCACGTTAAGCGCTCAATAAATATCAGCTATTATTATTGCCACATGAATACTTTAAGAATGTACCTTCACGCAGTCCATCATTGTAAGGGAACTTCTAGCAGCTGGTATTTACAGTTCCACATGCAAGAAGGCACAACGAAAGTAACGTCTGAGCCAATTCTTCTTCCAAATTATTTTTTATTTTATAGCGTATTTCTTTAAACACAGAGTCAAAAACTCCAGGGACCATTTTGCCACAACACGCCTGAGAATCAGAAAGTCAAACTTTTTCACACAAGAGATTTAAGTCATTTACACTGTCCTGATACTGGAAGTTATTATAAACCACTAGGTTCCCAATGCACAACCCAACCCCAACCCCACTGCTATAATAGTAAATAATCACAGATCCCAGAACACAATTTTACTTTTTTTTCAACTAATAAATTGAATATTTCCCACTGTGACAACTTAATTAAATAAAATTTATAAAAACAACAACTAGGCTTTTATCCAATTTAAATAAAATTCTTTCTATATTCTCTTTTCAGAACAGGTTTTTATTTTACCCACTTGGGGCGTGTTTTGTCATTACTGCATGACTAGAAAGAGTTCTGTTAGGCAGCAAAATTGAGCTACTTTTCTGCAATGCCTGTGTAGACTGTCTCTGGCCAGCAGCCTCGGTCCCAGCAGCTCGGTCATCAGAGGACACAGTGACACCTGGTTCCTGGCGAGGTCCCGCTCTCCCCTTGGCAGAATGGTGAGGGCTAGGGACTCCTCCTCAGGGTGCTTTTTTTTTTTTTTTTTTGGAGACAGAGTCTTGCTCTGTCGCCCAGGCTGGAGTGTGGTGGCACGTGATCTCGGCTCTCTGCAACCTCTGCCTCCTGGGTTCAAGCAATTCTCCTGACTCAGCCTCCTGAGTAGCTGGGACTACAGGCACGCACCACCACGCCTGGCTAATTCTTTTGTATTCTTTAGTAGAGACGGGGTTTCACTGTGTTGCCCAGGCTGGTTTCGAACTCCTGAGCTCAAGCAATCCGCCCACCTCGGCCTCCCAAAGTGCTAGGATTACAGGCGTGAGCCACTGAGCCTGGCCTCAGGTTGCTTTTAAGTGATTTTCATTTTATGCAACTATATGGAACACAGTTATTAATATATTACTTAAAAACGAACTTGAGACATAGTAATCTACGTATTTCCTTATTAACACGCCAAACGAGAGGGTAGCAGCCGTGCTAATAACAACCATAATTTGAGAGCAATGATAAAAGCAGTCACTCTTTCAACACACCTGCATCACTATTATGTAACAGGAAAATAGTGACCATTTCTCTGATGACTGTAAATGCTATGGGCTGTGCTACCTACATTCACGCAGGAAGGAAATACTGAATTTCAGTGAAAAGCTGATGGAAATAAGGACGTTTTTTCCCACCCCAAAGTTCACAGATATCCTCCACGCACTCACCACCACAGGCCCACGGTTCAGGACACCGTCTTTAGGAAATCACTCAGAACTTCACACTACATCAAGACCCTGGGACATGAGCTTCAGCGAATCTCTAGATTCCAGAGTCCAGACTACAGAAGAGACAGACTGAACCCCTTTCAAAGCAGAGGGCTCTTTTGTTGCTGTGAATCCCAGGAATGCCTGCTGATGTGAGGAGGCAGTCTGACAGCAGGAAGCGCCCGGGCCTGGACCTAGACCCCCCTGGTTTGACGCTCTGCCCATTAGCTGCCTGTTTCCTCGGCAAGCCCTCTTTCAACTTGAGAGCTGATGGAAATCTTTGGGGATCACCTGGTTTAAGCCCACTCTTACGCACAGAAACTGTGCTTCTCACAAGCTTCTTCTAAGGAAAACCCAAGAGCAGTCCATTCCACAAACTCTGTCCTTAATTTTCTAGCAAAACGAAAGTCCTTGTTTTCAGGTAAAGTGATTCATCTACACAAAGCCACCAAAACCCACACTTGCAACTTTAAATTAGTCAAAGCAAAAACTTAGAAAAATGACAAGATATTTTTAAAATGTATCAAAAATCCGCAGGACAAAAGAGAAAACATAAACTGTAACTCAGAGGCAGAGACTGAAAAGAAAATAATGTTCAAAAGGGTCAGTGCACATGTCTGTATTCAGTCTTTTTTGGTCTCACTCTGTCATACAGGCTGGAGTACAGTGGCCTGATCACGGCTCACTGCAGCCTGGACCTTCCAGGCTCAAGTGATCCTCCTGCCTCAGTCTCCTAAGTAGCTGGGACTACAGGCACCAGCCACCATGCCCAGCTCATTTTTTTGTATTTCTTGTAGAGACAGCGTTTCGCCATGTTGCCCAGGCTGGTCTTGAACTCCCGGGCTCAAACAGTCCTCCCACCTGAGCCTCCCAAAGTGCTGGGATTACAGGCATGGCCGCTCTGCCTGGCCCAGTCATTTTTTAATAAACAAAATACATTATTATAAATTATATCCATGTGAATGAATGCAACAGAGTCTCTCTCATCTGTGTATAATGGTTTGGGAAGGGTGGAGCAGGAAGCAGTGTCCCCCCACCTGGCCTTCCACCCAACCCTGGAATCGTCCCATCACTAGGAGGGAGAAGGCAGTGACCAGAAAGAGAAATAGGCAAATGGCCTTAACTCTGACTTTTTCTGTACCCGAGAGAAAGGTGAGCCACTCTTCTCCCTCCCAAAAAAATTCTCTGGAAGTCAGTCAGCCAGGAGTTAAAAGGACCACTTCAAGACCCTCCCCACGCCAGCTTCTGAGCCAACGTCTGCCCCATCCATACCTCCGCTCCCATACACACCTGAACCTCCCAGCACCTGGGTAGGGCACAACCCTGCTGCCCAGCAGAGGCCCAGCAAGGTGGGTGGGCAGGATCACCAGCATGGCCTCATGGCAGACTCTGGCCCCCATCTACGAAAGGAGAATGCCTTCCTCAGACACTGGGTCGGGACCACTTCATGAGCCCAGTCACAGCCCAGGACTTCCTCAGGTGGCACCAGGATGAGGGCCACCCAGATCCCAACCCCAGAGAAACTTCGTCAGGCCACTGCTCTCCCACTTCAACCAGGGAATGTGCCCAAGAGCTAGGGGTGTCCCAAAGCGCAAGGCATGACACATGTAGAAACTATGAAGATTTTTTACTGATTTTTTATTTGCTCAAATCTGAACACAGTCCACGTGGGGTCTCGGTGTCTCTGCCTCTCTCACTCTCACATGTAACAAAACCATTTTCAGAGAAGCCTGGCATCTAGGCACCTCCCTACTCTGGCCCTGACTGGCCTTTCCACAATAGGGTTCTCAGCTGTAACTGGTTTCTCCCTTCACTGGAACTCTGGGCCCACCAAACTAAGGATGAAGTTATCCAGAAAGCAGAGACCCTTGGTTGATACAAAGGGAGCCTCAGATGGAGAGATCCAAGAGGTGGTCAAAACTGTGGGAGCAGTGGTTACACGGGGAGCCTTAGAGCTAGGTGCCACCAGCAGGGAAGAGGTGTGAACGGCAAGGATGGAGGTGAGGGCCTGACTCCTGGCCGGCACACCTGGGGTTCAAGTGCTAATCCACAGCAGAGGTTCTCAACTTTGAATATGCATCAGAATCACCTGGGGAACTCATGCAACAGAAAGAATTCCAGACCAAACTATCCCATGAGGGAAGCCAGGCAGGTCCCTGGAATTTGCATTTCTCCACAGCCCAGGACCACATTCTGGAAACCCCGTGCTGGGGCACCATCCTATCCTATCACCTCCTCCGCAACAGTGCCAAGGGGCTGTCTGTGCCACAGTGCCTTCTATCGCCATTGAAAATCTTGGTCCCTTTTGGGGAATAGATAAATCTCTCAGATAGAATTCTAAATAACTAATGTAAATACAACCCCCACAGGAGGTACAGCTGAACTCCCTCTTCCTTAAATGACTTCCTTCCAAAGACGCAGTATGGAAAGAAGGGAAAAGAGTCACTTGACAGTGGAGTCCCCTGACAAACACTACCTGGGCCAGGTGATCAAGGTCAACATCAAACATCATAAGCCACGCTGATCGCATGGACCCTTGATACAAAATGGCACATTACCTCGGTGGCCTTCCTCCCCAAACCGGTAACTCCACACTAATCATGAAAAAACATCTGACAACTCTCAACTGAGGGACAGTCTACAAAACACCTGAAAAGCAGTTTTGCTCCTCAAAGCTGTCAAGTCATTAAAAACAAGGCGAGTCTAAGAAACTGTCCCAGATCAGAGGCGCTACGGAGACTAAAGGAAACGTGCCCTGGATGGGATCCTGGGACAGAAAAAGGATGTCAGGGCAAATAAACTATGGACTTAACAATAATGTACCAATACTGGTTCATTAGATGTAACCAATGTACTATAGTAACATAAGATGCGAATCACAGGGGAAAGTAGACACAGTTTATATCAGAATTCTCTGTATTATCTTTGAAACTTTTTCTGTAAATTTAAAATCTATTCTAAAATTAAGCGCTTACTTAAAAAATATATACCATATGTTTTTATGTGTAATATTATATAAAAGCCTGTATGCATAGGGTAACATGGTTGACTTTCAACAATAACAAATTACACTTTGGAAAAGTTAAAACACTGTGCTCAACAAAAGGAGATAAATACCCCTACTGATCAGCTTAATACATGAACTTGAGGGTATTACATGGTTGAAATGCAATACAATTTTCTGCTTTCTCCAGAGAACATACTATGTGTACTTGAATATGTAAAATGATATACTGCATGTGTTTATAAACAAACAATCTTGCTCCTTTGAATGAGACCAAATAAGGACTTAACACGTGATTCTCTCCTTCTGAAGGCCCAAGAACCAGGAATCTAGGTATTCGATCAACCTTTAAAATTGTATCAAACTCAGATCTTAAATTATCATTATTTGCAAATTAAGTTCATTCAAAACACTAAGCATTAATTATAGTCTATCACTAATTAACTATAGTAAATCACCAAAACCATTTTACTTTAATCCACGTCACCAAAAGCTAAGAGAAATGTCTGCTGGTTCAGTGTCAAATAGAGGACGAATCACTAATTATGATTTTACTAGTTTTGAATGCTAGCATTAATTTAGTTTCAGATGTTAAACAGAGCTTAAATGTAAATCCTGAAATCAGTTCCAACCTTTGGAAAATAGTTTTGTAACAACTTACTGTCAGAGCAGTACAGTAATCTGGGTACTGGGCAGAAGTACCAGTCTTGACTACTGTGTAGAAGTCAAGAATTTGAAACACTGCATTTAAAAAATACAAAAACGGGACGGGCTCAGTGGCTCACACCTGTAATCCCAGCACTTTGGGAGGCTGAGGTGGGCGGATCACAGGGTCAGGAGTTCAAGACCAGCCTGGCCAATATGGTGAAACCCCGTCTCTACTAAAAATACAAAAATTAGCCAGGCATGGTGGTGTGCACCTGTAGTCCCAGCTACTCGAGAGGCTGAGGCAGAAGAACTGCTTGAACCCAGGAGGCAGAGGTTGCAGTGAGCCGAGATCATGCCACTGCACTCCAGCGTGGGTGACAGAGCAAGACTCTGTCTCAAAAAAAAAAAAAAAAAAAAATACAAAATACAATACAAAAAAAAAAAAATACAAAAACAAACATCTACAATGAAGTAAGAAATAAACTACATTTCCAAACACAGTTCAAATGAAACCATCACTAGGATAAAAAAACAAACCTGTAAAATGTGTGCACAGGATTGATTTGTAATATTCATTACTAATCCAAGAGAAGTAATGTGATTAAATTACTTACATCTCTATATTAAATGTGATGGCATAATGCCTTTATGCCATTATCAATTTTAAACAAAATAAGGAAGTATTAGTGTGCTACCTGACACCTGCATTCCACTCAAAGCGCCAAGTAGTTTAACTCATTTTTAAGAGATAAAGCTCTCAAGCAATAAACATGTAAGTAGAGTTCACATTATCTGAAAATTGACCCACAAATCATGTGTTCATCCTAAGCAAACTAACTAAGCTTCATCCAGGCCCTGGAATAATAACACCCATCCTGGCATGAGAGAATAGATGTGCTTCACCCCAGCTGTGGTGGAGACCGGGCTTACAACTGGCATGTGGAATGTCTCAGCTCAGGTGACCATTCCAGTACCTGGGAGTTGCCTGCGCAGTGCAGAGCTTCTGAGGATCTTGAAGAAAATATTATCCTCCGGAATGCTTCAAATGAATTCTGCCTGGCCTTGAGGGCTGGGTTAGAGGTTAGAGGGGGACTTCCCATATGTGCTTCCCCCACCTAGAGATGGCAAAAGTTATTTTCCATACTTGTTAATTAAGATTACAGTGGATTGTGAGCTTGTAAGATCTCCACATTGGTTTACAGGCTCCCCAAGGGCCGGTGTTTGTCTGGTTTGCTGTGGTTTTCTCACGGCACCCAGCACAGTGCCTGGCCCATGGCTGGTCCTATGTAGGTATGAACTGCGGGTACACAACTGAGTGAAAACACAACCAGGAGAACAGTCTGACCTGTCGGTGGCAGGATCAACAATGCAGCCTTTCTACATCTCTGCACCCATATACTTCCAGCCCTCCTAACCAGACTCAGAGAAAAGCAACAGCAACATCAATTTACACATAGATCAGTTCATCCCATGCCACTTTGAAGAAAAAAAATTCCCTAATAATCAAGGACCTGTCCCATCTCAATTTTAACACGGGGAAAGTTAGGGCTATAAAAGGTTGTGAAAGTACATTACAGGCAACCCCTAGTTTCACAGAAGACAAAACAGAGGTCAGGAGAGTTTAAAACTTTGCTATGCAATTTTAGCCAAATTAGTAGCAAAGGAAAAGGAGACTCTTCATCTCTATCCCTCATATGAATCAAGATTGTTGAAGTTCAGATTTACGTGAGCCATTAATAAAGTTCAGAGTGGGGCCGGGCGCAGTGGCTCACGCTTGTAATCCCAGCACTTCGGGAGGCCGAGGCAGGCAGATCACCTGAGGTCAGGAATTCAACACCAGCCTGACCAACATGAAGAAACCCCATCTCTACTAAAAATACAAAATTCGCCAGGCATGGTGGTGTACGCCTGTAATCCCAGCTATTTGGGAGGCTGAGGCAGAAGAATCACTTGAACCTGGGAGGTGGAGGTTGCGATGAGCTGAGGTCGTGCCATTGCACTCCAGCCTGGGTGACAAGAGCGAAACTCCATCTCAAAAAATAAAAAGTAAAGTTTAGAACGATACTGTTTGAATCCAGCTCCCATTGTAATGGAAAGCCAAGCAGTCACTGCATGAAGGCAAATGTTTTGAGGGAGGAGGGGACTTCAATAACATCAATACAAAGCTGGAATGAAGTCCAGGGCCTGCTGCTCTGGAGCTGGGCCATCCCACATGCCACACTGCTTGGGCCTGACGTTTCCCCATGGCCACTCACCACAGGACCCCAGTGGGCCAGTCACTGTGCCCTGGTGAGGGACCCACACTTTCCTCATCTAAAAAAGGGATAATTAACAACACTGGCCTCCCTCTACCTGACAAAGTTAGAATCAAATGATATAAAGTGTGCCAAGTAATAAAGAGAAACACACATACAAAGTGTGCAAGTAATAAAGAGAAACACACATTGTTCCAAAGTTGCAACTTCAGAACTTTCCAGCCTGTCCAAAGAATTACTATTAATTTCTCACAGGTCTTTCTCAGTCCACATGAGATGGGATGAATGAAGAAAGGAAAAGATTGATTGTACTTTTAACTATCTCCACCAAGGAAAGCTCAAAATTTTGCAAAGTGATGATTTCGTGTTTATCCTAGAAACAGCACAGGAAGAGAGGGGTAAGAAACAACAAAGTCAAAAGGAAGAACAATGGAACAGGAAATAATTTATACAAAGCAGACAGTGAGAAGGCCAAGGGAACTTCTCACTGACAGCTCTCTTCATCTCTAGGCTGATCCTACTTGATCAAGTAAGGGCCTATTTTAAAGAAAAGAAGTACCTTCAGACAGCAACATCACATGCTAGGCCAGGTAACAGGCAGCTCTGTAGACACTGGGAGTCAGCGACAACAGCCAGATTAGAATTTCCCCTTTCCTTTTCCCTTCGTAAGGTCTAATTTGTGATATTTTTATTCTCTCTCCCCTGAGGAGTTTATTTTAGAACTATACAAAGAAGGAAATTAAACATTCAGAAGCTAACATATGTGACGAGCTCAAAAATTATCAGGCTGAACCTAGAATCCTATGAACCTTAGTAAGAACAAAGACAAATTTTCTTCTGTAGACAATCACCAACATAAGGCTTCTGAGCTAAGAAAACAGATGTCTTTGATTAGGCCAAACTCTGAAAAGCAATTACTTATTAAAAGTAATTGATAAAAGCTCCCTCATTACTTCCACATCAGTGGGCATTCTGAGGGGAATGTACTCTTATCACATCCCAGCCGGATATCAAAATATTTCCCGCAAAATCAGCATTTTGCACGTTTATGGTCCAAATATGTTGAATGAGAAAATAAAAAAGTAACGTATGCCATTACTTTAACACTAATATTATTACAGATAAACAAAAACCATGGCTAAGTCAGTTAACAGTTTTTCCTTTACCTATTTAACTGCATACATGTGTAAATTGTGTTTAGATCTCTACACATGTATTTTTTCACTATGTTTATTAAAATGGAAGAAAAGAAATTGATCTCCAAAGGCAACTGTGTGAAGGAATGCATGTGCCCCTGACTTAAACATTTAAAAAAAGCAGAGCAGCATTCACTTATATCAAGGTTGCTTAAATACTGACATTTTAAGCTAGTTAATTCTTTGTTGTGGAGGCTGTCCTATATACATTGCAGGATATTTAGTAGCATCCCTGGTCTAGCATCCCACTAAATGCCAGTAGCACCCCATAGGCATGACAATTAAAAATATCTCCAGACATTGCCAAATGTCCACATGGGCAAAACTGCCCCAGCTGAGAACCACGAATTTATAGACATGGGTTCGGGTCTCAGTTAAGTCTCTCAAAATACTACCATTTAAAAAGGTATTTGTGTACCCGCACAAGTAAATTGTTTCTACTTCCCAATCTAGGTCTAATAACTAATAAGATCTAAAATGAATGAGAAGCCACAGGTATGAATGTGCAGTGTGTTGAAAACATATTTTCTTCCTTACACATGGAACCCTCACCAACCGCAGGCATTCATGAAAGGAGAACCTACTTCTTATGGAAGACAGAATCGGCTGCACCCACTCGGATGGCTGAGCGATGAGGTGCTGGGCACAATCAAGTTAAGAAGCAACAAATTCAACACTAGACACCTAATCTACAGGTAATCAATCAACTGAACTTTAGTTCTACCCAGCAAAGCTTCAAAATGAAAATCACGACAGCACGGTGTCTGACACCCTCCTCCTTTTTTTAAAAAGATGATAATGCCACCGTTTCTTCATAGTTACCACCGGGTCTTGTCTACTGAACATGTAAAATAGACCTAGTAAGGAAACTACAAAAAGGGAACTGAAGCAAGACAGATGGCTTAATTTAAGGGAAGAGAACCTTCTAAATCCAAGCTAGGAAGCTCCTAAGAAGACAATAACAGAAGCACATAAAAGAAAAGTCATATGAGTGCAGTAACAAAGACAGATGGGAAACACACACACTATTAAGATAAATGGTGTTCAGGGCCGGAGAGACGGGGTGAAGGGAGTCACACACAAAAAAGTGAGGGGAGAACCAGAAGAATGGAAAGAAAGAATGGAAATGGCTGGAAAGAAAAAAACCTGTTTCTATAACCATCTTGCTAGATTCTGCTACCAAAGTTGTTTCACTTTTTTAAAATCATTTGATGAAAATTCACTCTTCACCTATATTAAATTTCCCAAAAACTGTCTCAAAATAACTCCCCGAATCCCCTGTTGTTTCTTGGTCTCTTAAAAATACTCAAGCAGCTTGTGGTTTTTATGTCAATGTCTCCAAGCTGGCTTCCATCATGCAGAGCAGTAAAAAAAAAAAAAAAAAAAAAAAAAAAGTTGTTGGGGGGGCTGTTTTCTTACCAATGCAGCCCCCCGCAACCTCCCACAGACACACACAAACAGGAATACAAGCTTTTAAAGTGATTGTCCTTAAAATGAAGACAGCTGATGAGAGGGAAAGCATGAAAGAGACAGCAACTGCTCTTCTCTCCTGTAGCCAGGCTCATAAGTGACATAATTAAAATATTTGTTGACTTGCAGACATCCTTAAATACTCAACCAAAATTCTTAAGAT
This sequence comes from Pongo pygmaeus, assembly GCF_028885625.2. Taxonomy (NCBI): domain Eukaryota; kingdom Metazoa; phylum Chordata; class Mammalia; order Primates; family Hominidae; genus Pongo; species Pongo pygmaeus. The sequence continues at coordinate 36,878,193 of NC_072385.2, read as the reverse complement.
ATTAAATGGAGACACAACCGTTAAGGAAAATCGAAGGAGACATTGATGGACTTTGTCCTCTAAGATGGGCATGGGCATCTTTGTAGGCATCTCCTTGTGATCTCATCACCTTCTAACTTACTTTTCACTTCCTGGCTGCCCCCACCATTGCTGGGAAATTAAGCATGTTGAAGTAAACAAATCTTTGCCACCACACATCCTGGAACCTACGTATAGAAGTGGCCACGTGAGAGGTAGTGTGACTGCAAATCTAAATCTGTGAGTTGAAAGAAACTGCCCAAATTGCAGCCCCTCCGAAACTTGGAACATGCAAGAGCTTCTCCCAACAGAGACGCCAGACTCACCGTCCTATCTCAGTCCCATCTGCTCCAGGGAGGGCTGCTCAACCCTCTGATGGCCCCAGTGGCCCTCCCAACACAAAAGGGTAGGTTCGAGAAGCTGGCATAGACAACTCACTTGGAAGAGCAGCCAGTGTCAGTTCCCATCAGGACCTGTAGCAGCAGTCTCCCAAGAATCTACATTTGGACTTGACCTGGCCTCTCTCACAACCTCAGAAGCAGATTTCAAAGCCACCTTGGAACTCTTCAAGACTTTCCCAGATGTCATAAAAGCACAAAGGAAAAGGATTTGGTATGTCCTGCTACAAGGTTTTCAGCAAGAACCTACCTGCCTACCTTCACTTCAACAACAGCAACTCATTAAGGAAAAACAGAAGCAGCAAAAATGGCCTTGTGCAAGCTATTCCAACAGCACAGAGGTCCGGGGGCCACTTGGAAGAGTGAGAAGACACACACTCCTGTTTTCTCAGCCCCCAGTGTGGAGGAGACAAGGGTGGGGACCCACCACACACCTACTGATGAAGAGGCACATCACACAGGCATTTACAATGGCACCTGCATGGCCACTTGAGCTAATACACTGTGACTACAACAGAAAATACACCCCCTCATCCAGTGCCACTGCAGTTCCCTCCAGCAGCAGTTCTCCCCAGGGAATGCTGGTGCTTCCTGCAGAATTGGAGACTTGGGCAGGTGGAAGACCACCAGCTTACGGAACATAGCAAGGGGGCTGGGGGAGAGGAGCAGCCAGGCCAATGGTCCTCAGTGATGACCGTCCAAGGCTTCTCCTCCTCCAAGGTACCAGTTATTCGTTATGCCCTTCCAAAGTCCAGGGCCTTCCCCAACCACTTGGCTGATAAGGGGTTCCCAGAATGAACCTGTATGCAAGCTACACTCCCTATCAATGATTTTCCATTAATGTTTCTCAAATCTTACACCATAATAAAAGTTTACAGTTCTGTTTTATGTATTTTCAGATACATCTTAATGCAGGGATGGCGGCTAGCTTGGTCAGAGTCTAGCTGTGGAACCTAAGACATGGCAGCCTCAGTGCCTCCCTTTCCTTAGCCATGAAGATACAAACAGCAAGTACCACACGTTCTGTTGGTGGGGACTCAATGAGTTATTACATGGAAAGTGCTTAGAACAGTGATTACAATGTGTGTGTGTGTGTCTGTGTCCGTGTGGGAGAGAAGTTGATGTTCACTTTAAAAATATATGATTTTAGCTTGTACTTGATATGTATCAGAAATATGAATACTACAGATGACTGGATAAAGAAAATAGACTACTATTCAGCCATAAAAAAAACAATGAAATCGTATCTTTTGCAGCAACACAGATGAAACTGGAGACCATTATCCAGATGGAATCAGAGACTTGAAGGGTGATGGGGTGGGAAGGGGTGGATGATGAGAGATTACTCAATGGGTACAATGTGTGTTATTTGAGTGATGGATACAATAAAGGCCCTGACTTCACCCTTAGGCAATTTATGTAACAAAATGACACCTGTACCCCATCACTGTATACAATGTTGTTTTTTTACCTTTCCTATGGTGCTAAACACATTCTTTAAAAAGAAATGTGTTGAATACTGATATACAAAAATGTTATTTTACACTGGTAACTTCTAGAACTCAAAGCACATTTTAAAATATTTGTAAAATGAACAAGGTATTTTGATGATAGATATTCAGTTTTAACTGAATCTGATTTTAGTGCTCTAAAACATCACGCACTGAGTGCCTGAAGGATGACATTACTCCTCTTATTTAAAAAGGTTACACCTTTCCCAGTAAAGCATAATAATAATTACCATTATAATTATTCTACATTGTTTCCACTTTGTCTCTTTAGCTATCTCAACCTTGGAAAACAGACAGCAAATCATGAAAAGTATATAGACCCACACTCTGCAACAAGGCTGCCTCTAGTCGCGTGTGGCCAAGGCCAGTCAAAACGCAGCGAGAGGGAGCCAAGAGATGCAGTAAATGTATATACTATATGCTCAATTTCAAAGCCCTCCTGCAAATAAAAGAATATGAATTATCTTATTAATTACATTTTATATTGATTACATGTAGAGTTTATATATATTGGGCAAAATAAAATATAGGATAAAAATTAATAACACTTGTTTGGTTTTGCATTTTTAATGTGGCTACCAGAACATTATGATTACATCTGGGGCTTGCATTTGTGGTTCACATTGTATTTCAAGGGGTCAGCACTGCTCCTGACAATCCATCAGTTCAAATGGCATCTGCAGGGAGACAGTCCACATTAAAACACAAATACGCACCATTTTCTGCACTTAGTCTCTCCTCCTCCCATAACAGAGAGCTGGTCCCATGCTCAGTTCCATGCAAAGCTGTAGTGGGGTAGCCCTGCCATTACTGCACAAGAGAACCCTGAACCAGTCCCAATGGAGAGAGTCTTTAAAAACAAACTGATTATAAACTTAGTTTTGTTATCACAATCAGCAAACCATCAGTGGGTGGCCACAGATGACTTGTAGCTCAGCATGTGTGTATATGGGGAAGGGGATATTTAGATGCTGGGAGAAACAGAGAGGCAGCCCAGTCATGCAAGCCCATGACTGCCATGCTGGGGACTTGAGTCACTGGCCCAAGTACGATGGAGAGTCACTGTGTGCAGGTCATGGCCAGACCTGACTGTCAGGGTGCAGTCACCCTGGGGTGGATTGGCAGGAATGGTTAAAAACTGGTTTTGATGTCCAGGGGGAAGAGAAAAAGGACAGCAGGGCTGAGATGTTAGATCTTTTGGAGGTAGAATCAATAGGGGTTGATAACTAGTTGGGAGCTGAGGGAGAAATCAAGGATAACCGAGTGAGTCGGTGATGGGGAATATAACTGAGAAGGCAGGCAGGTTGCAGGAGATGCTGCAAATGGTTTGGGATGATGGAAATTACCACTAAGAACTTGGATAATTCATATGAATGAACGAATGTGAATGAATGAGCAAACAAAGCATGAATGAACATACAGATCTGGAGCTAGAGGGAGGTCAGTCATGCAGGCATTGCCCCCCGCCTTATGTCTGAACAAGGCAAAATGGCCTAGGTCAGAAACATTCCAGCCACGCTCGGGGTGCACCTCACCACCGTCATGCACATTCTGCTAAGGGATGTTTGCTCATGTGGCAAAGACTGCATGATCACAGAGATGGCAGGCTCAGAGGAGACGGCCTCTCCACCCCCGCTGCCATTGGCCCCACCTCTTGCTTTGCTCTCTTCATCCAGGGTTCAGAAAAGACTTTCCTTTGCATATCACTGATATTTTATCATGGTCTCGATCAAAGACAAACCAACCCCCAAATAAGTGTCTACCTACCTAAGTTGAAGAGAAGTTTCCATAAATGAAATCAAGTCAAGATTTTTCTCTCTCTTCAATCACTCTACTTAAAACCTTTCCAGCCTTTGGAAGGCCAGCACCAAGGCTTGTTCCCTGTTATGGGGTGCTACAACCAATATATAAAGAGCTGACGCTCCCCCCTTACTTGTGATTACTCTAACCATCCCTGGTAGGTGTCCCCAAATAAACACAGATCCCAGATCTGGATGATGGGAGCACCAGGTCTTCCTAAAAGCATCAGCCCTGTTGTGGAACCTAGACAGACACACTGGGAGTGGCTGAATTGTCCCCCCTAAATTCATATGGTAAAGCCCTAACCCCTAAGTGACTATATTTGGAGACAGGACACTTCAGGAGGCAATTAAGGTTAAAAAAGGTCATAAGGGTGGGGCCCTAATCCAACAGGACAGATGTCCTTATAAGAGGAAGAAACACCAGACCTCTCGCTCAGTGCATTCACAGAAGGAAGGCTACGTGAGTGAGGACACAAGAAGACAAGCCAGGAAGAGACCCTCACCAGAAACCAGCCCTGCTGGCCCCGGGGTCATGGACTTCCAGCCTCTAGAACTGTGAGAAAATAAACGTCTGCAGCTTCAGCCACCCATTCTGTTGTTGTTGTTGTGTTTGTGTGTGTGTGTGTGTTTGCCTTTGAGACAGGGTCTCACGCTGTCACCCAGGCTGGAGTGCAGTGGTGCGATCTCGGCTCACTGCAACCTCCACCTCCTGGGTTCAAGCAATTCGCATGACTCAGCCTCCCAAGTAGCTGGGATTACAGCCGTGAGCCACTGCGCTGGCCTCTGTGTTTTATTCTCTTAAGGCAGCTGGAGCTGACTAATACACGCACTAAACAGGAATAAGCTCTCTCAACTTGAGGAGGCTTTCCAGGGTAACCCTGGCCCATAACCAGGATGTGGGGACAAGAGAGACTGACATTGCTCCTGCCGGTCTCCCCTCGCACCGCTCAACCTCAGTCAACTCCCACCCAGAATCCGCACCACCAATATCTACACACAGCTGCGACACGGCAAAGGCAGACACCCAAGGACACTATTCCGCAAACTGCCTCACAAAAAAACAACTCTACCCAGCAACACATTGGTGTTCCTCATGTACGGCCTGTGGAAGGACTTAACCCTAAATTCAAGCTCAATCATCCCCAGTCTCCTACCTAGAAATGAGGGCCAGAACCAAGTGTGCCATGTTATTCTGACTATTAAATATGATGGTGTATGTGAAGAGGACTTTGCAAACAATGAATGAGCGTGCATGCATTAGTACATGTCATTCTCTCATCACGGCATTTTAGGTCTTCACTAACAATCGGGCAACATAAGCACCCCAGCTTCCAAAACTGTCTCAAAAGAAGCAACTGCAATACTTAAAATTCTGAGTGCACTTGAAGCTGCTTCTCTTAAAAACATTACAAATACAACAGTAGAAAGAAGGGGTGACACAAATAACTAACTTACCAGGCCAGGATCACAAACGCTCTGCCCAGCGTTTTGAATTCGGGTTGATATGAACAGACTAACCTACAAAAGTAAACCATTCAGCCAGCCCACCAGGTAATGCAGTTGAGTATGGGTTTGGCTTTGTTTGTTGTTGTTTTTAAATGTAGCTTCAGGACTACAAATGACTTACGTGACAGAAAATTTGCCAAATAGAGAGGCCAACAGACCAAATTCTCCCATTGTCTGGACATCCTGAGGTCAAAGCCTTCCACAGTAGACAGAAGTTCTGAGATTTACAAGAATGCTGGAGGTCTCTTACCACTTGAATCTCAGTGGGAGGCTAGAGCCCCAATATTAACAGGCTGGGCACTCATTATTCGCATATTCAATAAGTATTTGTTGCACACCCATTGTGTATAAGTGGCAAGACTAGTCTGCCCTCAAGGGGTTCAGAATCTATTAAAGAAAAGATGAAGGCAAAAAAACCACAGGACAGGGTATGGTGGCTCAATATTCACATATTCAATAAGTATTTGTTGCACACCCATTGTGTATAAGTGGCAAGACCAGTCTGCCCCCAAGGGGTTCAGAATCTAGTAAAAAAAAAGATGAAGGCAAAAAAACCACAGGGCAGGGTATAGTGGCTCAGGCCTGTAATCCCAGTACTTCTGGAGGTCAAGGCAGGAGGCTCACTTGAGCCCAGGAGTTTGAGACCAGCCTTGGCAAAGCAGCAAGACCCTGTCTCTACAAAAAAATAAAATAAAATAAAAAAATTCACTGGGCATGGTGGTGCACACCCGTAGTCCCAGCTACTCGGAGGCTGAGGTGGGAAGATTGCCTGAACCCAGAAGCTCAAGGATGCAGTGAGCTGTGATCATGCTACTGCACTTCCAGCCTGGGTGACAGGGTGAGACCCTGCCTTAAGAAAAAAAAAAAAAAAAAAAACTGTAGGAAAGAATGTCACAGATGACAAATCAGGGACACAAAGAATGTGCTGTGGAGGTTTAAAGATGATGCCATACCCTCTAGTTTGGAGTTGATAAGATGCGGGGAAGAAAAGAAATAAGAGATGACCCTTGGGATGAGTAAGAACTCAGGACACGGAGGGGACTGAGCCAAGGAGCTTAGAGGGAACACAGAGGCTGGTCAGGGACAGTGACACCGTGTGACATCACCATGACACTGCTACCTCAATCAAAATAACTTTCATTTCCACAGTTTCAAGGACTAAGATTCTTGAGGTAGGAATGTATGTGCCAGTGCACGTGTGTGTGGATGTGTGTCACTGGGCAGAGGTAATACTTGCTAATGTTCATTTATCTTTAGAAATAAACATACTTTGGGAAATGTTCAAAGGAAAATGCAGAAAAAGAAAAGTCTAATTTTTTAATTGTGCTACTAAATGGCCTAAAGAAATGCAAAACTATTTTTGCTTTAGCTGCATACTTTTGATAGCCCATTAAAAGGCTGTCATGACCTTCTTCTGAGTTGCCTTAACTCAGGCATGGAACAAGACATATGAAATCACATTTTAGCTTAGGCCTTTTGAAAACGTGCCGTGAAGTAGTTCCGTCACTCGTTTTAGGAAAGAGAAACCATTTGGAAGCGCCACTTGCAATCCCTCTGGATGGGAAAACTAATTTCCTAAGCCTCTGAAGTGAGTTGTGGGGAGTTTCCAGTTTATTTGTGAAAAAAGTTAGCTTACTTGTTTTCCCAAACATCACTCATCATCCTCCCCTGTAGTTCCAGCAAGCAGTTCTGAGCTCTTCAGTCATTAAGCCTCATTTTTAATGTCAGAGAATGATTTCCGCAAGCCCTGTCTCCCCCAGTGCACACGGCAAGCCAGTCTAAGCAGTCAGAAAAATGGGTGTCCCATAGAGCCACGCAGCCTGGTCTATCCAGGGCAAATTAAGCTAGTGCAACGGATCAAGTAAAGGACTCCAGTGCATTCTGCGCCATTCAGGGAGTCTTAGGGTATTTTAAAAGGTTATCCAGTCTGTGCACATGCAAGGAAGATTTCCGGTGTATTTAACATGGATGATAGTGCATTTCTCAAATATAGTACTGTGTACATAAGATCTGCTGTTTGTTGGAAAAGCTAAATAACCCAAAATGTAAATGACAGAGCCTGGGAATATGGCAGGGTCAAACAGAGCAGGGATGAAGAAGATTTAAGTATGCAGCGTGTCCTAAGCAAAACACAAAGCATGAAAACTGAGCACAGCCACCTGCAAGGCACCTTCAGCAAGCCCCACAGTTAACAGGGTCAGTTTCTCCACAAGTGGACAGAGGGGGTTATGCAGCAGCCAACTCTTCCTGATGGCAATTTGTGACCCAATTTCATCCAGTGTTTCATGATCAATCCCCCTGAATGTTTATGAAGCAGGAAAGAAGCTCAGAATCCAGGCGAGGCCGCCGGGACAGGAAGTGGGCCAGGCACCTCCACAGCTTTCTATGCCTAAAGTTCTCCATTTCAGCCTCAAGTAGCCGCCAGAAGACCACTAAGATTCCGCCACCTTCTCCAATCAAAACTACATCTAACCAACCTCCAGGGCAGAATATACTGAGGTAGGATTTTCCCTTGTGTTCACTTCTTCACAAGCAGGGTTAACACTTGCTTCTCAGGAAACCCCTGTTCCAAACATCAAAAAACCTCCATGTCTAGCCCAATCTCCAGGTGAAGTCAATTTCTTCTCCACGTGTCCGATGACTGCCATTCTCTTTACATAAAACTCGCATAGGCTTGAATCCTGTTACTAATTCACCTGCTTATCTATGAAGCTTGGAAAGTGAATTGAGGGAGTGTTCACAAGCACAGTTCCGTTTTGGTAAGTTAAAGCAGCCCAGGTTAATTTCATTTTCAGTCACTTTTGAGACTTGATAACTACATCTAAAACAGAGGCATGAAAAACACCCTGAATCACTTTCATTCCTACACAAAATCCCTTCCGAGAAGCGGGGACTGCGCCTGGGCCAGGAAAGGACTCCCCTACCTGTAGGTCCCAGCAAGCCACGCCCACCGACCTCTCAGGGTTGTTTCTTTCTAGGTCGAGGGATGGAGCTGGCCCGTGCGATATTTTAGGCCCCCTCCTGCCCACACTGGGGCCTGCTCATCCCATTATGCAGATGCAAACTTGGCACAAGCAGCCTTAAACCTGTTGGCAAAATAAACAAAGCCAAATAAAGAGGAATCTGCCAACCTGAATTGTGTGAAGTAGCCAAGGCCGACCCCACGCACGCTCGGCTTTGTCCCTGAAGCTGTTCCAATACTAGTTTAAGTCAGGCGCCTGGGGTCCACCAGCCAATGACCCCTAGCATCCAGCACAGACCTTCACAGAGATCCTTATTGTCTACAAATTAAAGCGTTTTGCAAATTAAACCCCTCCACACAATGCCAAGCTAACTGTGCTCATAAGGCAGTTACCGTCCATGCCTTAAAACTCACACATCAAATTTTTCCAAAAGCACTCGGTGATTAAATCGCCCTGAAAAAAACCAAGAGGGCCGAGCGATTGTGAGAAACTTTGGTTCAGGTGGCTGTTAGAGTCCTGTAAATCTGGGGCAGGGCGCAGAGCCTGAAGCCGGGCACAAAAGCTTCCTTCGCCGAAGCGAGGACCTCCTTTATGCAATGTGACAGCAGCTTTGTGCGCGAACATAAATAGTTGTAATAAACACAGTTAAGTTCTCCCGGCCGATCGCGGCCTCCCCCGTCCCTGCGCCGGGGCCCTGAGATCCGCGGCTATTCTTCCCCGGCACACGCGCCCTGGCGACCCTGGCCACCGCACGGTCCCACGCTAGCCCCGAGCTCCGTGCCGGCCTCCCGCCCGCAGGCCAGGCGCAGCCTGCGCACCCGGGGGTCTCCAGTCCCCGGGCCCCGCAGCCGGGCCCCCTGCCCTGATCCTAGCCCGCGCCCTTGGCTGGCGTCCCCGCCCCTGCGCCGGCCCCCGAAGGTGGGGGTTGGGGATGGGAAGGCGGGCAGGAAGGTGCAGAGCCGGGAGGTGCCCAGCAGTCCGCGGTCGGGGTCGCCCAGGCCGCGGCGGGGCCGAGAGTACCGGTGGGGCGCGAAGGGGACCCGCTCTCCTGGCCCCTTCCTGGGCGCACCCCGGGCCGCGAGCCCCGCCGCGCTCCCAACTCCGCCCAACGGCCCCAAGTTTGTGGCCCCCGCCCCGCGCCTGCCTGGCCGCGCTTACCTCGCAGTGGGCCGCCCGCGGAGCCGGAGGGCAGCGGCGCGGGTCCCGGGGCGGCGGCCGCGCTGCGCCCGCCCAGGCGCCGCTCTTTGTCTGCGCCGCTCCCTCCTCCCGCCGCCGGGCGGACGCTGCCGGCCCGGGCGGACCCTGCCGGCCCCGGCGCCGCGAGCCTCCCCGCCGCCAAGCCCTCCCCTCCGCCCGCCGCCCGCTCGGCCGCGCGGCTCCGGCCTGACGATCCCCGCGGCGGCGGCGGCGGCGGCGGCGGCGACCCTCCCCCGGCGCGCAGCGCCCGCCTCCTCCGCGCTCTTCCTTCTCCTCCCGCGCTCCTCCCCGGCCGCGCCGTGACGCCGCCCAGGGGCCGGCCCAGGCCCGGGCGCGCGGGGCGGGGCGGCGACCCGAGACCCACCTGGGGCGCCCCCCGTCGTCGCCAGGCTCCACGCCCGGGTGCCGGTAAGGGCGCCGGGATAGCGCGGGGCTGCGGGACGCTCCGCTCTGGAGGCGCAGCACGGGCCGGGCGCCGGGGGCAGGAAAGGGTCCCCACGCCCGAAATTGCGCGCGGGCGGTGGGGGGCAGGGTGGGTGGGTGGGGAGGAGAGTGAAAACACAGACGGCAACTTCCAGCCTGGGATGACTGCCGGGTGGGCTTTGCGTCCTCTTTTTTGTTTGTTCGATGTTCTTATCACGAAGCTCTAGTTGCTGGGCAGCCGCCCCCCTCCCGGAAGCATTCCCACGGCACTCAGCTAAGCAGGCCTGTTGTCCATCAGAAAAGTGACTTAAATAAAAATGTCACTTCCTCCCTGTAATTGCTTGTGGGCATTTTTATTTATTTGCCTTGCATCTATTTACTTTCCCAACCAGACACGTTTTTAGTCCATCATCCCTGTCCAAGGCACTTCCTAAAAGAAGAAACTCGACCTCTGTTGCCTCCCAGGCATCCAGGCCAGCCCCAGCCAGTGGAATCCTGGTTGCACACCCCGTGAGGGCAGAACCCGGAGAAGTGCTGCCCGAATGTGCCCCTAGAAGGAGTGTCGCTAATGATGGGACCGTTCAGCTCACCCAGCCTCGAGTTGTGGCTAGCCTATAAACAAACTTGGAAGATTAAAACCCAAGAGCAAGGGGAAAGACACAAGTTTCCCTTTCACAGACACATGCATCCGGATGTCTTTTCTCTTCCCCATATGGTTTCCCAAAGGAAATCCTAATATTCAAATGATTCTGATTTCCTGGCAGGATAGCCTGCATCCATGTTAATGAGATTCTTTCTTAGGCTCCTGGTCTCTGCTTACTATTAAGGCAGTAACAATTTACCCAAGGTTACAAGGCTGTATTATTTGATTCACTCATCTCCTGCTTCCTTCCAGAAGGGAAGTACCCAAGGATAGGTAACTAGAGTCAGCGTAGCTTTGAAGTCAGACAAGTGAGTGTTTGACTGTTGACTTCCTGAACTGTGTAACCTTGCACAGGTGGTCCTCAGCCTTTCTAAAATCTGTCAAATGGGGAGATAATATTTACCTACCTCCTATGTGAAGTACCCTGGCAGTAGGTAGCTCTCAATAGCTCAGTAAGTGGAAGGAGGCACAGTACACTGAGCAGGGATCAGGTACAAGCTCAGGGAATCAGAACAGCCTCATTTTTCCTTGTTTTGACCTTGTGAAAGAAGCTACTTCAGTTCATCCTTTTGTGCAAGCCTTGTGTTACTAATATCTAGCTTTACAATAAGGAAAGAAGAATTCTAGTCATCAGTCTGCCCAATTTTAGATTAATTTACTCAAAATAAGTATAGCAATATTGACCCAGTTTGTAGCTTGTTTGCTTTGTAAACTTTCACTGAATCGCGGTTCTTGCATGCCTCTTCCTTCTCTGATTCTTTAGAAGTCACCGATGTCATTCTCTATCTAAATCCAGTGGCCCTTTATCAATCTTTATCCTGTGGAGTTTTCTGAAATATGTGGCATTTCTGCTATTTCCTGAAACACCATCATCTTTTCATTCATCAAACACAGCCAGTTCTGATTCTCTTACCTTTCTGACCTGCCCATCTGCCTCCTCTAGAGAGTTTGTTGTCTTCCCACCCTGTAAAAGTGATATCCCCAAGGCAGATGGTGGCCCTTTGTTTTTATTCTGATATGCACCTTTTTTTTAAGAGAGAGTTGATTGTTTTTTGTACACTCCCTGTCTAAACCTTCATTGATTAACCCCCAGACCTGTAGCCTTAGAGAGCTCCCCCGCTAATCTGCAGAGCTCCCCAGCTAATCTGCACCCCTTAAACATGGCGCAGCATCTCTTCTAGGTCACCATGTTCAAAGTGAAACTCATCTGCTCCCCAGGCCAGCTCCTCCTCCCATGGTTTCAGGCCTGGCCAAGAGTCTACCAGGCACCTCAGCTCCTGGGAGAAACCCATTGTCATCTTGGCTTTTCCTTCCCTCTCTCCGAGTTCTCCCCAAGAAAAGCCAGGAGAGCGCTAAATGACACCAAGACCCCTTGCAGTCTACCCCCATGGTTCTGAGTCCTGGTGATTCTTAAACATCTTTTCCACTGCACCTTTCTTTCCATTTCCATCACTGGCATCCTAACTTATACATCATTCCTAGCAATAGTTATAATGTACCTTGATTGAATTCTTGATATATATCATCTCTAATCCACACACAATAGTATTATCCCCATTTTACAGATGAAATCACTTGAACGGTGGATCAAAGAACTAGAGTCAGAACTGCATGTACCTGACTCCAAAACTCTTGTTCAATTCCCCACAACTACTGCCTTCCAACTGGTCTCCCATTACTTACTTCTTAAATCCCTCAGATTCACACTGGACATCAATGCCATCCTAACCTTCCTATAAATTGCTTCCATTTGTCCCTGCTTGTGCTCCAGAACTTCTCATGGCTCCCCATTGCCCACCACAGTCTCCTCAAAAGTTATCTGATGACTGAAGACTGAGCATTTTCCCCCAGAGAGGCTGGGGTATTTAGCCCTAAGAGGCCTGTGTTCGTTTCCTGGGGCTGCCTTAACAAATGACTGCAAACTAGGTGACAAAACAGAGGTTATTTTCTCAAAGTTCTGGAGGTCAGAAGTCTGATATCAAGACACCAGCCTCTCTCCAAAGGCTATAGAGGACAATCCTTCCCTGCCTCTTCCAGCTTCTGCTGGCTACAGGGATTCCTTGGCTTGTGGCAGCGTCACTCCCACCTCTGCCTCTCTGTCTTCACACAACCTGGTTCCCTGTGTCCTTTCCCTTCTCTCTTTTTGTAAAGACAAGTATCATTGAATTTAGGGCTCACTCTAATCCAGCATGATGTCATCTCGACATCCTCATCTTACAACATCTGCAAAGACCTTTTTTCCAAATAAGGTCACATTCTCAGCTTCCAGGTGAACATATTTTTTGGGGCCAACATCCAACCCACTGCAAGGCTTAACGCGGGGGAGACATTTCTTTGAAGCTTATGTTTTATCTAAAAATATATAGGTTTTTCTGCATTCTACTCCACTAATGTGTCCACATCTGTTTTACTGTCTTCAATCACAAAGTATTGAAAGCATAAAAAACATGGAGTGGAAGGAAGTGCAGTAAACTTTTGCCTAAAATCACATCAGCATTACACCTTATAATCTCTCTTCCAAAGACCTCTCAAACTTAGCCCTGCCATACAATCTCCTTTTTACCTCTGTCCAGTATAAGCTGTTTGCTTCAGTCACTCAGCTCTGCCCACAGTGCCACATTGAGTCACACTAGTTTCAGCCTTCTGTGGTGTGAAGGCGGCTAGGAATTCCCTGTCTCCGTCCTTCTCTTTCAGAGCTTCGTTGAAGGCCTTCTCTAACCCCTCCTTAGACTCATGGAAAACACAAAGCAAGGTTGAGGGTGCTGTCCAAGTCATACATCAGAGGCTCAAAGCCTACCTTCGAGCCTGTGCCTTGGGGTCATTTGACCTCTCTGAGCCTCAGATATTAATAGTGCTCTTGCAAAGCGTTGTGAGAATTAAAGGAGATAATATAAATGTGTCTCAACTGTGTGTTCAGCACATGGTAAACACTCATGTCTCCTTTCTCATGACCTTCTCTTTTAACCCTCAATTCAATTAAGCATATCTGGTGTAGTTCTATTTGTAAGGCATTATAAGATCCACTTCAGGATTCATTCATTTGGTGCAGACACCAAAGAACACCTGGATATGCAAAGAGCAGATATAAGATTGCATTATTCAGAGAGGTTGTAACGCAAACTGGAGTGGAGTGAACGGATGAGAAAATAATTTAGGAGAAATGGAGAGGAAAACCCAAAAGGAAGGATGAAACCAGCATACAAATAACTATAATATAAAACTAAATATGAACAGTACCAAAGAAAATATGTCTAGAGAATCAGGAGAAGCTTTAGGCTTTGTGAAAGGTGGTGGCATTGGCAATGACCTTGAGAGATGACGTGGTGGGAAGCTGCCTTTAATTGGGCTGCCCCCTCTCTAGCCCCTTCCTGGTTTTAGAGAGGCCTATCTGAACCCTGGAGGGAAGCAGAGTGGGCACCTTGGTCCCTCCATTCCCAGAAGCCCTGTGAGAGTGAACAGCCTGGGATTGGCCAGTGGAACCCTCCCACTCAAGACTGTGAAACTGGAGAGGGAGACAAGGACAAGAGAGGGTGAGATTCAATTTGCCATGGCTGAAATAGTCCCAGCACATCCCTCCCACAGGAATTAGCCAGCTCCATTCTCACCCCTTCTGCTCTCCAGTTCCCCTGTGAGCTACTTGATATTCTTCTAGTAAATTCTCCTGTTCTGCTTAAGGTACCCAGAGGCACTTTCTCTTTTTGCAACCCAAACCCCTGAATAATGCAAATGGTAGGATTTTGAAAGGTGGAGATAGACAGGGAGAAAATTCCCAGTGGCAGGAGCTCAGAACCCTGAGGCAGACAGGGGGACGTGGGAGGACCCTGTAGGGACAGAGAATGGCTCACTTGCCTAAATGGAGCAGAGGCTGCACAGAGCGGATCTTGAGGCCAAGAAGGAAAGCAGTTAAGTGTAGACATCATCTGGGCTCAGCCCAGGAAGACTCATTTGGTGCATGCACGGAAGGACAGCTGGAGACAGGAAGAGCAGACAAAAGTTCGCATTTCCAAGAGAGTTCATAACCCCGACTGGGGTGGAATGATTGCATGGGAAAGTGTTTTAGGAGAAATGGAAGGGGAGGCTCAAAATGGATTGGCAGCTGCTTGGATGTGGGGGACCAAAGAGAAAGAGAATGGGACACAAATATAACCTGAGGCTTTGGATGTGGGAAACTGCAAAGATAACGGTGCCGAGATCAGAAATAGAAAAGTGGGGAGGACTGGCTTGTGAGGGATGAACAGTTTTGCTTTTGTACATTTGTTAAATGTAATGAATAGTTATTGCCAACTTACTACATGGAGAGGGCACTGCAGGAGGTACACAAATGAGCAAGCCACAGTTCCTGCCCTCAAGTGCCTCTGTGCTAGAAAAGTTGCTATTACTGCTATAAATACCCTGCTGGAGTAATGAGCCTATTGCTCTTTAATTGTGTCATTCATCTCAGCGTTGATATGAACGCCCTGAGGGCAGGAGCCAAGCCTGGTTTTCCTGTACAGCCCCAACCCTTCTCTGGCCTACCCAGTACAGAACAGACACTTTGCAAATCTTTCATGATGGATGGAAATTCCACACTTATAAGTGTGTCAAAGAGGACAGCGAGCATTAGTGAAGAGACTTAAAAAAAGGCCATTAGGAACTCACTATGAGAATCTCAAAACAGATACTGGTGGACATATAGATTTTTGCATTTCGTTTCACCTACATGAACACCTGGGGAAGAGACAAGTCTTAAGACGGCACGGTGATTTCATACCCGAACTGCAGAGTACCTTTTCACTACCTCTTCAGACCCAAGAAGGGGCAGCTTAGAAACACATGAAACCCATTTCTCAGTGACTGGCCGGATTAACTTTTTACAAACCACTACTACAAAGAGTTAAAGTTCATACACACCCCCCAAAAAAGTGGGGTGTCCTCTATGGATGATCAATACGATTCTCCTGCCTCTATCTAAGAATTGTGATCTGGACTTCAGGAAGTAACTATGCTCTATTGAATTGTTTCTAAGGAAAAACAGATGAAGTAACACTATAAAGTTGAATGTAAGTTAGGGTATCAAAAAAAAAAAAGGAACAGAACGGAAGTGCACTTAAACACTGACCTGTTTTTCAGTATGTGTTTTGTGAAACACTTCCTGTGGTGATCAACGTTACACATCACAACTTTAAAATTTAACAGGTGCTTGAGCCAAAAAATAAAAATGATCACAACTTTACATTGTTTTTGATTGTTAGCAGCAGGGCAGAGTTAGTTTCAGATAGGAAGAATTTTAAGAGAGCTCTGTACCTTTAGAAAAGCTAAAATTTTACGCAAATTGCCATTTTGAAATCCGCCTTAGGTGAACATCATGGATGAGACATTTATGTTAGCTACAATAACCCTCAATTAATCACAATGCCTCAGGAAGGAGTTGTTTTGCTAAATTAAATTTTCATGTTGGTTAAAGATCAACCAGAAATTCCCTTCGGCTGGAACATAAGTTGAAATTAAAAATATATGTACGTATATTGTAGGCAAATATCTCACCTTGGAAAGCACAGTACAGTAAATGAAATGAGTCCCTTTTTGATGTGGGGTGCCTCATAATGTCTCCAAGTCATCATTCTGAACATGCATCCTCATTTTATAGTGTTAAGTGTGTAGAAGATTGAGTGGAAGCATCTGTACTAAGTCTGAGCCATGTGCTCAAATTACTTTTTAAAAAGTTAATAAAATTTTGCTTGTTTTCCTGCATTTGCTACCTTTTTCTGAAAGTAAAGTGCCGAGTAGGAGATTGCCATTGAGTGAGGGCTCCAGTTACTTACAGCCTAGTCATTCAGTGCTTACGTGCATGTTTTAAAAGGGAAGACTTCTAGCAGGAACGGTGGCTCACGCCTGTAATCTCAACACTTTGGGAGGCCGAGGTGGGTGGATCACTTGAGGTCAGGGGTTCGAGACCAGCCTGGCCAACATGGAGAAACCCCATCTTTACTAAAAATACAAAAATTAGCCGGGCATGGTGGCACGTGCCTGTCATCCCAGCCACTCGGGAGGCTGAGGCAGGAGAATCGCTTGAATCCAGGAGGCGGCGGAGGTTGCAGTGAACCGAGGTCCTGCCACTGCATTCCATCCTGGGCGACAAAGTGAGACTTCATCTCAAAAATAAAATTAAAAAAAATAATAAAAGGGAAGACTTCTAAAATATAAAGCAATTCTCAACTAGAGTACTGGTAAGTGGGATGTTGCTTTTTTTAAAATCACAGTCTTCACTGAAGAATAAATAAGTTAATAGGAAGGTATGTTTTAGAGACACTGTAATGTAATCTCTTTTTCACTCTGCAGTGCACTGGACAGCTTTCTTCTGTGAATTCGATGCAAATCCAGCAGAGAGTAGGCTACATTGAGGAATAATCCTGTGTAGCTTCCTGTCTGTGGTCTGCGTTGCCTTCCCTTCCATCCATGATGCCATAAGCTCTCTTTCCTTGGAGTTCCTCTCATTCTCCGAAACTCTGCCAGGGCGTATAGCCAAAAATGCCTTGTTTTCTAGTAATTTATGTCTATATGATATTTTAAGATCATAAACTGATTCAGGACGAAATTATTATTATTTTTTTTTCTTGGAGATGGAGTTTCACTCTGTTGCCCAGGCTGGAGTGCAATGGCATGATCTCAGCTCACTGCAACCTCCACCTCCTGGGTTCAAGTGATTCTCCTGCCTCAGCCTCCTGAGTAGCTGGGACTACAGGCACATGCCACCACGCCCGGCTAATTTTTGTATTTTTGGTAGAGATGGGGTTTCACCATGTTGGCCAGGGTGGTCTCAAACTCCTGACCTAAAGTGATCTGCCCGCCTTGGCCTCCCAAAGTGCTAGGATTATAAGCATGAACCATCAAAATTATTTCTTTGACTTCCCCAGAGTATCTCACTGACACCTCATACAAAGTTGGAAGTTAATGATATTTTTTGAAGGAAAGGCATGGGATAAAAATATACTATTTAGAAATAACATTTTTAAAATGCAAATGGGTTTAGCTACATATCATTGTAAGTTTTTATTATTAACACAATAGTTGTTAATAGCTATCATTTGTTGCATTCTTACCACTGGCCAAGCATACTATCTAATCCTGACAACCCCAGTGAGGGAGGCATGAAGGTCCCCATTTTATAGATAAGGAAACTGAGGTTGAAAAGCTTTAAAAAACCTAAGGTCACAAAGCAAACAAATGGTTGTGATTTCTTTCTCATGATGTCTCCTACAAATATCTAATATTGATTTACAAAGTATCTGAGAAGTGCAACCATGATCAATAAATTGCAGTTATTTTAATATCCTATTAAATCACTTTCATGTTGAGGATTCTTAACAGTTACTGATTTCACCCATTTTACTCTAATTTTATCAGACACTTCCCATGTCTGCACTGGGCCAGGGGCCTCACGGCGTAGGGAGGTGTTAGAGAGGACTGACACCTTTACCTGCAGGGACTCTGGAGAAGTGACCCCTCCTGAAGGCCAGCACTCAGAGCCACACTGGATGGGGTGTTGTTTCCTATGACTGCCGTAGCAAGCCACCACAAAGTCGGGCCTTAAACATCACAGTTATGATCCTTCAGTTCTGTGAGTCAGAAATTCAACCCAGGTCTCTCTGGGCTAAAATCAAGGTGGCAGTGGGGCTGTGTTACCTTTGGGAGGCTCTAGGGTACCATTCATTTCTTTGCCTTTTCCAGCCTGTGGAGGTCACACACACTCCTGCGATGGCCTTTTCCTCCACCTTCAAAGCTAGCAGCGATGCGTCTTTTCTGATCCTGCTTCCATTTCTGAGTCTCTCTCACTGCAGCCCGGAAAGGTCACCCTCCCTTTAGGACTTGTGATTGCACCTGGATAATCCAGGGCTGTCTCTCCATCTCAAAATTTGTAGCCTTACTCACTTCTGCAAAGTTCCATTGCCATGGAAGGGAACATTCACAGGCTCCGGGGTTGTGGGCAGGGGCATCTTTGAGGGGTCATGATTCTGGAGCATTATTCATGAACAGACTTTAAATCCTGTATGGAGGGCATGGGCAGAACCAGGATGCCACTGAGAAAATGAGAAGGAAGGGGAGATATTCTGGTCTCTGGAACCACTGGAAGAGAGAATTTGAGGAGGAAATAAGCCTGCTGTATACAAGAGAATGAGGACACGTCAATCCTCCTGTGAGTGCTTTCTGGAGGCCCTGGCCCAGATGACCACTGTGGGTTAGAGGAAGTGGGGCATTTATTTTGCCCACCTCCATTTATGAGTCACACACCCCGGCTGATATGGTTTGGTTCTGTGTCCCCACCCAAATCTCATCTCTAATTGTAATCCCCGTGTGTTGGGAGAGGGACCTGGTGGGAGGTGATTGAATCATAGGGGTGGTTCTCCCCATGCTGTTCTCATGATAGTGAGTTCTCATGAGATCTGATGGCTTAAAAGTGTGTGGCAGTTTCCCTCTCTCTCCTGCTGCCATGCAAGATGTGCCTTGCTTCCGCTTTGCTTTCTGCCATGATTGTAAGTTTCCTGAGGCCTCTCCAGCCATGTGGAACTGTAAGTCAATTAAACCTCTTTTCTTTATAAATTACCCAGTCTCAGGTAGTCCTTTATAGCAGTGTGAAAACAAACTAATACACCACCTAAGAGGCAAGAGGAGAAGTTTAGGGAGGCTGATGGTTCCTTGAACAAGGAAGTGAGGCATTAAGAAGATATTTTGGATCCAACCACAAAATTACAGGAAACACAGGGGACAGAGAACACGTCCAACTATACTGGAAATGCAATCAGCAAAATCCAGACTGTGGTATTCTGAAGGACAAAAGATCTGGCTTCTTCCACCAATTTTGCTAAGAAAACTAAACAAAGGTGGACATTGAACCTGTAGGTTAAGAGACCTAAAATTTAATAACCAAAATGAGCCACAGTGATTAAGGATGCATGCAAAACAGAAAGGAAAGAGAGAACTCTTGATGGGGAAGAGATGGAGATTTGGAGGGCGGTGTGGTTATAAGAGTGTTTGCTTTAAAATGGTTCATTTGGTCATATATTTGCTTCCTGTGGTTTTCTGTAGGTATATCACATTTATCAATAAAAACATGAAATGTTGATGACGTATTTGCGAAGATTGTCAGGTGGGAGTATGCAAGAAATGTGGAGACAGACAGAAGCTATGAAGGTCACAGCGTTGGGCTGGATGGGATTGAGGAACCCTGCCCATGGCGGTCACACTAGAAACGAACAGAAAGAGAGGGATGTGTGTGGTCCAGATGAGGTCACACTGGACAGGACGAAGTCGCTGGCTACATATTGGGGTCAAAAGAGAGGAATGTGTATTCTATAGTTCTACTTAATCCAGAAGATGCATCAGAAGAAACAGAGCCTGCTCTAAGCTCATGAGGGACCTGGCACCCTTGCTTTGCTTTGAGTCCCAATCAGTCTCCTTAGGGGACCATCAGCAGCTTCCTCAGATGTCCTGATTTCTGGGTATTAAAACCCAAGACAAAGGCTTGTATGTGAGTAGTTCATTTGGGGAGTGATGCCAAGAGAGGAACGGGAGAGCCTGGGAAGGGTTAAACATGCAAGGATAAAAAGCTAGAATTATAAGGATATTCCCTCCCAGACACTGTCCCCAAAATGTCCTCACTGACTCCATAGCCATGTCTTCAGGCAAAAGTTTTCCTACTTTTTCCTGTTTTTTGTTTTTTTTTCCCCCCTAGTTGTTCTCACTGGGGGATTGGTCCAGAAACAATTTGGGCATCCATTTGGATGTTAAGAGAAATTACATCTTTCTCAACCAAGGAAAACAGTCCCTGTGGCTATCAAGTTTGCAGGCTAACCTTCTGAAA
Source organism: Pongo pygmaeus (assembly GCF_028885625.2). Lineage (NCBI taxonomy): Eukaryota > Metazoa > Chordata > Mammalia > Primates > Hominidae > Pongo > Pongo pygmaeus. The sequence goes on along the minus strand of NC_072385.2, from coordinate 36,857,894 downwards.
CTGCTCTGAATTACTGAAGAAAGTACTGAATGGGTGCAAGGTAGGGGGCGGTTTCTCTAACTTTTGTGGGATGCTGCCTTGGGGTTGATTGAGATATTCATACCATGTCTGAGGGTCCCATGCTGCTGATGCTAACAGTGAGTCATTCTGGAAGTCAGCAGCCTGTTGGAGCCCCCATGTCTGCAGCCCTATGATACTGCCCAGACCCTCAACCCCACCAGGCCCTCAGACCCCACCTCAACCCCATCTTAATCTATCAGGTCTCATCTATAGCTGAGCCCACCTTTTGTAACTTCTCTTCCAAGCTAATCTTGAATATCATTTAACCCATTTATGCCTGAGGTTGCAATTTTTTTGTGCGAAAAATCAGACTTTGGCAATGACCTTGAACAACAGGATATAAATAACTCCCACAAGCTTAGCTTTCTAATAATGAAGCACTAGGCATAGTTGGGTTAAGCCTGATTTCGATAATATACACACATTCCTAGTGTGGTTTGCCTTAGACCTCAAAACCTCTAGATTTCTATGTTATTCAAAGATTGGTTCCAGGGTAAAGTGAAAACAAGCAGGTCTCGCTTCAATAAATTATTTCTCCTATCCAGTCAGTATAAGCAGGGAGGGGGGAAATGTGTTGCTGTTGAAGAAATTAGTCTAAAACCTGTACTAATGTGATAAACACCAACATAATTTAAAAGTAGATATGATTGTTTAATGCAGATTATTGTAGCAGATGCTATCAGTGCCTGCCTGACATCCTCCCTAGGGGTCACCAGCAGCTTTGTTGGACAGGGCTCCCACTTCCTTATACACCGATGCCTTCCTCTCTCAAGCCCTGGGTTGCTCTCACTGGGGGCTTTCTCTGGCTGTAGGCATGTGCATGCCCCTTAGGTAGGGGCAGGGCAGCAGTGCCAGGGAGCAACCCTTCCTGAACACCCCAATGTGCATCTGTTCATAAGTGCCCAGCTTTCTCTCCTCTTGGTGGGACAATGCTGTGGTGTGTTCTATACGGTCTCCCGGAAACTCCCCAGTGAGACTGCCTCAGCTGTCCAAAGCTGGGACCCGCTGGTGACCTTCCTTCCTTCCCCATCTCACATTTCATGCACTCCCTGTGCCTCTTGGGACACCTACTGTATTAGCCTGCTTAGGCTGCCAGAAAAAAAGACCTACAGACCAAGGGGTTAAATGACAGACATTTATTCTCTCACAGTTCTGAAGGCTGGAAGTCTAAGATCAAGGTGCCCATAGGTCTGGTTTCGACAGACCTCTATCCTTGGCTTACAGATGGTCAACTTCTTGCCATGTCTTCAAATAGCCTTTCTTCTGTGCAGGCACATCCCTGGTGTCTTCCTCTTGTAATGACATCAGTCCTATTATATTAGGGGCCCTCACCTTTACGACTTCATGTAATTTTGTTTACCTATTTAAAGGCTCTATCTCCAAATACATTCACATTGAGGGTCAGGGCTCCAACATCTGAATGGGAAAGGAGGCACAATTTAGTCCATAACACCAGCCAAATGAATTACTTATACCCAAATCCTTATTTCAGGGTTGGAACCCAAATTAAGACAGCATATGTCTAAAGTTGTTATAAAGAATACACACACACATGCACACACACACACACACACACACACACACCTGGTTTGACAAAGCAGAGGTTCTTCACAGCAGAAAATGCCACCAAGCATCCCAAGGCAGATAACCCACAGCCTTGCATTACACCGCCCCAGAGTAAAGTTGGGAGGTGGAAGGGCAGCATTTTTTCTTAAAAGAATGCACATAGGGACTCAAGAGTTTTGGTTTCTCTGTACCCAGTTTTTTTCTGCTCCCCCATTATCATTGTTCTACACAAAGACATGTGGGTGCACGACTAATCTTGACTGATGGAAGGAAATTCAGGAGACAGATTACTCAGGGGAGTTTGTCTCCGGGCCTTGTGTAATGTGTTTTCTTGGCACATCTCTAAAGCAGTTTGGGGGAAAATTTTTCAGGCTCCTCCCTCATGACTTCAGATCGTCGCCCATCCTCACAGGAGGGTCACTTGGTGGGTCCCAGAACCAGTGCACTCTCCCAGCCTGGGGTCTGCACAAAGCTCACATTTTGCACATGCATACACTACTGTTTTTCAAATATAGGCAATGCTGTGGTGATGAATAAAACACAAACTCATTTTGCGGTGTTACTGAATTCATTGTAGCTTTTATCCATATGCTTTTTAATCAAAGGAGATTTCAACTACATATAATCACAAACACATGAAGATCTTCAAAAAATATGTTTCTGTAAAAGGCATCCTCCTCCTGAAAATGTTGGAGTCATTGTTCTAATCGGTAACAAAGAGACATTTCTCACTCAGCAGAGTCTCCTCGGACAGGACCTAAGAACAGAATCTGTAATCTGCTTCCTGTCCACAGCCCCCTCAACCCTAGAATAGTTTCCTTAACTGGAATTGACCATGCCATCAATTCTTTTGTTCTGGCTATTCTTGTCCCGTACTTCCTCTTTTCTATCTTACTCTCTTCTCCTGCCTATATGCCTCATTCCAATCAGGTAGGTTTTCCTTCCTCACCTTGATCAACACTTTCTGTATTCTTTGCCTGCTTCTTGTAATCCGTTTCATTAAAAAGCCGTCTTGACTCCATCCACGTGTGTCATTATCAGGTGTGAAGACCTTCACCTGAATGCAAAGATGAAGAATTAGACTAAGGAAGATTCACTCAAATGTTTTTTAAGTCTTAAGTGGGGGTCCCTGTTTAGTGGAGCAGGTGTAGCTGGTGCCCGGCCATATCCCCTTGGAATGTACCATTCCCTGCACACAGACCTAACTTCCAACTGCCCCCACCTGCAACACGTCACCTTCAGGCCCTCTCTGCCCAACACAGCCTGTTCTACCCAAAGGCAGGGCAAGGCAGGAGCGCTAGGACATTTATACCTTCTAGAGTTGCCTCAACCAATGACTGATGGGAACTAGCTGATAAATAACCTGGCTCCTCCCTCTCTTATAACTCTGGGATGCCTACACTATAGTAGGTCCCAGAGCTCTCCGGTGAGGTTAAGCCCCAGGTATCCACAGTAATAACTTCCTTCATAACAAACCTTATATTGTCTTCCTTTCTGAATGATATTCTTGTACTCCAATCCTTGTCTCAAAGATTGTGTATAAAGGAACCCATATTAAGGTGCCCTGGAAAGTCATTTACCCTTGCACATTTTAAATAGCTTATTTCTAGCTAAAAGAAGAGGACATTTTGGCTGTTATCTTCTTACTTCTTAGAGTTATAATTTCATTACCTGGAGTTGACTCTTAAATACCTGTAACCTGGACAAGGCACTTAACTTCTTTGTACCTCTGTTTCCTTATTGTAAAATAAGGGCTTGTACTAAAACAGTGATTTTCAAAATGTGGGATTCCCATGAAGTACTTGAAGGATTCTCCAGAGAAGAGTGAAATCTGAAAATGAAAAGGCACTTATGGAATCATACAAATTAAGTTGTGAAATTGCAGGTGAAGGGGAGAAATCCGATGGGTATTGAGGAACAGTTCTCCATGGGTGTCTCACATTTCTGCACATCTTGGTCTCTATACGGGCAACCTTGATCTCAGACTGTCTTTTCAAAGATGTTGTATAGCAAAGAGCCTTGGAGAATAGAGATCGTGTCTCCCAACATAGCAATAAGTTTGTTTGCTTTTCAGTGTAATAAAGATAATTTTTCTGTCCAGTGCAATGGTAAGCAAGTTTGTTTGCCTATAGCTGATTATAAGATATTGAAGTTCCCTGAGCTCTGGGTCCCTCAGCAGTGATATAAACACACTGTGTGCCCAGTATCTCTCTGGGTGTCTGCATGTTATTCCCATGGGACTTAGGAGGTAGAGGAAACCACGGTGGACATGAAGCTCGTGCTACTTGCTGTGCTGTGAGTACTAAAGCTCTTTGTCTCTGACCCAGGAATCTCGTGTCTTCTGTGCAGCATTCACAAAACTATGGCAAGCTAAATGTTTAGCTTACAAGTTGGGTAAAATCTCAGACCCTTTACACTACTTAATGTTCAGACAATATCCCTGAATCCTGTGTCACTGGAGTCACCTATAAAATGTGGACTGAGAGGAGGTTTACACAACACAGTAATCACCATTGTCCACCAACATAGTCTAAAATAGAATCTGAGAGTGAAGATCCAAGGTTCTTAAATAATTTGCTGAAAGACTGAGATTAGTAAAATCTTTAAATTTCAAATAGATGAGTGTGCGGATGTTGGTAATTTCCCCATTCTGATTGTATTTGTATATATTCTTGCAGGCAAGAAAGGGATATTTATCACTTTATAAAACACTCACCACAGACCTATTAAGAGAACATTTTAACTGGTTAGAACTCCAATAACACCAGAAACAACTTTATAAAAATGTAGCAGTGTCTCTATAATGGGTGACAGCAGTGATAGAAAAACAATTCACATAAAAAGTATTGCCAGTATGTGTGCAGGCAGTGTATTTGCATAATAAGCACTGCCTGTTACAAAGAAGGCAACTTTGTGTTTTAAGTGTTTGATAATGTCATACAAATTGACAACTCTATTAAAGGATTGTCTTCACATTGGAAACTTTTCAGTTATTTACAGTGATAAATGGGGTGAATTCCAGCATTTACTTTTCATATTGAAGTTCACTGGTTATACAGCAGCAAGGCATCAGTGTGACTACTTCAAATGAGATAGAAAATTACTATTGTGTTGTAGAAGCGTCTTTAGCTAAAACTCTCAAATATAGCATGATTGCATTCCTTTGCATATCTTGGTGATATTTTTAAAGAACTAAATTTGGCAATGTAAGGCCCCTATGTCACCAGGTCTAAAATTACAGCTAAAGTGTCAGCAGTGAATATGAAAGCTGAAGTTGGGACGCAACATGCAATACAAAGCAAATTAGACTATTCAGATTATTATCTGACAAAGAACTGTATATAACTCTATCTGATTTTTGAAAAATTAATGTTTTAAAAATATTTTTTGTCAAAAAGTATATTTGAAAATTATCTTTTGCCCAGCAATTATTAAAACAAGTATTTTATTTCAGATTTAACAAGTATTAAGAAATAATGATGTTTATTTGATATTGTTAGATACAATTTGCCTATTTCTGTATCAAGTTTCTGAATTTGTTTAATTGACAGATATCCTAGATTGCAAGATACGCTATTTTTAAAACTTTTACTATTTGGAACTACTTGTCTTGATGAATCACAACCATTTCTATACTGTACAACCACACTGAAGGGGCCATAAGACTGTATCTGACGTCTGTTAAGTCCCGATCTCTAAATGATGTATTCATATTACTGTTCTCAATTAATTGCTTTATGAGTAAATGTTATGAATTTGAAGGTATAAAATACATTTATGCTAACAAAATACAAGATTTTATGTTTTGCTTATTGGAATTCTACTTACAGTTTTGTTTCTGTAAAAAGCTTCTGTGGGTAAAATATATTTTGAAAATCCCTGGACCAATTGATTTTTAAGGTTCTTTCATTTTTTGAACACTTGACTCCTCTAATTTGAACCTGAAACAAATTTCTACATTTTCCGAAAGACTGAAATATTACCTAAATTAGACATATATCCTGAAAACGCACACGTGCACACACACACACACAAACACACCTGTTCCTGTCTTGTAGTTCAGCTTTACCTTCTCTGATGCCATCCAGGTGCCATCCATCATCACTGAATCAGATGTACCAGCTTCTTGGATGGCCCAGTTTGTGATTCCTCACTTCCCTTCCCTCAAGCTAGTTGCTGTGGGTCTAGTTCACTGCTCATCTATATTTTTGCTGAAAGATGAATGGAGACATTTACACATAACAACAAAAATAAAAAGCAGCCCGGGCGCAGTGGCTCATGCCTGTAATCTGAGCACTTTGGGAGGCCAAGGCAGGCAGATCACTTGAGGTCAGGAGTTCGAGACCAGTCTGGCCAACATGGTGAGACCCCCATCTCTACTAAAAATACAAAAATTAACCAGGTGTGGTGGCAGGCACCTGTAATCCCAGCTACTCAGGAGGCTGAAGTATGAGAATTGCCTGAACCTGGGAGGTGGAGTTTGCAGTGAGCTGAGATGGTGCCACTACACTCCTGCCTGGACAACAGAGTGAGACTCCATCTTGAACAAAAAAAAAAAAAAAAAAAGGAAAGCAGCTAATTTTGGTATTTTGTTAACCCTCACAAAAAGCTTTTAATGGAGTAAACCTTTAGAATTATTGACTGGGACAATATTTTAGTCTTTTCTGCTGCAAAATGAAAATATCTGCGAGATGAAAAGATTCTAGAGAAACCTTGTATCACACAATTGAAATACCGTGTATTCCTGATCATGGCTTTGTGTCCCCAGGGTATGTATTAGCTATCCGTTGCTATACAACAAATTACTTTAAAATATTAGTGTTTAAAGTGATACACATGTAGTATCTCACAGTTTGCATGGGTCAGAATTTCTGGTACAGCCTAGCTGAGAGCCTCTGAGTCAAGATCTCCATGAGATTACTATCCTGCTGTTGGCCATGGTTGTGGTCTCATCCGAAGGCTCCACTGAAGGAAGAGGACCTGCTTTCAAGCTCACACAGCTGATTGTTAGCAAAATTCGCTTCCATGCAGGCTGTTGTGCTGGGGGCCTCAGTTTCTCACTGGCTGTTGGCTGGAGGCCTCCCTCAGCTCCTTTCCCTGTGGCCCTCTCCATGGACCAGCTCAAAACATGGCATGGTCATGGCAGCTCAGAATGACCAAGGAAAAGACCAAGCCAGGGTGTCCGAGACAGATGTCAAAGATGTTTTGTACCCCAATCGTGAAAATGACATCCTATCACTTTTTTCATATTCTATGTGTGATATGGTTTGGCTCTGTGCCCCCACCCAAATCTCATCTCCAATTGTAATCCCCACGTATCCAGGGAGGGACCTGTAATCTTCATGTGTCAAGGGAGGGAGGTGATCAGATCATGGGGGTGGTTCCCCCATGCTGTTCTTAGCAAGTGAATTCTCACGAGATCTGTTAGTTTTATAAGTGTTTGGAAGTTCCTCCTTCGTTTTTCTCTCTCCTGCCACCTAGTGAAGAAGGTGCATGCTTCCTGTTTGCCCTCGGCCAAGACTGTAAGTTTCCTGATGCCTCCCCAACCATGTGGAACTGTGAGTCAATTAAATCTCTTCCCTCTACAAATTACCCAGTCTCGGGTATTTCTTTATAGCAGCATGAAATCAGACTAATACAATGTGTTAGGAGCAAGTCTTGAGGCCCAACCCACACTCACAGGGAGTGGATTACACAACGGCATTTAGCCCAGGTGGTGTGGATGTTTGGAGGTCATCTCAGAGATCAGCTACCATGAGATGTTATGAAGAAACCTCATGCCTCTCCCTCAATCCCTGTTAGCCCAGTCAGTCCACTTCCTACCTCTCAGTAACCTAAGTAAGCCCTGAACCACACAGTAGGCCTAGATGGCTGGCATTAATCTGTTCCTGAAATGAGAAGGAAGTACAGCTCCCTTATGCTGATTCTGCCAGCATTTTGTAGCCATCCAAGTTGATCAGGAAGGTGGTGGTGGCAGTGATGAAGGGTCCAGCTCTCTTGTCATCAGGCATCTGCAAGTCTTTTTTTTTTTTTTTTTTTTTTTGAGACAGAGTCTCGCTCTGTCACCCAGGCTGGAGTGAAGTGGCATGATCTCGGCTCACTGCAACCTCCGCCTCCCAGGTTCAAGCAATACTTCTGCCTCAGCCTCCCCAGTAGCTGGGACTACAGGCATGCACCACCACGCCCAGCTAACAGGCACCTGCAAGTCTTACTGTGTGTCCCACAGGAACTGGAAATCGAGAGCCAAACTCTGCTCTGTGGAAATTGCAAGGCATGCTATGAGAGGCCTAGAGCACCTCTCTGCCTCTCTAATCATACGTTGTCCCTACCTGTCAGATCGTTACCATGCCTCACTGCATATACAATGACTTTTTAAGGTTAAAAGAATTCTTTCCACAAATGAGGGTTGACATGCAGCAGGTATCCTTCAGCTAAGCCTTCGCAGCCCTGACTAGCTGCCTCGGTAGTTTCTAGAGCTTGCTAATTGGTGTGCACCCAGATTTCATTCCTGTGCTTGCTTCAGCTGCTACTGAAAGCAGCAGCTGACAGTGCCAAGATCTCTGTATGGCCCAGGTTCCTGCTTCAGCAGCAGCTGCAAGAAACACCACCTGGGCAAAGCTCTATCACCTGTCAGCTGCTACTGCTAATAAAAATAGCATCTGCATGATGGGGTTAAATAAAGGACTGGATATATGTTTGAAAAATGCATATTTACATGGAAAGACTGGTATGATAAATTAACTCATATCCTGAAATGCAGAGTAGACAAGAGGAGATGATAGTCTCCATTTGGGGACAAGATGCAAGATGAAACGTCACTCCTGTTAAGACTAGCAACAAAGAACAAGAAGAACAAGAAAAGACTTCACTTCTCCTTGATTAGCATTACAACACAGTTCAGATGTGTGGTCCTAGGCTTACTCCAAGTGAAGACCTCTCTTTCTCAAAGTTACATCAGTATTGCAGTCATTACTAGACTTAATGAAACCTAACTGCCAGAGCTTTCGGAATTCTGTGGGAATGCTGGTGACTGTAGTGGCAGTAGCAATTTGATCCCCTGAGATTCGAGCTGCCGCCACCTCCCCTCAGCACAGATTGCAGGGAGTGGAAAGACTTATGTCAAGAACTATTTTAAGGCTCTATACATTAACTAAAGACGTGCAACTAATTTCAGCCCCAATATGTAAACTTTTATTACCTTAAACTTAAGACTAAAGATTGGGGCAAGTTAATGGGTCCTTGTTGTCCATCTTAAACACTCTTTTAAAGTCTTTAGAAATCATTCTTGACCAAGAATGAGGTAAATTCTGAAATATGGTAATTAGCTGCTTATAACACAAACAATTGGCAGCGTATCCTCCATCAAATCCTCCATATGAAGCAACAAGATTGCTAGAATTCTTCTTCAAGTAGCTCTTCAAACACACATTATTTTTTTTTAAATTTCAATAGGTTTTTGGGGAACAAGTGGTGTCTGGTTACAGGAATAAGCTCTTTAGTGGTGATTTCTGAGATTTTCGTGCATCCATCACCCGAGCAGTGTACACAGTACCCAATTTGTAGTCTTTTGTCCTTCACCCCCTTCCCACCCTTTCCCCCACATCTTCAAAGTCGATGATTGTATCATTATTATGCTTTTGTGTCCTCATAGGTTAGCTCATACGATGTTTGGTTTTCCATTCCTGAGTTACTTCACTTAGAATAATGGTCTCCACCCCCATCTAGGTTGCTACAAATGCCAATATTTCATTCTTGTGTATGTCTGAGTAGCATCACATGGTGTGTGTGTGTGTGTATATATATATATATATATATATATATATATATATACACACCATATTTTCTTTATTCACTCGTTGATTGATGGGCATTTGGGCGCTTCTGTATTTTTGCAAACCACAAATTGTGCTGCTATAAACATGCAAATAGATGAATGACTTTGGACTTCTCAACTCTGTCAGTGCATAGGAGATACTGGGCTCTCCTATTCCCTTGTCGTAAGCTCCAGGAGTTTCTCGTTCTACTTTGAATGAAACCTGGCTGACAAAGCTTAAGGAAAAAGGTTAGGAGGAAAACTCGAGGATGAAAGGGCAGAACCATGTGAAAGGGAGTGACAGCAAGCAGAAGGCAGACGGAGAGTGTGGATGAGCTGCTGAATCTGGGCTGCTCTATTTATGTCTTGCATGATTCCTAAGCATCTCCACTTCCTATTTTCAAATTCAAAAATATTTATAACAACAAATATTTTTTATTTAATACAACTGTATTCTTTTTAAAGTAAATGTGACATAACCAACTTCAAATTTTCAGCATTGACAAAACAGAGAATTAACTTTTTTGGGGCTTTTTTTGGCAGCTGAAATAGTATTTAGGGTACAATCTAGGATATATTTATATTTATCGTATTCTTTTCTACTGAATGTCCTGTGCTCAGTATTTCTGAAGTTTGTCTTTCATGCAAATGTTTTTTATTTTGTTTTGTTTTGGTTTGTTTTTGTTTTTTATTTTTATTTTTTTGAGACTGATTCTGCACTCTCGCCCAGGCTGGAGTGCAGTGGCATCATCTCAGGTCACTGCAACCTCTGCCTCCCGGGTTCAAGTGATTCTTGTGCCTCAGCCTCCCATGCAGCTGGGATTACAGGCACCCGCCACCATGTCCAGCTAATTTTTGTATTTTTAGTAGAGACAAGGTTTCATCATGTTGGCCAGGCTGGTCTTGAACTCCTGACCTCAAGTGATCTGCTGGCCTCAGCCTCCCAAAATGCTGGGATTACAGGTATAAGCCACTGTGTCTGGCCTTTCATGGAAATCTTTATACCAGAGATCAATGGATAAATATCCTTCCTGGACCTTTGGTCTGTAAGCTGCTGAGGTCAAATTAATCTGTTGTGTCGTGTAAGAGGAGGCGCAGACGAGCAGGTGCACACAACTAACTCATGACAGGGTGTGTCTTGGGAAGCTCTAACCAAGCCTCCCCATTCCTTTCCACATTTCCCTGTAGCCTCATTCTGCATACAGGGCGCTCCACATCATGGTCTTTGGAAGGGTGGCACAGCAGGACACCGAGCACAGTACTGAAATCTGAGGCAATTCTGGACAAACCCACTAGATTTGGAAGTTTCTTTGGTGGCTTCCTGTTCCAGCAAATAGAAGGGAACAAGAAGATAGTGAGAAACTCTGCCATGCTTCTCCTAAGTATGCCCCAGGGGGAAGAAGAGAATCCCACAGAGGTGTAAGGATTCGAGGGGTCCTGAGATTCAAGGGGTCCTGAGCAACTTTTCTTAGGTGGAGCCCCAGAAAGCAGCAAAACCCTTCATCTGTGGCCAATCAGCTGGAGCTTCTCATTGCCTCTAGATTCTCCCTATAGCCTAAAGGAGTGCAGGACCAGTCTATTAGCTCACCTAGTGGAGGATGACTGCATGGATACTGGTAAAGGATGGCCTGACCCTGCAAGATGTGAAGCTCCACGGTGACCTGGATCCACAGGAAGATGGACACCCCCGCAGTGCCAGCTTCGATGGATGTCACCACCCTGAGGGCCCTGTGTGCCTTCCCCTGACCTGCACATGCCGATCAACCTCAGGAAAAGCACGTGTGTGTGTGTGTGTGTGTGTGTGTGCACGTGCGTGCACATGTGTGTGTGTGTGTGTGGCTAAGGGCACATTAAAGTCATGATGGTTAAGTGTCTGTCACCTGGGGGACTGTACCCTCCAAAGAGAATTAAGTTCAGTTAAAGACTAATTAAGGTTCCCCTGAGTTTTGGATTTTTATCTGCTCTTCCTGCAGACTCTTTGTGAAGCTATACCAACAAGTTCCCCAACTCCATAAAATTATACAAAACAAATTCAAAAAGAACATTGTCACATTTGTTCAGAGAATGTGCATTGTGCAACGTGAAATTATACTTTATTTTTTAACAGCTCTGTTGAGGGAGAATTAACATTTTATAAGTTGCACATTTAAAAACTATGCAATTTGATAGTTTTGACATGTTTATACACCCAAGAAACCATCACCGTCATCAACAAAAATGAACATATCATGCACAGGTCTTCCTTCTTCCACATCCGCAGTGGCTGGAAGACATAGAAAGGTCATGTGGTAAGCTGAGCAACAGTCCCCAGAAATACTAACGTCCTGATTCCTGGAACCTGTGACTACTGCCCCACATGGAGAAAGAGTCTTTGCAGATGTGATCAAGCTGAGGATCTTGAGATGCACAGATGATCCAGGAGGGCCCTAAATGCAATCCCATGTGTCATTTTAAGAGGGAGGTAGAAGGAATTTGACCACAGAAAGAAGAAAAGGTCATGTGATGATGGAGGCAGAGGGAAGCACAGTCAGAGAGAGGATGCTATACACTGACTTCAAAGATGAAGGAAGGGACAAGATCTAAGGAATTCAGGGGATGAAATCCTAGAGGCTGGAGGAGGCAGTGAAACCAGTGCTCCTCTAGAGCCTCTAGAGGGAACACAGCTCTGCTGACATCATGGTTTTAAGACCCGTAAAACCACGTCAGACTTCTGGCCTCCACATCTGTAGGATAGTAGATTTCCATTGTTTTAAGCCACTAAATTCACGGTAATTTGTTGCAGCAGCCATGGGAAGTTCATACATGCATCTTTTAACTAGTTTGAATTAATAATTGTATAGCAATTAGATTGGATCTGAAGATAGAACGGGCCAAAGACATTGATTTAGGGTCACTCGAGATGTTTCACCTTGTTGGAGGTGTGGGAGTGGTATGGTAGGGAGTGGGGGCCTCTCTCAGCTCCAGCGTGCTCTGATTGGTTGAGTAACCAGCATATCCTAATTTCCACCTTTCAAGGAATCTATTATATTAGTCTGTTTCAAAAATTAAATGTGGTATAAACCTTACACCAAAACTTTAGAAAATAAAGAAAGTTAATCCCAGGTCATTTCATGGCCACAATCCAGCCACTACTATCTTTTTGGCATATGTCTTTCTTTCTTTCTTTTCTTTTTTTTTTTTTTTGACAGAGTTTCGCTCTTGTCGCCTCAGCTGGAGTGCATCGACACAATCTTGGCTCACTGCAACCTCCGCCTCGTGGGTTTAAGCGATTCTCCTGCCTCAGCCTTCCAAGTAGCTGGGACTGTAGGCATGTATCACTATGCTCAACTAATTTTTTTGCATTTTTAGTAGAGACGGGGTTTCACCATTTTCACCAGGCTGGTCTTGAACTCCTGACCTCAGGTGATCCGCCCACCTCAGCCTCCCAAAGGGCTGGGATTACAGGCATATTCATTTTGAGTCTTTTTTTCCAAACTCATATTACATTCATGGTCCATTATGTGCCATGGTCTGTGTCTGCATAAAATTCCTGTATTAAAACCTGATCTCTAAAGTGATGGTGTTAGGAGGTAGGCCTTTGTGAAGTGATTAGGTCATGAGGGTAGAACCCTCATGAATGGGATCAGTGCCCTTATAAAAGAAGCTCAGGAGTGCATTTCCTCTCCCTTCTGCCCTGTGAGCACACAGGGAGAAGACGCCATCTATGAGGAATGGGCCCCCACCAGGCACCGAATTTGTCGGTGGCTCCAGAACTGTGAGATATAAATGTTTATTGTTGTAAGCCAGCTGGTTTATGGCATTTCTGTTATAGCAGCCCCAAAGGACTAAGACATTGCACTTATCTTCCATAGAATTTCTCACCACTTGTTTCACTCAATAATATTTTCTCATGTTACATTCTAATTGTTATAATGACTGCCTGCCATGTACAATGTGCCCCTAAGTGACTATACCAGAGTCCAGCTGCTGGACATTTTTTCTAACTTTTTCACGTAACCTCTTTTGTAATCATCTTCCTGTATATATGTTTTTCCATGTTTGGGAACATTCCCTTAAACTAGAATTTTATAAGTGGGATATTGGACCATGGAAATGATTTTTTAAAAGCTATACACATTTCCAAGTTCCTTTAAAAACACACACAACACAGTCACAATGAATGTACAGATTTCACTACACTGTGATTAGAACTGGGTAATGTATACATAATGTTAATTCAATTTTAAAAGTAAAGAATGTTGCCACCTTGTTGTTTTTATTTACCTAACATTGATTACAAGTGAGAATCACTGAGTTTTTCCCCATATTTTGATGATTAGTTCTATTTTCCTGCCCATGAATGATCTGCTCGTATTCTTTGGCATTTAGCTGTCAAGTTTACATTGTTCTTCTGCTCTCATATGACCTCTTTTTATTTAATAAATATGTTGAGCAATTTTCTATCATTCATCCCAGTCTATCCTTTGCTTTCTTGCCTTGGGTTTTCCATGGAAAGTGCTAAATATTTATATGGTCAAATTTTTCTTTTATGATTTGCTGTGTTACTTCCGTGCTGAGGAAACTACAGTTGACTCTTGAATGACACAGGTTTCAACCACATGGATCCACTTATATCTGGATATTTTTCAATCAAACCCAGATAGAAAATACAATATCCACGGAAATGTGAAACCCATATAATGCAGAGGGAGGGCCAACCCTTCCTTAAGGTAGGTTCCATGGGACCATCTGTGGGACTTGAGCGTGCACTGAGTTTGTTATATTCAGGGAGGCCTGGGACCAATCCGTTGAGTATAAGTAGGAACGACTGTATTCCTCCCTCAGGATTTTATTTTATTTTTTGAGACAGAGTTTCACTCTTGTTGCCCAGGCTGGAATGCTGTGGTGTGATCTCAGCTCACTGTGACCTCCGCCTCCCGGGTTCAAGCGATTCTCCTGCCTCAGCCTCCCGAGTAGCTGGGATTACAGGCACCTGCCACCATGTCCAGCTAATTTTTGTATTTTTAGTAGAGATGGGGTTTCACTATATTGGCCAGGCTGGTCTCAAACTTCTGACCTCAGGTGATCCACCCACCTCGGCCTCCCAAAGTGCTAGGATTACAGGCGTGAGCCACTGTGCCTGGCCAGGGTTTTAATAAGTATTATATTCATTTAATGTAAGGTTCTGTGTTTAGCTGCTTAAATTTTCTAAAATTTCAAATAAAATCTAAAGTAGGTGAAGACCCCCTTCTTCCTCCTCCGACTCTCCTCTTATCCCCTCTGTCACCCTGTCTCATGGGCCTCCACTGTGCCACATCAGTTTTACATCTGCCCAACTTCATCCACTTATTTGAGCAGAGACAGGAACTATTCTGCAGCAGGTGGAGGAAGAGAAGGGCTCAGGGTGACCACCCCTTCCTTTTTTTGTGCTGTCTTAAATTGCTGATCACGTTGGCGGTGTTATGCTAGAAACCACCGGAACACTCTGGCACAGTC